>NW_022145612.1:37945050-38652550 GCF_000002235.5 Strongylocentrotus purpuratus | reverse complement strand
GTTTTTCATGGTCGCAGCTACGAATGTACGGCCGTGGGGGCTATTTGAAATTTATCAAAATTTACCGGGAGTAGAAGTGTTTAGGGGCTAATTTTTCTTGTGCTTAAAATACATCCACAGGGGCATCCAAATATATCAGAATTGTAAAAAATCACTATCCACCCAATTTTCAAAATTTCCCCAAACCTTGTATTACCTTTAATGTGATATCAATGCTACCCAGTTTAAATAAATTTTGTAGAAATAATTAATCTTTATCTTTTTCTCTTATTCAGGGTTTTCTTGAGTTATTTCTTGGTCTTGGATTTGCAATAGGTCCGCCTCTTGGTAGTTTATTTTATGGAGTAAGTGAAGTGTATTATTTCATTTTTTCACACTGTGAGCTTTATTGATGAAGTAAATTTGAGTAGATTATTAGACTTCAACCCTTCAATCACCCCAATCATGCTACAGTGTGGTTTTTTTATTTTGAAGATAGATAATTAAACATATTGTATGGGATAAGCATTTAAATTTCATACTATTTTTGCATTTTTGTTTGTTTATTAATTTGATTTTTCAGTGGATCCACATCTTCTGCATTTCATATTGCACTAAAGTGTGGATTGAGGTATTTGTTAAGGGAATGATATTTGAGGTTGAACAATTGATTCCTTTCAGAAACTAATACAAACAATCACCATTCTCCCATTTAACCCTCTCCCCTTCTCTCTCTCCCACTGTCTATCCTGTCTCTCTTTCTCTCTCTTTCACTCTCTCTCTCTCTCTATCTATCCCTTCTCTCTCTTTCTCCAATGATCTATCCCATCTCCCTTTCCCTCTCTCTTTCACTTCTCTAACCTCTTTTTTTTTTCTCTCTCTCTCCATCTATTCCTTCTCTCTCCCCCTCTCTCTATCTCTATCTCTACATAAATATATCCAATTTACATATATGGGGCCAGTCACCACGAAATGAGTCCAGTGTCGCATTAGGCTCAATCGTAGTAATAGCGATGTATAGTGTGTATGTACTGAAAATTGACCCACCTACCACATTTAAGATTTATCCAAAAATCGACTTATTAATGTCTTGTAGTTTATGTCCCCAGAGCTTAGGTCACGAAAATATCTCCTTCTAACATTTTTTGGCAAATAATATAGGCTAATGTTACGCATCATTAACTTTACACCTAATTATCTCAAAACTGGGTAATCCCATTGTTTATAAAGTCCAATTAGGTTTTGTTCATATTTCTGGATATAATTTATCAATTTTAATGTGTGACCCCTTAATTTAAAGCTTACTTAATGTAGATTCATATAATACTTAAAAACAGGAATAAAAATTTTGACAACTGGACTCATTTCGTGGTGACAGGCCCCATATATCTCTCTCTCCTATTGTTTTTCGTACAGATTGGAGGCTACGAGCTTCCATTCATAGTCTTAGGCTGTACATCTATAGTGCTTACCATCCTGAATATATTCATCATACCAAGTACATGTAAGTATCTTGGGCTTAAGATAAACTTGAGTTCTGGCCAAGCGATGGAGTATGAAAGAAATTGTCTGAAAGCAATTGGGAAAAGTGAATTATATAGAACATGAGAACTGATGTATACTGTGAGGCTACAGCTAGTTTCATCATATTGATCTTGTCGAGTGTCACATGCACTACTCATACAAATGTGTATATGGGACTGCACACACATATCGTGTGAAACATTGACAAATTGAAATCTTATGCAGTCTTACGGTAATGCTTTGTAATGTATTTGCTCTTCGATATAACATCATCAATTCATTTGTATTTTCTATTAAATCAGATATGTAAATTTTTGTCAGAACAAGGTAGCATAAAAAAATATACCATTGTTGCCAATTTGATGTCAGAAATCCTTGTAATTTGGCAGCATCATCGAGGGAAGAGGACGGTCGCCCGGGATCCGTTCTAGAGGTACTGAAGATACCTGCTGTGTGGCTGGTGCTTATTACTGTTGCATGGGGAAGTGCCAGCTATGGGTTCTTTGATCCAACCTTAGCTCTTCATCTAACATCTGTAAGTAACGTAGTTAGAGATAAAGACCAGTTATGGTCATGCGATTGCATTGTGGAAGAAACGTTGTGGAATCGATCAGAAAAGGTTGATCATCTAGCATATAAGTATTGGTGTGTACTGCAAGGTTCTGGAATCATCAAAATGATAAGAAATTTGGCCCAGTCTTCGTAAAGTTACAAGCACTGTACACAGAAAGATGTATATGGGACTACGCACACGTGCGCGACACGTGCGTTTATCTCTCACAGTCCAATAGATAAACTAGTTTACCAAATGTATCAATTAGTAGGCGGTTTCCCTGCAAAAATGTTATCATCATGTATTAGTCAAAACATATTCTTTCACATGATTGGTAATAAGAGCTTCCATTTCATTTTTTGAAATTGGGGCGTTTCCAATACTGGTCTTTACCTTTAAAGGAAAATCACTACCGTAATAGACCACCACCGGTACTCTAAAAGAGAGTAGAAACTCAGAGAAGCAGACTAGATGGTGAAATTTCTAATAAGATTGGACAAAGTATAAGAAAGGTTATGAATTTTTTGAAAGTTGTATTATGATACGTATATAGTGGCACTTCATGTTGGCAGGATCGGTATTAATGTCACTGTGACATAGTGCTGGACAACCTTCCCATTCATTTCAAAACACAAAAAAGCTAATCGGTTTGTTATAAGATACAGAAATGTGAAGTGCAGTAAACCATGGCATATACGTATGAGTCTTAAATGCACTTCCCCTGTGGACTACTGCTGCGGTATTCTTTGATCATGCATCAATAAATTTGAACAAAAGATTATAAAGATGAATTAATCAATCGGATAAAATCAAATCAAATTCAAGTATCAATAAAGGTTGAGAACAACAAAGGTTTTCAGTGGGTTGGTCGTAATTGACATGCCTGACTTAAAAAAAACACTTAAAACAATGACTAGTAGTAAATCCACGTTCGAGGTAAGAAGCAGTTGCAGCAGCAAAAAATGATGGAAAGAATGCTAATGAAACATTAACAAATTGAAAATTTAAAATTTATGTGTGTGATTAAATGAATGTCATGGCAAGTGGGGATCTGTATATGTGGTACCTGTGTTTAATTTATAATATAGTATAAAGATCGTTGATGTGCTTTTGTCATTTCATTTTTGCTGCATTTTTTAAAGTTGATTTACCAATTGCATCATGTTGAAATTAGGCTTCATAATCGTATCATCACATTTTGTTTTCAGCCTCCACTGAGTATTGAACCATCCTTGGTTGGTGTGATGTTCTTGATGATTGGAGGAACGTACGCCTTGTTTGCTCCTGTGTGGGGCTATGTAGCAGACAAAACGGCAAGTTATTTTTCAGAAGATTTTCTTTGACGTTACACTGACAAAAATTAATTAAACTTTATTTCTTATTTGCAGTGATGGATCTGGTTAAGGGGAGGGGGGGTCACACGGGGGCTTGCCCTCAGCCAAGCAAAAATGAAAGAGGGGGGGGGGGGGGGGGGGGGGGGGAGAAGAAAAGAATCATGGGCTGATTTTGTTTTTTTGCCTGTTATTGAAAAATGTATTCACAGAGTGTTTAGAGTTCCCCTTCTTGTTCTTCTTGTTCTTCTTCTTTTTCTTCTCATTCTTGTTTTTGTTCTTGTTCTTCTCCTCCTTTTCCTTCCTCTTCTCCTTCTTTCGTTTCATTATTATTACTATTATTTCAAATACAGAAAACCACTCGCCTCATGATGGCTTTAGGAAGCTATTTCACTGGGATTTCCTATCTGTTGGTTGGTCCAAGCCCCCTTCTTAATCTCCCAAGGTAACTACTTTTAATCCCTTCCTTGCCACATGACCCATTCACATCGACGCCAAACCTCCAGTTTGTATACGTCCGAACAAAGCAACAAAAAACAAAATTATTAGTGAGGTTTGGACCGTGGTTCAATCCATACTGAAGGCTTGTTCAGATATGATGTGGTAAAATACCACAAAAATGCTGCTGCTGCTGTATTTTGTAAATGAATGGCAACTGTGCGCAGTAAAGACAGTGTACGTATTCAAAAAGCTCTGTGTATAAGATACAGAAATGTACGTGAAGGGTATGTATTACACTTAAGATCATCATAAATAACACATAGTTTTGCCCCGTCATTGCTGAAAGAGCCTTAAATAAACCTATTTTTAGCAAGCACTGTACCTGTGATTAAAGTAAAGGCATACCTGCCAACCACCCCGATTTAGGCGGAGTTTCTCCGCTTTTTTCATACCAACTCCGAATTCCGAGTGCATGCCTCAAAACTCCGATTTTTTTTTATTTTAATTTTTTTTTTTTTTTTTTTTTTTTTTTTTTTTTTTTTAAATAATTTTTTTTAAATTAATATTTTGTGTGTGCGTCCGCCATTTTCAATGGCAAAATGTCCATTCTGTCCTGTAAAGTATCCTACAAGCATCTCACATCAGCAATTTGGGGATGTTTATTCATACCTGCGTATAGCCCACGTGTATTTATATTACATGTGCAGTTGATACGCCGTGCATAAACACTGTATACATTGGCGTGTTTTCTTCAATGCTTGTGCGATGACTGCGATCGTGGAAGCTTGTTATTTACCGGACTTCCTCTGATTTATTTTGGATTACTACTACTATATACCTTTGCAAAATAGGGCTCCTAACTGAGGTGGGTAGTGAAACATGTAGTTTTGTGAGGGTTCACATTTCAAAAATTGTTTATGTGTGGGGCGAAAAGGTTGAAGGAAAAAGCCCATTTGCACCATTAAAATGGAGAGAAAAAAAAATAGACCCTTAAGTCCTGTGTACCCCCCCCCCCCCCCCCCCCCCCCCCCCCCCCCCCCCCCCCCAATCTACGGGCTACTACCCCAATCCTTTGGTGGTTCGCGACCTCGTAGTCCATCCAGAAAAATTTACTCCTAATTTCTCTTGTCTCAGGTTGGCAGGTATGTAAAGGTGGAACATTGATGTTTTACATCCCATCATGCATTTCACTTCCGTACAAAATTTGTTTGCTGTTATGCCCATCATGGTGGGCATTCAGGCAGTCTGCGATCTTGTGACCGAACAAAGGTGAGGTTTGCGACTTGTTTGAATATGTGCAAAGATCATCTATGTTTGGAACCAGCGCTCAAAATACACGGGGGCGGTGGGCGATTCGCCCCCGTGAGCTACATAATCGCCCCCGTCAGGTTGCTCACGGGGGCGATTGCAAAATTAAAAATCGCCCCGGTGGAATTATAAAATAAAGATTATCTTTTCTGTTATAACTTTAACACAATATTGAGTTTCAATTTTCAAACCTTAAACCAATGAAATGGAACTAAGATTAGCGTGCAAGATATCTCGTTTTATAGGCCTATTATTACCGATTCAGCTCGCAGTGCAGTGCCGCCGTCAGCAGTGGTTATAGGCCTACTGCGCCGTTAGCGGTACGTGTGCACGCTGCCGCGCCATGTCTGCTGGAGCTGGAGGCGATCGCGCAAGGGCAGAAACATGGTCAGTTTTTCGTTGTCAGCAAATAATGAACCTCGACCAGTAAATCAATATTAGGGACTTTAGATTTGCACATTGAGAACGTGGACTGCAACGTGTGACCTCCTTTTAAGGCACTGCCAGTGCTTAAAAGGATGTGACGTGTGCCTGCCAGTGCCTTAAAAGGAAGTAACACGTCCACCCAAATCTAAAAGTCCATATTGAGAAGAAGAGGAAGATGAAGAGAACAAGATGTCGTGGAATGATATGATAACATGGGCGGATCTACGGGGGGGGGGGGGGGGGGTTTTAAGGGGTTTAACCCCCTCCTCCCCCCCCCCCCCCCCCCCCCACCCCCCCCCCCCCCCCCCCCCCCACCTTGGGCTGCGGGGGGAGGGGGATGCTGGAGAGGAGGACTACTAATCTATTTTATTTTTTTCAGGGGGCGGGGAGAAGTGAAGCAGATAACCCTAAGTTTTTGGTTGCTGCTTTATATGTAGTTGATAATGCATGATTAAAATAAAGAGAGAGATAGAGAGAGAGCCACCATCATTTTGCAATGGTTCAGGGTTTGTGTAATGTACATTTGAAACCATTTCTTAGCGTCTCAACCCTAAAAAAATAACAAAACTATTTTTGAGGAAAAGCATTATACTGAATTAAATATAGAATAATCTAATGGATCATACTAATACTGATACGGGCTAAAGACAATGTGGTATTTGTAGAGAGGTATTCCAAAATGACATTCTGATAATCAACATTTGTTCTGGTATCATATGTATATACGCATAATACAACTGATCTTTATGATTTCTTAACGTGACATCGCTTCTTCTCCCTCTGCAAATAAAAAAGAAACCAAGGTTATTTAATAAAAGGATCATGTGACAAATAATCTTTGTGATTCAAATCGATGCGAGGATTTTTTTTGAATAAGCAATGCTTTTCACCAGAATCTTCTTTGTAAAAACGACTTTTACAAATCTCAGCCATGCAAATCTGCCACTGTGTTGTAAGGTCTCTTTCAGATTAGGAGATGTGTATTCTTTAATGAGTATTTTACATTGAATGGAACGTCTCAACTCAGTAAGCATGCATGGCTGAGATTTGTAAAAGTTGTTTTTACAAAGAAGATTTGGGTGAATAGCAGTGCTTATTCAAACAAATATTCGCATCAATTTGAATCACAATCATTATTTGTCACTTAATCACTTTTAATGACCTTGTTTTCTTTCTCGTTTGCAAGGGGAGAAGAAGATATGTCACGTTAAAGACATCATAAAGATCAGTGTTGTGTGCGTATATATTGTCTACACAAGCCAGTAACAGCTATGTAGCTTGTAAATTTGTAAGAGGGAAAATGCTGATTGAAATGATAATGATGAAATAGAAAATAATTGAGGAGTATCATAGGTACCAATTCAATGGATATTTGTATAAAAAAGAGCCCCCGTCAGTACTAAAAGAGCCCCATGAGAAGGCGGGGGCTCTTTTAGTACTGACGGGGGCTCTTTTTTATACAAATATCCATTGATATTTTTTTGAGGGGAAGAGCCCCCGTGGACAAAAAATTAATTTGACCCCTGTTTGGAACGCGTGTGAAAATCTGTGTTTGGTTTTTTTGCTGTCACCTTTGAACCTCATTTTTTTCAATTCTTATGAAAATCAGTTAAAATTTATTTTTAAAGTGGTCAGTTTCTTGCGGTATCTTGTATGCAAACAGCGTATTGACTGGATGGTTGGCATCCTCCTTCCTTCAGTGTCAGATCAGGGTTAGACGAGCCATGCAAGCTAGTGTCTCTTCTGATACAAGCTGGGTTTCTTGAGACCTTGTCTGGGAATGCTTATACCTACCGGGTATACTAAATAATGCCTGCACCATTATAGTGAATTATATACCTCACTTAAGTAATCCAACAATCTGATTGGTCGAAATTGCATTCATAAACTTTTACTGTTCCCGAAAATTCCCGGTAACCATGGTTAAAAAACAGTTCAAAATCCCAATAACCATGGTTATTGGGAAAATAGGTCAGTCTCCATGGTTACCCCATAGGTTTACATGTTAAAAAATGGTCTGAGCGATCGAGGATACCATACGTGTGCGAAGAATTGGTCGGTAATTTCAATACAATTGAATCTCGATCGAACTTACCGACAATTTTATCTTGCATTGTTGACATGAAGACGAAAATAAACTTCCAAAAACAAAAAAACAACATCTGCCGATGGATCTTGATCTAAATTCGTGCCAATATGCATTGCAAAAGTAAAAGAAGGGCCTGTTTAATGGAGCAGCCGTGAAGCATCCACAACGCGAAGCCGTTTTCAATGCATTTTAATGTATATATAAGAAAAAACTGCTATGTATGGTAACAGAGCGCGATAGCCGAGCGGATTAAGGCACTGGTTTACTTACATCACCTTTTGTACGCAAGAGATCAAATCCCATCTTCGAAAAAAGTTTTTTTTTTTTCTTTTTTCTTTTTTTTAAATTTTTTTTTGGCATATAAAAGTATTAATGACTGCTTTAATATTCGAGAAATAGTTGTTTTTATATGCTCTCGGGAAGGTTACAATTGGGCTATCACCCTCGGCACGCCTCGGGTAATAGCACAATTCTAACCTTCCCTTGAGCGTATAAAAACAACTATTTCTCTCAAAGGAGTCATTAATACTATACCAATCACCCCCCCCCCCCCCCCAAAAAAAAAAAAAATTAAAAAAAATCAAAAAATCAAAAATCAAAAATCAAAAGTCTTGTTCTGTACAATGTCTCTTCTAAGGTCCATATCGCTATTCTATATGCAGAATATGAGCTTTGTAAATCACTTCTACCAAGAGATATTAAACGTTTAAGTGCAACGAAAACAAAGCACAGTTTCATGCTTACAATGTCTCAACTTCCTATGTTTATTCTATGTTCAAATCTAATTTCTATGGTAACTAATATTAAGATGATCTTTCCTCGTTTTACAGTCGGTTGTGGATTGTCATCGTAGCACTTGGATTTCAAGGTTGCATCTGTGGAATTTGTATCATGCCAGCACTTCTAGATCTATTTTTAAGTGTCAAGTAAGTAGCTAGTCAAACAGTCACCAGGCCCAGTTACATTGCAAATTGTTTAAAGATAAACTTGAGTACTGGTAATGCGATTGCATTGTGAAAGAAAAGGTGTGGAATGGATCAGAAAAGTTGATCATATAGCATGCATAATGCATAATGGTGTGTAATGCAAGGTTCTGGAGTCATCAAAATCATCATAAATTTGGCAGAGTCTTGGTAAAGTAACAATCACTTACACAGAAAGATGTATATGGGACAACACACATGGTGTCGGGGCTAGTACTACCCTGATTTCCTTATCTTTCTAAGCTCATTACTCAGCCAGTATACATTTTCTTCCAAAATTGTTTGGCACATGACATTTATTTGTAATCTTGAACATTCAGTGTAAGTTGCGTTAGATTCTGTGAGAATTCATTTTCTTTTTTTACCAGAACTCAAGTTTATCTTTAAGTTGTTCAGTTTTTTAACTACCATTTACACTACTATAGAAACTCATAAAAAACATTGGTGTTTGCTTATTCATGTTTTCTGGTCTTCTCGTGAGTTGATTCTACATGTTTACTTTCACTTTGTCATGACAAAAATTATAAAATGCATTATTTAGAACATTTGAACGTTTGAATCAATGGACCATTTTCGTAATGTACCGTAATTAAATTGCCATGCCATGTTGCAAATTATTTCATTTACCTGCTACAAGTAATTGTATTTCAATAGTCACATTGTGAATTGCATACATTACATGTTGCTAGGTAGGACAAAGGGGACTGGAACATGAAATTAGGATAACAAAACAAAACCAAAGACAGCAAAATTATTAAAAAAACAAGTTACTATCTTATAGATAGGTAGGCTATATAGCTATAAGAAATGTAATTGGATGACAAACAATGGGTCTTTATGAAATGTCATAGTATAAAGACGTTACACCAACAGAAGTACTGTTAATCACACTGGATAGGATTTACAATAACAAAACCAAAAAGTACTCTTGAACAAAACAAAACAAAAATTGTTTTTCATTGCAATAGTACCATAAATAGATTTCAAGGAAGCAATACTTTATCTGTCTATGATTTGTTACTAAGTTCATTTAGGTATTACAGTGCAACCTGCCTATAAAGACCAATCAAAGGAAGACAAGAAGTTGGTCTTCGTAAGCAGTTAATGTACAGGTTCTTTTAGGACAGAATTCAATGAGAAACAATATTCAAGGGAAAAAGAAAATGTGTTCTTTATAGAGGGATGTCCGCCTACATGTGTAGGTTTGATTCTATCAATTGTGTGATGTGTGTTTTCTGATTTCTGGTTCTTGCAGGTGGTATGGGCACCCTGATGATCTTGCAACACAGTCTATCATATCTGGACTCTTCAATGCCGCTTATTCCTTAGGGTATGGCAAAACAATAAGTTGTTTTTTCCTTCTTTTTTTCCCTTTTGAACAAAGTTTAAAGGTATTGTATTGTATAATACCCTAGACCTTCTTCCTGTATGGTTCACATTTGAAGTGGGCAGCTCATTCATTAGGAAATGCTCTAAAAACGAAAGAGTATCCTTTATTATATCCCGTCTATGAATATTCATGAGTGTTCTAAATACATGATTGGTCAATTGGTGGTCTTGGATGAAATATAGTTTCACTATTAAAAACAAATCTCTGCCAGAGCTCCGAATATTTTTCACTATTTTTTCCTGGGCAGAACTGCTCTCTTTGAGATTTTCAGGTAGATAAGCATTGTGACATCACACGTTCAATCAAAAGTAATGCGCAATTAGCTTGTCTCAGTAAATGTGTGTTAATATAGTTGTGCGCAGGATGACATGAAAAAAAAATGTCATTAGGCATGTTAAAAACCATATGCCAGCCAATCATTAGTCAAACGTTGACCTTACAATGATCTTTAAGGGGATTTTTCTACATTGGTGTCAAATTTTCGGAGGGACTGGCAGTAGTTACTATTTTTTTCCTCTGGGCTTTGCCCCTTGGAAAAAAATAGTACAATGCCAGTCCCTCCTCAGATAAATAATTTCCACTATTCTTTCTCACAGCTTGGTATCTATATAAGTAATACGCTAAGGCTACGCGGGGGGCGCGACGTCTCCGCCAGCCTTTGTATTCTATTGTTTTTTAATGAGATCGCCGACCGAAGTTGGTGCGGCTATCTCCTCCTGAACCCTCCCCTCGGGGTACCCGTGCCCGGTGCCATCGTCCGCGGGAGAGTCTACTCTGTGGAATTGGCTATACTCCGCCCGAGGTCCTCCTCCGTGTCGACGTCCAGGGCGAAAACAGACGCGATATGCATAATGCAGGATATGCGTGATGACAGAGATACCTCATGGATATTCAACATTACATCCGTAGACACACGACCGATGACTATCCAGTCACATTAAGTTGCGTATTAAATGCTCTATGCACGGGGTCGGGATTACCCGAGTAAAGCATCTTTCTATAGGGTATCCTTTGCAGTAGCGCTGCACAAGCCAGAGAGATACACGGGGCTTCCCGTCCACGTCCAAACTTAGAGACCTATTTCCATCATTATTGCCGCGATTTTTTTTATAGTTTTCGTGAATGGAGGTATGAAATCAAAGCTTATTTTGTGATTATTACGGCCGTGTTTACTACATTTTAATTATCATTTCTTAAAGGAAAGTTTTCACAAGAAAATCATTGGACTGACATTTCAGTCTCAAGCTGCCTTCAATCAACACACATACATTACACACAGTGCAGTGTAACTCCGGGAAGCTCGAACACCGGCACGGCACGCCTGCGGCGCCGGTGGAGCTTCCCGGAGTTAAGTGCAGTGCTGCTGCTGTCGCACGGCGTGGACTTTGACTGATTGTAGAGTCGAAAAGTATGGGGGGCCAAGCAGGCCAATATTTTGTACCACTATACAACTAGAAATATAGGCGTAGGGTCCACGGGTTTCAAGGGGCCATAAACCCCCAAAAGCTCGGGGGTTACGTTCTTCAAAGTTGGGGGGGGGGAGAGATCAGATCGCAGCGAGTTGAGTGTATATAGGCGTGGGGTCCACGGGTTTCAAAGGGCCATAAACCCCCGAAAGCTCGGGGGTTTTAGGCGTTTAATTAGGGTCAGATGAGCATATTTTTAATACTTTATTTGTGACACTTGCGGGTCACTAATTGGCGTGGGGTCAATACGTAGAGTTGCGTAGTGTTGCGTACCAACTACGCTGGCCTATGTTACTATATGCTGAGGGACGGAAAGGGGTACGCAAGATGAACGAAAACAATTCAACATGTTTAATTTTTTTTTGCGTACTTTCAGCGTAGAAACTTGACGCAGAAAGTACGCCTTTTTACGCAACACTACGCTACATGCCTACGCAACAGTACGCTACCCTACGCCAGATTGACAAAGCAGTAAAAGCTTTCCACACAGTAAGCAACCATAAGCAAACCTGTACGCCAGCCTACACATAACCTACGCAGGGACTATTTTCCCATTAATACGCAGCCTAATTTCTTCGTAGTCGGTACGCCACACTACGGAACTATATGCAGTTCCAGTTGCTTAAAGAATAACTACCGGTACAGTTGGATCGTTTTTTTAATTTTTACATAAGGCCAAATATAAAAAAAAACATGTTTAGCATCCTGTTTTTTCGAAAAATGGGAAGGAGGAGGCCCTTTTTTTTTTTTTTTTTATTTCAAAATGGCCGCTCTGTACATTTTCCCTGACATTCAGGCTATTTTTCAAGATGGCGGCCGACAATTTTTTTATTTTCTTTTTTAAAATCAGAAATACATTTTAGCAGTGCTTTTCATGTTTTTTTTCTTTAAAAAAAAACAAAAGTTCAAAAAAAGTTCAAAAAAAAAAAAAAATAGGAGGCGGCCCCCAAAAAGGAAGCGGACGGGGACGCTGTTTTATTTTCTTTCAACAAAAAAAAAACACGCTAAACATGTATATGTTTTTAATGGCCTGAATGGCAAATAAAGTTCTTGGTGGTTTTAATTTTGACAGTCTCTATCTATTTAGACCCACCGCCCTCCTCTAGAATCCCGCGGACTTCCGCGGGTCCTGCTAGTATTTGTATATTATTATTATTTAAAGATGTTATTGAAGATTATTATTGCATTTAAAACCTAAACTAATAATACCTGCCCAGATTAATGAAATATGTCAAGCTGTATGTAAATCCAAATTACCAATTTTGTCTTTAAATTTATTTTTAGTAGTAGTGGTGGTGATGGTGGTGTGGTGGTGGTGGATGTGGAGGTGGTGGTGGTGGTGGTGGTGATCGTGGTAGTGGTGGTGGTGGTGATCGTGGTAGTAGTGGTAGTAGTGGTAGTAGTAGTAGTAGTACTGGTGGTGGTGGTAGTGGTGGTGGTGGTGGTGGTGGTGGTGGTGGTGGTGGTGGTGGTGATTCCATTTTCCCAATATCTAATTTCTAATTGGTGGTGGTGGATGTGGAGATGGTGGTGGTGGTGGTGGTGGTGATCGTGGTAGTGGTGGTGGTGGTGATCGTGGTAGTAGTGGTAGTGGTAGTAGTGGTACTAGTAGTAGTACTGGTGGTGGTGGTAGTGGTGGTGGTGGTGGTGGTGGTGGTGGTGGTGCTGGTGCTGGTGGTGGTGGTGATTCCATTTTCCCAATATCTAATTTCTAATTGGTGGTGGTGGATGTGGAGATGGTGGTGGTGGTGGTGGTGGTGGTGATCGTGGTAGTGGTGGTGGTGGTGATCGTGGTAGTAGTGGTAGTGGTAGTAGTGGTAGTAGTAGTAGTACTGGTGGTGGTAGTAGTGGTGGTAGTGGTAGTGGTGGTGGTGGTGGTGGTGGTGGTGATTCCATTTTCCCAATATCTAATTTCTTTTTATTCCCCCAGGAGTTTTATCGGACCAACAGCAGGAGGTGCCCTTGTTGAGCAGATTGGATTTGTTTGGACATCAACATATATTGCTGGTGGATGTTTTGTCGTCATGATAATGGTCTGTCTGTTTGGTGTGTGGGAGTTTCAATGTGGAAAGGGGTAAGATTATAAAGAATACTTCTACATTTATTATTCTACAGGTGCCAATTTATCTTGAATTTTCAGTTATCAAAAAAATAGATAATGATTATCATGATAATCATGATGAATATGGTGACAGGGATAAGAATGATAAGAAATTATGATGATGATGATGATGATATGTTGATGGTCAAGCGTTGGATTAAGCAGCCAGGAGCAAGGGGCAATTTTTTAATTTTTTTAAAATAAATCGTTTAACCGAAAACCGTCCGGTTTTGACTGGCGGTTAAACAGAATTGGAAATATCTGTGATGTTACAACACTAGAATAACCCTACTATTTATTTCCAGCACATCAATTTTTTACAATCTTTTTTTGCAGGCGAAGAAAACCTAGCCACATGAAGAATGCTGCCAATGGTGAACTTCCAGGTGACAGACAGAACATTGTCAATGCTTGAATTGAGCTCATGTTCCAGTATTATTAAATTATCCCAACTCCAGAATGTATTTGCCACTGCCAACTCAATAATTTGTTTTGTGTGTATTATCTGAGACTAGATATTAAAGCCTTACAGTACTTTACTCCTGCCAAAGCACAAGTAAAATTCACTTTGTACTAAAAACAACCAATAACTTGTATTTAAGATATTAAAACAAATCCTTTTCAATGTTATGCTCCATTGTTGGATGTATAACATATAGAGGTTTTTGAGCCATTGGGTCATGAATGAATAATTAAATGTACAGTATACATATCAAATACTTTGTGGAGTATATTTATATAATATTGGATGAGTCTAAGACGAGTCTAATATTGTCATATCGAGAACAATATATTCTTCTATCAGAACAAAACAAAGCCATACAATATTATTATTATCTATAGCAGGCTGAATAGCGAAATAACAAAATTTGACTCACCTTGGTAAATATGGCTTTGTTTGGTGATATCAATATTTCTGGATGACTAAGCAATTATGAAAATAATATTGATCACTCATCCTGGCACTGCGCTAAAGATATTGAATACAATGATTTATTGTACCATTTGGAAGCCTTATATAGATAATAATATTTTCTATTGAACAATATCTTGTAATGTTGGTCTCTTCTTCCAAAGTATTATGGGTAACGAGGTACCCATAAAAAGACACCTAGTGAAGTATTTCTCAAAGAAATATACTATTTAGAGGATTACTATATATTTTTATGCCTGTGCATGTGACTAGGGCATATGTTTATAATTTTTTTTTACTAGTTTTTCAACTTTAAAAGAAAAATCATGTACTCATGTATTCAACCAAGAGGGAAAATGCCCATCACATCATTGTAGTACTTTAAAGATTAAGAATGAAGTTTGAGATTCATAATTTACTATTAGTCTCAAATACTGCCATTCATATATCATTTATGTATTGTATTCTATTAATTGTGTCATCTCAAAGATATTTATCATAACTGTATAAATAAAAGCTTTAGTACTTCTGTCTGACATCAGCAAGTGAGATTAACAGCTACTTATATTTCTCAGGCTATTTAAAATTAAAAATGTATAAACATGTATATGTATGTCATGTTCTTTGCTGCTTCCCCTATAGCGCTATACATGTATGTGATGGGGTTGAATAAACCAAAGCAAAATACTTCGGTCAAAATATCAGATTTTTTACCTTTCATTTTGCAAGGTATTATCATTTGACAGTATGGATATTTCAAAACATTGTTAGTATTTAGTATTTTTAGTATTTAGTATTTATTGTCCATTTCTGGATATTTGATTTTCACTGGTGTAACATATACAGATTAACATTTACTAATGTATTTACAAAAATGTAGACATTAACAGTGAATACACAAGGTTTAACATATGATTAAGCACAGATTAACAGAGGATCGAATGTTGTTTTATAAACACTAATTCAGAACAATAATGGCTGAATGTAATTAACAAAAATCCTCCAAAAAGAATGAAATTAAGGGTAAATCCAACAGAAACACCAGTGAAGGTTGCCACAGTGCGGCGCCCGTTTGCGTTTTAAGTGCTAGAGAAACGACATTGTTTAAGTTTTCTCTAATGGTCTTATTTATTTGAATGAAATCCAACCCAAATAGACAACTACTCTAACAGAAAAATCAGAAAAGCACAATGATGAGAGTTATGAATTTTTGAAAGTTGTAATACGTATACGTATGGGCACTTCAAATTGGCTTAAGCGATAATGTCAATGTGATGTAGTGCCAGACTAATTTCCCATCTGTTCCAACATATAAAATGACTAAAATTTAAATTTTTCAAAAAATCATGGGTTAGGAGGGTCTTTTTTTTTAGAGGACCTATAATAATATGATATCTATAAAATATTTTGAGTAGTGCCCCAAGGGAGAAGGAACTTACAAGAAAATCAGAAATTAGTGATATTTTTGTACGCGGCAAATGGGAGAGCTTATTATCCACGTCCTACGTCACAGTCCACTGACCAAACTACTAAATTACTGAGACTCTTTCTTATATTTGCAAGGTATTTGTATTTTAGAACATGGTATTTTGTATGTCAAAGTATTTCCATTTTCATGATACATTGATCGTCTACTCTACAAAGGATAGTTATAAACTTTGCTATCAAAATAAAAGTATTTTTTTAGTTCTTGATACATTCTGAGGCTGGTAGTTAAAATTATGAACTGATTTGAAGAAAATGGCTGCTGCAACTCAGTTCCATCATGAAATCAGTTCGTGGGCACCTTTATGAAATTAGACTCCGTCCGATCAAAATCCTTGAGTGCCACATTTTTGGGGGTCTATTATACATGTATAATCTATGTGTGACAAAAACTTGTCTGTTGCAAACCAAGCTTGTTCTATTGGTCATGCAAAGCTGGCAAAGAGTTAAAGTAGAATAGCGCCACAGGTTTGTCAACTTATTCTTTCTCACCAAGCATTGGTCTGTTTTCTGGTTTTTTGGTCTGTATAATCATGTAGAATATGGATAATGGCCAAGTATTAATTTCCATAATGATATAATACAAGTACATTGTACATGTGTATTCAAATGATACTGGTTTGTGATGAATGAGTTATGATTATATGATTGATAAATTATAATAAATATATAAATTTTATATAAATGAATCTCCCAATTTTGCATATCCATTCATTCACATTTTCGTCTGTACTCATGCATATAGAATCTATGCACATGCATTCATCAAAAACACACCTGTGGACTATCTTACAAAAGAGTTGAGATTAATCCAGACTGATCACAAGTCCTCTAATCAATCGCATACCAGGAACTTCCACAAAATACCAACTCTTTAGTACAGAGTTTTGATTGATATCAAGTTGTGATCAGTTTCAATCACTCGCATCTGCGTATAAGACGGGGCAATATTAGCGTCTTTCGGATGGCGACGTTAAAGGTCGGTCCCCAGATGTAAATGATCATATCTGATACACGTCTGTAAAAACCCAATTACACACACACACTGAATTTCGTGAATATAAAGGACGACTCCAATAAGACGAGAACAAAGAAAGAAATCACAATCCTCGGTTCGTAATTGCAAATTCAACAGGAATGATTTAATACAAACATGAGATTGCATTAATGTGGCAATACTCGCACCTTTCAACAGTTTAATATTTAGTATGTACAAAAAGAGCCTGCAGGCAAATTCTATATTGCAGACATAGAAATTGAACATCATAATCACAAACACGCGCCCAAGTTCTAAATAGAATACTTCACTATCAAATAATTTGCATTGGGATAAATTCTTTGGGTATGGTGTACACTGGAACTGTAAACGGTTTGCTAAAATCAAGACAGAACAGAAAATTTATAACATCGGGCAATAGTGGGTGAAAAAAGATATTCAGCAAATAAAATGGAGATGAAAAATTCACAATTACACTAATGGACCTGCCTTGTGAAGTTTGATGAAACTTAGAACTTGAATTTTGTAGAGACATATTTTAAAACATATCCATTAAAAAAAATGGTTCATAAAAAGCATACACGGCTTCTTCCAGGCTGTTGTCTAATCTTTATTTCTTGGGTATTAACATCTCGTTTTCTTTCTTGTGCAAGCTGCAAGTTGTAAAATAATTGGAAAAAATTAATCAAGAACCAATGATGATGATGTCTTCAATGAATTATGTACTTTCATTTCTTTTATAAGATCCATGGTAAAACTAGATGGAATTCGACTGCGCGCAGTCGAAAATGATGCCTCCGTCATAGAGCAATTTTACAAACCGAAACGGAAGAAATTTTTCAAATTCAAGTTCAATTGTAATCCATTAACATGTTCTCAGAATATCGTGATTACAAGCAATTTCTCATAAACATATATGACCCTTTGATCTTTGACCTCATGACCCTAAAATCTACTCAGTTCATTGGCTCTGCAAGATTTCCTGAGTTAAATAGTAATCCATCTGTCAGTTCTAATGAGAATGCGTCCACAAGCTATTTTTGCATACATAATGAGCCCATGACCTTTGATCTTATGAACCATTCATTGGCTCTGCAAGATACATAAATGATCTAAGTTTGGCAGGAATCCATCAATCTGTTCTAATGATAATACGATCACAAGCTATTTTTGCATACATAATGAGCCGCATGACCTTGACCTTTACCTCATGACCCCAAAATCTAATCAGTTCATCAGCTCTGCAAGTAACATACATGACCAAAGTTTGGCAGGAATCCATCAATCGGTTGTTCAGATAACGCGATCACGAGCTGTTTTTGCATACATAATGTGCGCTGTGACCTTTGACCTCGTGACCCCAAAATCTAATCAGTTCATTGGCTTTGCAAGATACATACATGACCAAAGTTTGGCAGGAATCCATCAATCGGTTCTTCAGATAACGCGATCACAAGCTGTTTTTGCATACATAATGAGCCCTGTGACCTTTGACCTTTGACCTCGTGACCCCAAAATCTAATCAGTTCATCAGCTCTGCAAGATACATACATGACCAAAGTTTGGCAGGAATCCATTAATCGGTTGTTCAGATAACGCGATCACAAGCTGTTTTTGCATACATAATGAGCCCTGTGACCTTTGACCTTTGACCTACGTGCTCCAAAATGTAATCAGATTGTTTTCCTATAGTGATACACACTATCACTAAGTTTGAAGTTTAAATCTCCAGTGGTTCTTGAGATATCATGATAACAATCTCAATGTATGGAATTTCATAAGTTGACCTCTGTGACCCTTGACCTTTGACATACGTGCTCCAAAATCTAATCAGATCGTCTTCCTATGGTGATACATACTATCCTTAAGTTTTAAGTTTAAATCTCAAATGGTTCTTGAGATATCGCGCTAACAAACTCAATACAAGGAATTTCATAAGTTGACCTCTGTGACCTGTGACCTTTGACCTACGTACTCCAAAATCTAATCAGATCGTCTTCCTATGGTGATAAATACTATTCCCGAGTCTTAAGTTTAAATCTTAAATGGTTCTTGAGATATTGTGATAACGGTCAAACGGGACGGACGGACGGACGTACGGACGTACGGACGGACAACCCGAAAACATGATGCCTCCGGCACCACCTTCGGTGGCGGAGGCATAAATATGACTTGTAGTACGTCAAAATTAATCTTAAGTCAGTGACTCCAAAATCCAAGGGGTCATGTGTGCAGGGCAGGACATTGAATTCAATTAAAATGTAACTTGCGGTTATTTAACATCATGATTTCATGTGTCTTGTTTGTGCACAATGATAACACTTTGAAATAAATAATATTGATGTACCCGCATCCACAACATAATATATTCAGCTAACATAAGTACTCCAGGCTAATGCTAGTTCATACAGGTAATATCAACCATGGCATGCACTTAAAGGGTCCGCCATTTTGATCTGATGCGCACATGCCTGAGACACTGGTAAGATACTACCATCTATGTACATACTTTGCATGCAACATAAATACAAAAATCAGCTTCAAGCATGGGCAGTATACATCAAATGATGATTTCTTATGCAAATCAATTTGCATTTTCTTAGGTTTATTCTCTAATCAATTGATCTCGAAAGATTTTAAATGATATCGGAGCAAAATCGGCCAACAACTCTGGGTGAATCGAGAGAGACAAAATGTTGGATGAGGAGGAAAACCTAGTCATATTTTCATTTCTACGGTCAGAAGATATGGGAGTTGGAACATCCGAGTTTAAGTACATAAGAATCCACCTTCTTGGTTACCAGACTGAAAAGGAAATTGCATTCTATCCGTCACCTTGTGATACTGTTCTGCGAGTCTCACAAAACTTGTCATCAGTGACAAATGACAGTTTTTGTTATAAGCTAGTGAAATCCTTGCTTCGAATTGGTTATCAGCAGATTTGTCAATGATTTAGGTCATTTGTCATTTTAAAAAGGCTTTTTGAAATGCCCCCCAGATGTTGTCTTACAGAGAAGGATGTTGATGTATTAAGGTATGATTGCATAAAAATGATATTCTCAATTCAATAAATTTCTTTAATTCAAACTTCATTCGTAAGGAGGAGTTTCTAAGAAGGTAGGTTGCCAGTCGGAAGAGGACACCACTCCCTTCGAAGGTGACTCAGACATGACATTGTATTCTATCTCTCATCTCTTAGGGAATTGTCTCTGGGTAGTTCCAGGGTATGATGCTGATATATCAAGGCATGATTTGACAAGATGTCATTCTTGGATAACTCCATATCATCAACTTGAGGTGAACCTTGTCCAATAGTGGAAGCCCCCCCCCCCCCAACCCGAACAGAGGATACTGTCTTCTGTACTACTCAATTCAGACACGACATTGTATAGCACTTCTCATCTCTTGATGATTTTTCCATGTGAAGGGCAATGAGAATGATGTTGGTGGATGTAGGGCACGATTGCAGGAGTCCCATGTCATCAGTTTCAAGTGAACATTGATCTCCTTTGACAGTTCTCAAATGATGGAAGCATACGGTGCCAGAACATAGAGGTACAAACACATACATGTACAGACATTGTCCTCTACAGCACCATTACTCAACTGACACAGAGCAATGTCCATGTAGAGTTCAATGAGAATGATGTCCATGATGTATCGAGGCGTGATTGCATAAACATGGCATCCTTGGTTGATCATCATTTCGAAGTGAACGTCGATCTCCTCTGACAGTTCTCAAAAGATGGAAACGTTTGGTGCCAAAACACAGAGATATGAAACAAGCGCAAGTAATCTTCTTCGTTATTTGGCTAAGCCTATGTGCTATCCATTAGGTGTTCCATGAGAATGATGTTGGTGATATATCAAGGAATGATTGCACACAAATGAAATCCTTGGATGATCATCAATTTCAGGTGAATCTTGTTCTCCTCTCCTGTGCTCTGTCCCGATAATTACCCTGTAAAAGAAAAGAACAATGTAAAAAAATATGGGTGACAACAATCATGTGTGATTTGAACGGAGGGAAATCCATTTTTACATAGTTAGGTACATAAAGAAAAAGCAGTAAAATCAGAATAACAGTCTAAGGAAAGTTGAAGAACAATTCAGAAAATAAACATGGACATTTTGGGAATTCATGATTGAGCAAATCTGGGTTGTGCGTAAAGTGACTTTCTCAAAAGATAAGAATCTCAAATTGGGACATCGCTACATATCAATGGGATTGTTGTAATTGTTATTTCTTGCTATTTGCCTGTCCCCCCCCCCCTCCCCTCTTCTACTGCCCTGTACATCTTATTTTGTTCAGACCCTATTACTATACATTACTAATAAGAAGCATTAATGCCTGCAAACTAGTGTTGGATCACGAGAGGCTTCTGGAAGTAACTCACCCCTCCTTTGCTTCCCCCTGGTGACTGCTGCTGCTGTAATCCCGTCCTCGTCTTGAGTGCCTCCAGGTTCTGCTTGTGCAGGTCCGAGAACTGTTGATGCTTCACCAGGACCTCCTTCGACGGGAACTGTCGCTTACAGAGGAGGCAGATGAGCTTGGTCCAGTCCGTCAGGCTAGTCGGAACACTCTCCTTAGAATCTGCCGAGGAGGAGGAGTAGGAAGGGGTAGGCTTCTTACTGGGAGGGGGTGCTTCTTCCTCTGGTTCACTGTCACTGTCTCCGCCATACTGCGCTAGGATGTTCGTCTATCCAGGGGGGAAAAGGGGGGGGGGGGAGGAGGACAACATGTGAGAAAATAAGAAAGGAGTAGCAGGGAGAAATCCAGGGTTGTGTCGGTCGATTATATTTTGACGTTTCCCCACCTCGGACAATACCACTGACAAATAACCTTGATAATTACCACTCAAAGCACAGCTGTCTATCGAGACTGACTCAAAGTCAACAGTGAATCAAACAAATGAAATAACAATTTTCATGTGCTACAAAATAGAAATACACAAGAGCAGCTCTAAAAAGAATAGGGTCTAGCCATGATGATCATGTAGCTAAATCAGAAAGCATCCTCTTTGAACATTTACAACATCATCTCTACTGAATGCTTGTTAGGTGTTGCACTTACAATGCTGGCAGCCTTATTCCGTTGGTCATCACTTGTTGAGGAGCGCTTCAGGGCCAGCATCACAGACTGTTTGGTTTCTACTGGATCAGCCTAAAATTTTTTTAAAAACAGCGAAGGACAAAGTCAAAGCATATGTAGAAAATGGCAGGAAGCAGCTCATATCTGGTTTAGGAGGTGGTGTGGTTCTATGAATGAATGGAGGGTTTCAGAAACAGGTACCAACCAGAGCTCAAGACTAATAGTGAGCTTAAGGATATTGATCCTCAGATAAGAACTATGGCTACGGTACTCATTATTTGGTTGCTCACTAAAAATACATCCATAAAACTACCAAACTACCAATCCAATTTTTTTTAATTTTTTAAATACCAAACGCTGCATAGAGCTGGTCCCTAGGATTTAGACTTAGAGCTGTAGATTCTCTGCGTACTTCCTACCTTACAATCTCAATTAATACTTCCTCCTGACATACAAAAAATAGTTAGTCTCTCAGATAGGACATTCCAGATCACCTATTTGCTTATTAACAATGAAATGTGTACAAGGATGGACCCACCTTTTTACTGAGGACAGCAAAGCCAGCATCTGCAGAGGCTGAGGAGTTGTCTTTCTTGTAATCACTTCCACTCTTCTTTGATTTGCTATTCTTCGTCTCGTTTATGGTTGCAGCCCATCTTCTCATGTCACTTGCCACCTGCAAAAAAACACATTAATTTTGATATATTTATCATGACACTAAAAGGGATCACTAGATGACAATTTATTACGTCTATTCGGAGCCAATAAGACATTAACACAACATCCTTACGGCCCTGAAACGACAATTAACACATTTGGGGATATTAATTAATCTGAAGTGCCTTTGATTAGGCGACTAGATATTGGCGCTTTAGAAATTCTTGGATTGGATTGGAAGTGTTACAAATAGAGAGATTAAGAAAAACATATTTATTTGTATACATAATCTTGCTTCAAATTTACTCTATGTCTTTTTATAAGAATTTAATACAAATTTATACACAATTATACTGTTATCATTCACAATGAAAACATAAGACACAGTAGAACTTTGGTATAAAGAACATGAACTCATCATAACAGGGTAATTCCATTACTTGCCATTGTGCTCTAATGTAATAATGTTATGATGTAATGTCCTTTATCACAAGGAATTTGTCTATCAATCTACTGTAGCACCTGTTATCTGACATACCTTCTTAGCCACCTTTCCCTTCTCTTTCTTATTCTTATCTTCCTTTCCTCCCTCCATCCCAGGCATGCCGACTTGAGGTATAGTAGTAGGCCCATCTTGCTGGGCTGGGACGTACTGAGTACCATCCCAGTACATGTACTGCTGTGTGTGTGCATTGTAGTAATACTGGTGGAGAAAACAAGGCAAGAAAAGTGTTAACATTCAAGATTCAAGATTCAAATTTTATTGTCCACATTAAAAAACACAGAAATTTGGCCTCCACTGGCAAGAGATAACAATAAATAACAAAAAAATACATGAAATGTGCACAAAACAAACACATCAATTAGATTTACAAACATTTTTGAATACATGATGACAAAAGTAAAGACCTACGCTAATGAAGAGGAGATAGCAGAGTAAGATGATAGACTGAAATGGAATGAATTAGGAAGAGCAAGAGCAAGAGCAAGAGCAAGAGAGAATAAAGACTGCTTGCATATCTTTATATAACATCATTACATCATTACATATTATATATTACATATTATATATTACATAATATTATATATTACATCATTATATATTTGGCATCACCTTTGCCTACAAGGGGAAAAGCTAACCTAATCACAATGACCTTTCACTCTCTGCTTTCATGATAACGGCCTGAGATTAACACTCGTCTGCAAATCATCTCAAACCAAATTTCATGTTTTGAAAGCTTACTTACAAGCAACTTTTTTTCAACACAGTTCAAATCAATTACAACAACAGTAAACAAACAAAAAATACAAGAAATCAAACAAGATTGTGCCATTCAAAATAATTCCCAATGCTTCTGCATTTCTCAATTATCTTTAAAAAATTGTGCAAAAAATTAAAGAGAAGGTTGAGTTCTGGGAAGAGGTGAAAAATAATTTTTTAGCATTACTCATTTTTATTATGCAAGTGTGGAAGAACATCAGTTAAGACATGTTCCCTGAAAAGCATGGCTCTTCAAATGCCTTCATATTCTAAATATGCATGTAACATCGTAAAAATCGGGGGCCGGCTTTTTACGCCACGTGTTCGTGTAGTCCCATATACATCTTTCTGTGCAAGTGTTTGTAACTTTACCAAGACTTGGCCAAATTTCTTATCATTTTGATAATTCCAGAACCTTGCAATACACACAAATTCTTATATGCTAGATGATCAACCTTTTCTGGTCGGTTCCACACCGTTTCTTTCACAATGCAATCGCATGACCAGAACTCAACTTCATCTTTAATCATATTCCACGTTTTAAATCTGTATAAAGATGCATTAGACTGGTGTATTGTTTCGGGAGCCCTAACAATATCACTGAGCGCAGGAATGAGTTTGGACTTTACCTGTGAGTTGGAGTCGTAGTACAGTCCTGTCTGAGGATCGTAGTAGAAGCCTGATGATTCGTCATACTGGTATTGAGATACATCGGGATAATAGCCACCGTCTGAACTACTCGATGTCTGGTGCTGTAACTAAACAAGAGTAACATTTATCCTGTTTAGTGCCCACAAAATTCATCAGGAAATGTAGTTTTTCTAACCACTTGGATGTAGACTCGAAATGGTAGGTGAAATGTGTGATATCCTCTCATAACTCACTTCATAACAATAATTACACTTGAATATTTCTAACATTTGATGTCAAATCAGATTACTGGTAATCCAATATCCAGCCACAGCAAATAATACATTTATAAAGTAGCTATTCCCTTCACACAGAGACAGCTAAAGCTCCTTTGGCAATCTATGGTATAGAAAGAAAACTTGTCCATAGAAATCACATTTTTCATTTCCTCTGTTTCACATAAAATCTTATACCTAATGAACCTGTGCACTAAGACCCTTTACCGGTTCTCTTTAAGCAGTATACAGTCAAACTTGCTTCAGAAACCACCTGTCTATAAAGGAGAAATTCTTTGTTTCCCTTGAAGAAAACAAATTCTCATTGAACCCTGTACTAAAAGAACCTGTACATAAAAGACTAAAGACCACTTTTGTTGTCTCCCTTGAGCGGTCTTTATATACTTCACTTCACTGTAATCTACAAGTTTGAATGCAGTTCACTCTTGCACTTACAGTTGGCAATGAAAAAGCGACACTTACTGTTTGGGCATTTGTCTCTGTGTCTTGCTGCTGCTCTTTCTTTCTCTTTTGTGGTTTGACCTCATGAACGATCTGGCTCAGGTCTAGCGTGTGTCCGTCCGTTCCTGGAGGTGGAAGGTCAACCTTGACCCTCTTGGGTTTCTTCTCTGGGCCACTCGCTCTGATCTTGTTGAGTAGTTTCTGGGTGATCTGCTGCTGCTCTAGCTGCATCTTACGAGCTGCTTGCACCTGCTCCTGGGCTAGCGCTACCTTGTCTACAGATTAATTTCAAATTTACAAAAAAATTAAATTTAGGGTTTCAAATAATGTATTTTGTACATTGTCAAATCCTATAAAATATAACCTGTGCATGAAATGGATGAAGAATAATTCATGCACATGCTGTGCACACATTGTGCCTGTTTTGTTGCCTTATCAACAGCTGTTTAATGACAGAGTTAAAAAACAGAATGAAAACACTAAATTGTTCAAAATTCCAAATCATGTTCCTACATAAACTTTGCGTTTTCATTTTTTTAAATTTTATAATAAATTGTTGATGTTATTGTACCGGTACTTATTATCTTCTTTTAGATAAATGAGTTTCATTAGAATAGTATAGTAGCAATTAAAAAGAAGAAAAGAAGAACAAAATTTGTCAATTTGAACTTTACTGCAAATCTCTGTCCTTTTGTGGTTTTTTTTCTTTCTTACTAAAACCTATAGATTCTCACTGCATGACTTACCTGCTACAGATAGTTCTTTGGAAGAGTGAGCAGCTGATCCTGCTGCATAGGCTGCTGCATAGCTTTGATCATAAGCTACGGTGCCTGTCGCCACTGCGTCTGCTTGCTGCTGGTAGTACTGCTCATAAGATGGTCCAGCTTCAGCCTGCAAAAATGATTACATCACATTAACAATAACAAAAATAACAACAACAAAAGTACTAAGAACAACAGCTACAAACAAACAACAGCTACATTAATATTTTTATTCCCAAGGGTTGCTCAATGAGCCTATAAATTACTATGCAAAGACACTGCACGCATTCCAGGAATTTCTTCGTACCAGGTTCCAATTTACTCCAAACTAGGCGAATGTACTTTAATGTCTTGCCAAATGCTATTCGTGCTGCAGTTGGGACTTGGAAAATAAGGGTAGGCAGGAGACCGCCTCCTGACTGAATTTTGATTAGTATTTCTTACCTCGGCCCATGAAGAGTAATCTTCGTCTGTCCCTTCTCTGCAGAAATGCACGGAAACTGGAAAATATGGAGAGAAAAATAGCTCTTAGAACAATGAAAATCAGCACGCATTTCAAAACATGTGAACTTGACTCAAACTAGTACAGGTAACTCTGCCATAAGTCAAAGTCGCACTAATCAAATTTTCCCCAAGTCCAATATATTTTTGGGCCAAACTATGCAAAACATGTGTTATTTAGTCAAGAAGATGATTATAAATCCAAAGGCTCGTCATGTAACAACCTCTTTGTAATAGACAGTTCATGCATGTCGTTACTGTCAAAGTATAAGCACATAAATAGCACCTAGACTACATTTTGAATTCAACTGAGCACTTAAAAGAACATGCTCATAAAAAGTTATGCAATTATAATTCAGGTACACAACAATGCAGTTGTTTTCACCTAGCAATTCCCCTGTTCAAATGGTAATGGGGAAGAACTTGTCATAGAGCACTTCTTTTTCTCTCCACGAACATAAAGGAACAACTTGCGATGATACTTTCTACCTATAACATGGTCTACTTCCATATATGACTTATGTTTATCAACAGTTACCATTCATCAAGTACCATTCATCATTTGTAAATATTTCTCCACCACCAATCACAACTTACTTTGTTTTCCATCTATCACAAAGGGTGGATGCATATTGTTGAGAATCTCCAGTAAGTGGCTGGCATACTCTACAGCCGACAGCGCAGCGTAACACAAGCCTCTTGATGTGTTGGTTGTGGGGTCACGTATGAGCTGGACGTTCATGTCAACGGCCGTGATGTCATGGAGCTCTTGCTGGACCTTCTCCTCCGTGGTCAGCGAGTCCAGACCCATTAGCAGAAGAACTGTATGGAGGTGAGAATTAGAATTGGGACTATGATATACAGTTTATTCTCTACTCTGATACAAAAATAATTTATTTGTAGATTGATATATTTCATACATGTGACAAATGGAGCACAACAGGCACATGACATCATACACATAACATGTGCTCTCATAGAAAAGTAAGTTAGTCATAGATTGATATTCCATACATTATAACAAATAAAGAATAACAGGCACATGAGAGCATGACAAATGAAAGACTTAGAGACTCAAGATATTGACAGATCTTGAAATTTAACTTTCATAAATTTCTTGGTCTCTTTCTGATTTAGCCCTTAAATAATATCACCAATTTGTTTCACTTGGAACAATTTAACAGCAAGCTCGCATCGCATTTTCATACTACAGTAATCAGCATTTACACAACCTTCAATAGTTTTGTGAATAATTTTGTTTCTTCATATCTACTTACTTCTTGTAGGTCTTGTACTGATTTGACTGTATCGCTCTGACTCTGTAATACAAACAAGCACACATTGCATGATTATTAAAAAAAATAAAGAATGTACACACAACAACAAAAATGAGTTTGTCTCATCAAGTGATTCAGGATGAATACTACTCCTGGGACCCGTTTCACAAAGCCTTTTTTCAATTACAAATCTGCTGCTAACCAATCAGAAGAAAGGATTTCACTAGCTTATAACAAAAACTATCATTTGTCACTGATGACGAGTTTTGTGAAATTGGGCCCTGTTAAGTCAGATCCTTAAGATGGAATAAAAAAAAGTTTTAAACATGCATATCATTGTAAAGTAGCTATTTAGGAGATCTCTTGTCACATAACGTCATAGAAGGACAAACTACAATCAACAGTTTATTTATTGCGACCATGACCCTGTGTAATCCAGACCACAAACTAATCTCATCATCCCATACTGATAATTTGTTCACATTTTTTGACAACAAATATCCCTGATTGAAGTTCCGACTGGTCATATGAATAAAATAGTAAGAGTGATTGGCTATCAATTGACATTCTTGATTGACAGATGATACTTGATTTTATATGACATATTAGACAACCTGTACGATGCCTTGCTTGAGTACAATCTTTCAGGAATACACTCTTATAAATCTAATTGAAACATTACTTCATGGTCTATTCCTTACCGTTCTTCTCTATTCCACACTTGAAGCAGTTTCCTCTCCTCTTGAAATTCTGGGTACCACACTACATTAAAAACAGGTTAGTGTTGCATTAAGATTAGACAATGTGATATGCATTAGGCCTAAAAAAAAAATTGATGACTTGGCGTAACGGGTCACTGAAAATTAGGGTAGGTAGGGCGATTTTTTTTTTTTTTTTTTTTGTTTTGTTGTTGTTGTTGCTTATATTTGCATACATGAAATTAGCCATTCATACACATACATACATACAGTGGCGTAGATAGGTCCTCATACCTTGGGGATGATCTGATGAGAGGGGTAGACCATAATATGTTCAAATAACTCCACGCACACACACACACACATATATGGACACACACACTGTGTGAGCAAAGTGAGCAAGAAATTGTTGAAATCTTGATCACCTTGGGACCTGGGGGATGCATACATACACCTGCCCCCCCCCCCCCCCTGCATACATACATGTACATGTACATACACCCTCATGCACATAAAATGCAAACATACGAACGCATTAATAGGTTTCCAACAGACCCCAGCCTGAGATATCTCAGACACTGTCTTCAACAGGATAAACAGGTGAATATGTAGGTTTAGAAGGGGCTGTTCACAAATATTAGTATTTTCACAATGTATTGACTAACATTTTTATAACTTGTCTAGAGGTTAACATGTTAACATGTATCCAAAATCTTGAAGAATGAGGGTTGAAAAGAGTAGCCAATTACAACTTGTGAAAATATTTACAATTGTGAATGGCTCTGTAATAACAAACAGTTGAAAAATGTCTCCAGTATTTCAGAATCCTTTATTAGAAATACAGTTGTATTTTTTTCTTTTCCAACAGCATATGAAAATGTATATCTGCAACACATCTGACATTTTTTGTTTCATTTTCTTTTCTATGATGCAAGGTTTATACAAATGGATGAATCTCATGCCTTCTATGTTTTATAGTTATTTATTCAAATAGTTTAACTATATTCTTTATATCAATATGCTAGCATATTAAAAACAATAAACTCCTGGATAGTATTTCGCACTGTTAATTTATCTATTTTGAATGGTGCTCTTGCTATGTATTTTTGACTTTAATATGCTTTTTCTGTGTATTTGTGTTCTTTCTATACATGTACATGTATATTTAATTTGTAAATTCAAAATGTATCAGCTTTTTGCTGTTTTAAATCTTGAATAGGCATTGGGCTTCGTGCGATCCTCCTCGGTATCCGTGACACTGACAGGCGTGAGTGTTGCAACCACGTATCGATACCCGAAATCTTGTAATAGTGACACTGTTTCAGACAACAGCAAATCAGAAAACGGACCAGTTTTCCTTAGATGCCTTGATGTTCTTAACCACAAAATTATCAGCGGCCAGATCTTGAACGATTTCTCCGATTGTTGCTTCAATGTCCACCTTCCGAAGAACGCTGAATAAAACGTGAGTACCAAATTTACCCGTGAACTGAACGCCATAGGACGCCATGTTGGGGATACAATCGCCTAGCGGTACTATGGCGTACCTGCCCGCTGCACTCGGCGCGCGAGCTGGCCCAAACACGGCGCGGCAAAGCCCAGAACGAAAGCAACAAACATCCGGGTTTTCCCCACTGCGATATCGATATTTACGCAATCGCAATCGGATAAAAAAAAATTAAAAATAGGGTCGGGCGGGTTACGCCAAGTCATCAATTTTTTTTTTTAGGCCTTATTGAACTGTACGAGCGGTTTTATTGAACAATACATGTAAAGGTACTGTTAACTCAAGGAGAGGGAGGGGGAGACACTTTTTTTAACAGGAAAGTAACAAATACAAAGTTAAAACTTCTATTTTATAAAAAAAATGCTCACATGTAGTATTTTTGTCAATACATATTTGCAAAATAAGATTCAGGAATCAAAGAAAGTCAAAGAATTAAATAAAAAAGATAAGATCAACGCACGAGAACGGGAAGTACGGGGGGGGGGGGGGGGGGGGGGCTTGTTTAGTAGATTGATGCAAAAATTCAAACATTTCATTTTCTATTTTCAAAGATTAACCAGATATGAGCCACGTAGATTGACTTACCTGTGAGCAGAACCAGTCTTCATCACCTCTGCTCTTGCTGTATGTGAGTGAAGCACGCCCGTCCCCGATCACCAAAATACCCTGGCAGAATAACACACATGGAAAAGAAAGAGACACAAAAGTAAGTATGTGGTACAATTTTATTCTTCTCCTCTAGCCTGAGAATTGGCTGTGGATCAAAAGAGATATGCAGTCCGTTCTCTGGTCATGCAGATTTTTTTTTTTCAATCTAAAAAAGCGTTAATTTCCTTCTATTAGTTTAAATTTCACTTTTCCCTGAATAATGTCCTAGTACTGCTTATTGCATATAAGCAGAAGTAATTAAATAAATGAATGAATAAACAAATTCAATAAGCTATTGGCAAAGAAACAATTTTCACATCTTTCACGTTATCTGGCAATCATGAGGGATTTGGGGCAAGAGGTTGGAATAAAGTAAATTTTGAGCATGAAAATCTGTGCTTTTGGGAATTTTGTAGCCTTTCTAATTTTTTTTTTCTTCATTTTAGTCTTCCCCAAGAAGTTAATTAAAGGGTCAACAAATACTCAACATGCTCATTTCTGGCTTGCTTTAACACAAATTAAGCAGTAAAAAAAAAAACTAACAGAGGAGAAAAGAAAGAAAAAAAAGGGGAAAAAAAAAAAAAAACATGATCAGAGTTTCCAGACTGACATATATCTCAGTTGAAACCAGTCAATCTAAAAACCTTTCAAAAAATCCTCCTAGGAAAACAGACTTGATCTGACACTAAATAAATCAAGTCAATGTTCTCAAAATATATCACATGGAAAAAAAATGAATATAAAAATAAAGCCAAACCTCTTTGCACAAAAATATCAAATTTCAACCTGTCTAAGAAATTTAAACAAACATGTCAAGATAAGTTCCAATGCATGTAATTTCTGGAAAAATCAAAGAGGTTTGGCTTGGCAGCAAACAATCTAGGCAACATCATTTGCAATTTGCAAAAGAAAAAAAAATCCTCTCAACTTCAACAAAAAGCAAATGACTGCATCTTGTTCTTGTCTAAGACACTATTACATGGGCAAATGATGACACAATGTTTTTATTTCTATCATATTACAATCCAGTATTTTTGTTAACCTTTTAAAAGAACTTGATATGGTACATGTAGGAAGAATATAGCAGCAAAGCATTTTCGATCACCACTTTCACTCTTCAAATTGGATTTTCATTTTGCATTTTTTTTCTTTGTCCATGACAAACTTTGATTTCTAATTTGCAAATTTTGTTCACACCACATCGTGTGATCATGTGTCCATCTTTGCATCTCTCTTCAAGTCTAAGATCTACCCCTTTCCCTTCTCCCCTTCCATTTCAGAATTTCAAATCCTACCTCATCTATCGCTTTGATACACTAGGTGCTCTGTGGCAGTTCTCTGTAAGCCATGTTGTGCACATGTGGTTTAAATGAAGTCAAGCTAACTATTTGCTTATCCATATTATTTTCTTTTTGTGTGTGTGAAACATGGAGGCTAAAGTATTGCCAATCTTTTTTCATATTAATCATGTCAACCCCCCCCCCCCCCCCCCTCCCTTCCTTTTTTCATTTAGTATTTTCTCATTTTTCCACAGTGGAAGTACTTGATTGTCTTTGATTTTTCAGCAGTAATCTATTTTCTGATTTATTTATTTAAAAAAATTAGTAATGCATTTCTTCTTCTCCTAAAGACATTCCTTACTTGACTGAATTTGTATGATGCTATCCCTATCAAACCCCTTAATTCCTATGCCCATCCCCCTAACTACACAAACTAGGTGCCTTGTTCTGCCTTTCTCTAGCAATACTCGACAACCCTTGTTTGCCGACTGCCTTGAAAAGCAGCAGCAGCTCTACAAAAAGGAGCGCAGGGAGAAGAATACATCGTGACTGGCACGATCTCAACAAAACCTGGTTTTCCTCCATCCATCGTTGGGCATCCGGAAGGAATTGGAACTCCACAAAAGCGAAGCCTCTTGATGCACCTAGAAAGGGTAATATAGGAGAGGCCAGCAAATGGACCCAGAGGGCAAGTGTTAGGAATGTTTGTCGATAGGCATTCACAGTTCACTCACTCACTTCTCATCACTCTTTCCCTCTTTCTTTTCGTGTGTGTAATGTATGCTGGACAGGCACTTCTGGTCAACAAAGCTGGCTTGTCTTTTCATTTACTAATTTTTTCTTTATTTTGCAATCGAACATCTTGTTCACTTAAAAAAAATATCATCAAATGATGAGCTCGCAGCATTATAATGACTTTATACTGAAACAACACTGATGAAGGAATGTATTCACAAGTCAATGAATAAAGAATGTACAAAATTTACTGCAAGGAAGAATGGCTATTAATGCAAACACATATTCCAACGTAACTTTAATTTCCACCTATTCAATCAAATTAATACTACTAAATACAGAGAAGTGGTGTTCATTAAACTCTGAATGTCAAAATTAGCAAAGTAAATAACCTTGCAATAACACAAATGATATTCTATTCTTAATTTTCAACCTTGCTAGTTGACTATTTTGATGAAATGACAATGACACTATATCTGGAGCACACATACAGATACCACCACAGAGTAACATAATGGCGGCACCCAAAAGCTGAATGTGTCATACTATATGTATATATATATACCTTATTCTAATTTGAATACACTTTTAATCTAAGTTCATATCCAACATTGACCTAGCAAAGGCCTTAATCATAAACTTACCTGTGCTCATCTTTGAACCCTGTGAAGATAAAGCTGGTTAATACACAAAACATAAATGCCCCGGTGAGCAAAAGATGAAAAATGTGTACACAACGATTCCTTCATCAGTGTTTTTGTTTCAGAAGTTTAAAAAAAACATTGTTCCTCTCTCATTTGGCATTGCATGAAGTGCATCTGCCATAATCAGAACGTGCCTATGTTACAGCCCTTGACCAGTGCACTGTCCAGCTTTCAAACCTATTACTCCATGAAGTCTGGCCAACCATTTTTTATGAAATGGTGTGGGGCTTCTGTGTCTCACCTGAATCTTTGTGTTTGACCAGTCTGACGTCCTGGATGTGGGCACCAAACAGCTGAAGTATCCCTCGCAGCTGAACAATTCAAAAAGAAAAGAAACGGTCAAATACCAGTTCAAAATGTTCATCCCATAAATACCTTCCAGTACTAGGTAGTATCTTCCATTCAAAGTCACTAAAACATAATTAATTTGACAACATGCATGTACTTTTACTCTGAAATACAAGGGACCTTTTTACATGCATGTTTTGACGAGGATATGAATTTATGGTGAACATAAAACAATCCTGTGAACTTCTGTATGTAAAATGGGAAAATAAAATTTACAAACAACTGAAAAATAATTCTTTTCAGCAAAAAACGGTAGATGACTGTCAAACATATAAAATAATGATTATTAAATAAACAATATTTTACTTAAATAATTTATGAATGACAAACAAATGAATCAATTGGCTAGTATATTTCAAAAGCATTTATAAGAGTATCCATATAAAAGGAGTTGAGCGAATTGGAAACCAATCCCATGGAAACTTTCAAGAATATGGCGCTCATATTCAAGATACTTACATATGTTTCATCAACTTCAGCAGGGAGATGCTTGATAAGGATAGTCCTGCATGGCCTGTCTGATAGCTGTTTTCGCTGTAAATAATGAAATACATGCATTTGAAACCATAGAAATGTCACATTTAAAACATTGTAATATTGAAATCATCAAAGACTGAAAAATATACCCCCACCATGATAATTTCTGTTTCATTAAAGCCTCATCAAACATCCACTGATGTGGATGTTTTCAAAATGTTGACTATGTCACTCTTCTCCATTGAGATTCTTTACCTTAAAATATATCACAAAATATATTTGTTTATATTGATGTTTACTTCAATTCAAAACAAAAGAGAGAATAAGATTCTGCCAATACCTCATCACGGTCTCTCCTTCTGTCCCTCCGTCTGTCCTTTCTTCGACCTTTCTTCTCTTCACTATAGTCGCCTGGAACTACACATTTAAAATAGAAAATAAGAAAAATAATCAGTAATTGTGTCATAACTCAAAAATTAGAAATACATAAAATGGATATAAGAAAGTTGGAACATTTGTTACCATTGCTATCAGGAATGGAATTAAAATATGATGCTTGGGTGCTGCCATATTGTATTACATGTACATTTTTAATTCATCTATACTGAAATTTTACTGGACATTTTTTGAGAGGGAGGGGGGGTGGAGGGGGGAGAAGGAAGAACAATGAAAGAAGATTATCACGGTTGCCAAATTAAAAATTAAATAGTTACTTTTCTTATCAGCCTTTTTAATCATGTGAGTTGTAATTTGAAGAAAAGAAGAGAAAAAAGAAAAGTTAAGGCAGTCCTGATCATGTACACAGTACCTTCATTGTAAATTGCAGCATCTAGTCGTTGAACCATACTAGCTTCAGCTGCCGCTGCTGATGCATACACTGCATTCTCCACTCCCCAATTCCCTGCTGCTGTAAGGAGTCGCTGATGTTCAAGCGTCCCTGGTATCGCGGGCATATTTTGACCTGATGCTCTGCTTATTACATCTCTGGCTCTGATGTGGATAGTAAGGAAAAAAAAACATTCACATGTAAGCAAGTCTTGATAAACTCTATAGATCTAATATAAAGTAATTAAACCATCTAAAATCCTAAATTAGGCTAAAATAATGGGTTTAGTCTTATCACCTTGGAAGATCAGTTTCTTTGAACTTTTTCCCTCCTTCTATTCTACCTTCCTGTACGGCTATGACTGTTCTTCTGTTTGCTTCTCTTCTGACCTACAATACAATATAGATCTAGATCTAGATCTAGATCTAATTTCTTGTAGGGCCTAGTTTCACCCAATGTTTTCCTCCCAGCTCCCAGTTTTCATTTATTTCATTTACAATGATTTAGATCTAGATCTAGATCTAGATTAGACCGAATTTTCCGTCTCTTTCGTTCGTTAGCCTCTTATTGGGGTAGGGTCGGCTCTCTCTTTAGAGACGGAAGCCGTTTATACACATGTCCTTGCTAACGCCACGGCCAGTTCTGGTCGCAGCGTTTTGCCCCCAAAATCCCCCAAAATGTCATTTTACCTCGAGCATGTTATATTGTAAATTAGGCCTAGGCTATAATAAATCAGTTCCACTTACCAACTTGACTGAAATAATCAGTTTAATAGTCCCTTTTTAGGAAATTATGGGTCAAAATCGAAATCCATTTTGAAAATCTTTTTCAACTTGGATTCCGATTTTGACCCATAATTTCCTAAAAAGGGACTATTAAACTGATTATTTCAGTCAAGTTGGTAAGTGGAACTGATTTATTATAGCCTAGGCCTAATTTACAATATAACATGCTCGAGGTAAAATGACATTTTGGGGGATTTTGGGGGCAAAACGCTACGACCAGAACTGGCCGTGGCGTTAGCAAGGACATGTGTATAAACGGCTTCCGTCTCTAAAGAGAGAGCCGACCCTACCCCAATAAGAGGCTAACGAACGAAAGAGACGGAAAATTCGGTCTAGATCTAGATCTACTGGTAGTAATTTGAATCTAGACCTCTAGAAATATTTCTACTTTTCCTTTTAAATTTCACCTCCATCATGACATTTTTATACAATTTCTTCTTCCTCTTTTTCAATTTTCCAGGAATCTTCCTCTTTTTTTTTTGTCCTGATATCTAGATCTAGATATTCCCCCTTCTTCTTCCCACTTGTCCTATTCCCGTCAGGTTCTCAGTTCTTCTAAATTGTTCTCTCAAGACAAGTCAAGTCAAGAGTCTCAATTACTCTCAATGCTTGTTCTTCCGTCTACTTTAATTATCTTTTGTCTGCAATTATTTCAACTTTCTGGGAGCAACTTTACTCTTTAGAATATCCCACCACTAAAATTGACCAAGCGTTCGTTCTGCATCTGTACCGAAATATAATTTATTTAAAAAAAATGTTTCTTCTTTTTTTCATTTGTAAAACTTGTTTCGTAACTTGCGAGGTCAACCTGATCAAGGAACAAGCATGTCACGGTAGAGGCGTTGAGCGCGCGCTAGCCGAGGAGTTGGCTAAGGAGCTGGTCGAATCGGATAAAAGAGCAGGCGAGCGCGAGCGGCCGTGGCGGAAGGCCGAAGGCCAGGGACCCCTAAAGGCCATGGCTAGGAACAGGGGTTTCAACGCTGACTGTTCAACTTGCATGCAAAGAGACGCGAATAACATTAACAATGCCAATCGTTTTATACTCTTTACAAAGGCAAAATCATACCTGGAAATTAAAGCAGAATCATCTTCAGAATCCAAAGTATCTCTTCTTGTGCTGTACAAGTAGTAATTTTTATCTAGTGCCATCTTTTCTGATAAAACATACAAAATTGTTAAAGCTTTGTTATGAAAGCAAGATGGTTGACGTGACGTCGATCGGTCGGAAATGATAGCCTTGCATAAAGAGGTTTTTAAACTATATTTTCTATGACCCATAACAATACGCATTCAATTATAAAGTAAACCCTACCTAAATAGTCATGTAAAATTAGTTTGAGAATTGAAATGGATTTTGGTACATGGTGGTTAAGTGAAACGATAAGGAAATAACTTTTAAAGTATGCCATCATTAAAAAGTGATCATGACAAATAAATCACGTGCACGAAAATAGACTAGGCAAGTTAAGGTTTACATTTATTTCGCTGAATGAATGAGTCAATCAAGAAATATTTCACACATAAATCGCGACTTTAGTGAAGACGGTTACATAATCCTAAATAAAGTTGTTACCCGAGAAAGGCACCATCTTCTTGTGTGTTCGATCCATAGAGATACATACTTACTAAAACTCTATATGGTTCGATCTCATCTCGATCTCCTCATGGGATGTATCTAGACTGGCCACGCCCAATTAATAGCCTTGGGCCTATATATTGAGTTCATAAAACTTAAATCTTGAGTGTTCCACTCCCCTTCAATTTATGAATGCACAATGAGCAGGAAATCAACCACAGAGAAACTGTTAAGAATGTCACAACAATAACAACAAAAAAACATCAATTCAATTGCGCATTTTTGATCATTAAAAGCCTCCGCTAGGGCCGACTTCTGGGTGGCTCGACCTCCAGTTTTGCGAAGATCATTTTAATCTACCTGTCATGTCATGATGTGCCATATTTGGTGATTTTATCTCAAAAATGCACAATTTATTTGTCTCAAATTTGACACTATGCCGCCCCCACTATTACCTGACCTGTAGCGAAAACCTGATGAAACATATACCTTTCCAATCATCGAAATGTTTTCAGGAAATTTTCATAATGGTGGATAGCTACAAGTTTCTTCCAGTTACACCAATGTTATTTCATGCTATTGATGCAAAACCCAGACTTTTTGAGGAAATGGTACTTTTTTCTGGCTCGTATTGTTTTGCAATCGGAAGAACCTGTATCATTGTATTATTAATGAAGTAAACAGGTATAATCATGACATTTACTTTGATCCATTTCCATTTATTTCCATGTTTTACTCAGCTGTGCTATTGATGTAGTGATTGATTAATTGATTGCTGGTTATTAAACTGAATAATACATTTGTTTTTACTTTTATTAATTGACCAAATACTTGATCTTTCTTTATAGAGTTTAGACCATCCTTGGTGATTTTAATTTTTCCGACAGCTTGAATCTGAAGAACTCACCAAAGAGTAATATTTCAAAACTCGTAAGTCTTTAATCGTTCACTCAAGGATAAAATGCTATACAATATATGTCAGGTCTTACAGAGAAGAAAGCCAAGAATTGTCTTTTAATAATCATAGTATGAAGATTTATAAGCCTTTTCACCATTACATCACTCAACATTTACAGACACTGTCACACAAGCCAGCCCAAATTAAGGTACCAATTCTCATCAAGTTTGGATTTTTCACAATTTCATAAAAGTGGCTTTGCTCACCCAAGTGTATATATTTTGAATTGTGTTTGAGTCATTTTTCATTTTCCAACTTTTTATGTAATGGGAAATAAATACATGTAAAACATTTTGAAACAAACACACACACACAACTACACCCATGAAAAAGGAAACTATGCAACCAACATACAATTAAAAGTGAAGAATTATTAAACATAAAGATATGAATAGATTTGATAAACAAAATCAATGTTCATGATATTTATTATTTCTCATAATACAAATTTTAGAGTAGTCTTCACCAAACCATTGCTCTTATATACTGGTATTTTGCTCCCTTCCAGTTTGTCTTTTCTCCTTGTGATCGTATGATCATTTCATCTCATTATCAATTTTTCCACTTCGCTGTTCTCGAATATCAGTTTGGGCCATTATCCATTTAAACTATAATCCATTAAGTCAAAAGCTAGGTTTACACGCCAGTCTACACATTTTAAGTTTAGCTTGTGGTCACCATCTTTAATTTCTAGGTTATCATGTAGTCAATGATCATGAAAAGTTAAGTCTGATGAAGTTTCAGATGAGCGATCTTATAGAAAATTGCTAGCAGCAAGGGGTCTGCATGTCCCATGCGAAATCACCTAACTTTGAGCTTTTACCAGTTTGTAGTTACGACTAACAGCCAGCACAGTTCGTATCTAAAAATTTTATAAGTCATTAATTTGGTGCTACATGAATCCATAACTTTAGCGGGATGTTATTCAAAACTTTTGACGTTTTGATGAATTAAAGTTTGAAACTACAACAGTGCCATGCAAACATAGCTTACACACATTTGGTCTTTAAAAAATTGCTGCTATGGGCAACAGGGTATGTCAAGGGCCCTTAATAATAGAATACATATTATGAAGTGCAGAAAAATGACAATGGAACCAAACTTAATAAAGAATAAATTGGACAAACTGATAATCATATCACATGGATTATAGAGTAGATAAAAATTACCAGTTCAGGATTTCCAGTATTTCATGAAAACAAAGTTCCTTGATGACTTTTTGCCTGCATGACAACGGGTTAACTATGGATGCACATCCAATTTTTGTTCTAGTCTACACCTACAGCTACATTGTACCATCTGTACTTCCTCATATAACTACATAGTTAGGAAAACTACCCCTAGACAACTTCCATAGGGAGTCATCCAATGGGGTAACTGTCAAAAGTGTGGTTCTACATAGGTTAGCAGTTCGGGACAGCTAGTAGTCCGAGGAGGTGGCTTGGGGGGGGGGGGGGGGGTGCTGATGGGCACATTATACAAACATTTAATCCCTCAAGTCCACACCTTCAATCAATTATACCTGTAAGGTAAGTTCTTTAATCATTTACCACTTTTCTATACGGTCATTACTCCAGGAAATGAGGAGTGTACAAGCGCAAAATCTTGTCAGTTACAATGCGTAAAAGAGTGTCTGAACTGTTGAGACTATGCAGACTTCACAGTATACTGCACCCCACAAGCTCTGTACTTTATTTAGCTGCTCCAGAGACTGGCAGAGTTAGGCTACGCTGAAGACGTTATAGAAATGCGTTTTAGTGTCCAATTGGAGCCTGTGCCTGCAGACTAGGATGAGTGGGATTGGCCACTTGGATTCTGCTCCCAGCTTGATGTAAATATGATAATAAGTCATAATCTGCCATGAAATGCGTTAAGGAGAGGAGGAGTACTTTTCAAATTCCTCTTCCATGCATACATGTCACTGTTTTCTCAAATCATAAGTTCCGTGAAAATTTGAATCACTGCGTTGTCATAAAGGCAACATAAACTTCTGGATAGATTGTAGGTAGGGTTCTGCTAGATACTGATGCAGTTCTTCTTGGGCTACCCACAGGTAGTCTTCCACTGTTGGCATATCTTTCTTGGTCTCAAATACTCCTGATACATGCTGGGCTTTGAAGAAGAACACCTGTATACCATGAAAGAAACAAAAAGTTAGCAAACTTTGCTGTAATCAATTTATTACACACATTTGCAACATACAGGACCAGAATGATGTTGACTTTATATACATAACAACATTTAACACCAACCTAACAATATCAGTTCATGCCATTCATTTAATGGATTCTTCTCAAAATTACCAAAAACATACCAAAACCTTTGTGGCTCTCTGCAGGAAATACAGAAATCATTTCAGCGCACCAAGTAACATCACCACAAGTGCTACTAAATTAACCCATTAATTAATAAAATTCTTTCATTCCAATATGTTTGATACAAGGACCACTCTGTCCCAATAGGAAATGAGTTAAAGGGCTCAAAAGAGTTTCACCTTGACACCTGCTTTCCCAGTTTGCTCCTGGACCGCCTTGGGGTAGCGTTGCTTGTAGAAACCAACCGGTGCGTTACCCATGAAGTGAGCCCTCAGAGCCCCCGTATTGTCAGCATGGTCCCCAAGTACTCTCTCAGCTGCCTACATACATAAGGACAAATGTGAAAATCCAAGGTTTTTTGTCACCTAAAATATAGCTTACGTCAGATAATTTAGTATTGGTGATTTTATTAGTACTAGAATAGAGCATGAATCAAAGCAAATCTGAAGAAAATTGTACTTTCCCCTTACATTTACCGGTATGTGAAATGCACAAAACATCAAATGACTAGTAAAATAATACTTTATTATACAAATGATGCATGCGCATGAGTTCATTATACGATCTATCCGCATTCGAGTTGAGGCTGTGTGTATCTATTGCACAAAGCCGTTAGGCAGAGTGTGACAGATACACTCAACATCAATGAGGGCGGATAGATCGTATAATGAACGAATGAAAACATGCATCATTTCCTTTATACACCAAAACTCCTAGATCCTTCTTATTTGATAAAAATAAATTCATTCAAGATTGTTTCGTGACAGTATATGGCTGACAAATAAATCTCAAGTTTAATAAAGCTTAATTTAGTGCGCACACATAGCTATAGATATAGCAAGCGCACTAATTACCTCTATACCCATTTAGGCATAGTGCTGCGCAAGAATAGGCTCATGCTCATGCAGTATCAAGCGCTCTAACCTCTACGCGCACTACTGCGCTCTGAAAACAAGTTCAATAGTACTGGAAAATATTGCACTCCTTTTCATGAAAACGAGTGCAATAGGCTCAGTAAATGAATCACACGTGACCGCGCATGACCAATCATTTGATTATGATCTGGGAGTGAGTTGTATAATAATCTGTACAGCCCTTTGATTAGTCATATATTCATTGATAAGTTTTAAATATATTTTCAATCAGGTTTAGTAGCCAAGACAACTATTTAAAAAATAAACCATCAGTTTTCCTAAAGCATTATCTCTTGTTATTACTGCACCATGACCCTATTTAGGCCTAGTTGCCCATGGGAAGCTGTCTATAGAATTTTCAAAAAAGAAAATAAGATAAGAATATCATATGAACTACCTACATTCTTCATTGTCTCTCCTTCTTCCCTGGCACCAAAAGGAAGTATCCAGGCACTTTCCTCTCCCATCCTGTATTTGACTATCAAAACTAGTTTATCAGAGAGCTGACGATCCAGGGAGCGTCTCTCATCCCTCTCATCAGCTCCTACAATTGAAAAAGAAGAGATGATATTTCAAAATTTTGAAGATTTGGGGTTATTTTAATGAGTCTGCAGAAATGTTGATGATGTGATATCATTACAATCCTGGTGTGAAGTATCATAAACAATTCTTAAATACCAAAGAGATCCAAGTAACACTATATGGACACTTTAAGAACCATCTTAGCACTGAAAAGCAATAGCAAATAGATGTATATGCATTTCCCTGGAGACCTGGGCCCCGTTGCACAAAACTTACCATTGATGGTAACTTTGCCATCAATGGTAACTACCATGGAAACCTTGATTTTGATTGGCTGTTGAGCCCTGTTACCATGGTAGTTGCCATTGATGGCAAAGTTACCATCAATGGTAAGTTTTATGCAACGGGCCCCAGGACCCTGTTTCATAAAACTTCTTTATCAATAACAACTGCCACAGATCTATGACAAATCTGCTCATAGCCGATTTAAATTAAGGATTTCAGTAGCTTATTACAAATATTGTATCTTGTTATTTATAATAAGATTTCTGAAACAGTGCCCAGATTTCCTCTACTTTAAAAAAATATTTATGAGAGTTGACTCATTTCCTGAAAAATCAAATTGTATTAGTATTTTTCCATCATTGAATTAAAACTTTAATCATTTTAGAGGGACTAATTCACATTTACCATTGAATATCATTTTCAACTTTCAAATGAATTCTACCTACCTGTAATTCTTGGGGCTAATTGAAAGCGAGCTAACTCCTCTGTGGCTATGTCTTCCAAGTCAAGAGCAGTCAAGATATCTCCACCGTCATCCTTTTCGTCTTCTTCATCTTGATCTCCAGACTGCTTCTTAGCCATTCTCCTCCTGTCATGAAAATCAAGGATATGCACACAATAAACAGGCTCCACACTGATTTTTCAAGGGTAGGGAGTCCGGGTTGAAGTTTTAAGTGTTTGTATACACGAGCCCCCTGTTTAAAATTTGAAGGGAAGGGGGGGTTCGGATTTAGACTTTGGAGGTACATTTGCACAGGGCAGAGGCCTCTGAGCAAGTTCATACGGGTACTAGCTTGTTGAAACCGTAGACAACTGGATTTTACGATCTGTCAAACTGTACATTTGATTCATAAATTGCACATCAAGCAATAAGAAATAATTCCCACTGGCCTTCTGCAAATAAAAAATTGGAAATAGCAAGCCATGCAATACTATATTTAACAGCATACTTTATAGTGCATATCACAAAAATATATTTAGAGAATTTAATGTGAAGCATAGCTTCAAGCCTCTTGATGTATTGAGCTTAATAGTTTGTTCCTCCTGTTTCTTTGGGCTGTTCAGGACCAGAACCAAATAGAAGTCGCTTTAACCAACTGCTCCCACATGGAATAGTATCCTAATACTAATAGTAGTGGCTTAAAGAATTTATGGCGTGCAAGATTTTGATTTCTTCACACACTAAATGTGATCGAATGGACTATATGAAGGAGTCATACATGGAAACTCTTGCAAGATCATCTGTAATAAGACTCTTATTCTTAGTTCTACTCACTTGTCCGCTGCCACAGACAGCTCATGCTGGGATAGGGCACTCTTCTCCAACTCCACATTGTTGATCATGTCAATGTAGCGTTGCTCGATCTCATTCTCCTCTTGGCAGACTACCGGGAACCTCTCTAGGCACACTGCACTGGCCAACTGCCATGGTCTGCTTGACCCCGCGTTAGCTTGCTGGCCAAGACGACATATTGTATGAATGCTGCATGCACTTCTTTGGCTCCATGACCCTTGTGCACCTACAACAAGAACAAATGAGAGAAAAAAATTGAACAATAAAAGTCAATATCAATTCTCTGAATCATATTCATCATAACCATATCTAGACTAAACCCAGTTGATACTTCAGTGGTATTTACACCATACAATGCAAAAATAAGGATCCTCCGCATTTTCGCTGATGATTATGATTTCCAATTTGCGCGTTGGCGATACTAAAAACGGGTTTCGCAATGATTTTCTTAATGCATTTTACATTGACTTTGTACAGAGACTTTCATGAGCGATAAATCCTCGGGAAGACGGACAACCCATTTATTTATTTATTTATTTTATTTATTTCATTTCCAGGCAAGATGATAACATACAAAATATCACAAGGTTAACAAATGATAGAACATACTGTAAACATAATGATATTTAGCACCAGCCAATGCCTGAGGATCACCTAAAAGAATTTAAAAAATTCTGTCGAGAGGCTCTCCACATTGGCTGGTGCATACATAAAACAAAATATAAAGATAAGGTCAACATAATTTATAAATGAATGTGTAACTAAAACTAACGGTAATATACATGTAGATCAAATACTATTAGGATTATTTTAAAGAAGGATTCGAAAAAGAGCTGTTCAAACTATGCATGTATGATAAATGCAGAAAATTGTCTGTTTATACAGTCATGTGGATACGGTAATATTGGAAATTAGCAAAACTGTATAACATTATGAATTTGAGTTGATTTGATTTGAAGTTATCCAAATTATGAAAAATTATTATTGATGATTGAAAGTTATCCAAATTGGGAGACATTATTATCGATTTATAAACAAATTTAAAATACATAGTAATCAAAGGTAGAAGAATGTGATAGAACACATTGATAGAGGAAGTGCATTAAATAAGAACTTAATAATATCAACATATGCATTAAGAAATCAATAAAACATATCAAAATGCAGAAAACTGTCTGTTTATACAGTCATAGTGAGAAGGATGTGATAGGACACATTGATAGAGAAAGTACATTAAATAAGAACATAATAATAACAACATACGCATTAAGAAATCAATAATACATATCAAAATGCAGAAACTGTCTATTTATACAGTCATATATGGATACGGATATAAGAAATCAATAATACATATCAAAATGTGAGTTATTCTATGATAGAGAAGAAAAGAAGAAGGGAAAAAAAAAAAAAAAAAAAAAGCAAGCTAGTATGCTTCTACAAGGGGAGGCAATTCAAATAGGAACTTTCGGAGCACATTCAGAAAAGGAAGGACATTGGTACCAAGACACAAGTCTCTGTCTTCCTCAGAGAGGTGTTCCCAAAATCTGGGAAAAACATAAAAACAAGAAAATCTCAAGCTATTGCATCTTGCTAATTCATGATTGAAAACAAGTGTATGGATTCTTCTATGACTTGGGACTGGTAGCATATATTCAGGCATGTCATAAATTCTGTGTAAGCTCTTAATTACAAATGACATTGATAGGTACACAAGTCTGTTATACAGAGGGGGCATGTTAAGGCGAGACAGTCGTTCCGTGTATGATAAGGAATTAGCAACTTCGTAAGGGAAACAGAATCGGGTAAAACGCCTTTGAACAGCCTCGATAGCTCTGATATGGTTCTTTTGATGAGGGAGCCATGCTGGTATGCCGTACTCAATCACAGGTCGACATAATGAACAAAAGAGTTTTGTGAGAATAGCTGAGTTTCTAGATTTTACGGTACGTCGGATAAACCCACAGAGCATAGAACATCTGTTAATAACACATTGAATATGGTTTTTCCAACTCAGATCTCGCGAAAAAGTAAGTCCTAAATATTTATACGACTGAACTACATCTAAAGGATTTCCGTCAGTGGAGTAAACAGTAGTAATTAATTTACGGGATCTAGTTATGTGCATGACTTTGCACTTAGATGAGTTCAGGACCATGCCATTGTCAATACACCACACACGTATATTATTCAAGTCAGTTTGCAATAAATTCGGGTCATTGTCGGTATAAATTTCCCGATACAACACTGTGTTATCAGCATATTGTGGGAGGGGGGATGAAACAGTGTCAGGTAAGTCGGCTGTAAAATAATTAAACAAGATCGGTCCAATAACGGAACCCTGTGGCACACCGGAAGGAACTTGTTTCCAATCCGATTTTACCCCTTCAAACAAGACACACTGTTGTCGATCTGAGAGAAAAGAACGTATCCAACAAAGCAATTTGCCGCAAACGCCATAATTGTGCAGTTTCTGAATAAGTTTGAAATGATTTACCTTGTCAAAAGCTTTGGACCAGTCCAAGAAAATTGCATCAACTCTTGGCGGCTTGGACTGGTCCAAAGCTTTTGCCCAATTTGAAAAGAGGGTGACGGCTTGTGTTGTACATGACCGCTTCGGGAGGAAACCGTGTTGGGAATCAGGAATGATCTTGTAACTTTGTGAATGACTTAGAAGCTTAACCACAATTAGGCGTTCAAGCATTTTACAAGGTATTGAGCAAAGCGATATAGGGCGATAATTTTCAATCCGTTTACGGTCACCGCTCTTGTGGAGCGGAGTCACGTAAGCTAGTCTCCAAGACCTGGGTACCGAACCAAGCTTCAGACTTAAATTGAAGATTTTTGTTAGGATTGGAGTAATAGCAACGTCAGCAAGTTTGAGAAAGTTTGGGGATATGCCATCAGGACCAGGGGGCTTGTTAACTTTCAATCTTACTATTTCCCTAAGAACGTCTCCCTCACTTATCTCAAAACCTTTCAGAGGGGTCATTCCAAAATGGGACACACACGACTCATAAACGTCATTCCCTGTTTCTGACTGTAGTGCAGAAAAATTTCCTACAAAATGATTGTTAAAAGCCTGCGCAATCATTGGTACAGATTCGACCTGTTCATCATTGTATGTAAAGGATGATACATTAGATTTCTTCCTTTGAGAGTTCACGAAAGACCAGAATCTTTTAGGATCACGAGCCGAATTCAAAGCCAAGGATTGCAGATAATCATTATAAGACTGTTTAGTAAGTCTGTTCATATCCTTGTTCAGTTTTTGAAATTTCTCCCATAATGATCTGTTATGTTTATCAGAAATCGCTTTGTGATAGGCACGTTTCTTTTTCCGGGAGAGATGGACGATGTCTGCGGTGATCCATGGCTTGCGTCGCCGACCTTTTGCCTGGACAGAGGGTACTACATCACTAACGGCCGCATGCAATAGCATTGTAAAGTTATCCCATGTGGCATCAATATCATTTTCATCGACGAAGAGGTCCCAAGGAATTGATTGAATTGATCTTTGAAAGTCATGTTTGTCTGCCTTGTGGAACTGCCAAAACGAGCGAGGCAGTGATTGCGTTCTAGAACAGAGTGTTAGGTCAAACTGAACTGAATCGTGATCACTCTTTCCAATACCTGGACCGGGGCAGATGTTAGCAATTAGATCAACGTTATTGCAAAACACAAGATCTAGGATAGAATCACGTTGGTTATTTCCTCGTCTTGTTGTGAACTGTACAAGTTGGGACAGACCAAAAGAGGAAGTAATATTCAGGACTTCATCGGAAATTTTGTTGAGCGCTATTGAGTTTCCATCTGTATCAGTGGAGAGATGTAGATTGAAATCACCAGTGAGAATAAGCGCTTTAAACTTGTGAATATGAGGAGCTATCCTATTGAGTGAAGAACTCAGAGCCTCACAGAAATGTTTAGGACTGGAAGAGGGAGGTCTGTACAGAGTTCCAAACAGGATTTTGCCCTGGCTATTAGGGAGAGTGATTTGCGTCCACAACAGCTCGCAAAATTTAGAGTTTGGATCATCATGCGGTATTTCAAAATCGTCACGACGCAAGGAATCAAGAGTTTTGTTGCAACCAAAGAGAACCCCTCCTCCATTACGGTTTCTGTCTCTCCTGAATATCTGATATTCAGGAGGAAGTATTTCGGTGTCAAGTATACAATCACTTAGCCATGTTTCTGTGATGAAGAAAATGTCTATGTTGTCAGTTACAGCAAGTGTCTTCAAATCAAGAACTTTGTTCACTATACTTCGGGCATTCAGAAGGGCGCAGTGAAATTCGCGTTTAGCGTCTGTACAGTTTTGCGGGCCAGGATTAGGGTGAATATCACCCGAAAGTTGTAACTGAAAAGTCGCTGAAGAATTCGGATAATAACAGATTCTTTTGCCATAGTGTCCACCAAAAGTAGTGTTTACAGTATCAAGTGGGAGCCTTGTGCTTTTGCTATGTATGTACAATGTATAGTAGCGTTCACATTCAGCACTTGCTTCACAAAGTTCCAAACACATCACACAAAAAAGCACAAAGGTGGTCAGCTTGACCAATTCCATTGTCAATGTTCTAGGTTCTTTGTGTCCTAAGAATGAACGGATGAGCGAACCTTTTTAGATACTCCACACTACAAGACTATATAGAACATGGCTACACTCACTGTCTCCAAGGAAATATTTGCACACAAGCTCACCTAGAAAATCGTTAAAACTAGCCCAAAAAGTCACCAAAAGTCACCAAAAATTGTCCTGTTTGATCCTTGACCATATAAAAACACTTGGTCAACAACTCAAAATCACAGCACTTCCAAATGTACACACAAAACATGAGAAAGAAGGAGAGCAAATTTTCAAGTGTCATAGACTCTAGATCAAGGCCTAGATAAAAAAAAAAGTTGAAAGAGTCGACCGAGTTCTCTCCATTATTTGGCATTGCCTTCTTGGCGCTAGTTCAGAAGTCTATCCAAAATTTGATCCCTAACTCTGGCATGGAAATACCCTAACCTACTAAAACATACCCAAAGTAAAGTAAATATTAATCAAATGTCCAAATAAAGGTCATGATTTAAAAGTTGATATGTTTGTTACCCGTTTTGTGTCAATTTTCTTATCTTTTTCAGAGTATTTTTTCCTAAAAACTAGGACTTATAATATGCACTTTTTCACGGGATTCACAGCAAACTGCAGCACATTACAATTGCATACCATCCCCACCTGGTATCGACGGTCGGGTGCTGGCGCGTGCGTGTGTTACATAAATAGATCTAGCGACTGTAAGTAGCTAACGAGCTGAACACATGCGCGCGCCGCCTTCCTTTTCCATTTTTTTCATTTCAATAGTTATTGCCTCCTCTCTAACTCTGTTAATACTAATAGCATGTATTTTCCATTTGTACTAGACCTCTATTTCCCTTTAACAAGTCTAAATGTGCTGAGCTGTGGAGTGCGAGGCGATGGGGGGACTGCAGACTGCATTGCACCCCGGCCTCCCCCGTGCGATCCGACAAGCACACTGCCTGAAGCAGGGCTGCGTTTTACCACTTTAAACACATGAATTCATTGCTAATTATTGAAAATGACCTCATAGTTACCTTTCGAGTCTAATAAAGGCAAGTACTTCTTGGAGCAAAGTCTGGAACTTCTTATCAAGAGAGTTCTTCCCAAAGTCGAAGCCATCGACATCGTTGAAATGCTAGTTCCCACGATATTACCTCGGCCCATGGACAGCCGGACAGATGCAAGCGCAATGCACAATGCATGCACCCTCCAAATTCGCCTCGAGCTCGCGGCTAGCTCGGCACATTTCATGTGTCCATGTTTTGCCCCCTCCCCCCTCCCCCCCCCCCCCCCTCCGATGAGATGAGACGGTCTGTCCATGATATTGAAATCAAATCAAAATTAATTCAAAATTAATGTTCACTTACATCTATATGCATTGATGCAGGGACGGCATGGGGTTATAACCACATTCTCACTGAAATGACCTTTGATAAGTTACATATTAAAATTATAACGAGCGTATATAGCGAGCGAGCATTGGGGGAAATTGCTCTCAGTCGCTTGAAATTAGGGGCACGTTTAATGATGAGAGGAAAAGGGGCAACTTATCGAAAGGGTTAAGACACTTATCAGAAAAGAAAAGGAGCACGTACGTGCAGTACAAAGGCTAAATATCAGAGGTGAAAATGGTGCACTTCTTAAACCTAAAAAAAAAAGAGGCACGCACCAGGGATGGCAGGGATTTTATGAGAATGGGAAATAGGCATTTGTCGACGGAAAAGAGGCACCCATAAGAGTTTGATAAAGGCATTTATAAGAAATAAAAAGGGGCATTTATGAAAAAGGTTAAGTTCCTTATTAGTAAGGGAAAAGGGGCACATTATCATTGTTAAAAGGGTAATTATCAGAGTGAAAAGGGGCACTCATCGCATCTGAAAAGGAGCACTGACCATACCTGCATGAAAAGAGGCACTTATGAGAATGAAAAAGGGGCACTAATGATAAAGGGAAATGTGCATTTGTACAAAGAAAAGGGGCACCGATCAGATTTTAATAGGGGCATTTATCGGAGGTGAAAGGGGGATTTTATGAGAAGGGGGAAGTGGCTATTATTGAAAAGAAAAAGAGGCACATGTTAAAATGAACAGGGTACTTATCAAAGAAGAAAAGGGGGAATCATGAGAAGGGGAAGGGGCACTTATAAGAAGAAAAAAGAGCATTTATTAGGAAGGAAAAGGGGGACTTATCAAAATAAAAGGGGCATTTATAAGAGATGAAAAGAGCACTTATCAGGAGGGGAAGGGGGCACTTGTCAAAGTAAAACGAGTATCTCTCAGAATTGAATAGGGTCATTTACAAAAGACGAAAAGGGGCACTTATGAGAATGAAAATGAACTATTTTCCAAGATGACAAGAAGCATTTATGAGAAGGGAAAGGGACTCTTTTAAAATGGGGGCACTTATCATAAGGAAAAGGGGCACTTATTAAAAAGGAAAGGGGGCACATGTGAAAATATAAGGTGCGCAGTGCGCTTAAAAGGGGTATTATTAAAAGGGGAATTTGTCAAAGCAAAAGGAGAACCTCTCAGATTTGAATAGGGCAATTATCAGAGGTAAAGGGGGCGCTAACTAAAAGTGAAAATGGGCGCTTCTCGTACCTAAAAAAGGGAACTTACTAGAGATTAAGAAAAGGCACCTATGAGAATGGAAAATGGACACTTATTGCAAGGAACATGGGAACTTGTCACAGGAAAAGGGGTACGTGTCAAAATAAAAGGGGCACTTATCAGAGGTGGAAAGGGGAAGGGGCACTTTTTCTATGTAAAAAGGGGCACTTTTGGTGTACTTGAAAAAGTGGGAGGCACTGTGCCCCCTGACCCCCCCCCCCCCCCCGGAGCGCCGCCTCTGGTTCGACAGCCCATTAGAATGTCGGTTCCAGGGCCATCTATGAGCAACTTTTCAGAGGGTTCAGAAGACTGCTGGCTTCCTGGCTTGCGTATGCTGTCAGTTACTGAGACCACAACACTTTTTTGTTGGCCTGGAATCACAAGATATGAGATCGGTTCCTGTTTGAGCCACTATCACCTCATAATCAGCAGCAAGATGCGCTTAAAACATTATTTAAAATAAATATTCTTCAACATTAATTACTACGAAAATTATATATTATATATTTTAAAGATGCATCATCATTTTCTTTTGGTTGTCATGAAAAAAAAGTCACCAAACAATAATATTGCTTGATCACTAAATCTTATAACTATGTAAATTGACATTCAATGCCCTTGGCAAAACCTTGCCAGAATATGCCCACAAAAGAGGAGGTGCAGGGAGAAAACAAAAACAAAAACACTTACGTCATCAAAATACTTGCTGCCCCAAAAGGAGAAATTTTGAGTATTTCGTTGCCGACATAATCCCGTTAAAAAATGGACACTTAACACGGAAATTCATCTACAAAATTCATGATCTTTGTTGCTACCTTTTTTTCCAAATAAAATGATATTCAAGCACCAACATTTAATGACATTCGGGCTTATTGTTGCCCGAATAAAAGGTTATGGTTGCCCGATTATTGGAACTCGAAAACAAATCATAAGGGGAGCCCCCAGCCTCTCCCGCCTCGTATGCCTGGTTGCAGTGGAGTTGTGAATGTTGAACAAAAGCGGATTTCTATTTACTTCTTCTTTTATGGGTCACACACTTAATGATCTTTCTGGAGAAATAATAGTCAAACAATTTAAAAAGGTAACAGGAAGTTCATATATTTCTTCTTCAATGTTGAACCTTCACAAATGCCGTTTTTACATTGCAGTATATTGAGGCGCAATATAATGAGCAAAGCAAATAGAATTTGAATTTTTCTAACCCTTTAGAAACGCTATATAAGCTACAATTTAATAGGGCAAAAATTACGAGGTCCTGAAGCAATACATACAAGGGAGCAAAGCGATCGAGCTGTATGATTTTTTGTTGTTGCATTTTGAGCGCTCAACAACTCTTTTTCTGATAGAAATACACAAAATTATAATTCAATTTATTAAAATTACATGTACATATTACTAATATGGAACACAGTGAAAAGAATAAGCATATTACATTGAGTTTGAATACCTGATAGTTTATTTTTTATTATTTCCAGCAAAAAAAAAATCATAAACATGATTGTTCATAAAAATGTATACAATGTGAACTATAGTCATTTTCTGTTTCAGTTTCTAGATTACCTCGGGCAATTGTTTTAAGCAGTCCTTCAAATAAAATGCCCCATTATATACGAGCTTTGTGGTTTATATTTATTTTATCGTAGGGAGGCCTATGTTCAATAAATTGTCCTATCCTTGATCTTCTCGACAACCTGCGCCATCTCCAAGTCCAAGATGGTTAGTGTTTAGATGTATTCCAACTAATGACCCGAGTTCGTTTCATGACGTAGTTTCTTCACACTCCGAGCGTCTATGAAGAATATAACTTCCTCTTAGTTGAGTCGATTCCTGCCATGTCGTCCTAGCATGAATTTGAGAGATATATCTTTTAGTTTTTGAATTATCGCATTCCTATCATGTCCTAATAATTATGAGTGACGTTGAAGATCTTGATTTTTATAGTGATGTAATTTCTTAAAATGGATCCAGCAGGCGGCCTTTTTAAAAGTCATCCAAAGTCCTTAACGTCCTGTCATTTATAAGTTAGGATTGATCAAGGAGGAAGGGGGGGGGGGCAAAAAGAAGATTGATGGGACTTTTTAAAATTTATTGTCAGGAATTTTTGTAGCCAAAACGGCATGCTAAACGTCCTGATGACCTGTTTTGGGGGCTCATCACAGAATTTCGAACTCAGTTGTGCCGCCCTCCCCGCAAGGAAATCATGGACCCGCCAGTGTCGTCACAATGTCTTCAAACCGATATTAGGCATAACAGGTAAACTGAGTCTTCTTTTTAATTTTTCACTTTGAACCATTCTCGATTTTCTCAGCGGCCTGAGCGACTTTGAAGATGGTGATCTCATCGCGGTGTCTTCCTACGAACATGAAGCGACAGTTCAACATTTTTGTTTTTATTTTGTTTCTACTTCGTCTCATTCTTGGCTCGACTGCCTGAGCAACTTTGAAGACGTTAAGTTCATCAAAGTGTCTTCTTACCAACATGAAGCGGCAGTTCAACATTTTTGTTCTTAGTTTGTTTCTACTTCTTGTCCTCGACAGCCTGAGCGACTTTGAAGACGGTATAAGTTCATCGTAGTATCTTGCTACCAACATGAGACAAACAGGTCAGTATTTTTGTTCTTATTTTGGTTCTACTTCGTCTCATCCCTGATTTTCTCGACAGCCTGAGCGACTTTAAAGATGGTGAGTTCATCGAAGTGTCTCCCCACCAACATAAGACCGACTGGTAAACCTTCTAGGAAGCCTGCATTGACGCTGAGGGCGGGGTGACCGGACAAGTTGAAAGCCGCCGTATTCGTCGTCATCCCAAAACACTTTCCGAGGAATTCTAAAGAAAGAAAAAAAAAATCAATGAGCAATAGATTCGAGGTATCATAATGATATGAAAAATGACCAAGCTAACGTGGAATAAAAAGGACAGAATAGAACAGAGCAAAACAAAACAAAAAACGCCAACAAAATAAAAACTAAAAACAAAGAAACAACATATAGAATATCAGATTATCATGAATGGATATTTCTTGTGTTTGTCATGGATAGTAAGATCCAATTATTTGCCATTTAGCTTCACAAAAAGGACCCTGATGAAAAATAGAAATTTCCAATAAAGAAGGATTATAAGGACCTATCACCTGATAGGGTATCATCCCGATACATGAGTTTGTCGGTACGGTAGGGCGTGGTCGGCAAGGCGAGAACGTCGACTTTCTCGAGGGCGTGGTCGTAAGCTTGGCGAAGACCAAACACAAGATTGCGCCCTCTCGCATGAACCTGATTCTTGTAATTTCTACTCAAGTATTCACTCTGCATCAGGACCATCTATCCAATATATAACAAAGATATATGAAACAAGAGAGGGAGAGGTAGAGAAAGAGAGAGAGAGAGAGAGAGACAGGAGGGGGACGGAGAGTGAGAGAAAGAGGGAGAGAGAGATGACAGAGAACTATCAACTCAGCGAGCCTATATATAAAACGGCCCTTGTAACCATTATAGACATTTTTATGTAAGAATGTCGATCAATGAGCACAACCAGGAGGATACAAGTCATGTACTAAGCGAGCTTGCTAGGTAGCTCGTCAGTGGAACTACTTCGATTTACATTACGATTACACCTAGTTGGAGAGTTTTTTTTTTTTTTTATGGTCAGTTTTTATTCTTTTCTCTCTTGAAACAAATTATAATCATAGTACAAATTACAATCATCATATGTAACTCTCACTGCAAATGTGATGACATTATAAATCAGTATAAATTTTTGTCTTACAAACGGCTTCAAAAGAAACTTACATAGTTAGTTCCTATACATCATATTTGAAACAAAAATTCATATTTTCAAAGAAAACATATGCAGTTGTATAATCCAATTTTGTTTTGTTTTAACAATGTAGCAACTTATACTTCTTTTTATACTGTTGTCCTGAGAGAAAAGTTTTCTCTTTTTGTTAACCCTACCCTACCCGACCTCTCCCTTATCCCCATCCCCCCCCCCCCTCTTAACCGGTGGACGACTGGCTCTGGGTTCCAATTGTTTGTCTAATACTCAGGTTTTCCCATTTAGAAAAATGAATAGTGAGAGTTCCCCTCATTGCTGCCAATTTCCTTTCTTCTATTTTATCCCCTATTATACTATTCTTTATTTCATTAAAAGAGGGTGGTTTTTTAAGTTCTCTATTTCTATAAATCAGATATTTAACAAGAATTAAAACATGATTCATTAATTGATATTTTCCTTTATTTCTCTCCTCTTTCCCATACAGAATTTCCTCCAAACTACAGTTATGTATTTCAAAGTCTAAAAATCTCGCGCACATTTCCCACACTGATTGTGCAAATTCACAAGTATAGAATAAATGTTTATATGTTTCTTCATCTTTTTCGCAAAATGAGCATAAGTTAGTCGAGACAAGACCAAAACGGAAGAGGTGATGATTTGTATATAATATATTATGTATAAGTTTGAACTGAAACTCTCTTAATCGACTGTTATAAGTGTACACTGTCTTAGTCTTAAAAATATGTTTTCTATTTCCTTACAGGAAAAACCATAGTTCCTTCCAATTCTCTCAAAAACCAGAGGTTTAAAATCATCTTTCTTTATTAATTGTACATAAATTTGTTTTGATTTCAAATCAGCTATATTAGTTGTTTTCTTCCCCAAAGTGAAATCAGTTCCAGAATTATTTTTTTCTTCTCCCTTTCTAAAATTATTTTTCCAACAAACTGGTAAACAGGCATAAAAGTGCTTGATCTTTTCAATTTCATTTACTTCAACACCTAAATCGATAAAATGCCTGTCACTTTTTAGTTTACCATCGTTTTCCAGAATATGTTTTAATTTGTAAATTCCTTTGTCATACAACCTCTTATCGTATATACAACTTCCTTTATATCGAATAAGTTTATTATTAAAAATTACCACATCACCAATGTCTATACTCCTTATATGTCTCGTATTCACCCAATCTTCTAATAAATCCATATAAAATTGTGGAGCTGTCACTTTTAATAAACTTGGTATATAGTCACATGAAAATATCAAATCTCCACCCACGTGTTCAGTGACAAAGTTAAAATATTGTTTCCATTTCATGTCTTCATCTTTGTTTAGAAGTTTTTGAATCCACATAATTCGCTGCGATTTAACTTGTGCAGAAAAATTTAACATCTTTAACCCCCCTTGGTTATAGTCTAAGAACATGGTGTTTCTATTGATTTTATCTGTTTTTCCTTTCCACATGAAATCAAAAGTTAATTCATCCAGTGAATCATAAACCCATTTTGGAACAGGAGTAAGTGACGCCCGATAAAGAACTTTAGAATAAATGTGCACTTTCAATAGTTGAATCTTACCCATAAGTGTTAAATCCCTTTGCTTCCAAAAATTTAAAAGTGTTTTTATTTTACTTAAGATTTCTTTATAATTTAGATCTTCTTTCTTGTGTTCATCGAGGGAAAAGAAAATCCCTAAAACCTTAAGAAAGTCAACTATTTCGCCAAAAGCAAAATCACAATCTAAACGTTGACATGAACCTAACCTTAATATTTTAGTCTTGTCGTTGTTTATTTTCAGTCCAGAAATTTTTTCGAAATCTGCAAATAATACTTTTAACCTATTAATTGATTTTTTATTGCGAACAAAAATTGTCATATCATCCGCATAAAGTACTAGTTTAGTTTCCTTATCTCCAAAATTAATTCCGTCCACCAATTTATCTATTCGTAATTTGTGTGCCATTACTTCAATACACAAGATAAAGAGGTACGGAGAAAGAGGGTCTCCCTGTCTTACTCCCCTTTCTACTTTGAAATAACCAGTGGACCCTCCTTCATTTAATACACAACTTAGAGTGTTCATGTATAAAACTTTAACCCACTTTTGAAAGGACGGACCGAAACCAAATGACGACAGAACTTTTTGAAGAAATTGATGTGAAATTGAGTCAAAAGCTTTTTCGAAGTCTACAGCTAACAAAAAACCAGATAAATTGTAACGGGATGTATGAAAAATAATATCATCTATAATGCGAATGGCCTCACCAATATTCCTCCCTTTCATGTAGCCCACCTGATCTCCCATAATGATCTCATTTAATACTTTCTTGATTCGCTTAGCCAAAATTTTTGTTAAGATTTTATAATCGACATTAAGAAGGGAAATGGGTCTATAATTTTTCAGTGAAAAGGGATCTTTCCCATCTTTAGCGATTAACGTAATTACAGCTTGTTTTTGAGACGATGCTAATTCTCCTAATCTATATGCTTCATTCAAGGCATCTTTAACTAAATCTCCAATATTCGGCCAAAAGGTACGATAAAATTCTGAAGAAAAACCGTCATTTCCAGGTGATTTGTTTTGTTTTAATTCTTTTAAGATTTCTCGGCATTCTTTATTACTTATAGATCCTTCACAGTATTTTCGAGATTTTTCAGTCAATTTCGGTAAACCTTGAAAGAAACTATTATAACAATTATCCGAGCACTCGTACTCTACTTTACTGTACAACATGCTGTAAAACTTCCGGATTTCTTCAGTTATCCTTTTTTCATCGCAGCAAATAGCACCATCTGAGGTTTTAATTTTTTTAATAGTACTCTTTCTTTTGTTATTTTGCATTAATTGATTGAAATAACGCGAATCCCTTTCTCCGCTTTCGTACCACGAGGCTCGTGATCGAATCCTAATTCCTTCATTTACATAGCTATAAACTTCCTTTAATTTCTTTTTTGTATTTTCCAATTTTTCTAAAGTATCTGCATTAGGGCTTTCCGTCAATTGTTGTTCTAAACATTGTGGATCGATGTCTTGCCAAAAAATGTCTTGCCAAAAAATGTTTCTTTCCAAAAGATATCTATTTTCTTAAATATCTCGTTTATTACATTTATTTCGATGTGCTCCAAATCAGTTTAAAATCTGAATTTGTGTATGTGTATAAATGTAATAGTAATTAATAATTTTCATTTATATATATATATATATATATATGCATGAAGATAGCTAAATTATGTAATCTACGGAAACGAAACAAGTCATAACCAAACGAAAATTACTATTTTGTAGGTTTATTATTTTATCATCGTCAAATTATAGCCATCATATTTTGTAACCGATTTACGTTCTTCGTAACATTTCTGGGCCTTTATTCTATATGTGAGCGAAACAAAATAATATCCATGTCGAACTTACATTTGACAAATAAATACATTGAAATTGGATTGAATTGAAATGACGTCATTGCCGCGAGCTCGGATTTGAACTCTCAACCTCTTGATGGGAATCCAAGGAGAAAGAACTAACGATGCAACGACACGTTTAATCTGAGGCCTACTTACTTTCATTGTAAGCGGGAAATCGTCTGGTCTGGAGTGAAACAATTTTCCAAACTCAGTGACGAGACTGGATGGATAGAAACCTGCACCGACACACCCTTAAAACGCATACAAATATGAACAAAATTAGTCTTGGTCCGTAGCAGAAAGCATCGATCGGTACAATAGATTATTGTTTCATCAAGTCTTTATTCCATACAAAAGAACTTGTTTACCTACCAAGTGCATTGTCCTTTTACGAATGCACTTATGGCGGTCATACGAATACTTACACAATTCATTTCTCATTATTGTGATAACGTTAGATGGATATCATTATATACTACGAATTCGGTGTATATCTCAATAATTCACAACAAAAAAAGAGTAGTGTGGGAAATAAAACAACAGTTGTCATTTCCAGCAAATTTATATCTTAGATAATCATCTGATCGTAATGGGTACATCGAGATAAATAATGGAACACAATCGGACGCAGCTTATAGTTTCAAAACAGTCATGTTTTACACACATGTTTTATGAGGCGTATCTGATAACTGATAATTATATGCTCTAAAAATTTAAAACACATTTTGTTAGTACGAAAAAAGAAATGGACGAAAATAAGGGTTACTTAGGATACTAGAACTGAATTGAATTTGCCTATCTATATACCCCATATATGTTTAGCAAATTAAAACAAGTTCTGAGAAACACGCGAAGGTAAATACTGGCCACCTGTCTGTTTTACAGATTTGATTGTTTGGGTTTGGCATTGATTGGATCGTTTGGTTGGTTATTGCACGTCTTACAAAGAGTAATATTTCGAGAGGAAATAGAACTAAAGGTGACTAAAAATCTGTTAAGTAGGCCATAAGTTATTTGTCTCTGAATATAAATCTTGAGTATCCCATCAATGACCAGTCCCGTGTGACGCCGCTCCATAATGGTTTACATACCTGCAGGGCGTTGCATATAAGCGCCTGTACCTTCAGCCAGAGTGCCGTATATGTCTTTGGCTGTATTCGAATTAATGAATAAAGACAGGCCACTGAAATAACTAATTTATGAATCCGTTATACATGTATGAAATGCGATGTAAACTAATAAAAAAAAATTACTGCCACTTCCTTGAAATCACTTCGTCAAAGATGAACATTATATACTAGCGTCTGATAAGTATTAGGCTATGTTAGTATAACAAAATACAAATTTTTCGAATTTGTTTTGGGAGTTACTGTAAATAAGGATTGAAGGCCTCGTATAGTTGGTGAAGAAGCTCACCTTTCCGGTTATGGTCCGATAATAAAATTAACCCAAACATCTTCCTTGGCTACAAATTCCCCCTACCCCCTCACTTTTAAAATTCCGGTACAGCCTATGACATTATTATCATTGTCATGATTTAGTTTATTTTGACACGAAATGAACTGATTGACTTTTCACCAGACTTTAGGCATACAAAAATAAATATTTTACCTCGGGAATGCATTGGTACAGATATTCTTTCCACGATGGCGCCAAGACTTTCCATATTTCTGACCGTGGTTTCCACCAATTGATTGACAGCTTCTTCCGCCCCTGGCATCCCGAACCCTTCCTCAACCAGTCCAATCTTCAGCCCTTTGATACTCGCTCCCACTAACTGAAAACATATTTCAGACGAAAATTTGACATAGATTACAAAGCAAATTAACGAAAGGGTGAAGCGAGCATTGTACACTTATTTACATTATCAGATTGTTACATTTCAATCATTTTCATTTTTATTTTCGGTGCATTTATTAAGTACACAATAAAACTAATAGCACAATGTTGATTCGATTATTTTACATTTTTATTTCGATTTTAAAAAGAACCATTCATTGGACTGTTATACAATATTCACATGGACTAAAAACATAAACTCCATGCCCCATTAACCATTCCCGAAATTTGTTTAGTTTGGCATCACAACATAGTATTAATATCTGTGCGACGTTACAATGCGTATGATCAGAAACTTATTGAGAAACTATCTATTCTTGTCAATATGTGCAAATTTCAAGACGATGCTGAGTAATTCATTGATTGACAAATGATTTCCTTACTATATCAAATCACCATACCATTTTGTTTAATTTGTTGAAATTTGATCTTGGTGGGGGGGGGGGGGTGGTTGCTCTCCGAATACTTCAGTGATGAGAGATATAAGTAGGGAACTGTTTGAATTTGATCACATCATTGAGTAATTAAGTTGTAGGTTAAATGCTACCTGCTTGGTGTACTGTGGTACAGTTGTATCTGGGTGTTGTCTTTGATCGAATCCCCTGTCATACCCAGCTATCACCTAAAAAGAATCACGAACTTCCAATCTCAATAACAACAACAACAACAACAACAAAGAATATCCATTGATTTAGTATAGAAATTTACCTTTGAAAGTTTTTACCATTACCATTAATACTCTCGTTACTTTTTCCCAAACAAATCAAAGTTTACTTTTATGCAATATGATAATTCACATTGGTTTATTTAGACGGCGACTAAATAATACGATCAACTAGAGTGCTTTTATATCTTACATAAGTTTAATTTAAATAGTGTTAAAAGTACCAACGAGAAGACAAGACATCCACGGCCAATGACCTTGTCTTGGCAAATTCCTTGTGGAGTGGGGATTAGCAAATGTATCGACTTTTTGTCTTCTCACACTTTCGTCATCAAATCCACGAATAAGAACAGTCTTCCTCTACCGTAGGAAGTCGAATTGACAAGATAAAATAATGACTCCTTTTTACATAATCTGCTCGCCCCAGGAAGTCGATTTGATCAGACATCTATTTTGTCTTCTCAGTCGCACTAAAAGAGCAATCTGATCCTTGTAATAAGTTCATTTGAATGAAAGCAGAAAAATAAGATAAACAGAATGGGGAAAATTTGAAATAAATCGGACCTACAATAAGAAAATTAATACGTCTCTCAGTGTTCTTCCGATTATATTCAAACTTTCACCTTTCTACTTCTCTGATTTTCTTTCCTGTTTTTCTCTGGACCAGTTTGCTACCAAAGTCCCCTTTTGGTCTGCTTTGTATTTCACTATTCCAAACAATTCATCAGAATAAAAAGGAGTAAATGTTGGCGTACCTCAAGGAGCAGTGCACAGTCCTCTACTGTTCTAGCCATCGGCCCTATATGATCGATGGCAGGATCTCCTTCTATGGCTCCTGTGTAAGGCACGAGCCCATAGGTTGGTTTAAGACCAACTACGCCGGTCCAGCTGGCGGGGACTCGAAGTGACCCTCCCTGGTCACTACCCAGTGCCATGTCTGCCTCCCCTATAGCCAGCTTAATCCGTACACGCATCACAGTCAAGAATAAATAGAACAAACATTCGTTAATAACAGTCCTGAAAATATGTTTTGGCGAAATTTCTCTAAATAAGACTATCGCAACTAAAATAATTTGTATAAATATAAAATCTATATATATTTATATAATATGTTAAATGTATTGTTAATGTTTGAATCCATGAGAGACAAAACAAATAACCCTTGAAACCTTCAAACCTCCACATGTATCTAACCAAATGTTTAAAAATGCGACACCTATATTCCCGGAAAACTACTCTCGTGTAACAGGGGTAGTAGACGATATATCGATTTTAGGGTAATTTTCCGATGGTCTGTGACAATAGTTCTAGGGGTAGTTGTCCTAGTCCTAGAGCTAACTGTTTAACATTAGTTGCTTTATGACTAGTTGTCTAGTTCTCTTGGGTGGTAGTCTGTAAGTTTTAATAATAATTTTGTTTACCCAGGGAAGTCTCATCAGCATCAATACGGTTCTCCCTGAGCGCCCTGCAATTAATATCAAGCAATTGCCAGGTACCCATTTACACCTGCCTTTGGGTGGCAAATATGGATTAATGCCTCGCCAAAAGACGCTATATTGTGCCGAGCTGTGATTCGAACCCTCAACCATCAGTTGTCCGTTTAATGTATAAAGCCTCGTCCCGTTTATGTAGCGGTAAACAACTGCGGTTCATCGCGTCATTTATTTCTAACCAAAACAAATGCAGAAATCGGAACTCTTGTCCTATAGGCGTGTATCATCTAGTTATCTAGTTATAATCAGCCAGGATTTTCCCTTCATTTTTTTAGAGAGTCTAAACATGATTTTTAAAAATGAAGACCTTACCACGACAGCATTGCCCGAACTGGATCCTCCTGCCGATCGCGTGGTATCATGAGGATTGAGTACTGGACCTTGAGCTGCGGTAGAACTGCAAGCAGAGAAGCACATATCCTCACAAACTGTCTTACCCACGATCACACCACCTATTAAGAATAGGGGAAAATATACAGTTCCATGTATTGGTTGCCGACCAAAGTATTACTCAATTTATATATTTTGTTCTCCCCTAACTTTTGTCCAGTTTATCTCGTGTTAGTAAATGGTATCGTTGAGAGCTAGATATGTCGCTGTGCAAGAAAAAACACTAAATGTATAACATTCCTCCTGACATTAGGACATATAAATGCTGGAAGTTGGATACAATTAACTGTGATTATGAATACTGGTAGTAATCAAGTTTTAAATGAATAACAAAGGTTATCTTGATTTTTCTGGAATAATGACAAGAAACAAAAAATCAATTCCAACGGACACCTATTGCTCAAGGGAAGGAATTATTCATTATCTTAGTGACCCGGCGTGTGCTCAAAGGAATTTTTCTTGGCAAAGTTGTCGAATTAAGGCAGCAACTTGGTTTGTCGTTAGGTGTTAGGGTTAGGGTGTTGTTCTGAGTTTTAGGTTGATAATTCGGATTGACTACGGAGGTTTTCATCGGAACCCCCCCCATCCCCAATGGTTCCTATATGCCCCCTCAATACCTGGGCCCTTGCTTCGCAACTGGTCATCACAATATATTTACCTGCGTCCAACACCCTAGATACCACCGTTGCATCATAGCTAGGTGTAAAACCCTCCAAGGCATGACTACCATTCATCATTGGCATGCATGCTATAGCGATGCTATCTTTGATGGCTATTCGTTTTCCCGTCAATCTACCACGATCGGCACCACGAATTTCACATCGACGGGCCCTGGTTAAAAAAGAGGATTTTATAGGCTCTGAGGTTATTTCATTACCATATATATTGTCAGAATAGAATCATCGTCTGTGAATCGTCGTCGTCGTCCCACTCGAGTCACGACTGACCCTTTGTGACCCTATTGATGATGACGTTCCAACCACTTTTATCTTGGGCATCTATGAATACATGATTGTAATACTCTGGATTTGATGGGTGATTAGCCTATTCCTTACTCGATCTTCTCCAAAATAAGTCTTGCCTTTACTAGGCCTACCAAGAAGCTAAAGATAAATCCTACCACCGTCACGATATGCCTACCCACCCCTCGGACGATTCGACAGTATTTTACTTCATATGTATGATGACTCCTTGGTAGACCATGTAATGGAGTAATGGACCCTGGTAAGACCAAGGAATTACCGGATTATCAACGTCTCGTAAAAGACATTCGCAGTCGCGTGCGGTATTTTGCCTTTTTTTCGTTCAGGCCACACCGCGTTAATCGCCTGGAGCTCCTCCAGCCATAGTTTTTTGTCACAGTATGTTACGTAATCTCAAAGTCCCTCATAAATCTTCTTCCAGCATAATCATTTGACCTTATATCAACTTTCAGTCGCGTGCGCGGCACCTAGCAACTCAATTACCTCCGGCCAGACTTGTGTCCTTAGGCATGAGGTCAGCTTGCCCTGATATTTCCTCTTGACCCAGTAAAAAAATAAGAGCTGCGTTGAAGAGTTCAGTGAATGTTACTTCTCTGATAATGTTTCGGCCTTATTGTTTTATACAAAATTAATGCTGTTGCTTTGAAATAGTAATATTCTGTTTTACTTGATCATTATTTTTATAAATCATTGTAATGTTTCATAACGTTTGCTTCTAAAATGAAGTCATTATTAATGGTAACATTAACCTTATTGTTTTATACCAAATTAATGCTGTTGCTTTGTAATAGTAATATTCTGTTTTACTTGATCATTATTTTTATAAATCATTGTAATGTTTCATAACGTGTTTGTTTCTAAAATGAAGTCATTATTAATGGTAACATTAATATTATTGACTTTGGACTACCTAAGACAGTGTTTCTTGACCTGAGGATCATGTGAACCCCAAATAATTCATTATATTCATAACTCAAATTAATTCCATATGAACCTATTTGTAGTACAGTAAAAGATCAAGGGTAACGTTACAGATCATGGACTGCATGACGAGAGGTGCGGGGAGAGGGGTGACGGCATTGACAAGGGGCGTCAGATTGGGTCGTGGGGCCAAATGCCACGTTTCTCAAAACCTTCATAAGTACGAGTTTACCGACATTCTATTAAAACGCTTTTCAATGGGATGTCGGCGAACGTCAATAGGGACTTTTAGATTTGCGTGGACTGATACGTGTGACGTCCATTCAAGAGAGTGCATTAACAGGACGTCGATCGTAGCAATCCACGTTGTCGTTGTGCAAATCTAAAAGTCCCTATTATGACGGTTACGCGAAACGCTGCCCAGGTGTATATAGAGAGCAATCCTTTCCGCATACTTATAGTGTATTGGTGAACAGTTTGTAAACAGATACTACCAGGCATGTGTGAACTAGTTTAGGTTTTTTGTGCCCCTCCATACCAAACATTATGGAAGAATGAACCGAATTAAGACAAGGTACATTGTAAGTATCATTTTCCTCGATATCTGGACTAAGCCAAATTGTACAAAGTATAGGGCTATAAACATAATGCGAAAGGGATAAATGTATTACTATATATTTTGCGATTGTATGAGAAAAATTTCTTTGGATTTGCCCTGCCCTCCCCCCCCCCCCCCAAAAAAAAGGGGAAATGGATTAACCCTTACCTAAATTTGTTGCTGTTGTTAATGTTTCTGTCCTCAGAATCTGAAATGGATCGATCGTTTTCTTAGCTGAAGTTAATTGATTACAGACTTTGTTTTCCTTGCTTATCAGTAGTGTTTGGATGTTAACAAATTTGCCATGAGTACAAGTCATGTGGAAATACAATGAAGCACATTCATCAGCTAAAAAATCAACAGAAAACAAAATAAAACAAACGAACAGAAAGGAAAATGCATAAAGAGGATGCCTCGTATTTACCAAGCATTGTAAGAGTTGTCGGCTTTGGACGGTGTTTGACCTGGAAGTCTTGGGTATTTGGTAGTCAATGTCGGTTCGACCAAATGTTCGATGCTATTCATCGCATCAATATTTCCTTTGATCATCATTTGATATGCCTGTTCAACAATAAAGGTACAAAGTGCACATTTCGATTGACTTCAATTCCATTCGTACATACAACACAATCATGATATCATATTTCATAGTAATGGTGGTTTGACATGATGTAGGAAACGGACAAGGCTTCGCCGCTTACTAGTCTGGTTATTATATCTATTAAATGAAATCATGAAGTATATAATCTTGATCTTATACCAGTAACATAGGATCTAATCTATAAGCAATGCGGACTGGTACTTGAAATATTGGGGAGTTTGAAGAAATAATAATCACGCATTATTCATAGTGACAAAGTGAAAGTGATATCAGAGGCGTAGCGTAAGCCTAGTAATGAGGGAGAGGGGGAATGGATGGGAAACAGAGAGAGAAAGATATATATATATAGAGAGAGAGAAAGATATATATATATAGAGAGAGAGAGAGAGAGAGAGAGAGAGAGAGAGCGCTCGCGAAAGAAAAGTGGGAATGTAACGTGAAAGGGATTTGAAACGACCCCCTCTCTCAAACTCCCTTCACTCGCATGCTTTGTTCCCTCGCATTTCATCCACCTATAGTCTAAAGGACAGTGCCCCCTAGTACGCAATTCCATTCCTCAATAGCTGGGCCCACGCTACACCGATGAAACCAAGAAAAAACTGAAGCAATTACCTTTAGTTCTACGTCGTCCATGTGAAAGCCCAGACGAGTTGCAATGTCGGTAAGTTGCTCCGTGGTGGGATTCACGACAGATGGACAGCTGTATAACTCTAGTTTGACGAAGACAGTGTTATGTTAGATGTAACTAAGGTTTTATGATCGTGTTAAAGCCTTGGTTCTTCTTTCCTTAACATTATGATCACCTTCATCACCATCATCGTTATCATCATCGTAACCATTGTCATCACTACCATCATCACCATCATCATTATCACTGACGTATTAATACAAATTTAATCATGTTTATCCATTTTGTTGTTGAAATAAAATTAATAATTATATTGCAATTCGATTCGATTTCATTTTTTGTTGAAAATGTGATTTATTTGTGCACCTAGATATTTGTTTGGTCTCCACTTGTAAACAAATGTATAGCATCATAGTCCGATTGATCAATGAGACTAATGCTCGTGTGACAACGGTGTGAAAAGGGGGAACTTCACAGTATTGACTAATAACACAGTACTACAGAAAGAATTACTGTTTGTCTGCCGCACCACAGTGCAAACCTGGAAAACTTGTATAACTTGTGATAACACCGTTTACACCAGGGACATAATCATTTTAGTGTGACCTAATACCGTACGTATTACAAATTGTCGGCCCCGCAGTATGATACTATCATGATTATAGTATCGACTACGCCAGAATACAACAATTTAAAAAAAAAATGTAATACTGGCAGACCTAAACGAATTCCCCTTTTAATAGAAAATCCTATCAAAAATCAATTAGGCCATTCTGAGTCAGGTAAAATCGAATCGTGTCACAAAGTCCAACTGAACAAGGAAAGTAAAAGGGAACAAATCTTACCCTTGTTGTCCACTTGTTCCCCATCTTCCTTGTCTGACGCCATCTTTAATCAGCAATGTAAAATCTGGAATACGCACTTCTGTCTGCAATAGTAACAAATCGGTCAACTTCATTCACTAAATGTGGCTAAATTATCAAGACGTTGTTAGCACAGACAGTTGATTAAAAACAGTGATTTTGAAGAAGTTTACATTGAATATTATTGAAATATCTTCTAAAACTTTTGTTAGACAATATTTTAAGGGACCACTATTTAGGATGGTTTGTACTATTCGATGCAAATGAAATGTAAATCCAAAGGCATAAATTACGGCCTTTTTTTGGGGGGGGGGGGGTCAGTCATAATTTGAGCACAAGGCGTCAATTTATGACTGACGTAGTATCGCGTCAGTGACTCTAATGCATTATGACTTGTATGAATGATATCGTACATGAAGGGAATGTAAAATGAACACTGTCTAAACACTGCTTTGAATTACCGGGAAAGGAGGGACCCCCGCCCCCCCCCCCCCCCCCCCCCCCCCCCCCACTCCGGGGTCGGAATGACCGCATGCGTGATGTTACCAAAGTCCGGCTCGTACATACAAAAAATTGACTTTACACACCGGACTTAGGGGGTGTTTTCAAAAAGAGGGAACACGCATATGCGTACCCTAAATAACACTGAGTGGAGGGGGGGGGGGGCCGGGGAGGGACCGCATTCATGTTCCCAAAATCTCCGATAAAGGGGTACTTTTCACGCAACAAAGTCCGGCTCGTAATACACACAAAATCAGCCCGTATTGACTTTACACACCGGACTTCAAAGGGAGGGAACATGAATACGCGTACACCAAATAACACTGAGTTGGGGGGGGGGGGGGGGGGGGGGTCGCAGGTATACAAACACAATCGAAGTGATAATGAGTCACCCTGTCTAAATATCAGAAATAAATAAATAAATAAATAAAACTCCGTGTGCAAAGGGCAATATGGGTCAAGAATCAAGATTCACCTGCGAAATCAATCACATACACTCATTTGGACTTTGGCAAGAGAGCCTGGATACGATCACGGTCGTTTGGTGTTCAGTTAGAAAATATACACTGCAATACCTAATGGAAAATCTCTCCCAAAATTGACCGTCGTCTCGATTCGCTTTACTCACAGACTTTGCAGAATATGGGCATAAACTTAAATATTTCACACACGAAAATGCTCTGCCTTGGGTATGTACACGACGGACTAATTCTGACAGGCACCAGAACCTGTATTATACAATGCTAATTTTTCTTTAAAGTGAGTTACTACAATATCACTCACTGTCCCTTTGTAACAGTCTGTATATGTACATGTATATGGTTTTTGTAACTGAATAATTATTGTCTTGTATTCCATACTTCATTAGATGTTTCTCTTTTAGCTCTCTTTCTCTTCTTCCTCCCCCTCTTCCTCTTTCCCTGTCTACTCCATTTCTCTTCATCTCTCTTTCTCCTGCATAGTTTTCTGTTTCCTTTTGCTAGCTTCGTCTCCTTCTTCCGTATTATATGCTCATGTTTTTTTTTTCTACCAGTAGGGCCTTTTCTTACTAGAGTACCTTTCTAAAGCTCCTTCCATTTGCAAACTTTCCATTTTGTTTTATACGTTATTTTATAAGTCTTGTATATACATTTAACTATATTGTCAATATGGCTATGTAACGAACATAATCATGTATCATGTACGTTTATGCTTGCTTTTGAGTCAGTACATGGAACCGTACTAAACTGACAGATGATTATCGCGTGACAGGAGCAAGGACAAGGGCCTGATTAAGGAGTTTTAGATTTGCACAACGACAACGTGGATTGCTACGATCGACGTCCTTATAATGCACTGCCTTGAATGGACGTCACACGTATCAGTCCACGCAAATCTAAAGGTCTCTATTATCGAAGCTCGGTTTATCACGAAATGGACTATGCATATAGAAAACAGGGGCCATAGTCCATCCGAGGGCCATACAGATCGATTCCTTAAACTATCCAACAATACACCCGAGGACATATAAGGGTAATATAAGCAAAGTAAATTAAATAATACATATATATCTACCTCTTCAAGACCTTTAACATCGAGGTTTTCCCAGGAAATTTTGCTCACTGAAACGTTTTTTATACACACAACACAAAAATTGAAACTCAATGTTCATTTGCACGTACCTTGTAAATACCTCAGCCACACAGTATACTAACCTTCTGCCGAGCTCGAGCTCGACCCGTGCATTATGTGCATATTATGATTCTGACCTCGATACTGTAGTAGGCTTATTATATCTTAAATAGCTAGCAGACCTCGCCGACATACAAAAACCCTCCAACAATGGCAGAAAAGATAGCAGCCGTGAAAGACCTACAGAGGAATAAGAGTAAGCTATAATATTTTACTTACCTAAAAATTATGTGAGCATTGGAGTGTACATGTATGATTCATTGAGGCAAAGTGTAAAAGCTTAGATTGTGAGTGTGTACAGGCTCAATAATATAAGTAGAAAATACATGTAGATCTATGTCTCCCTGCATGTTAACGGCAATACTGCCCGAAAATACAGTGGGAGAAATTGTTTGTAGAAAACACACACTATGTGTATTACAGGCCTGTTTATACGCACAGTCCTAACGCACAGTATACCTTTATCGCAGGATGCAGCGTCTTTTCACATTTTCCATATTGCTCATATTTTCCACATTTCTCATATTTCAAAACGCTAAAATTACGGTTTTTAGATTCTAGTTGAGTTCTGGGAAGAGGTGAAAAATAATTTGTGAATATTACTCATTCTTATTATGCAAGTATGGGAGAACATCAGTTAAGACATGTTCCCTGAAAAGCATGGCTCTTCAAATATGCCTTCATATTCTAAATATGCATGTAACATCGTAAAAATCGGGGGGGGGGGCGGGGGCCGGCTTTTTACGCCACGTGTTCGTGTAGTCCCATATACATCTTTCTGTGAAAATGATAAGAAATTTTACCAAGACTTGGCCAAATTTCTTATCATTTTGATGATTCCAGAACCTTGCAATACACACAAATTCTTATTATGCTAGATGATAAACCTTTTCTGGTCGGTTCCACACCGTTTCTTTCACAATGCAATCGCATGACCAGAACTCAACTTCACCCGTGTTCGGGATGTGTTCCAGTGATTAGCAGTTATTCCATTTCATTATACCTGGTGACCGTGATGTCATGCCAAAGATGTTGTTTTCTCTTTTGGATTGAATCAACAAAGAAAAGCAGAGGGGGTACGTAGGGGGTATATAGTTGAACCATTCATAATTGTAATAAAAATATGTTTGTAATACTACTACTAATAATAGTGGGTTCTTGTATAGCGCTCATGTTTATCAGACTTGACACTCCTGGCGCTCCGCAATTATTACACGGCTTTAGCATGGCTGGTATTACGGCGTTCTAGCATTTCAAGAATTAATTCTTGCCAGGTACCCATTTACATAGGAGCCGGAAGTGGGGGGGGGGGGGGGGCAAAACGCATTTTTGCCCCCCCCCCCCCCTCCAAAAAAAGAAGAAAGAACAGCAGTAAAGGAGTAAAGATGGTTTGTATTTTCAACCCAAAAGAACATAACAATAATAAAAACCTGAATTATATCACATACAAAATTCCATTCAAAGAAAAGGAAAGTAATTAACAGGAATTCAATTTCCTAAACATTCCACATGCCACCTATATCTATCAATGGAGGTTTTTATAATAGTGATACGCGCATATCGTGGAAATATTGTGAGAGGATGGGAAAGCGTGTGTGTTTTTGTTATAGGGGTGAGAAGATAGGCGCCGGAAGTGGGGGCAGGGGGGGGGCAAAACGCATTTTTGTCCCCTAAAAACGCCCCCCCCCCCCCTCCAAAAAAAAAAAAACAGTAAAGGAGTAAACATGGTTTGTATTTTTAATCCAAAAGAACGTAACAATAATAAAAACCTGAATTAAATCACATTATAATTCCATTCAAAGTTAAAGGAAACTTCACAGGAATTAAATTTCATAAACATTGCGCATGCCACCTATACGGTATTTATCAATGTAGGTCTCTATAATAGCGATACGCGCATATCGTGGACATATTGTGCGAGAATGGGAAAGCGTGTCCGTTTTTTTGTTATAGGGGTGAGAAGACATGAGCCCCTGAACGCTGGCGTACTTATGGGGGGGGTGATGTATTTCTTATTCGAAATTAACAAATATTGATGTTGTGACATGATTTTCCGGCATTTTTTCTCCATTTTTTTTTTGTAAGTCATACCTTTTTATGCGTTTGTTGGAAAATAAGAAATTCCCAAATTACAGTCAAGCGAAATACGCTTATTTAGAAGCCTTTATGTCATGGTCTTCAAAGTGGCTGGGCTCGAGCCCCCCTCCCCTCCTTTTTGAAAAAGTATGTTAAAGATAAAAAGAAAGAAAGACGGAGAAAAAAAAATAAGTGACCTGCTAATGTCACAAATAAGGTATAAAAAATGCTCATCTGACCGTAATTAAAATATGCTTAAAACCCCAGGGCTTACGGGGGCTCCGCCCCCGGACCAAACCAAGGGACCTAAGGCGGGCCCCTGGATTTTCATCTGACCGTAATTAAATACCTAAAAAAAACCGAGCTTCCAAGGGCTCTGCCCCCTGGACCCCAACAAGGGCTCTAAGGCGGGCCCCTGGATGCTCATCTGACCGTAATTAAATACCTAAAACCCCTGAGCTTCCGGGGGCTCTGCCCCCTGGACCCCACCAAGGGCCCTATAAGGCGGGCCCCTGGATGCTCATCTGACCGTAATTAAATACCTAAAACCCCTGAGCTTCCGGAAGCTCTGCCCCCTGGAACCCACCAAGGGCCCTAAGGCGGGCCCCTGGATGCTCATCTGACTGTAATTAAATACCTAAAACCCCTGAGCTTCCGGGGGCTCAGCCCCTTGACCCCCTGCCGAGGCTCATGCCCTGGACCCCACGCCAATTTACGCTCTAACTGATCGATAATACTCCACTTTGAAAAACGTTCCGCGGGACCTGCATGTAACGTGTAAGACTGGTGGTGATGCAGATTTTTCGTCTGCCCCCCCCCCCTTCGAACTTTTTTTCTCATTACGTCACTGCCCCTGGAATGTGTTTGCCCCCCCCCCCCCCCCATCCCAAACTGCTTCCGGCGCGCCTGCCCATTTACATCACCTGGGTCGAGTGTGACAAAGGTACATTGATGTCTTGCCAAAGGACATTAGTGCCGCGGTTTACAATTAACATTTCGATATTACCTTTGATACCTAGGTCGCATGCACGGTCTTACTCTGAGCAGAGGTCATATTATTTCTGACATTTCGTTCTAACATTATTCTTTTCTTCTATAACTTAATATTATTTTTATGTGATGATACGTGGTAAGTTTTATACCACGGTGTCATTTATAACAATCGAATTTGTTTATGACAAGAAAAATAGTCACCTGTGCTCCATTACTGCGAGGAAAGATTACATTCTAGCTGTTTTATTTTGTTTTAGTCCTATCATTATGTATATCCTTGCTTAATGAATATGATAATGTAATGATATACGAATTGGTATAACAAACGCATGTTTTTGATTTGAAAACAAGAAAGAGTTCGATGGAAATTAGTCATCGCTTTGAAAAGAATATGAAAGCATTTAGATGAATCACGAATCACCAACCCTCACTTGATGGTACTGATTAGTATTAGTATGATTATTATGACGACGATGATGATTATTATGACGACGATGATGATTATTATTATTTAAACATTTTCCTTATTATTATTGTTGTTGTTGTTGTTATTGGTTTCATGAATACCGTCCTCTGTTTTTTCACCTAACACGGCAAAAATCCCAATTTTCTTTAAAACAAAAGACACGCTCGTTCTTTCTTTAACTCTACTTAACCAGTTTTTCTCCTTACGAAATCCTAAACAGAGCTGTTTTCTAGTCCCATGGTAAGATGCCCGACCTTTGCTCAGCTCTCCGATATCGCCCGGGATATGGGTCTACACATGGAAGATGATGAACTCAAGGTAGGTGTCCTAGCTCACACAGGGGCGGATCCAGGGTTGTCCCAAACTGGGAGGAGGGCGGAGACGTGTCGAATACCACCCCGCCCCGCGGTGGTTCCACCTCCGACCCCACGTATATTTTTCGTTGAAAGAGGGGCGGGGTATGAGGAAGCAAATGTCGATAGGAAAATCTTATGACAGGAATTTAATTGCACGAATTTCTTTTACGAACATGGAACAATTCAGCTCAAAGGGTATCGGGATTTTTAAAATAAATCTGATATTGATTAATTCAATTTTTTCTCATTTCATCTTTGTCATTCATAGGCCTATATTTTTCTTTGGTTTATATTTATGTCAACTTCTCTTTTTTAAATGTTTTACTTTTAATTATATTGTTTATGTTCTCTGAACTGCAATTTACATTAATAATATTTTATACTTTCCATGTACCCTCCCAGCGCCTTGAGCAATTTTAAGAAATCGATATGGCGTTTTGCAAATGCTCATTATCATTAATTGCTGTTTTATATTATCAAAATGCCAGGGTTTTCACGGAGCGATTAAAGGAAACATCGAAGGAATCAACAGCACGGAAGATATCGTGGAGCCGAAGTTGCCAACAAAGTATCCCAGACTTCCAGGGTACAGGCCAGAACAAGTGGACAACCCCTACAATGCATGGTAAAAGGCGAATAACTATTGATGATGATGATGATGATTATAGTAGTCGTAATAGTAATAATAATGATAATAATAATAATAATAGTGATAATGATGATAATAATAATAATAATAATAACAATAATGATAATGATAATAAAAGTGAAAGTATCAATAATAATGATAATAACAATAACAATAATGATAATGATCATAATAATTATCATAACAATAGTAATAGTCATCACGTATAACAGGCGTTAACAAATTTTGGATGCATACGGAAGTACAGGACTGGTAGGCCTACATAATTATGTTTAAAACAAAATAACCGTTACTCGCTTGTATTCGCTTTACACCCTCTCCCCCTCCCCGCCCTGACTCAATGATGTAAGGTACTGGAGATGCGAGATCAAGGGAGCCAGTGGTGGTAAATTGGCGGGAAAACGAGTCGCTATCAAGGATAACGTAGCGTTGGCAGGGATTCCGATGATGAATGGATGCCACGCCCTGGAAGGATTCACACCCAGCTTTGATGCAACGGTCGTTACCAGAATACTTGATGCAGGTGCGGAAAATGGAAGATTCTTCTATTAAAATACCATAAAATATACTTACCTACTGTACCGAAAACGTACTAGAACAATCTAATTTGGCAGGATTACTTCTTTATTTAAAAAAATCTAGTTAGCTACCAAGACTATGTGTGGTGAGATTCAAATCCTTTCTCCAGTTTAGGAATGATAAGTATCATATCAAATATCAATAGAAATTTGCATGACGGCCTTTCACTTTTATCTTGTTTATGATTTTAAGAGGTCTTCATTTTCTATTATACCCAATTTTTGGGGTACAAAACTTGTACTCCAGACAGGGAAATGTAATTCACTTTCCCTGCCCCAAAAAGCCCCCAAATATACTCGCTTTCCAAACTGCATGTATGCATTTACGATATGTATAATGATAGCGGATACAAGTGCATTAACTGTAAGTGAATGGTTTTGTTTTCAGTTTTCACCGACCAATACTAACGAGTTCTAAAATATATGCTACATCTTTTTTTCAAAACTACTTTGTCTTTTCAAATGTTTTTTTTGTCTGTTACCTTTCGTTAGTGGCTATGTTTGTTTGTACTATAATTTGTGTGTGTCAGAAAAAAATATCGTTGAGGCTGAGGTGAGGTTTAGCTTGATAAGAAAAATAAAAAATAAATGGGAATTAAAATAAATATAATTCCTCTCTTTTTAGGAGCCACAATCGTGGGTAAATCGGTATGTGAGAATCTCTGTTTCTCGGGAGGTAGCAGCACGGCTGCCAAAGGACCAGTCAAGAACCCACATGACCCTACGCGTGCTACTGCAGGATCAAGTTCAGGAAGCGCTGTAGTGGTAAGTGCAATTTATTTATAAAGTTATTTATTCATTCCTCTATTTAGTCACTCATTTATTGATTTATGTTTTGATTATTTCTAAATGTATTTATTTATTTATTTATTTATGCATTCATATATTTATTCATTTTTAGCTTTAAAGCATGTCATATACTATATTGTCCTTTATAGAGGACATTACACGTGCATCATGTATTGTGAAATGAATAATGTTGGTCCTCCTACTAGGACGTCGGGGGGGGGGGGGTAACTAAAGGAGAATTGACAAGGCTATAGTTAGGAGAGGGTGCGATCGGTGGTTCAGGTGTCTCTATACTTTCCCCTTCTCCCTTTCTGTTTTTTCTCTTTTCTAGCTTTTTGCTATTTTCTAGCTTTTTGCTATTTTCTTTTTTTTTCACCACTCGATTAGGGAGGGGCACACGGGGGGGGGGGGCATATTTTCATGGTCCGTTCTAAGTCTAATATGCATAGTCCAACCATCTGAATCCACTTTGCCAGAATTTGATTATGAGAATAAAGTGAATAAATTTTCGATTCAATTTGCTAACCACTGCTTTAAAATCTAAATGCATGTTCATGTTATGGTTGACACCCACTACAGGTTCAAACTGGTGAGGTGGACATGGCTATTGGTGGTGACCAGGGAGGATCCATCCGTCTTCCTGCAGCCTGGACCGGTGTTGTAGGACTCAAGCCCACCTATGGTCTGGTCCCTTACACAGGAGCCATGGGCATTGAGATGTCCCTCGACCATCTTGGGCCTATGACTAGGACCGTCCACGATTGTGCGCTGTTCCTTGAAGTTAGTATAGTCCCGTTAATAAACGAAAAATGTCAATAACGGTTAATAGTCCAAGAGTGAGATCCCTCAAAATTCTGGTTACCATGAAAATAGTAAAATTTTGCTGCGATACCCGTTGGTTAACGTGTTAACCATTTCCTTTATACCATACAGTGTTTTTTGTCTGCGATTCCCAAATGATCGGAACAGGCGCGCCTCTGGGTCATGGCAAGATGTGCGTGCGTTCTCTTGAGCATATAAAACAGCCAGGCCTCTCGAAGCAGATTTCTATAATATTGTCACAACTAATAGGGATCGGGGAAATGTTATTGAATGCATGTATTCGTTATTGCTTTGAATTTCATAAGTCTAAATAAGAAGAAAAACAAACTAAACAGGCAAACAAACAAAACCATTGATGCAAATCTCTGTATGAAGAGAAAAGCCACAAATCGTTTTGCGTAAATTCTATATTTTGATTATGATTTTGAACATCGGAATTCAGAAGTACTACTTCCTGAAAATATATCATAGCCATATCTCAATCCATAATCATCTTAAAGGATATCTATACCGCCTTACTTATGACGGGAAATATATTTTAAACGGCTGTAACGAAAGTAATACTAAATGTTTTGGAATTATAGACTAATACAAAATATTTGTAAACGATGACGGGAAATATATTTTAAACGGCTGTAACGAAAGTAATACTGAATGTTTTGGAATTATAGACTAATACAAAATATTTGTAAACGATGTTTATTGTTTATTGAAAACATTTGAAAGCTGGGTGATGAGCACAGAGAGTAGATTAATTTGAGCTAATTATCCCGACCACGTAATCAGCGTGTAAAAATCTGACTTTTGCTTTAGTTTTCAGTGAATGTGGTTTCCAGCCAGTGTTTTTATTTGTCTTTAGTGTGTTGGTCCATGCAAAATAAAAATGTCCTGCTTGATAGGCAATTCACATTTAATTTAGGATTTATGATAAATAAATAATGACTAATCGGATGTTATTTACTCAGGGTAGCCACTTCGGTATTAATCGTGCTCTTCCTGCAGGCCCTAAAACCCCAGCATTGCCAGCTATCAATTTACATGTACACCTGAGAGGGACAAGTGTGGGTAAAGTACCTTGCCCTAGGATGTAAGCACTAAGCACCGAACAAGAATCGAACCCAGAAAATCTTGTACAAGAGTCAAAAGCCTTCACCAGTATATTATATCATAATGCTCCTATAGGAATTCGGTTTTACTTACGTAATTTATTGGTTCATGTGTTAAGGTGATTGCAGGTTATGATGGCGGCATGGATGCAAGACAACATCCTCATATGACTGTGCCGCAATACACCAAGGAGGTCAGTATGGTTGTGAAAAATCATTGTATTTTGAAGAAGTATTTGTATGGTTTTGAAATTGAATAAAATAAAAATAAAAAAGATTACGAAAATAAAAAGTGTTCTGTCCGTCAGGGCAATATATTTTTTCTGTCAGTTAATCAAGTAGTGAATGAAAATAGCAGATGAAAATAATTCACAGTTAATCTTATTGCAAATGTGGTTTATGTGTTATCAAAATGATTTATAGTCCAACAAAATTTATATAGTGATATCAGAATACGTAGTTAAGAACATTACTTGTAAATAAGGAATTTATAAAGCGCATTCGATCTAGTAAGCTATTGATAACAATGATCTGCATAAATTATTCAACGAGAGGGGGGGGGGGGGATGCTTAACTTTTAAGAATAGGAGGAATGTGGAAAAAATCAGATGTTCCACTGAAGATACGAGGATAACTAAAACAAACATGTGTTGAAGTGGAATATGGCACAAGATTCTTTGAAGGCGGAACCTTGTGTCTTGCACGCTTAAAAGAACTTAATGCAAGCAAAACTGAAATTTCTATTAAAATTGTTTGTTTTTTTACATGGAAGTTGGAGAACTGAAGGATCAAAAGCCTAACAGTTGGAAGTCTCAGAATCAGAGAAGGTTTCTCTATATGGAAATTTAATTATATTTTTATTTTTTTATTGAGAATGTCAATTTGTACACAATAGTCGCTGAACTAAAGCAGTGAAAGATTGAATGTTGGTGTTCTCAAGGTGGGTGTTTTTTGTGGAATTAATAGTTGTTATTCTTTTATTGAAAATGTCTATTTTAAATGAAAGTTGGAGAACTTAAACATCAACGGACTGAAAGTAGGAATCTTAGGAGAAGGTTTCTCTATGGAAGGTGCTGATGCAGCCGTTACTAAGCTATTGAAGGATACACTCAGCAAACTGGAATTATATGGCGCTGTTCTGAAGGATGTCTCCGTGCCTCTACATACTATATGTAATTATCCATTCATGAAGAACACGTTGGAAAAGACTAAAAGAAATCACATCGAAGAGCAATATCTATATTGCATATCCCTTAGAAATAATATTCGGATTAAGACTAAATCATCATTTCATCATTTACACATTTCAGATAGTATTGCACAAAGCTATAACAAGTGCCTTTGGTTGATATTACGAAAGTCTTTTGCGATTGTTTATGACAAAGAAGACATCTTTTATATTTATGCTAATATAAAGTATTTTTATAACAATATTTTCATTATTTGAAGCATGGGCGGTGTCGGAATATTAAGTTGTGAGAAGGGGGCCAGCCATTCTGCAGGCACACACCATTCGTAGTTAGAAACAGAGGATTTGAACTGTTTGACTATAGTTGTAGACTGCAGTCTACAGGCCTTGTAGCTTTTCCTGCAAATTTGACACCAGCTGAGAGTGGTAAAGTTAAGGTAGTCCGAATGCAATGCAAGATTTCAAATATGTATTAACTTTGTGTCAATTTTTCTCAGATTTCTTGGAAATTTCAGTTAGACAAAGACCATTTGGAAAAGGAAAAAAGCTTATGTGAATGTATAATACACACATGTACAACAAAAAGAAACGAGGTCTAGTATTATTATTCGAAATCCGTGCAATCCTATGTACAGACGAACTTTAAAATGAAAGAAAACTTGAAGTCCATTTTATAATTAGAGCAGTTATAGGTTAATGCGACATAATATTGATAATTATGTACTCGATATTGAGATGGCGAGCGTAATATTTTGTTCTCTTTCTATCTTCTTTCTATCTGATACAGCGTCTTCTATTTGGGGAGCAAGTGCAGAGGGTGCATATGAGAATATGTGCCGTCTGGGAGGTAGGAACAAAATATTTATGTACACCCACGCATATATTATATTGTTGTTCTACTCTTGATAGAAATCAGTCTACTCTTCATCTTAAGAAGGAGGTCTTCCGAAAATTTGTGTACTGGAATAATAGGCAGTTGGATAACATTAACATGAAACTCGAGAAAAATCTCTTTATTTTATACATCTTTCAAGACGCGGATTTTTATTTACATCATATAGAAGGGGGCGAAAATTTGAAAACAAAATTACATAGTTGGCATGAAATAAGTTTCCTTGAAGTGTGATATCCATACTGTCGAACACTGCCAATGCAAATCATTATAAGAATAGTTCATTTTGGGTGACTGTAAAATCGAAACTTTAGCGGAAGTGAAGAGACAGAAAAATATAAGACACATACTTATATTGAAAATTACTGCACGTCTACGAACGACTTTGCATTATGTTTGAAATGTCCTATCTTTATCCAGTCCATGAAAAATTATATTTTAACGAGAAATGTTTTGTAATAACCGCATATTTTAATTGAATAGGTTGCGGCACCGGTCATGTAGGCTATTATCCGACCGACTTCGCAATAGCTTCCGGGAAAATGTTTTCCTCCAGGATTGATGACCTTTCAGACACAATGAAGGTACGATATTATAGTATTGTATATGTAATTGTATTCAATATCCCACTGCTTTTATGATAATACTAATGAAATACATAATAACAACAATAAAAACAACAACAACAGCAACAACTACTACTACTACTACTACTACTACTACTACTACTACAGTCTATTACTACTACTACTACTACTACTACTACTACTACTACTATATTAGAAAGGAATTCTTTATTTGAAAAGAAAAGGAAGAATTATGAGCAAAATAAAAATGAACTTGAACTTGAATATCCAGGTAACACAATGTTTGATGATAATGCGATCAGATGTCTATGTCATACAATAATGATATAGTATAGTACGATGCAACATGATAAAAATGCAATTGGCATGATAGCGAGATAATGTATTATCGCAAATGTTCACGTCATAGTAATAGTAACATAAGAAGTTAAAGTTAAAGTAATCTTGATAGTAACAGCAAAAGCAAAACGAATAGTACAAGTAATAGTAATAGTAAAAGTATAATAGTTATAGTTATAGTGACAGTGATAGTAACTGAAGTAGTAATGGTAAAAATAGTAATATTCTCAAAATTCTGTTGCGTTGCACAGCTGTTCATACTTCAAGGGGAATACCTGCAGAAGAATTACAAAAGTCAGGTGTATTGCCGAGCACGGAACTTGGTTTTCCCTCTTCGCAAGGCGTACGACCAGGCCTTGGAATCGGTAGACGTGATCGCCATGCCAACTATACCATTCACAGCTTCAAAGCTCATCTTTAAAGATGACCCGGCACCCGGTATGTTCGATAATTTACAGCTTCATGGTCCTTAATCAGGCTAATCAGGCATTCTTTTTGATTTTTCTCTTTCTCTGTGTGTGTCTCTTCTACTACTATACTATTACTATGTACTACTTCTTCTTCTTCTTCTTCTTCTTTTTCTTCTTCTTCTTCTCCTTCTTCTTTTTCTTCTTATTCTTCTTCATCTGAGTATACACTTTTTTTTAATTGAAGGGGGGGGGGGGTAACCCCCCCCCCTCCTCCTGCGTACGCGCCTGCCTTGAATGCCTTAAAGCCTTAAAGCCAGGATAATAATTACTTTGTATAGGCGCCCTGCGCATCCACCGGCCCTGCACTGTGCAAAGAAGTGAGTATATTGGAATACGCACGTATGTTGCATGACTGTTCGGTTCAAACACTTCAGATATATATTTCTTGTTGCATTTTTAATACAAGTGAAAAATTACAATCCTTTTCAATATACATACCTGTATAAGACTCTCTTCAAAAAATGACATAAAAGAATGAGAAAGCGCGCTAGTTATTCTTGACCATCATTACCAAACTCCACCTTTTCCATTGAGCTCTGACAACCTTTATTAAAGTACTGTATATGAGTGTAGCTCTATGCATGTGGAGGGGGTAAATCCATCAAGGTTTCCATTTTACACATGGGTTGAGAGAAACAACTTCGGTCGTGCGGCTTTGTCAAAGGGACATAGATATAGCCTAAATATACGCACCGTCCAAAAATTCGAACCTTCAAGCGAAAGAACCATTATATCACGGTGAGTATACTGAAATTACACAAAATAATAAAACCATTAAAGGTAATACAAAGTTTTGGGAAATTTTGAAATTGGGTGGATAGTGATTCTTTACAATTTTGATATATTTGAATGTCCCTGTGGATGTATTATAAGCGCTGGAAAATTTGGCCCCTAGAACAATTCTGCTTTTAAGAAAAATTGAATATAACAATTTACCGGTGCTCCCGGTAAATTTTGATAAATGTTTAGATAGCGCCTACGGCCGTATAATGGTAACTGCAAACATGAAAATATCAGACTATGTAGTTGTGATATATAATTTCTAAACGGGAATACCGGTAGCTAATCGGTCGATTTTAGTCAAGAAACATTGTTTTATAGCTTAATTAATATCACCTTGAGAGGGAGCGATACAACATAAAGAGTTAATTGTTTACAATTCCATAACTTGAGACTAGATTTCAACCGCGACAACGATCACTGAATATTGTAGGATCGCTTATGCTTCCAACATGTTCATTTGAACCAAATTCATAACCCCATACCAAAACTTTGTATTACCTTTAAGCTCTACATTTTAGGATTTAATCATTGTATAAAGGAACACACAATATATTTTCTTTCTGACATTGTCTTTGAATTTCAGAATACTTTAAGAAGTGTTTTGAGAATACGGGCAACACGATGGCTTTTAACTTGACCGGTCATCCCGCACTCAGCATCAACGCAGGCTTCGTAGAAGGTTTACCCGTCGGTCTTATGTTGGTGGGGAAACACTACGATGAACTCACCATCTTCAAAGTCGCTCAGGCTGTCGAGAAAATCAGGGAGGGTTTGAAATGAATGACAGTCAAAAACCAAAAAAAGATTACATGTGGTTGGTTTTCGACAATTTATCAAGACCCCAAAAGATTCGGAAGATTACATTGCCCAAAAAAGAGTAAATTGCCATTTCATTTAAAAAAACGGAAGTTGGTATTATTAAAGGATTTATTTCAATAGATTTACATGCTTTTTTCTTTTTGTAAAAGGGGTGGGGTGCCCCTTTTCTGGTTGTTTGTTTTCGTTTTTTATGAATCTCTTGTATCCTTGCATATGATCATTATATTTCATAATTGTGCATGTTATATCTGTTTTGTTAAATCCTATACTTTTGAAAAAACAAATATAATTTGAAAAGAGATCAAACGTAGGTTAGGCGTATGACGATGAAGTAATAACTTCCAATGCCACACAGGCTGTCGCGAAAATCAGGGGTAATTCAAAGTCAAGAGCACAATTAAGAAATATCGCACAAAAAATGCTCATTTTGTTGGCGTCATGCTGGTTAAAAGACACTATACACTTTCTTCAAATTTGCTCAGGTTGTTGTAAAAATCAGGGATTTTTGTAAAAAGTAAAAGAGAGGGATGATATTTGATGAAAATGAAGAACAAATAACGCAACGTATTGTATTGTGCTTTATTAAACATCTTTAAAAATAATAATACTTTCTATAAAAGATATACGGCAAACGATAGAATCAATCATATATGTAAGAAAACAGATACATATATAGAAGGTAATAAAGATTATAAAGCTAAAGTTTGTATACACATATTGTTTAGATATTGACTGCTCCGAATTAAGTTTAGCAAAATATATGAACTGACAAATTTCAATGTTTTCTCGAGAGATGTTATATGCGGCCACGTGTTGAAATATATTACGCAAGGGATATTTTGAATTAACAGAAGAATACATGTTATTCTGATTTATTATTTGATATGTTAACTCTCAGGTATTTGCCATTTCATACCTCGTTCGATTCAAAATCATTCTTCCCTTTACAATTTATGTATGAACTTATTATGTGTCAAAATCCAAGGTGAAATTGAATATTCATGTGTTTCAATTTGTATGTTAACTCTCAGGTATTTGCCATTTCATACCTCGTTCGATTCAAAATCATTCTTCCCTTTACAATTTATGTATGAAGTTATTATGTGTCAAAATCCAAGGTGAAATTGAATATTCATGTGTTTCAATTTTTTTAATGTATTTCTTTTAAACATGTATACGTGCTTAAATGAATGTCCTTCGTAATCACAGACCACTCATTCTATCCATGTCTATCCATGCAGATTCTTTGACTTTGTGTACATTATTTCTACCATTGCTATCGATCTGTTTGTATTTTTATTTTTATTTGAAATTCAACCACAAGTTTAGGTTGCAATAAGGGAATGATAAAGAAAATACATTTTCATCTGTTTTGTGAAAATAAAACATTGGTTCATGTACACAAATTGCTCATTCAAACGCGCATTTTATTCAGGTGTTGAGAATGGCTTACTTATCTTGTATGTGTGTGTGTCCAGTATAGCGTAATGAGCAAACACTTTTGGGGGGTCAGAACAAAATCAATATCACCACTAAGTAGCATAATGCAGGGGCGGCGGAGCGTCTTCCAAAATAGGAAGGGGCGAACCAACAAATAAAGGGCACTTTCTGGACAAAAGGGGCACCTACAAAGGGAAACATCAACAAAACCTACACCATTTCTAGACATTGGTATATACCCCTACATCGTCATGATTGTGGTTACACTACCAGGGATAGTATCAATATTTGTTTCTTTCTTTACGTGGTTCAAGAATCTGCTTAATAAGCAACATACTTTGCAGTTAGGTGTGATGGTCTAATATTAATTTTATAGCGAGCGAAGCAAGCGAGCAAAAAATTTAAGATTTGTGAGGTCCCAGAGCAAAAAATTGCATCTTATAAAGAAGACCCCCCCCCCCTCCAAAAAAAAAAAAAAATGATGAGTAATTAGCACAATCTAATGAAGAAAGACTGCAAAGTTCTTTTATAAGTAACATGCTCGCGAGCTCTAGTGAAAATTAAAGAAAAAGGGGCTCTAAGTCGCCTTGAATTAGGGGTGCAAGTTATGGAGAAGGGAAAAGGGCACTTATCAGATGTGAAAAGAGGCATTTAAGAGAAAGTGAAGGGGGTCTTATTTAGAAGGGAGAAGTACACTTATCAAAAAGGAAAAAGGGCACGAGTCAAAATAAAAAGAGCAAAAATACCAGAGGGGAAAAGGGGAATTTCTCGCACCTGAAAAGACGTACTCACCAGAGATGTAATGAGAGGAAAAGGACAATTATTAGAAAAGAAAAGGGGCACTTGTCCTATGTTAGATGGAGCTTGTTGTGGGTACCTGAAAGAGTGGGTGGCACAGTGCCCCCCCCCCCCCCATCGAGAGTGCCGCCTCTGGCATAATGGGCAAAAATGAGAGAAAAAACCCGGAAAGTCATGTCATTTCAGCAACACTTTGTAAATCACTGGTATCGAATTGGAAATAAACCACGTTTGAATTTTGTTCGGGGGTCAACTTTGACCCCCAAGCCCCCCCCCCCCTCCCATCAGTACGCCAGTGTGTGTGTCTGTTTTTTTTTCTCTTGCCCTCCCTCTCTCTCTTTCTGATCTTTTTTTCTCTCTTTATCTCGTTTTGTCTCTCTCTTTCTCATATTTGGAAGTATATACTATGTAATCAGACGTAATTGATAATTTCTCAAGACTCCAAAATAGTGTATAATTTAGTCCAATGCTACGGTTAAATAATTATTATGATCGAAAAAAATGAACAATAGTTTTGTGTCTTTTCCTTTTTTTCGTCGGCCAAAAAAAAAAGAGAGAGAGAGAAAAGAAAAAATTAAAGGTACTATGTCCCTTTTGCAGCCAACCTCAAATGCTGTAGAACTTTGCAGGAATTATGAATATGTCATGTTCTGGAGCAGACATAGAAACATTTTTTTAATTCAGTCGAGAACGGTACAACAAATCGTCTTCTTTCTCTAATAATTGAATGTTAATGTTCAAGTTCAAGGGGTAGTGAGCACTAATTTTTTTTTTGGCCCTCGAAAATTTGAAAAATCGCACCCCTCCCCCCCCCCCCCCCCCCCCCCCCCTCTTGAGCACCAGGGGGGAGGTGGGCCTATCTCTTAAAGAAGGTAAAATTAACGTATTAACGTAAAATTTAACTTTTTTCCCAGGGCAGAGCCCTCAGAAGCTCAGGGGTTTTATACATCAAATTATTGTCGGATGAGCATAATTTTATACCTTATTTGTGACACTGGCAGGTCACGAATCGGCGTAGGGTCAAGGGGGCGGAGGCCCCGGAAGCTCAGGAATTTGGGGCAATAAATTACTATCAGATGAGCATATTTTGATACCTTATTTGTGACACTGGCAGGACACAAATTGGTGTTGGGTCCAGGGGGCGGAGCCCTCAGAAGCCCAGAGGTTTATACATCAATTAATCGTCAGATGAGCAAAAATTTATACTTTCTTTGTGACACTGACAGGTCACGAATTGGCGTGGGGTCCAGGGGGCGGAGCCCCCGGAAGCTCAGGGGTTTTGGGCAATAAATAACGGTCAGATGAGCATATTTTGATACCTTATTTGTGACACTGGCAGGTCACGAATTGGCGTGGGGTCCAGGGGGCGGAGCCCCCAGAAGCTCAGGGGTTTTTAGGAATTTCATAACGGTCAGACAAGCATGCAGGGGCACGCCTAAGGGTGGATCCCCGGAAACTTAGGGGATTTAGGCATTTAATTACGGTCTGATGAACATATCTTGATACCTTATTTGTGACACTGGCAGGTCACAAATTGGCGTAAGTTTCAGGGGGCGGAGCCCCCGGAAGCTCAGGGGTTTTTGGGCAATAAATAACCGTCATGATCGGATGAGCATATTTTTATACCTTATTTGTGACACCGGCAGGACACAAATTGGTGTTGGGTCAAGGAGGCGGAGCCCCAAGAAGCTCAGGGGTTTTATACATTAGATTATCGTTAGATGAGCATATTTTGATACCTTATTTGTGACACCGGCAGGACACAAATTGGTGTTGGGTCCAGGGGGCGGAGCCCTCAGAAGCCCAGAGGTTGATACCTCTGGAGGTTTACATCGCATATTTTGATACCTGATTTGTGACACTGGCAGGGCACAAATTGGCGTTGGGTCCAGCTCAGAGGTTTATACATCGTCAGATGAGACAAATTTTATACCGAATTTGTGACACTGGCAGGTCACGAATTGGTGTTGGGTCCAGGGGGCGGAGCCCTCAGAAGCCCAGAGGTTTATACATCAATTAATCGTCAGATGAGCAAAAATTTATACTTTCTTTGTGACACTGACAGGTCACGAATTGGCGTGGAGTCCAGGGGCGGAGCCCCCGGAAGCTCAGGGGTTTTGGGCAATAAATAACGGTCAGATGAGCATATTTTGATACCTTATTTGTGACACTGGCAGGTCACGAATTGGCGTGGGGTCCAGGGGGCGGAGCCCCCAGAAGCTCAGGGTTTTTTAGGAATTTCATAACGGTCAGACAAGCATGCAGGGGCACGCCTAAGGGTGGATCCCCGGAAACTTAGGGGATTTAGGCATTTAATTACGGTCTGATGAACATATCTTGATACCTTATTTGTGACACTGGCAGGTCACAAATTGGCGTGGGTTCCAGGGGGCGGAGCCCCCGGAAGCTCAGGGGTTTTTGGGCAATAAATAACCGTCATGATCGGATGAGCATATTTTTATACCTTATTTGTGACACCGGCAGGACACAAATTGGTGTTGGGTCAAGGAGGCGGAGCCCCAAGAAGCTCAGGGGTTTTATACATTAGATTATCGTTAGATGAGCATATTTTGATACCTTATTTGTGACACCGGCAGGACACAAATTGGTGTTGGGTCCAGGGGGCGGAGCCCTCAGAAGCCCAGAGGTTGATACCTCTGGAGGTTTACATCGCATATTTTGATACCTGATTTGTGACACTGGCAGGGCACAATTGGCGTTGGGTCCAGCTCAGAGGTTTATACATCGTCAGATGAGACAAATTTTATACCGAATTTGTGACACTGGCAGGTCACGAATTGGCGTGGGGTCCAGGGGGCGGAGCCCCCAGAAGCTAAGCGGTTTTAGGATTTTTTTAATGGTTAGACAAGCATGCAAGGGCACGCCCAAGGGCCCCTGATGGGGTCGAGGGGGTGGAGCCCCGGAAACTTAGGGGTTTTAGGCATTTAATTACGGTCAGATGAACATATTTTGATACCTTATTTTTGACACTGGCAGGACATTAATTGGCGTCCAGGGGGCCGAGACCCCAGAAGCTCAGGGGTTTTAAGCATTAAATTACCGACAGATTAGCATCCATCCGTCCGCCCTAGGGCCCCGGGGGGGGGGGGTCCAGGGGGCAGAGCCACCGGAAGTCAAGGGGTTTTAGGCATTTAATTATGAGCATATTTTGATACCTTTGATATCTTACCCCTTTTATTTCTTTTTTTCCCCTTCTTTTTTTTCTTCCTTTTTTTGCTCTTCCTTCTTTTTTTGGCCGGGGGGGGGGGCGGGCCCCCCGGCCCCCCTGGATCCGCCACTACTTACACCCACACACAGACACACACACACACACACACACACACACACACACATCAAACACACTGATGAGTAGGTCCTTAGTGGTCAAGAAGCAATTGAGAATTAGAAATCATTAAGATACAAAGAAAAATTATGTCAGTCTTTCAACTAGGTACGTTTCGATAACCTTCTAAACCTAGATAGAGTTGTGCTATTTTTTAAAAATAATTATCATTAGGCAATATGGAAAGAGGTCAAAGTGACATTTGTTCTGGCAAATGGCTAATGAAAAGGACCCTTTTGACGTGTATTATAATTATGAATTTGTGAGTTCCGACGGAATAAATAGATTGAAGTTTAAACATAAACAATATGCAATTGAACGAAACGTCAAACCTTCCGCGCTTGGCACGGGAGGGGAGGGGGGACCTGAATTTAGACAAGGAGGAAGAGTCGAGAACGGTACAACGATTCGTCTTCTTTCTCTAATAATTTAATGAAACATCAAAGCTTCCGCGCTTCCCTCTCCCTCAGGGGCGGATTTAGGGGGGGGGGGGTCAGCGGTTTAAACCCCCCCCCCCCTCTTGGGCGGCCAAGTGAAGAAAAAAAAAAGAGTAAAACAGTAAAACAGCGCGATTTTTGGAAAATCCTGGATCCGCCACTGGGTCAACCCCCTCCCCCTCCCCCCTTGGCAAAAAGGTAGATCCGCCCCTGTCCCCCCCCCCCCTAATAAAATCCTAGTTTCGAGCTTGCGCTTGGGGGGATATTAAAAAAATACATTCTTTTGATATAGTCTCTGCAAATTAAATCTAAACAATATATCTTAATTCATATTTTGACAAGCATTTTGCTTTTAACTTTTCAAACTTTCCCGGTAATTAGGATTAACGTCCACGCCTTCCTTTCAAAAAAGGTTGGTTCTTGCCACTTGCATGCAAAGTCAACTTCGAAAGAGCCCCGCCCATAATACGGCCGATATGCGCATGTCAATGCAATGCAATGGCGAGCTCGAACACCAACATAACACACATGCACCTGTACTGTACCCGTAGCCTACACACGTAAACGTGGCAAGATGGCGAAGTTCTTTGGGAAAGTTTCCCGTGGTCTTACCACGTGTATTTTGGTCAGCGTTTTGGTAAGAGAGCTTATGAAAATTGAAGAGATTGCATGATGTACTTACTGAGAGCATTTGAAACGATGTTTTAGAGATAAATCATGTTTTTTAGCTTTGAAATGGGTGAAATGATACTTGGTCGGTTGCTTGTAAACAGGGGATGTTCCAGGGTAGGCGATAGCGGGGGATGTACCGGCGCTGTCCTGTGCATGCGAGCGAGGAGATTCGGCGTATAAATGTGGGTTGCCTTTGGTCTCGTGCCGTGTGGGTTTGACAGACAGTGTATTTTGCCACGATTAAAAATGTGGACAACATGTTGCAAAAATTATAATTGAACCTCCCTTTGTGTGAGTGGACGTTTCAAATTTGAAATGCACCTTTTTGTGTGAGTAGGTGCTTACAATTTGAAGTGCAGATTCAGTTGCGATCAATTATGAATTACTTTCTGGTGCTAGTGATAGTGCACTTTCGTCACACACACTAGGCTGAGAAAGCCTTCACAACATGTGTAGACTGTAGAGTTTGAGGAATAGTTAAGGGGAAAGCAATACATGTGACGAAATGAAGATTGCCCGATGGCAGAGCGAAAGTGCATTAGCGCATTACTTTTTTAAATTATCAAGTTTTTGAAGTTCAATTCATACAAATTTAATAGCACTGTCTGAATCTGAAAGTCTTCCAACCACTCATTACAGTGCAGGTTGACTTTGTGAATGCACAAATGAATGAATAAAGTTATTTTAGCCTACATGTATCATCACAAATAACACTAAGTCGCTTACAAAATCAGGGTATTTTACTCTAACTGATATGACATTGGAATTGGAATTGGTTTAATTTTGGCTATTGTAGTGAGTTATTTAATGTAGACAAATGCTCATGTACCTGTTACAGCTCATGTTATTACCAAATATGTCAGTCAGTTACTCGATAATGTCCAACAGTGAAGTCTAGAAAGTAAACGGGTTTCCTTGCATAATTTGAATAATTTGAATAATAGGAAACTGCTAACGTTTAAATTTTACAGATAGGACATACATGACATTCATAATTCCTGCAAAGTCCTACAGAATTTGATGTTGGCTGCAAAAGGGACATAGTATCTTTAACTGATTAAAAAAAAAGAATGTGCGTTACCCCTGTGACTATGAAGTGATTTTACAAGGTTACTCAGAAGCAATGTGGGAATAACAAACTAACTATTAACATTTTTCACAAATTGTAATGAAGTTCCAGCTTGTTCAGAATGCCTGTGGAAGACTTGTTTCCCAATTCCTCAAAATTGTCTCATATTACACTTGTTTCCTTGCAATTGTGTGAAAAAGGAGCAGGCAATATTGTAGGTACATGTATATTGACTGCTATGTGAGGCATCGCTGCTTCTATAGGCTCAAAGGGGCGTTACATCCTGGTATGACCCTGAGGCGCGCCATGGCGGCAGTCCCCGAGAGCCAGGATAGAAACAGCTATGCTTCAAATATTAAAGCAGTCCATATATCTTCTATATACCAAATTCACAAAAAATCTACAAAGAATTCTTACCTTATCCTTTTCTTGTTAAAACTGGTTTTATTTGAAACACTGTCTGTAAATCTTTGCTGGAAAGTTGCCTGAATAAGGCTGAATGTTACAATCATTCAGGAATTGCACATACACTGCACTGTATGTGGTAACGGCGCTCGCACAAAGAAACTTTTTACACATGAACCAATGGGGATCTCAGCAAAAAAAAATTATTTGGCCTGTTACCCGGGGCAACAGGGATCTTTAAAAAACTAAGGGTATTGACAGATAGACGGGCATGGCTAAAATTACGACTTCAATTTCGACCAATCAGATGACTAGATTTATTCAACACGCTAAAGAGAGGTATATAGAGAGTTTTAAAACATCACTTTTATGATTGCATGGCCAATAAAACTTGCATTAAATATTTCAGCAAGACAAAGTACTTTGTAATTTAAAATCTCTTCAATCTCTCTCAAGTAAATTAAACATTTGAGTGAGCTTTCAGAATACCAAACTTTATTACATGTAACTCCTCATTTGACACTGCACACACTCTAGTACAGTTAATTTGTAAACATCACTGTACTCCTTTTATTGAAGATGTCCACAACATAAAAATTCAGTATCATAAAATAGAACTACGTTGAACTACAGTTTGTAAATTTATGGAATTACAAAAAATATATACCGGTATTTAAGTTTATACATTTGTTTACAAAACTGTTTTTGTTTTGTTTTTGCAACATGTACCGTAAATCTCTGTGTGTAAGGCACACCCCTTTTTTTGGGGGGGGGGGGGGGGGGGCATTTTTTTAATTTTTTTTTTTGCAGACAGGAAGCCAAGTCCGTGTTCAAAAACCCATGTGGGGAAGGACCTTTATTTAACTGCGAGGTGCAGTTGAAGGCGCCGATTTGTGCCTGTGAACTTGCCACAAATAATAGTAACAATGTCGTTTTTAAAACTAAAGATGACAGACAAATTTTCCTCTAATTCTAAGTCCAAACAGAAATCCTGCCATACAGGTAGTGTTGTTCTAGTTTCCTAATGGTGAGTCAACACACCTTGTATGACTGAGCTAGGAGACATTGCCAGGCACAGTGCCAGGTGGAGGGGCATAAATCAACACTTTAAAAAAAAAAAAAAATTTTAAAATTTACTTGTGTAATGTCCTTGCAGTGATTTTAATATATAGATCTCTTTGATTTTTCCAGAGATATTTACAAGATTTTTTAATTTTATCTCTGTCACTTCAGATCTTAGCTACTGAGGCAGCAAAAAAGAATGTTAACCGTAAATTTGTAGCAGACTTCACAGATTTGAAAGAATTCAAGAAGGAATTGCGGACGCACAACAACATCATGGTTCTGTTTTCCAAAGATGGTGAGTTCTTCAAAAGTATAATTTTAATTTTTACATTTGTAGTATACACTGTACGTATGAAACTAAAAAATACAATATCCTCACAGACCATGAACCTCAGTCATTCAAATAATTGGGTCCACTTTCACTATTTATGCCGTCTACCTATATATACTTCTAATTATGAAACTATCCGGTAGTACAAATGGCCCTAAAATTTCTGAAAATTGCTTTATTATTTTGCACTTTTTCAATTCTGATCTTTCAAAGCTATTTTTTAATTTCAGTAGTAAAAGTTCTAACTTTTCAAGAGAAACTCTGTTCAAATTAATAATTAACTGTTAATGATTCAGTATGTGGGTTGTTTGGACTGTTGGCGACATGTAAACAAACTAATGAACACTTGCTTGAAATCCAATTGGCGCATATCGTCGTGCCGCCGCTGGGAGAAGGTCATAAGCACACAAATGCCACGTAGCAAATTTGAGATAACTGGCTTCCAGGGTTTTCACTGCTCTATACATATTAAATACCATTTTATGAATATCACAAGGATGGTTTTTTTTCTGGAGTTGTAATTTGTAACTACCGGTACCTAATTTTCGTACATGTAGTTTCATATCAAATGAGCATATCATTTTGAAGGTTGTTTCAGGCATTTTCATGCTAATGACCTTCTGGGTTAGTAGAATGGCTGAACAGGTCAAGTGCTTACTGTATGCCCTTCTGTCTGCTGCTCAATGGTATCATGCCATGTGGTTGCTGGTATACAACTATACATACATTTTTATCAGGATGACTGTATTTTGATTGCCTCATCTTCTAATGATCAACATTATTTATTCTATACCAAAATTATTGTGTAGATTATTTTTTGGGTGTAGTTTTCGCCAATTATTTTGTCTGGCTTTTCTTTTTATCTTTTTATAATAATGTGTTAGAAAGTAGGCCTGCAGGACTAGCATTCGAATATTTAGATACCATTTGAATAGGACACATTTCTACTAGATTCTCTTACATGGTAATATAAAGGAAAATCAAGACTCTGAAAGTTCACAAATTATTTTTCATCTTAGCAGTATGCAAGCTTCTCTTTAAAGGCAGGGCATTTTAGCATCATCACAAGCTCGCTCATGTCATGCAGTTGATGATGGATTTTGGGAAGTGACACATGGTGACATTGTGAGCAGCAGATGGCAGTATACATGTATGTAAATTGAAAGTAGTGTCGGTAGAATACCCTGCCTTTAATGAAATGATCACTCACTTATATGTTGTTCCTTATTTTCTAATTTTCCAGCCAAATCTGCGGAGAGTCTGATGAATATATACAGTGATGTGGCAGCAGAAATGAAGGGTCTAGCCACCTTGGCCTTTATTGACTGCAGGTAAGACCAAGTTAAATTGTTCCTACGTGTCATTTGATGTCCCCACCCAATTCCTTTTTCAGCCTGTCTCATTTTATCATTATTTGAAGTTTTATTGAATACAGAATAAAGAAGATTATGAGGAAATTTAGACTATGATGGAGCTAAAGTGATTAAAAGGAAACCTCACCCCAAGAAATAATTTTAATTATTCTGGGGGATTTAGTATATTCTTGCCCATTTCAGTGATCTACAATATTCCCCACCAAAGTGTATGAGAGAGGCATTTAAAGCAAGAATAATGTACAGTTTCTCAGCACGACATGGGCATCGCCATTTTCGGGATAACGTGCCGTATTATGTGAAGTCATTTATCAAATGAATTATTCACTGTGTGTGTGGTCACTATGGTGATAAAGCATTTCATTCATCTGCTGTTATCCCTTGTCAACATGACGGACAATGAAAGCGGACAAAATATACAGTTCCTCAGATAGACAAAGGAACATCCCTTCACTGCTATTATGTAAAAATGTGTAGAACAGGTGAATATGCATGTGACACCTGTTCTACACATTTTTACGTATTAGCAGTAAAGGGATGTTCCTTTGTCTACCTGAGGAACTGTATATTTTGTCCGCTTTCATTGTCCGTCATATTCATAGTGTGTACTGCATTTGCTAGAACAAAAAATTGCATTAATAAATTTGAGCTCTTTTGGGATGAAGGTTTCTCATAAATGAAATAGATTGTCAACTGCTATGTTATAGCATTTTTTAATGAATTAGTGGCAATTGTTCTTGTTATTTATTTTCATCAAATTTATGTTTATTGATGTTATTAATGAAACAATGTAAAAGAAAATTGCAAAATTTAATTGTAATATTGCCTCTTTGTTTGTTCTTGGAAATAGTGATTATATAATATATTTTACAATGCCTTGCCAATTTAGAGACTTTATTGATTAGTTACAATTCATTTATATTTGAGAACAGAGCAACGTACTTTGGAAATAGACCCAAAGTTCTCTGTGTTTTTTGCTCTTTCTGCCCAAGTATAAGCTGTAATTCCTAGCATTCTGGATCAAATAATGATGCAAAAATGTCTCTAAAAAGACACTGAATTGATATGGCTTAAATTTTTTAAACAACACGCTGCTATAGATGAGAGAGAAGCAGGAAATTATGAATGAAAAAATGCCTTATTACATGTATTTTGCAAGTCCATGAGAAGCCCAGATTAAATGTCACAGGGGCAAATCTCTACCGTAATCATATAATGTGACATGTACATGTACTGAATCATCTTCCTGAAATTAGGACTCTCAATTGTACACATATGGACCGACATATATTGAAATTAATCAAATTCAGTTTTCATTGAGGCAGGTCTAGGGCGAGTCGAAAGCCAACATTGATTATTTACAGTGTATGCCGATTATTCCTATACATATAGTTTTGCCTGTAGACATACACAATGCACCATCCAAATTTTGTTTTGTGTGTGATATGATGGTGTGTAGGTTGCAGGCAATTATGGCAGTGGCCATGACAATTCTGGGCTTTGAGAATCAGCGAGCAAATAATCAATGTATAGAATTTCTCAATCAGATAGATATTTATCTATTATGACCACTCTGCAGTGTGTTATTCTTTTCAGGATTTGGATGGGAGGGGGGGGGGGGGGGGCTGATGTTATGTCTGAGCCAAGTTGTCAACAAATTCTCATGAAGTTTTTTTAGTTACATTGCACATCTTTAATAAAATGAGAGCACTTTATGATAATCTTGTTTGAAAATTGAAATGCTAGAGTAAAAATAGACAAAGAAGAAAAAAAGGAATTTTTTAGCAAGATGACTGTCGGCTGGTATTTCTAGTATGTCTATGCAAAAATTTGCAAGTCCAAGTAAATTTGAAAACATGCAAGAACAGAGATTATCATAAATGACATTTGTTTGAGAAATACATATATCAGGCTGTTTTTCTTGGTCATCCTAGTAGTAGCACCATTACACTTGATTGCTTTTTTGTGTAGTCCAAGATAAGTTCAAGGAAAGTACGACCTCCAAACAAGTTGAATTACATGTACAGTAGGTGAAAATGGGGGAACATGTTAATACATGTATGTAATAAATCGATTTAAAAAAATGAAAGAGTCGTGAATGTTCAAATGTTGAAAATACGCACATAATGTGTGGAGTCTCAAACTGTGATATTGGTCATACAACTGTGATGTACATGTATTGTGTATCAACTGTCCCACTATTCCATACCAAAATATGAATTTCCAGAATTCCAGTTCTCTCCTTGAACACCTTTCCACTCTCATTGCTCTACACAACATATGATATGAATAGCATGTTGTTATTGGCCTTTCAACCCCCTGAAATAAACAAAAAGATCCTACCAAAAGATCATACTCTGTCATAAATTTCAGAGAAAGAAAATAGTGCCAACATATGTGAAGGAACAGAGACAAGTGACATAATGGAATCTCCATCATTTGACATTCCTATTTGTAAAGAGATTTCGTCTTTTCACATATACTGTATGGTCTTCAGTTATGTACATGCAGATTATCTTATTTTATTTCAAGGGGGGGGGGGACAAAAAGCTCTGTAAGCTCTTGTGAATACAATATCACCTGTTCACATGATTGTGAATTTATGAAATTTTTCCATTTCTGTGCAAGAAATGCACGAGTTGCCATCTCAACCGTCCATGACTTACCAATGCGACGATCCTGGGACAACCTTACGTTTCCTGCTTGAGCTAATTAGGATGTAGTCATCTCCCGCAAGTCCCGCTGAGATATATTGCAAGGAGAGGGATGATACAGGATCTGGGGGGGGGGGGGAGGAGAGATCTATAGTCTCTAGGGAGAGAAGAGGGCTTGGGGATGGGAGGAAGAGGAGGAAAGGGATAAGGAAAAAAGGAAGGAGAGACCTTGCTTCGTGTTATATCCAAAGGCTCAATTGATAGTATTTACTTTGTAATATATTGCCTGGCTCATATGAAATACGATGCCTCATGAAAAACCTGAAACCGGACCCACATTAAACAGATTTGTTAGTACATGTAATGTCTATGAAAATTGATATGCCTGATAAAATTTATGATGATAGTAATATTGGGTAAAATACTGTGCTTTCAGGGAATATTAAAAATATTGAACCATATTGACCTTATCTTTGATTCCGTTGCAGGCATTGAACTAATTATTACCAGAAAACCTTGAAATAATTTCAAATATTTCATGAAAGTCATCCTTCTAAAAGTATTTTTCTCATGACTACTTCAGTCTTCAAGAATTCATCCTTCTAAAGTCCTGAGCATGATTGTGAATGTTTATTTTCATGCTCTATCTGCCGTAGATTTCAGATGATTATGTTCCATGCCATGAAGATATTTAGTATCGGCACTAAATTCATTCAGTTTAGATTATTTGTTTCTTACCGTATTCATTTGAATTTATCCTCCCTCCCTCTCCCTCTCCCCCTCTCTCTCTCTCTCTCTCTCTCTCTTTCCCTCTCCCTCTCCCTCTCCCTCTCCCTCTCCCCCCCCCCCTCTCTCTCTCTCTCTCTCTCTCTCTATTGCATATCATCTCTTTCAAAACGTACAGTGAAGCCAAGAAGCTGTGTAAAAAATACAAAGTCTCACCATTACCAACAGTTTTGAAACATTACAAGTAAGTATAATTAGTACGCTTCTTTTTACAATACATGATCATTCATTCTGTTTAAAGATAAAGTTGAGTTCTGGTGAAAGAAATGGTGTGAAATCGATCAGAAAAAAGTTGATCATGTAGCATATAAGTATTAGTGTGTACTGCAAGGTTCTGGAGTCATCAAAATGATAAGAAATTTGGCCCAGTCTTGGTAAAGTAACAAGCACTGTGCACAGAAAGATGTATGTGGGACTACAGTCACTATACAAATATGTGACATAAAAATGAGGCCTACATTTTTAAGCTGTTACATGTAATGAAGGCTATTGAAAAGCCATGCTTTTTAGGAAACATTTTTTCTCTGATGTTCTTCCACGCGTGCATAGTAACATTGAAAATTCTCACAAATTATTTTTCACCTCCCCCAGAAGTGTTAGTTTATAACTTTATATGAGATTCATTTTCTGTCATCAGCAGAACCACAATTGATATATCCTTTCAGCAATATTTGTCTAAAATGACTGTTCAAACCAAAATATTTCAAACAGCAAAAGCAGCAACAAAACAGACTTGAAGATAATTTTGTATTCCACCCCTTGTCTTTCCTTTACAAAATGATGAAATAAAATTGTTAAAAGGTAAAATTAAAAATTAAATATGAAAAGATGAATATATGAAATAATGGTTGCTTGCGAGGATTCATCATATCTAAAGTCTTCTTTATTTTGTATCTTTCTGTTTTGCAGAGACGGTGATTATCATAAAGACTATGATAGGCTCATGAGAAAAAAGGTAAGAAGATAAAGTCTATTTATAGTGTAATGAATTTTAAAATGAAACTTAATATTTGGTTTCATATTGTTAAACATGAATGTCAAGGTACTGTACATGTTCTAGATATATTCATGTTCAGTGACTGTAGTCCATGCTTTTCATTGTCTTTTCCTTGTTAATATTGGTTTAAGGAACTTATTAAAATGGTGAGGCCTTTCACACGATATCTGTTATAATTTTCTTACATGGCGGCGTCATGTGGTTCATTCACTTGACTCCCAATACGGTGGATTCACAGTGCCTTCTAGCAGCACCAGTGTTTAGTCGATTCATGTGATGCATCATGGCGGAAAAGTCAACAAAAATATAAGTTGTGGCATTGTTAAATTTTAATCAGAATTTTTGTTGGGGAAAGTTTGAATAGCCATATTTGGGATTAAATTTTGTGCTGATTTAGTATCAGTCACATTGACCCGACTCATGTTTTGGTAATTTTAGCCTCTTCTTTGCAAAGACTGACCTATGGTCATTTTAGGTCAGGGGTAAATTATTCAATCATTATCAGCAAAGAAGATTTGATGGGTCTATTATATGTAAAAATATGCTCTAATGCTCGAAAAAGAGTCTTAATTGGCCCTAATCAACAACGATATTGTCATTTTGGTTACCTTTTGGCCCCCAAAATGACAATTTAATTTTTGTATTGATTCTTATTGATCCCAAATCTGGCAAAATTTTAAGTCAGGATCAATTGATGGATGGCTTTTGACATCCAAATTTAATGTAAAAATGTCCACTGATATCAGAACAATCAATTCCATCGGTGGCAAGCATTTTGCTGCGCTGCACTGGTTGAAAGATGTGTACTCACAAGTTTAGAACATTGTAAAGTCCCTTTCTATGTGACTAATTTAGCATACTGTTTTATCATCATTAAATCACGGTAATTGTTTGAATATTATCATATAAGCCATGGAGGCAAATTGGCTTTGTCTAAAATGAGAATCTTTATTTGTAAGTGTGTATAATGTAACATGTATCTTCTTACATTGTACACACGTTGCGTGCCACCAGCACGAAGTACAACAAGGCATAGTGGGATTACATTTCTCTGTCTTGGTGCATTTGCATTTACCTGGTATATACAAAAACAAACAAAACACACTGAAATGATCCTGCAACATGTTGATAGAGCTTGTACTTTGTAATGAACGTAAAAATATAGTTGTGATTTGTAAAAAGAGCTTGAGTTGTTGGGTTTTTATTTAGCTGTAATGCCTCGTGTCATTCAGTTTTTAATATTCCATTGATGTACGATATTGACCATATAGCCTGGATTTTAGACTAAATATTTACTTTACCATATCAATTGGCAATACACTCATCGAGACAGCCTATGAATGAATGGTTTCAATGTTTACATTTTAATCTTTTGTTGTTATTTTGCTTTCATAATAACAGTCATTGATAAACTTCCTGAGGGATCCAGAGGGGGATGTACCATGGGAAGAAGAGCCAGATGCTGATGATGTGATTCATATTGAGAGTACAAAGGTAAATCTTTGAAAGAATGGACATTTATTTTCTCATATTGTAGTGTCTTGAAGGAAATTTTGATAGACTGAAGGGAACATAAGCTTTTCATTATAGACAATTTATTTCAAACCCAATCATTTCTTTAGTAGGTGCAATGGTGGAAAAATAATTGGTTATCAAAGTAGTTAGCGGTTTGTGAATTTGAGATGTTGAGGGGAATGTACCATGGGAGGAAGAGCCGGAATCTGAAAATTTAAAGCACGGAATGAACATGTAATCATTTTAAAACTTTATGGTAATTTAAAATGAGAAACATTTAAAGACTGAAGACAGGACGTTGTCTTAGTTATTTAGTATTTTATTGTATTTTATTTAGAAACTGTTTCTTCTTAGGCAGTGCACTAATAACGAAACTAAAAGATGGGTTAAGGGTGGAGTTAGTGATAGGGAGATTCAGAGGGAGGTGTGTACCATGGGAGGAAGAGCCAGATAATGAAGAAAGAGTTCATAATGAGAGCATGATTGTTAACCAAAGTCTGATACATGTAGCACAGACAATATTTTGTCATTTCACAATTTGTGTGTAATTCCACTCCAAAAAATAGTTTTCAGAAGACACGACTCCTAGTCAGATGAAGAAAATAAATGTAAAATGTGTGAATAACCACAATATTAATATTATCCATGAATACAGTGTTTTGTGTTGGTCATAGACTGGGCGAGATATATTTCTGTTAGTAGATCTAGTTTGATTGTGGACATTGGCCTGATTCTGCCATTGACAACACTCAATTTCTAATCGTCTTTTTCCTCTTTGATTTCTCTCTTTTTGATGTAGGAATTTGAAAAATTAATCAGCAAAGAGAAGAGGCCAGTGCTGACAATGTTTTATGCACCATGTAAGTGATTATAATATATTTTTCTCCATACGTGTGATTGTAACATTTGTTCATATTCATACATACAGATACTGATAAAACATTTAGTAAGGAATGGTTGAGATTGAGAACCATTTCTTGCAAAAAGATCTTAAAAGCACAGGTTTTAATTCATAAAGTCCGATCCCCTTCCACTAAAAATATTTTTATGCCTCCGCCACCGAAGGTGGTGCCGGAGGCATCATGTTTTCGGGTTGTCCGTCCGTACGTCCGTACGTCCGTACGTCCGTCCGTACGTCCGTACGTCCGTCCCGTTTGACCGTTATCACAATATCTCAAGAACCATTTAAGATTTAAACTTGAGACTCGGGAATAGTATTTATCACCATAGGAAGACGATCTGATTAGATTTTGGAGTACGTAGGTCAAAGGTCACAGGTCACAGAGGTCAACTTATGAAATTCCTTGTATTGAGTTTGTTAGCGCGATATCTCAAGAACCATTTGAGATTTAAACTTCAAACTTAAGGATAGTATGTATCACCATAGGAAGACGATCTGATTAGATTTTGGAGCACGTATGTCAAAGGTCAAGGGTCACAGAGGTCAACTTATGAAATTCCATACATTGAGATTGTTATCATGATATCTCAAGAACCACTGGAGATTTAAACTTCAAACTTAGTGATAGTGTGTATCACTATAGTAAAACAATCTGATTACATTTTGGAGCACGTAGGTCAAAGGTCAAGGGTCATAGAGGTCAACTTATGAAATTCCATACATTGAGATTGTTATCATTATATCTCAAGAACCACTGGAGATGTAAAAACTTCAAACTTAAGGATAGTATGTATCACCATAGGAAGACGATTTGATTAGATTTTGGAGCACGTAGGTCAAAGGTCAAGGGTCACAGAGGTCAACTTATGAAATTCCATACATTGAGATTGTTATCATAATATCTCAAGAACCACTGGAGATTTAAACTTCAAACTTAATGATAGTGTGTATCACCATAGGAAGACAATCTGATTAGATTTTGGAGCACGTAGGTCAAAGGTCAAGGGTCACAGAGGTCAACTTATGAAATTCCATACATTGAGATCGTTATCGCGATATCTCAAGAACCACTGGAGAATTTTCACTTCAAACTTAATGATAGTATGTATCACCATATCATAATATCTCAAGAACCACTGGAGATTTAAACTTCAAACTTAATGATAGTGTGTATCACCATAGGAAGACAATCTGAGTAGATTTTGGAGCACGTAGGTCAAAGGTCAAGGGTCACAGAGGTCAACTTATGAAATTCCATACATTGAGATTGTTATCATGATATCTCAAGAACCACTGGAGATTTAAATTCCAAACTTGTTTAAATTGCTCTATGGCGGAGGCATCATTTTCGACTGCGCGCAGTCAAAATTCCATCTAGTTTAATTTAGCATCAAGCATGTATGTGTATGTACACACATGCATTTGACTTCCTACGTTAAAATCCCAAAAAAATTTACTTCTTTATGTTCCATTTTGCCTCTCTTGAAGCAGTTCTTCTCTTTGAGACATGTGATAGAGGAAATCCATGGGCAGTCTTTATCTACAGGTTTTGTTGTTTTTATACTAACAGTATTGCTTTCGATAATTTTATGTCTAAATGCAAATTCTAAACATTTCATTCACTTTTAGCTTCTAGAAAGAGCGCTATTCTGTTTACAGTCTAACCTAGTGACCAATTGCATACAAAGACTACCTGTCTATAAAGACCACACTTCTGTTTCCTATGAGAAATGGTGGTTCTTATTGAAACATAACTAAAGGAAACCTGTTTAAAAAGACCACTGGCCTGTTAAAACGGCCAACCTGAAGACTGCTTGTTGTGTCTCCCATGGGCAGTCTTTCTTAGGCAGGTTGTATTGTAGCTTAGTGGAACTTTAAATGTATCAGTGCAATAGTCTGCTGCAATGGTCTGGGAATGGGGAGAAAGTGGGTTTGAAAAATCTCTAGTAAACCTGGAGTAAACCTTTTTATGAACCACACTCTTGTAGTCCGCTGGATAGGACTTTCAAACAATTTGTCATGAAATTTGTCAATTTGTTATGAATAAACTGTGTGAAATAAGCATCTAGAAACAAAATTATCTACTGCAATACTAGTGTAAGCATAACAACAGCAAAAGATGAAGAGAAAGACTGCCCACAAGTAGTCATTGACTACAATCATACACTTACTCTCTAAAGCATTCTAGTTTAATTGTATTTTCCTCCATCTGATTTTGGGGGGTACAAATTAGATGTTAGTTGAAATGCAAATCTTTTCCATCTGTTATTGATGTGATTGTGTTCACTTTCCTAGGGTGCGGTCATTGCAAGCGAATGAAGCCCGAGTTTGCAGGAGCAGCCACAGACCTGAAAGGAGATGCGGTAAGATTATACCATCATTTCAACTTAGTTATTCAGAGTCAGATGAGTTCATTGGGAAGTAGAGCTATGTAATAGAAAAGTTAAATTGCCACCATCAAAGAATAATTCTCCCCATTTGTTGAGCTGTGCAATTTTATTTATTGATCAATCTTAGGAAAAACAGTTTTAATCTATATTTCATCTGCAGAATATTGTGATTTTATAGAAGGACACTTCTGGTTGATATATTTTAACTTACCTTCCTAGACTAGGTATACATTTTTGAACATTTTTGTTACATGTACATGTAGGCACCACTTTGTGTGGTTGCATATGTTACATTTGTTTCACTCTTTTAAGAATGGCCAATCAATTCTAACAAACGACTGAGAACATGATCTACATATATATTAGGATCTAAGATTTTAATATTTGTCTCAAATTACTAATAGGGTTCAAAAACAAAGTTAATTGGAAAAGTTAATTAAAGATGTCTTCTATAATTGTAGAATGTTGTTAATAACATTGTATGAAACTTCCTTTATGAAACATATTCACAAGGTTTAGTGAGCTTGTGATTGTCCTGATAATCTTTGAAATATGATATAGAGGTTTTTAGTATAACATATCAATTGTCTGATGTTTTAGGGGGTATTTATTACTTTCCAATCACAATTGTATTAGCATTGTAGTTCCTCTTTTCATCTGAATAAATATGTATCGGACTTTCATTTTCATTTGGTTTGTATAACTGTACAAAGTTTTCACAACAATGTATGAAACTTCCTTCAGGAAATCTCTTCACAAAAGGTTAGTAAACTTGTGATTGTAATCTAAATGTTTAAAATATGATATGATTGTTTTTAGCTTGTATCGATGTCTGAGGGGGCGGGGGGGTATTTAATTCTTTTCCCATCACAATATTGGCATGATAGTTCCTCTTTATATTTCCTCTTGATCTGATCTGACTTTCATTTGTTCTTTGGTCTCATTTCCTCAATCAAGGTATTAGCTGGAATGGACGTGGACAGACCAGAAAACATGGCCTCCCGACAAGCTTATAACATCACAGGATTCCCAACAATATTGTATTTTGAGTAAGCCAAAGACAAGATATGATTAAAACACATCATTTATTATTAGATGGGCAATTCTGTTGAATGTTTCATGTATGCCACTTGCCAGATGACTTTCATCCATTTATTTCATCCACAAAAACAAAGATGAAAGTTGAATTATTGGGTATATTATTAATTTTTCCTTTTTTACAATTCAGATCTATAAATTTGCCCAACCAGACAGATTCGTTCTTCATTTTAATGAGGGCTTGTTCCTTTTGGGAACTCCTATTTATATTATATTCAAGATGGATAAAATATGAAAATCAACACTAAACATATTTAAGAATATGTAAGAGTTAAAAATATATCACTTTAACTATCATGGGCTCATGCACCATCTTATATATATCTCAAAATTAAAAATTGAGAAAATTAAGTTTTATTTACCTCATCAACTTAAACCAATATAATGGACTAACCCCCCCCCCCAAAAAAAATAACATTTACAACCAAAATATTTTGTTACGATACAAGAAGTATCCTAGCATGTATTGCACTTCATGTATTGATGCAATTATACACATGCTGTTTTGTATTGATAAGACTTTTAGGAATTAAGACCAATGATTTCCATATAATAATTTCCGTACAACTTACCACTGCTTTCATTACTGCTCCATACCTCCCAGAGTCCCTCCCTCTCTCTCACCTATGTGTGCGTCTCTCTCTCTTTCTTTCTCTCTTTCTCTCTTTTTCTCTCCCTCTCTTTCTCTTCCTCTCTCATTCTCCAACTATCTAACTCATCTCTCCCTCTCTCTCTTACTTTCAGGAAAGGAAAGAGGAAGTTTGACTTTGGCGGTGAGAGAACAAGACAAGGAATAATCGATTGGATGGAGGAGTAAGTTTTGAATGCTATGGCACTAGCATCCCTTTGCAACTTGACATGATTCTATATTTGCCACTCTTTCCTCTTGCACCTCAACAGCTTCAAGATCAAAAAAATGTTGATAATAGACCTGCATTAGAGATTTTGACATGTAATATGATATCATTTACTGTAGCTTTCAAAAGAAATCTTCACTTTTAACATATGCAAGGAAATTGGTACACAAAAGATACAGCAGTAAAAGATTTGATACAAGTTTTTTAGTTATCTATTTGTCCCTCTTTCAATAGGCTTTTTTAGTAACCAAATTTAATGCATACGTCTCTGTAGGGTGCCTCATTTCAAACTATTTTATTCACCTGTTAAGAATGATTGTATTTCAATAGTCAGAATGCAAACTGCATCTATATTATGTGTTAGGTAAGCAAGCCACAATGTCTGTCCTACCTAGCAACATATACTGTGTACAGTTCACATTCTGACTATTGAGTTACATTTGTAAGAGGTGAATGAAATAATTTGTATTGAGGCCCTTCACAAAGACGTATTAAATTTGGTTATATTACAAAAATAGCGGCATTTCCCATTGTGAGTATGATATGCTACAAGATGATCATGGTAACGTTGGAGCATCATGGTATAGTGTTTCACTCACTTGAACCCCAATCAAAAGGTTTAAGGTTCTAATACCGGCATAAAAAAGGCATTTTATCTACAGTTGTCTGTCTCTATCAAGATGTTAAATTGGTATTGGGCATGAATTTTTCCTCGAAATACATTTACACTACCGTATACACTGATAAGCTAAAGACAAAGCTTGGGTACAACTATCCAAACCCATTGTGAGGCGCATAGGAAGTTTAGATCATGCTGTGATAGGTGCTGTACAGAAATGGTTTATCATTGTTAACTTTACTGTTTATGTCCATGTATACTTAATGATTCCGTCTCGATCAGTCCTCAGGAACCAAAAGAGCCAGAAAAGGAGGCAGAATGGAGTGATGAGGAAAATGATGTTGTCCATCTAGAGGAGAACTTTGATGATTACATCGCCAGCCATGATTCGGTCTTGGTCATGTTCTATGCACCATGTGAGTATGACATAGGATGATTATGGTGGTGGTGGTGGTGGTGGTGGTGGTGGTGGTGGTGGTGGTGGTGGTGGTGGTGGTGGTGGTGGTGGTGGTGGTGGTGGTGGTGGTGGTGGTGGTGGTGGTGGTGGTGGTGGTGGTGGTGGTGGTGGTGGTGGTGGTGGTGGTGGTGTGGTGGTGGTGGTGGTGGTGGTGGTGGTGGTGGTGGTGGTGGTGGTGGTGGTGGTGGTGGTGGTGGTGGTGGTGGTGGTGGTGGTGTGGTGGTGGTGGTGGTGGTGGTGGTGGTGGTGGTGGTGGTGGTGGTGGTGGTGGTGGTGGTGGTGGTGGTGGTGGTGGTGGTGGTGGTGGTGGTGGTGGTGGTGGTGGTGGTGGTGGTGGTGGTGGTGGTGGTGGTGGTGGTGGTGGTGGTGGTGGTGGTGGTGGTGGTGGTGGTGGTGGTGGTGGTGGTGGTGGTGGTGGTGGTGGTGGTGGTGGTGGTGGTGGTGGTGGTGGTGGTGGTGGTGGTGGTGGTGGTGGTGGTGGTGGTGGTGGTGTGGTGGTGGTGGTGGTGGTGGTGGTGGTGGTGGTGGTGGTGGTGGTGGTGGTGGTGGTGGTGGGGAAGATAAGGTAGTAATGTTGGTAGTGGTGATGGTGGTGATGATGGTAATGATTATGGGATGATGAAAGAGGGGATGATATTGAAGATGATACTCATGTGATATTGATATATTTTGATGATGATGTTGATAATGATGATGAAGATTAAAATGATGACCATATTTGGGATATTGATGTTGTTGATGATGAGGATGATAGTAATGATGCTTTTTAAGTTCATTGCTATAAAGATGAATGCTATGGTAAGAATGGATGATGGCTAAGCTGAAATAGGAGGAGGAGAAAGAGAAAAGAATGAAGGAGAGAGAGAGAGGAGAAGAGTGAAATGATGGAGGATGGTGTCAATTTTCATCTCTCCTTATGATGTATTACATCCCTTTCTCTCCCATTTGCATTTAGGGTGTGGTCACTGCAAGAAGATGAAGCCTGAATATGTAGAAGCAGCAGCAGAGCTCAAGGAGAATGGGGTGAGAATGTGCACTTGCCAGATTATGTAACTTACATTCCTCTTGAAGTGGCAAAATATTTGTTCAAATTTATTATTCTAAATTGTTGAAATCAATAGGAAATGCATCATTTCTTCATTTTTTCTCTTTTCTCATAAGATCATCATTTACTCCAAGGCACAGCGTAAACTTTTCAAGTTATGTCTGTATTACATAATGTCCTGATAGTAATATTTGAGAGCAAAAATTAGTCGTCAGGGCCAGAGTATTCTGTTTTCCTGATAGCATGAGAGTCTACTTGTGAAAATACTGAAATTGTGTTTTTTATAGACCCTTGGGAAAAGAGGAGAACTGATCATTGAAGACAAAAGCGGGACTCTCCTTTACACAGGACATACATTTTGATGTTCTACTTGTACGAAAGGCTGTTTTCCACTCTTTCCTACATGTACCTAATTGTCTGGTAAGAAAACAGGAGATGGACATACATGTGCATGTATAAACACACAAGAAAGATTCAGTAAACTGTAGATTGTGGATTTTAAGCCTTGTTCTTTAAATAGGTCGAAATGTTAAGAACAACTTGCCTCCTAATGTATCTTTACTTTTTCTTTGCTTCCAGCTGGAGGGAGTTATGGGTGCTGTGGATGCAACAAAGGCAAGAGCTTTGGCTGAGAGATTTGAGGTCAAAGGATTCCCAACTCTCAAATATTTCAAGTAAGTGTTTTATTTTACAATTCCCTACACTTTGTTTGTTCCTTAAATGCAACCTTAGGTGGTTGGGAAAGCAATTGTCAAGTTAAGATGTTGATAAATATGAATCAAGAGTCTGTTAGAAATGTTTCCTCAATAAATTCACTTTGCTGTTGTTGTTGTTGTTGTTTTGTTATATAAAATGCAGATGCCTTGCATATTCAAATGAATAATTTTGTTTTAATTTACAGTGTGTAATTCATATATTTACCCATTCATTTGCAATAGATTAAAAGAAATACATCATGTTTGAAAAATTGTTTCAAATCATTTTTTTTTTCTTCATATTTAACAGAGTTTGTATATAGGTTATATTCTCTAATTTGTGAAAAAATGAATGATCGTATACTTTTATCTTGTACTATTTGACAAAATTTTAACAATTTCCGTTCGCAATTCAATCCTACATGGTGTTCTAATGCTTAATTTTCTGTGACTGGCAGGAATGGAGAGCATGCATGGGACTTGAATGAGAGGACAGCAGACAAGTTTGTGGAACATTTAACAGAGTAAGTTTGGGCCTGGTATTGAATCAAAATTTTGTAGTATATTCCACAATGTAAACAAAAAAGAGGAGAATAATTTATTTTTTTAGCATCATACATTGGGTGGTTGCAACTTGCAGAAACAAAATTCTTCCTTCTATTGTAGTCACTTAAAGAAGACGGGTTTTGAATATTTTGGTTGCCTGAATGTATTTTGTTAATACTCCATTACTATCTTCTTTCTTCTTTACTATAATTGTTTAGTGAAATCTTAGTTTCTTCTTTATATGTGTATCCCTTCCATCTCCCTTGCCTTTCGGTTCCCATTTATGTAATTCCCATGATGTGTGCACTGTCTTTTAATTCACTGTTTGAGCCCTGAGGGAGTGAAGTATCGGGAGTGATGGGTGATTTATCTCTGATAAACGGAACAAGCGATGAAATCCATCAATAAAGACTCTTGCAACCAAGAGATTATTCTTTATTTTATTTTGTTTAAATATGTCCTTCAAGGTACTATGTCCCATTTGCAGTCCAAATAAATGAAAAAGTTAAATTCCAACTGCATTTGAAAGATAATACTTATTTAGAACTTCCCTAAAAAAGGTGAGGCTTGGAAATGTCTTCAAGTGGGAAAATAATGACTATTAGTTGTCAAATCGACTTTAGGGCTATAGAGCCCAAAAGTAATAGTCTTGATTTTCAGACAATTGTACCGAATGGTCATACGTTTTATGCTGGGCAAAGATTCAATCAGTTTAATCTTGGCCATCACAAGAAGTGGGTTATTGATGTAGACAAATGCTGATGTACTCTTTACAACTCTTTTCATGTATGTTATTACCAAAGAAGAAAAAAAGCCAGTCAGTCACTCAATAGTGTCTGACAGGGAAGTCTAGCAAGTAAACGGGTTTCCTTGCATAATTTAAATATTAGGACACTGCTAACGTTTAAATTTCACAGATAGGACATACATGACATATTCATAATTCCTGCAAAATTCTACAGAATTTGAGGTTGGCTGCAAAAGGGACATTGTATCTTTAAGCCTTATGTCAGTTTTGCCTTCTTTTTATTCACATGTATATATTATTTTCTTTTAGTCCACAGGAGCCCCCTCCACCCCCACCCCCTGAACCATCATGGAGTGACTCAGAATCTGAAGTGGACCATCTCACCGATGATAACTTTAAATCTTTCACCAAGAAGAAGAAGCATACCCTAGTCATGTTTTATGCGCCATGTAAGTAGCTGAGAGCTCAACATTCGTAATGATCTGTCGAGACAAGCATTCCACATTTTGTGCTTTGCGTCAACTAATTTGATTCTGAGCCCTTTTATAAATATACGAGGTACATAAAAACTAATTATGAAAATGTCTGCGCACATTGTGTCCAATTTGTTGCATGATCATATTGTGTTTGATATCCAGAATTTTTAAAATGAATATAAGCTATCATATATTAAGTTGGTGACACGATGAGAGGTTCAAAATCACTGTTTTTCAAACTAAGTTGGCAGTTTTTCTCCTTAACAACATAGGTATTAACTATGTATGTTGTTTTCAGAGACATGACATTTTATTAGAACAGTGTAGCAAGAAAAAAAAAGATGTAACTATTGCTAATTTGAAGAAGAAAAAAGGCACAATTTAGCCCTTTAAAAACTCTTGTCCTGCAAGAGTTAGGTAAATGTGTTCGAAGGTATGTTTTGGGAAATTTTCTCAAATTTCTACAAATTTTAATTTGTAATGAATATCTTCAAATATGCTATTCAAGTTTTATAGGCATGTCTGGAACTCTTTCAAGCTTTTTGAGTAAAACAATAAATAACAATAATTAAAAAAAACAGTCCTCCCCCCTCCCAGTTCACTCATTCGTTCATTCATTTCTATTGTGCTCTCAGGGTGTGGACATTGTAAGAAAGCCAAACCAGAATATATGGGAGCAGCTGAGGAATTTAAGGAAGAAAATAAAGTAAGTATTTATCTTTCGATCTACAGGTAGATATAAATATGTGATTGAATACTACCTATAGCAGATATTCCTTCTGATAAACAGTGAACGTGTAAACTTTTCATCCGAGCTTACAAGAAGAAAGGAAGAAGTCAAATGCTTCAAGATGTCCTTCCCCCTAGGCAAAATGAACTGAAGCTCTTTACTCTCATTTGTCAGTTACTATGAAAGAATTAGTAAGAAAAAGGAGAAGAAATAAACACATGCTGATAAAAATTACAAGAGACAATATAGTGTTGATAGTGTTTGAGCAATGTCCGATTAAAAATAGGAAATTTATGAGATGTTGAAGTTGTCATCAGTGAAACATAATTTGGCAACACTGGTTGTATCTTGCAAGCTCCTCTCCAATCTGCCCTGTACAGATAATTACATAAACCTTCATTTTCTTAGTTTCTGATGTTGTTAGCGACTTGTTTCATATGTTAGAGACATACCTAGTTATGAATGAAGTTCTTTATCAATCCAGAATATTAACTTGATATTGGCAAGAAATTCATTAAAAAAAAAAAATTCCTTTGCCAGGTTTCCTATGCTGCAATAGACTGCACAGAGCACAAGGATTCTTGTACAGCCTTTGGTGTAACAGGATACCCTACCATCAAGTATTTCAGCTACGGCAAACTGGTACAGGACTACACCAGCGGAAGAGAGGTAAGGCTAGAGCAAGTTGGGAAATGGTTCATGGTCTTGTTTTGGGAGTGCAAATAACAATCTTGTGTCTCATTTTCTCTATTTAGTGAGAATTTTAGATTTTCACAGTTTTACTTTGGAAAAATTGAGAGAAAGTATAGTTTCTTATTGACAAAAAGTGGCCAAAAGTGGCAGAAAAGCTAGTTAAATTAGATTGCATTACTTTAGAATTGTTGAATGCCCCAGAATGAGAAGCTGAAATACAACTGTGACTGTATTTTGATTTAGATCGAAGTTTTGCTGACTTTAATATTTTGAGTGTCATTGAACTTGAACATCTGTCAGAGAGAGAGAGAGAGAGACGAAGGATACATATTTCATGTATCGTTGATTGACATATTGTACATTACAGGAAATACCATGAGTGTGAATTACTGTCACTCAGGTATGAAATGTACACAGACAGGACTTTTAACAATGGAAAGCTTGTAAATTACAGGAGAGAAGAAATCTACAACAAAAACGGAGGAGTTGATTTCTTAGCCCTAATTGGTAAACAAGGAGGAATGTAATCTACATTGAATGGGTGGGGAGATAAATCTCGGATGCAGGTGAGAGATGCTAGAGTTCAAAAGTTCAACTAAATTATGGATTTGAACTGGGACCTCTCGGTTACAGGACCACTGCTCTACCACAGAGTCATCGCTTCTCTTCAATGTTAACCCCTACCTTTAATACCTCATCTCTTGTCTCGTCCTTGCAGGAAGCAGATTTCATACGCTTCATGCACAACCAGTTGAGCCCTGGCTCTGCCCCCAGCGAGCCCCCACCCCCTCCACCGGATGTAAACTTCTGGGCGGAGCTGGACGGAGGAGAGAATGTATTCCAGATTGACGACTCCATTTTTGAGAGCTTCCTGACTTCCAGCCCATCTGTTTTGATTATGTTCTATGCTCCATGTAAGTAGTTGTGCTTTGTGTAAAATTGTCGGAGGTAGAAAAGCGAAATTTCAATTCAAGGTTTATTAAAAACATGTGTCGCAGCCCAATGGCTGAATTGGTCATATGTACAGTACCTCTGGCATATTTACCTCTGGCATATTTACCTCTGTCATTTTTACCTCTGGTACTTTTACCCCTAGCATTTTTACCTCCATTTTGTGAAAAAATTGTCAGAGGTAGAAAAGCGAACTGAGATTTTAATTTCTGTCATTATTACCTCTGGCATATTTACCCCTAGCATATTTACCTCTGGCATTTGTACCCCTGACATTTTTTTTACCTCTGGCATTTTTATCTGTCACCAGTAGCTGTTTGGTGCATTCTCATTGATGGACAGCCCATGTGAACCCTAAGACAAGTTGTCCAAAAGTCTATTAGACTGACATGTTGGTCTAACGAACCTCTCACATGAAGTTGTCAGCAGGCTTATGAGACTGATGTTGTTGGTCTCGCATGATGTAGATCACTTGCGGTGTAGCTTTGCTTTTTGTGATTTTTTCATTCATTTCATGTGGTCTTTCCAGTCTTCAGAGGTGTCATGCATGTTCTGTAAGCCATGAATGATCTATCGCAATCATTTTTTTTTCCAATATTTCTTTCTACAACGATTGTTGATCTAGTTCTTTTCAATATACCACATTAGTATGTTCCTACCTGAAATTAATACATTATTGATAATTTGTCATTAAATTTGATATTTAATAAAAACGAGCAGAAGCAAAAAGTTGCATTGCAGTAGCTCTAGGTTCATGTAGATACTTCTAGATTTTCCACATTATGAATGAAACTTGTGATTTTTAACAATTGTTTATTCAATTTTCTTGTTCTGATTCTTAGGGTGTGGACATTGTAAGAGAATGAAACCAGCATTTGCAGAGGCAGCAACTTTAGCTAAAGAGCAAAATGTAAGTTTCCCAATTTCTCCATTTTAAATTCAAATTTTTAACAGAATAGAGTGTAAATACAGTTCAGGACAATCATCATCAAATCACACCACACAGTATCTCCCTTCTAAATGTTACAGTGTGTAGGAGACTGTAGAAAATTTGCTTTCTATATTATTTAAAGCCCCTCTAAAGTGTTGGGAGCCCCAAATTTGCCAAAAATTTGATGGCAAAATTTTACTTTAATTGTATTATAATGTGAAAGAGGATGTAATTTAAAGCCCCGCTGCACTACTTATAGCTACTTGCGCCCTCTATATAGCAAACAATGCCTAATCTGTGAACGTTGGTCCCCCATGGTCCCCTTTTTCTTATGTTCATTGAGAGCCGATTTGATGAGATAACCACATGTCAGTGACCATGCAGGGAGGTCTAATTGCTCCTTGCCAAACTGGTGCAGATAGGCTTTAAGACACACTTCTGCAAAGATTTCCCCCAATAAAATGTCTTTGAAGACAAATATTGAGAAAAGTGTACATAACTTTGGTTTTCTGTTGTATGCAGAAAACCTACATTTTGTATTCTTTTATCAATATTCTACTTCAAACACATTCTAAGAAAAAAAATGCTTGCAGAAATGTGTCTTATATGAAATCCTCTTTCACATTATGATGCAATTTAGTAAAATTTTGCCATTAAATTTCTGGGGCTCCCAACACTTTAAGGGGCTGTAAGTAATTAAAAATAATAGTAAAAGAAAGTCAAAAATGTATCATTTCTTTCCCATCCGAGATGACCATTACAATTCCACAATACTTCCTCTCTGAAACAAGCAGTTTGAAGAGAATAACAAAAGCTAGGGGACATTGTGTGAATGGACTAGATAGCACTTACCGTTCTCGTTAGTTTATTAATTGTGTGTAATTTCTACCTATTTAAGATTCTCAACTAATTAGAGCTCATATTTCTATTTTTTAATTAGCTACCAGGAAGGTTTGCAGCTGTTGATGCTACTGTTGCTGTAATGACGGCATCAGCCTTTGAAGTTAAAGGATTCCCAACCCGTGAGTATAAAGCATCAACTTTTGTCAGCTTGGTTTGAGCTACCTTAGGCCTAAAATACAAACTTGTTGTATTGCCCTTTGGGTGCCAAAACATGGGTCGGTCGGTCAGAATTTTTTATATTTAAAAAAAAAAAATTTTGGTCGTCCTCTTTTGGCCGATATTTTTTAGATTTGAATGTTGTTGTTTTTTTCTTCTTTTTTAAATTTTTTTTTCCTGCCCTCGTTTGGCTGATATTTCTCAGTTTTTAATGCTTTAATACATGTGTTTCAACGTCATCATTCCATTGATATCTTTTTCACCTCATGATTATCCATGGTTTGCACGAGTGAGAATTTTGGAATAATTTGATTTAATGAATTTATATCCCATTTAAACAAACAAAATACATATTTTTTTATTCATTAATATAAAAAAAATATAAAAAACGGTTTAAAAAAAAACTTTTTTAAAATGCCGACCGTAGATTTTCAGATTTTGGGGTCGGTCGCAAAGGGCAATACATCAAGTTTTATTTTTAGGCCTTATGTAAGGCAAAGCCAATTTTTCACAATTTTGATGAGAAAACAGTAAAGTTGGTTAATAATCAGATTGCTAAACATATTAGTAAAATTTCAGAATAAGGTATGAATGTAATTATTAGAATGCAGTTGATGGAGCAATAGAATTCAGGGGGGGGGGGTCTAAAGGGTTTAAAGATTATTTGACAGACAGTTATTCAGATGTAATCGGAAGATGTTTGCAGTGCTTTTGAATCAAGGATAAATATTATGGTATCTTGGTTTGGCATGAAAGAAACTGTTAGTTTCAATAGTAATACTCAATTGATAATTACAACCTTGTTTTACACATTTTTGATTAGTTTACACTGTCTTATTTTTTTAAACATTGTTTGTCACCAAATGATATAATCCATTATTTTCTCCTTTGTTCTTTACATGTCTTGGTTCCATATTGACCATCAATAGTGAAATATTTCAAGTAAGTATGGTAGACATCATCACACTTCTTTTTGTGTTGCATGAGCATTATAACCATATTATGAGAGGCTCCAGCTGAAATTATGAATTTTCTGAGGTGACTGGCAGAGTACTGAGGGGTGCTGCCCCAAAGAAAATAGTAATAACAATAATAATAGTTCAGTTCTTGTGTAGTGCATGATAACATCTCTATGCGCTTCCAAAGAGCTTTGGAAATTATACCCCTGTGCCAGTCACTCAAGAGAATCCATAATTTCACTCTTGGTAGTGCCTTTGAAAGAGTGCTTGGATATTTGATTTATATTCTTCATTAAAACTTTAAACTTGTATGCGTAAACTATGAAGAAATAAAGCTAAAGCTACATGAGTCTATTGCTGGTTAGTCTACCATAGAATACATGGCACAAAAATCTGGACAATTTTTTACTCTTGATAGTTCTAAGATTTTTTTTATTAATAATAATACTAATAATAATCTTTTTAAAGTCCACTCCAAATTTTATTAAGGTAAACCGAAAATGGAAATTCTTTTTGCCCAATTGATCGTGAGTCCGGCAGCCACTGAGCAGCGCCAGATCGACGTTGCTCTATCCCTTATTGTTGAACGCCAAACAAGGTAGTAGCAACTCCCGTCTTTTAACGTCTTTTGGTATGACGCGGCCGGTGTTCGAACCCACGACCTCCCTGTTATGAGGCGTACTGACTGAGCCAACACACCGGTAGAAAGTCTGCTTAGTAGCAACATGACTTTTTACTCAATTTTTATTTTCTATTACAATTATTGAATTTATATTATTTCATGTTTTTGTACTGATATTGATTTTTTTCTTCTTCATATAATTGCAGAAATGGAAAAGAAGATATGACCTATTCAGGAGCGAGAACAGCAGAGGCACTTCTTGAATTCATCAAAGAGTACGTAATGATGTGTTTATTCTTTCATTGGACGGTGTACCAGTTCCAGTGGTGTCTATTTATTGAAGTGGTTGTTGAAGTAGAGACATTATGAAAAATACACTTTGTTAATTCACCTTAGTTGGAATCAAAATTTAAAACAGCAGTGACTAATAATGTGTGAGATATTAAGTCTTTATCATTATATTGCGTGCTTAATAGGTGGCCGTTGATATATTTGAATTTTTGTCTTTTTCTGCACGCAACAAAAATCTGTTACGTTTGTTGTGATCTGTGCCAAAGTAAGTACCTCCTTTAATTTGACTATATTTCAATTTTGATTGTATAATGTAATAAAAAGTGGGTATTATCAGTGAAAATGTTTGCATACCATTGACTGAATTTGAAATTAGAAACCTGAAACCCTGTACACACATATGTAAAAATGTATTTGCGATCACGGACGTGTATGCGGTGTGAACTGTGTCATGTCCCCAGAGTTGCGGGGGTGCTGCCAGTCTCTTGATCGCTCGCAGAAATATTGTGCCTTGACTTGACTTGGTGTAATCACTGTATTTTTATCTTGTATCTACCGGTAGCTCTTTTATATTGCAACTTTCATTAATCAATTATTGTATATTATCAGCTTTTTAATATCGTTAGAAAGAATTAAGTTTTTATAGTTCTTGCTTTACCTTGCTTGCTGGACATAAGGGTCTTAGGTACATAGCACAGTTACGGGGGTGCTGCCAGTCTCTCTATCGCTCTCAGAAATATTGTGCAGTGAATTGACTTGACGTGGTGTAATCACTGTATTTTTGTATTGTATCTACCGGTAGCTCTTTTATCTTACAACTTTCATTAATCAATTATTGTATATTGTATATTATTAGCTTTTTATTATGGTTGGAAAGAATTAAGTTTTTATAGTTCTTGGTTGCTGGGCATAAGGGTCTTAGCTACATAGCTCTAGATAACTGAAAACAAGAAAAAAGACCAGTAACCTATGTAAAAGTTATTGTTTGTAAATCCCATTTTAACAAAACAAGAAGTCAAAAAGAGCCTGTTTGAGCAGGATAGTGCATTTTACCCTGTTTGATATGTTATACATCAAACAAGAGTAATTCTATAGGAGTAATTTTAATTGCTTCATTCTTTTAATTGATGTTTATTGTGTAATTGTATGTGGGTATAACAAAACCTCAGGGAGTTTGGCGTCCATGTCATGCATAGTTGTATGCCACAGCCCTCTGGTTCAGGTTCTCTTTACCAAGGCTTTTTAATATGATTAAAAAGAATTAAGTTGTTAAAGTTCTTGCTTGCTTGCTGGGCATAAGGGTCTTAGCTACATAGCTCTAAAAAAAGCTCTAGAAAAGCTCTAGAAAACTAAAAACAAGCTCTGGTTAAAGCACAGTAACCAATGTAAAATTTATTGTTTGTAAATCCCATTTTAACAAAAGAAAAAGCCAAAAAGAGCTTGTGACGGTGAGCAGGAAAGTGCAATTTCCCCTGTTTAATATGTTATACATCAAACAAGTAATTCTATAAGAGTAATTTTAATTGCTTCATTCTTTTAATAAATGTTAATTGTTTAATTGCATGCGGGTATAAAAAAAACCTCAGGGAGTTTGGCATCCTGTCATGCATAGTTGTATGCCACAGCCCACTGGTTCAGGTTCTCTTTAGAATCCAAGGCTAAGGGAGAAAACCCTAACGGAAAACCATGCCACCGTGACAGCATCGAGGGCGATTGACGATACGGAACTCCGACATCCTTTGACTAGTCACTGCAGGGTCTAGTGGTTCATACCCGTCCTGGCTTGTCCTCGCCGGTGTGAAATTGCCACCAGTTCCCCGAGAGAGTGCCATTAATAACTTGCAAGAGCTACCTGTACTTACCTATCTTTGCAAGCCGCCTTCATTATTATGTTATTTAAAAGTGAAGGCGGTCATTGTCTCTTCACAAAAGACAGCTACTACTACTACTGCATCAAGCTTATAGAAAATCACTTTGCCTATGCTCTTCAGACATGCATGTTAGGGTGGTGGTGATGCGTTTTTTTCTTCTCCCCCCCCCCCCCAAAAAAAAACTATTTTGCTCTTTACGCCACTGCTTTAGTGGTTACCATTATGTACCAATATTTGGCTCGCATGATTTAAAATTTGGGCCATCCCTAAGAAATCCTGGATCTACGCCTGAGCACATATTTATTTAACCCCCCCCCCCCCCCAAAAAAAAAAAAAATCCTGTGGAGTTTCCACGGGTCCTGCTAGTATACTGATTATTTGCCATATCATTTCTATATCATTTATATCTCTTGTCTATCTCTTTATCTGTACAGCCCTGCCAGTGTGCCACCACCTCCACCCCCTGAGCCAGCTTGGAGCGACGTTCCCAGCGCAGTCAACCACCTGACCGGTCAGACCTTTGGTCAGTTCATTCAGGACAACACCCATGTACTGACCATGTTCTATGCTCCATGGTGCGGTCACTGTAAAAAGGCCAAGCCAAGCTTCCAGCAGGCGGCAGAGATCTTCAAGGATACACCAGGCAGGAAACTTGCTGCTGTCGACTGCACTGTAGAAAAGGGTGAGTTGATATCCTACTGTTGTTTTTATTTTAGTCCACATCATGAGAGTTTTCTTTTAAACTGGAGCCCAACTGGTAAAAAACAATCTGATGCTTGCAGGACTGCAGTGTAGATTTGACATTGACTTTGTACATATTTAAAACGTTGTTGACATCTGTTCATGTTGGTGATTGCAATTGCAAATTAATGATTGTGACTGCAAACATGGCTATACATATTTGAGAATGAAATCAACCTAGTGTGAAAAGTGTGCAATTTTATCCATCTTTCTGACCTGTTAGAGCCAAGTTTTTGGTATGTACTACAGTCATTGCAAAATCTATACTGTTGTCCTACATTTATCGGTGCGTGAGGTGAGCGGAAATGATTTCGCACTTGGACTGTCTGGTCTGTAGCTTGGTTTACGCAACGAAGCAGCTCAGGCCTACTTGTGTTTTTTTGTATTAACTTTAATGTGAAAGAGTGGAATCAGAGTTTGTATTTTGATAGATTAATAGGAAATTCTACTAAAGGTACAACTTAACGTTTGAGAAATCCATGTTGAATGAATGAAGTTCCCCAGCTATCCTGGAAATCAAGGGAAATCTCTAAAATGAGGGTGTTTTTTTTTTGTCCAGTTAGGGAAAAGTCAGGGAATTAAAAAAAAATTACTCAGTTCAGGCCGAGAAAGACAGTAGTCGGCCTCTTTAAAGTTTTTTTGTCTCGCGTCCAAACTGCTTTTCCACTTTATGAATGGCCATAGTGACATTCCTAACTAGAATTAGGTGGAGACAATTATGGAATTTTTAAACCCCATCAGGGAAAAATCAGGGGAAAGGGAGGAATTTTGTTTTTAATGACATGCTGTGAACTCTGTAATGACTCTCTCTCTCTCTCTCTCTCTTTCTACCCTTTACACCATTTATCTCCCTTTTTTTTTACAGGTCTTTGTGAACAATATGAGGTTAAGGGGTTCCCCACCCTCAATCTATACAGCAACGGCCAGTTCGTAGAGAAGTACACCGGTGGTAGAATGGCAGAGGATTTTGAAGCGTACATGCAGAAGACTGAACTACCAGAACAGACATCGGAAGAAACCCCAGAAAGTGAAAATTTAGATACACCAAAAAAGAAGGTTGAGCTATGATAGGGTCAGAGTAAAGATACGATTCAGTAGACTAGTTTACAAATGTTTTCAGAGTTGTGATGTTTTTTTTCCCCTCAGTGTCTTGTGATTTAATCACTGCACTCTTTTGTCATGAGTTGTTGTAACTCAACAAGCTGAATATAGGTTTTGTATATTTGATGTTGCTTTGTTGAGCGATTCTTTAGTTTGTCGGGAGTGACCATTGTTGTGGAGGTTGGCATAAAAATGAATACATTGGTCAACTTGTCTACTTATAATCAAACTTGAAAGGTTGTGTGTTTTATGGGAAGTTTAGAGGGATAGTATTGTATTATCTAACATAAATACCTGAACTTAATCTATTAAAGTAAAGTTAGAAGCTCCTTGTTTGTTCCATATTGCAAATTGGCAACTCTCATCATGACTCACACAAGCATCTTTTATCCAACACAGGATATGTAGGCCTACACAATTATTTTTTTCTTCAAATCTTCTCGTTAATCAAGTAGACAACCGTTTTTCTCATACATTGATTTACACATGTAGTGGACAAGTAATACTCGCTTCCTTCTACCAGACATGAAACAGCAAAGAAGAATGAGAAGGTGAACCTGTAAAATCATCAGAAGGAACACCAGGAACCTGTTTCACAAAGCTTTTTTTCAATGATAAATGACAAAAATCAGTGACAATTCTGCTGATAACCAATCAGAAGCAATGATTTCACTAGCTTATAACAAAAACTCATTTGTCACTGATGACAAGTTTTGTGAAATGGGGCCTAGGTCTTATCATTTGAACTTTTCACAGTTGGGTAGATGGCCAACAACACTGCCAATCCTTGATTCCTGAAAGAATTGATGATGCTTTATTCAGTTAAGACTCAATACTGGTATATATTATATCTTTGCTATTAGAATATGGTTCAATAATTAACAAAAAGGAATTGTTTGATTTAGGGGAATGCATGTAGAGTAAAGAAAAATGTAGAAGTTAAGGCTTCAGGGTGGAGGGTGCACTTTATTTTATTCCCCAATATATTAGTCACCAATACGCTAAAAATGGTAGAATAAAATTTGCAATTTACATATCAGCAGTATACATAGCATTTATTTGTTATTTTCCAAGGAACATTAGAATATATGGAACCTAGAAGAAATATCATCTACATAAAAATATAGATTGAGAAAGTGATACTTTGTTTGTTTTTTGTTTGTTGTCTTTTTAAAAGTTAATCCATTTTCAAATATTAAAGCTGTCTTTCAAGTGCTTATGACCGAGTTTACGCAAATGACATTTTATCACGCAAGAAAAAAAGTGTGTTGTCGCACTCCTTCTTTTAAAGTGAATTTAATCAAAATTGCCTTTCTTCAGAGACATTTTACTTTATTTTTTTAGTGTATTTTAGTTATCTTGTCTTACAGGAAAAAAAAGAGTTTAGCCTAATGTTAAGTTTTCTTTTTCTATCATTTCATATTAGTTTTCATATGCTACACAAAAGATATAGAATGTATATTTAAATGATAGCTAAAACTTGTCTTCCATAATTCAACTAGCTTATTAGTTGTTACCATATTTATAGATTGTCAAAATACAAGTTTATCATTATCTCACTATGACAAGAGGTTGTTGGCATTAATGGACATATTTGTGTAAGATACTCTTTAAGTGTCCAGGTGAAATGTATATATTTTCATTGTCTTTATGAAGTACACAAGGTCAACAATACATGCTCAATAATGTAATATACAATGTATGTAGATAAATTCCAAGTCAACTTCCTGGTAAACATGTGGATTACTGTGTACTGTTGACATTGCGCAAAGTAAGGGAGGCTATTCAAGTTGCTGTTTCACAAGACTGAAGAATAAAGAGAGATTGCATCACTCCCGCTCTAATCTGGTAGGTGGTAGGAAAATATGGTCCCACTGGAAACTGTTTTCTAGCTAGAAATTATCATGGGGTATACTGTCTGTTGATTGTGATATAGTCAACATTGGATGTAATTGGACCAATTTTGTATACAGTTCAAGATCAATCCTATCAAGCAAATTTTTAATGACTTTGTTCGAATTCCAACAAATTTTTTAAAGAGCAGTGTTTGCATGGACTCCCGTTGAGTGAATCTATATACGTCTATAGATAACAGAGGATGAGTTTAATTCAGGGATTTCACGATCACTTCCCTTTCTATTTTTGTAATGTATTGTGAACATTTTCTAGTATTTGTACAATCTTACATCCAATGTCTTCCTAATCATAGAATTTATATGGTCCAACCTGAATTAGATTTTCTGTGTATTCAAAAGCATTTAGGATGATTTAATGACGATATAACTGGTGATTTTGACTTGTTTTAGATGAAAACATGATATGAGGACATGAAGAAACTTGTTTCCTAAGCTCTGTAATGAGGAAAATAGAGTTAGGATTCCTTACATTTCATGAATTTATCATCCTTTTGATGCATAAAAGATTTGTTTTATTGTTGGACATGGTAAGATTGAAAATGTTACATATAATCTGTTTGGAGCCAGAAGGATTGTTAACTCTTATACACATAAACACATTGTTTAGTTAGCACCTTTCTGACTCTGTACCAAGGATGTGACAATATTTCTAGTTAATACAAGGCTGAAATTTCATCTCATACCTATTGAATTGATAATTGTTTTGTATTATTTTGCGATTTAATCGTGGTGCTCTATCAAGTACATCATTATAATTGTTAATTATGTTCTTCTTAAGAATGCCACTATCTCTATTGAGTAGCTAAATGGACAAATCAATTAACAGGAAAATTTACCATAAGCATTGTAATCAATACAAATAGAAAAAAAAACCTCTCTTATTTTACCTCTTCCTACTTGTACTCATAAATCAAAAGATCAAGAGGACCATGTCATTCTGATAATTGTCTTTGATGATCCAATGCCCAACCTATTGACCCTATGTGTTTCAATGCATGCCCGTTTGTTCAATAGTTCTGTCCTAAATTTGGTATTTCTGTTTAATAATGAGCTAAAGATTTAATTCAAAGTGTATTTCTATATCCCAGTCACACCGATAAGACCAACACCGGACCTACAATAGACCAAACAAAAAACTATATATGTAACCCTGAAAGGCCAGTCTTATTTCAATTATCAGTCAGTTTGGAGTTGGTGTGACGGAGGTATCAGAGCCAGAAGGATGTTAACTCTATGCTTAAAGTATGAAGGTTAACATCTCTCTGGCTCTTTACAGTCGAGTCGTTACTAATGGGTGTCTAATTGGAATGTTCTTGATAATGATGTAAAAAGAAAGAAGTATGGATTAGTGTTTGGTTAGATGAAAGGCCTGATTGGCTGTGTGGCTTCAGTCACATGACTGTCAGCTGACTTGCAGCCAATTAGGACTTATCTCAGACTGGAAGACTTACTATACCCAGAAAATGTTGAGTTCTATCTTTTAAAGAATATTAAAATGTAATCCATGGTTATTTCTTTCAAACCCAAATGTTGGCAGGTCATTAGGTGTACGATAGCCTTTAGATTATCTTGTATAAAATGTAAAGGTTAAATAAGGTAAACTTATTTCTTTTTTCTTATCGACTTCTATATTGTATTTGAAATACGTGCCTTGTGATCATGTTTTCTGATCTCCATTCTTAGAAAACGTTCTGCTTTCATGAGAAGCAATAAAATACTGATGTAACAAAACAAGAGTTTTAGTCATTTTGTCATTTCAATTGTCACATTATGCCAATTTTCAAGCAAAGAAAGACTTTAGTTATTAGAGATGACTTTGAAAATGTACTCGTAGTGTGTCTTCATGTGTGTCTTCATGTATCCATCTTCTTCAGTTGAATTGCAAAATAACCTTGGCACACTATGGTGGTCCAAAAGGTCTTTTAAGGGTAATTCCAACGATTTCTAGTGGGTTCATTCGGCACCCCTTTTATTTGGTCGGCTGGGCAACACGTTATGTATGCTTAAATTTCCACATGATAATTGGAATAATCAAAAAGAATAGGCAGTGGTGTCTGCATGTCTCTGTGTCTTTAAAATTTTGAATTCGCAATCGGAGAACAAGGATGGAACCCCCCCCCCCCCCCCAAAAAAAAAAAAAAAAAAAAAAAATCAATCAATCAACAAAATCAATACAAAAAAAAAAAAATCGACAATAAACACTTAAAATTGACAGTTTGGATTTAAAGAGTATGTGATGGATTTTCTGCGATTACTACTTTTGAATCGACGATTATGTGGTGAATTTGTGTGATTAATTGGGTTTACCGGTTCACGTGCGTGTTTGACCATTGATGGTTTGACCCCGTGGAATACCGTCTGGGAGATGCCCAAGAGGTAAAAAAAAGGGTAGTGATGTATATAAGGGTTTTGGGTATAAACGATTTTAGCTGTTCATTTGTATAAATCTGTACTTGTCTGATTTTTGTATCTAATTTTTTTTTACAATGAAAGGTCATCGATATAAATTTTTTTCTTACAAGGAGAAGGAATGAACAATTCAAGACCTGATTTGAAGAGTTATAAGAAAATCATTCTTTGATCAGTATGTCATCTCCCATAGAGAGAAGTGCTGCGGCTTAATTTGCCACTGAAGACCTTTGAAGAAGATCGAGAAAAAAATAGAAAGAGGTGCACTATCCACTCTCCCAACTCTCCCTCCATTGGGCCTAATTCCCCTACATGCTTTCGAATGCAAATGAGGCGTCGTTTTTATTGCGTTATTATTTACACTAATTAAAAGCCAATGATTCAATGCAGTTGCTCTGTTCATTTGCGTTGCTCTCGTTCGAGGCGTTATACACCGCGCAAGTCGCTGACACACTCTGGTTTACGTCAGCAAAATAAATCTTAGTGTGCAACGGACCGATACAGTTTGTATATCAATAAGCCACTCCGGAGTAAAGATCTGCGCATATAAGCAGTACAAAAATGTAAAACACATCGTGACGAATATATTCCATGATACACAGGTAAAAGTCTTTTTTTTCAAGAGGGCAAAGAAAAGGTATTTAATCAGAAGCTCCTCCGTCACCATGGTGTTGTAAAATGCAAAAAACGACAAGTATCCATGTCTAAGAGATCTGTGGATATTTGGGGTCATTTCACATGCGCCATCTCTGAATAGGCTTATCATTCTGAAAGGAACCCCCCCCCCCCCCCCCCCCCCCCCCACTCCGGGATCGAAGGGACCGCATGTGTGTTCCCAAAATGTCCGGTAAAGGTCACTTTTCATTTCATACACTAAAGTCCGGCCCGTATTGACTTTACACACCGGACTTAAAGGGTGTTCTCAAAAGGAGGGAACATGCATACGCGTACCCCAAAAAAAACTGAGTTGGGGGGGGGGGGGGGGATGAATCCATGCAGGCAGCCTGCCAGGCAGTGATGCAGTTTGGATTCACCCATTGAGGGGCACAGGAATTTTAAAAAAGATGGGGGGGGGGGTGCACTTATATATGTTACTCGGGAAAAGATATGAATTTACAATATTACTGATAAGGGGGTGCGAGAGAAGGTTGAAGCATTTTCTTTTCTCGTCCTTTTTCTTTGTTTCTCATCTCGCCTTTTCTTTCTCGATTGGGGACAGGGCTTGTGTCCCTCGTGCTGCTGCATTTGGAGCTACGCCACTGAATACAGAAATGAACAAAAATACTTCAGAGCAATTCCACGTTACATACTAAATACTCTTTAGTCTACTGAGTGAACCATGCAGTATTGGAAGAAAAAAATGTTGTGTTGTCATTAAAATTGTGATTCCAGAATGAATAATAGTCAGTAATCATATTAATAGAGAGAAGATATTTCACTTTGAATAAAATAAATGGACATCAAATATTTCTCGCACGGGACACTTTCACGGCTTAGTATCAGAACATGTGCGCCACTCCAGTACCACTTCACGTATCAAAAGCTCGATAATATGATTAAAAATGTATCGAATATACTGAAGATAAATAAATTTGCTTATAAAATAGTATCATGTATCGGAATTGTAACAATGTATTCATAATCATACATATCAACATGTATTACATTCGCTTCGATGAAGCCGTCATTTTTCTAATGGTTATACAGAAATTATAAATCATCTTGTATACTTATGATATTACTTGTTAATTCTGTAAATTTTCCTAGTAATGTATGATTGTTTAGACTAATATTTATGTTAGAAGTGGTTCAAAGACTGAGAAGAATCAGTTTTCTCATCAATTTTTTTTTGTCTGAAAGATGTTCCTGTTTATCGATTTTTTCGTAAATTGTATTGTGAGATGAATTTTAACACATTAGGGTCTTTTTAGTATACCTGAATAATATTCTTCCTTTTTGTAGGGGTTTGTGACGACGATGAAGTCTACTCAAATTGTGTGGGTCAATTATTCGTTAACATAATTGTTTCCGATGCATTCTTCGTTGTTTTTTGTGTTTTTTCCCAATCCTAAACATGTTGTGCAAACGGCACTCCTCCGGTCGTCAAACTCAACGCGCAGTGGTTCCACAGCGCCGATGAAAGGTGTCGGTAGTTCGGTCCGTATACGGGTTCGCTGTTCACGCTACGACGCCCCGTTCTCCCTCATGCCCCGTCAAACATGTCACGATACTTAACGGACACCATATCTTGCTGAATGATTGCTTGATCATGACGACCAAAAGACTTCTTTTAAAGTCGAAGGAATGTCAGAAAGCCAGATGAGAACCGCATTGGGACGCCATTTCGGTTTCTTTTATACATTTTTTTGTGACATTGTTTGATATTACCAAATGGAAGAATGTACATAATATAGGGTGTTTCAGGCACTACACTAAAATATACTTATTATGTCGATTATTAGTCCTATGAAGCCCCCCAATTCATATAATATTTTAAAAATCTTAATTACATGTATAAGTCTCAGGCGAATTCCCCCCGTTATAATCATGGGATAAATGGTGTATCCGATATAGGTAAAACACATTTTTGATCAATGTGCCCCTCTACTAAAAATGGATCGACGCCCCTGCCACCAAATCTTCAAGAGACTCGCAAGGATGCTAAAATTATCCTCCATCCTTACCCCTAGCATGCTTAATTAAGGTGTTTACGACACGAAAATTCATTGAGCATCGAGCCAGACAATGTATACTTACCCTTTCCTTCGGCTCTGATTGAAATATTGATCACATTCTGCATATTTTAGAGCAATCAAAGTACATTCATTTCTGGTTTCCATGGAGACGAGATGATGTCATTGACTATCATCCTCTAACTAGCCAAGCCAGGCGGGGGCTAGACTCTGTCCCGCCGGTCGAGCTTGGCGGTCGTGACCCGTCTATTAAACGCCGCCTGGTTGAACTTCCCAGTGTTTTAATCTCTCAACGGACAATATCAAAGTGTTTTTTCCGGTCTTCTCTACAAATTAATAAACCTAGTGACAAAAAACTCAGATATTAAGTCTTTATTACAGTTAAAATGTAATTTCTTTATAAAAAATAAGATAGATAAGATGTGAAGATATAGAGGACCACGCCCCTGCCTAGCCGAATACGAAGTGGCGGGTTCCCCAAATTAAAGGTGTCATGCGGTTGCCCGAACATTGGTGCATTGGTTATATCGACATTTGGCGGTGTGGGGTAGGGGGAGACAGCCCCCCCCCCCAACAACAACAAAACCTGTCCCGTAAACGAACGCTTATGATTTTTATCAATTTATCGGAATATCATATTAAGCCATACGACACCAGAAGGCAGCGAATGGAGCTTTTCAGTTATGTTACATGGGTTAATATTGCCTATAAATAGCCATAAACAGTGCGAGATCCTCCCAACCATGTGTATGAAGAATGAAATATCAATAGAAGAAGGTAAATACACTATTTTTTATCTTATTCTAGATAACGCTCTTCACAGAAAATTGGGACATAATTCATAATCTTCACCTTATCCCTGTTTGATGATATCTTCAATGTTTCCCCCTACAATGCACTACTCGACTGGCTGAATGTGGCACTTTGGCCAATCTTGACTCGTGGGATACTGTGACAAGGTTATCAGTGCGTATAGACATTGCAAGTGTGACATTCTATGAGCAGGTTCTCATCTTCCCATCTCTCTCTGTCTCCCTCTCTCTCTCTCTCTCTCTCTCTCTCTCTCTCTCTCTCTCTCTCTCTCTCTGTCTCTGTCTGTCTGTTTCTCTCTATCTCTCTCGCTCTACCTCGTATTCTCTCTTCCCCTAAATCTCTTTATAATTGTGTATTGTACATCTCTCCTTCTCTTCCACCTTCCCTTTCTCTTCCACTTGTTATTTTATCTCACATATTCTCCTGATCTCTATTTATTTTCCTTTTCTTAATTTTTCTCTCTTTCACCTTCTCTCTGCCTCTCTTTTCCTGTCTTTCTTCCTATCTTTTTTCTTCCATCTCATTGTTTTCCCCACCCCTCTCTCTCGCTCTTTCTCTCTCCCTCTCTCTCTCTCTCTTTCACCTCTATGTCTCTCTCTTTCTTTATTGTATTTCTTCCCATTATCTCACTCCTTCATCTCTTTCTCTCTCCTATATCTCTTTGTCTCCTTTTCAACTCTCTCTATCGTTCACCTTCTCTTTATCTATCTCCCTCCCTTCCTCTCGCTCTCTCTCTCTCTCTCTCTCTCTCTCTCTCTCTCTCTCTCTTTCTCTCTCCAAGTCACGACGACCCCGTCCGCCCCCATACCACTCGTCTTAAAGTACACGTACCTCGGTGGGCGAGGGAAAATCTGGTCCTCCGAGGTCCTGGGCGAAGGCAAAGCTGATGAAAATTAAATGATAGGGGAGGGTGATGGTGGTTGTGGTAAGGTCTCTTGTTTCTGACTGTCTACTAAAACAAAAACGTCAGTAGATATCATGATAGAGGGCAGTGAACAAATAGAAAATTAATGATCCACCATTTTGCTCTCATTTACGAAAAGTTGGATTGGCTCGGTTGGATGGGCGCCTGGCAAGCTTTCAAGTCGGAGAAAAGCAGTTGGGTGTTGTGTGTTTGCGTGTGTGTATGTGGGAAGGGTATTTCACATAAGCATTTAGTTACGACAATTCAAAGATTTATTTTGTGAAATGAAAATATGTTATATTTCATCCTCGATTAAAAACATAAACAATAATTGGTTAAGAAAATAATAATGTCATATTGGCTTCATAAAAATGAAAACATTATATCAGACAAAGTTATGGGCTAAAAGGCAAGCTCTCCGTACACCAATTGTGTAATCTATGATTGTAAACTAGTTGTGTGGTAATACCAAGAAAATGTAGATATTATCATGATTATGAGGAGGATTGCATCGTCACTGATGTCATGTACATGAATGGTGCAGGCGTAGATCTGGACCTGTATACAAAAAGAAATGGTTAGGTTTCAAAATGATAACTCCTTGAAATAGGAGGCAATCATCGGCCATGTTGGAGAATATTAACACCTTTGTTTTTCTTTTTGCTATCAGCTTATTCCTAATGTAACTTTTACCCAACCGAACCAATCTTGCGTAAAGGTATCATGTCATATCAAATGACTAATATATTTAAAATTAATGAGAAGTTCGGCTTAAGGCGACCGTATCCCGTCAGTAAGTTTAATCTGATGTATTTATAATGTAGCTGCCTTTCCAACCTTTCACGAGTTATCACTGAGCAAAGTGGCGCATTAATATTTGATTCCTCGGGGAAACACGATCGACTCATAAACGATGTATTAGAAATTACCAATGGACACGGGCTGTTGATAAAAGAAAATCTCAGTCTTAAATAAGGACTAGGAAAAGTTGAAGACAATAAGCAACCCGCCCAGATATAATCGGCCAATTAGTTTTGTATATGGCCACCAGCTAATTCCGCCGAATCGGAAGGCAAATTAACTGTCACTTAAACACCCTATTCTAAATAATTAAAGCAGACTCCCTCTCAAACGTGTGATGAGATTTATATCTCTGACTTCTTAGCAGGTTTATGATATGGTGTTTTATCACCGATATCATCTAAAGCGAACAGTTTGCTGTGAAGCCCGCGTCACACCCAGGCACCATGCCTCTGTATTTAAATAGAGCGATACGTCATCCCCTGTCATTCTAATGGGCCCGATACGGCCGAGTTGCCGTGCCCGATCGCCCTCGTTCACCAATGGGTGTTTAAAAATCAGGATTTTGCTTGTCTTATTATAACGAGCGCATCAAACGTTTCTTCTTAAGTTTCTTCTTCTTATCATAATAGAAACCGTTGCATTAGCTCCATAAAATTTGTTAAATACCATCCGCATAGCATCATACATTACATTTCATAAAAATGCTGCCAAAAAAAGAAGAGAGAGAGAGAGAGAGAGGGAGAGAGAGAGAGAGAAATAATTACATTATAGCGTGTTAAATATTCCTTCGTTGGTTCAATGGAAACCCACAATTGTATACAATATCATCCTAATTTATATTTAATTTACTAGACTGTAATGCTGTGGTTTTTGATCATTTTCAGCAATGGTATTGCCTTTTCGAGTCTTTATGTAAATAAAATGATGTTTGCAACGTTTCTGTAAGTGTAAGAAGCCACGATGACTACCTAAAAGTTTGGACACATGAATTTGTTTGGGGTAACAATATACATTCCAAATGCAATATGGTACAAATATAGAAAACAAACCAGTCAGAAAATATTTCTGTTAAGAGTATTACGAGTAAAACTCCTAAATAATTCCCCCATTTTAAGGCCGGGAGATTTATCATTACAGTAAAATAATCCGAACTTTCTATCTTCCCATCATTTCAAAAAAGAATTTTGTGCACAAGTTTAACCAATGGATATTGTTTTCAAAATATTGGATTTGTAAAATGCGTACAGGTATTAAGTTTTTTTCTTTATCGTGTAAAATAAATGTTTTCTTCAATTAATACATCTATGGTAATGATGATGGTTGTCACTTCTCATTTGGGCCTGTTTAGCGCTGGTACTTGCCTCATGGCGTTGATGATTACTTAAGTTGATCGTTCTAGTGTTTCGGTCAAGAAAGTTGATTGTAATTTTTTTTAAATAGTTTAAAATCATGTTAGAATATATTTTCTGAGTCTGCATGATATTAGTGACATACCATAGTTATAGACGTCTAAGGGGCACTTTTAGTAGGCATAAAGATAATTTTATCAGGGCATAGTGAAAAACATTTCTCCAGGTCTTTTTTGTCATCGATTATTAGCCAATAACATCTAAATTATTTTTCATTCGACATAAATTATCTATAATTACAGTTTCAAAGAATACAGGACTTAAATTTTTTTTAAAAAGATTAAATTTACAAAACAATCTGTACATCTATAATTGAGGTTCTTGCATTATCACATGAATAATGATAACTTAATTTGATTATATTTTGTACGTATGCTATTTTCTCTGTGAAATAATATTCCATACAATGAACACTGGATAATTAATGCGTATCCTGAAAAGTTTCATTTGGCATGAGCATGCTATATGACGGATATCTAAACAATCAGTATAATTATCCAGATACATAAAATTAGGGTGATCTTTGCTAGCATGTTGATAATATTTTCACCAAGGTAGTAATATATTTCGCCTTACCAATATTTATTGTTTTTGATCAAAAATTCACAGTGCACATTATTTTGAACATTCCATATTTTTTAGATAGCACCCCTTCCTTGAAAAAAATAATGTTAGCAACATGCAGAGAGAAAACAAAAAAGAGAAAACAAAAAGAAATCGGAACAAGATGACGATGTATACATTGAAGAGGTAATTCAAAAAGAGAAGTAAAACCAGAAGGAGAAGGAGGAAAAGAAAGAAGAAAAATAGGAAGAAGAAGGAAAAGAAGACGCAGAAGAAGTCGAAATGACGACATGAGAAGATTAGGATGGAACTAGAAGAAAATGAGAGCCGACGAATGTCATTAGGAGGTAAACAGCAGGAGTGACAATAAAATTAAACAAAGTAATGTCCATACACCCAATGTGACACAACATCAGCTTGTTATACGACTCTCATCTCTGAGTTTGATGTCTCAATATAGTACTTAACTACACGCCGCAGGTTACGACCAAGCCAGTGTCTTCGAGTCGAGCATTCTTTTGAGTTTTGCTACTTAGAAATCTGTACTTCATGAAGTGCTTTGGTCCAAGCAAGTCTTTTCGGTCCCAAACGCCTCATTCTAAGGCGTTAATGGGCCCACATCAAAGCGAGACCGCTACGTACAGAAGAAGAGCCTGGTCATCTTCACAATGGAAAGCTCTAAATACGTTAGAACGCGTAATTAATTCCCGCACTCCGACTTTCTATACCGATTATTTCAAAACCAATCGCCGAGGAGCTTTCAGAAGAGCGCCATGAAAAGAGAGAAGACAGGAAGCGTTAACTAAGATCCCAACAACAAAAGAGGGGAGGACCACTGCTTTTTAGGAGGGGGTTCTTCTTAAATAGGGGTAACTTTGGTTCCGAAAGGGGGTAATGAAAGGAGACGACTCCGCACTTAGTTGTTAGAATTCGGAACAATCGGGGTTATTGTGGCCGTGTATAGGAATTACATGGTGTCGCTTACACTCCTATTGTGTACCGCTGACGATAGCACGGCTTACTGTAACGATGTTATTTTTCTTCTTGGTAAGAAACATTGTTCTGTAAATAACCTTATCGTAGTTTGTTGATAGCCCCCTCAAATATGTCAAAAGAAACTTATTAAACGCAATTTAGAGTCTCTCTTCTGAAGTCTGCCGCCACCTTTACACGGGAGTTCATCCATTAAATGGAAAAAAGACAAAGCGTTTGAGGCCTTTATATTTTCATTTGCAAAGACGTTTTCGAGGCCAATGCGTTCGATTTGACGACCAGTGTTACATAATAGGTCAATGTCATTCTGAGTTATGTGGTACCAATTATACATCTTATGTCATAAATGAAGCTGTTTTCACGAAACTCTTTATGAATGCAATTTTATGAGGCTTTGTAAACTCATACATCAATGTTTAAACAGGGTTAGGTTATGTTATAGCTTGTGGTCAGAGGTTACATTTCGAAATTTGGTTAGAGTATGTGTGAAATTTGAAGCAATTAACGCAATATTGTCGAATCAGCAGGGCCCTATTCCATAAAGTTAGTTATCAATAACAAAGTGCTAAATGGCTTTGTGGAGAATATGCTCTGAGCCAGTCATTTGCCACAATTACAGTAGCGTATAAGAACTATCGTATCACTCAACGACGATGGAAAACGCCATAAAAACCAGCAACAACAACAACATGAATGATAACAAGTTTTTATGAAACTGGGCCCAGGTGTCGTTGAACCCCTCGAAAATGACTAGACAAAATGGTGCATTTCGATATCCATTTAGGATTACACCGACACCCCTATGATAACGACTTTAATCTTGTCTAAACGTCGTTTGGAGACATGTAAGATGATGGGATGATGCTAGACGCTGCATACAACGCGATGGGTCGTAAAACATCGGAATGATTTAGAGTTTTTGGGGGTGATCAGTCCAGTACCAACACAATCCTACATGGGCTTATCATATTACATCTATAAGCTTGTTATATTACAGGCTTGTGATGGAGCTTGTTTGATATCTGATTTAGAAAATAAGTTTTACAATGCTGGGTAGTTTATGTTTCTCAACACACACATGCACAGTCACGCACACACTCACACATCAAAACCGACAGTATCTTGCAGTCAAAGAAATCAACGGTGATGCATAATTACGTATCCAATGTTCAATCTTCTAAAGCTTAATTTATAGAGTTATAAAACATGACATTTGAGTCAGTTTGAAGTCAAAATCATAACGGTGTGGACATTGCTTTTATTGATTCTTTCAATATACAAACATTCGAAAAACGCATAGCACTCAAATCAAGTGAATGGGACAAGTTGCAGAGTTTCATACTCAATCCTCAACCTCAATGTTACAACAAAACTGAAATTTAAAAAAAATATCTGATTACCCCCCCCCCCCCCCTAACAAAAAAATACAATATGTATTATATAAATCATTGATTAAAGATTTGGTATGTCATTTATTGCATAAAAGGGATTATAAAATTCCAGGCCTACACATTTATGAAATTCGCAAAAGCTGTCTATAAAAAGTTAACATCTAAAGTAGATATGCATTTTATCCTTCAGCGGATTTAAAGGCTGCATTATTTGCGACGGGCGCATAAAACCGAGAAACATAAATATGCCATATCTTTTAATCTACTAATAAACGTTTTTTTCATTTGTTCGTTGTCGATAATTCTACTCCTGTAAACAGTTTTGGCATTCTTACTTAAATTAAAATGATATTGTCATACTTTCGCTAATCGAAACAGATTTCATGATGATTTTTGAATAGTTCGGCATAATTGCTCAACAGCAGTGAACCGAATGCATTGCATTTTGCAATAACCTTGCTATTGCTTCTTCGATTTGATTTTGTTAGATGCATTTTACGTATATAAAGTAGGCAAAAAAGCCACAGCTGTAGTGTATGTATTCAGCCCCGGATTCTGTTAAAAATATCAACAGTTTTAAAATGATAATGTGACATATCACATATGATTGGTGTCCCTTCACTCAGGTATCTGCTACACAAACAAAAATCAACGTTTAACATTATATTTAAAATGGACACAAACTAGAGGATCTTACACTGATTTGATAATATTCGAGATCGGATTGAAATGTGATCATGATACTCTTACAGGTGGAAAGCATTTACAGCATCAGTCATGTTTATATTACTGATTAAGATAATAGAATTGTAATACGTTTTTATCCTGTTCAGGACCATGATGTAAAACAGATTTTGTATCTACAATGTATATCTGATTCTGTTTATCCTGAATAAATATATTTCAATAATCATCTCTCTAGTTTGATCTGCCTAACCCAACCCTACTTCTCTTTTTCTCTCTCTCTCTCTCTATCTATCTCTTTCTCTCTCTCTCTCTCTCTCTCTCTCTCTATCTATCTCTTTCTCTCTCTCTCTCTCTCTCTCTCTCTCATCACTCTCTCTGTCTTCATCCCTCTCTCTTCCATGGCTCTTTTTTTGTCTCCTCTTCTTCTCTTTCTATGTTAACGTAATCAGCACTCCATAACAATTTGTATGTTGAATATGGTTTATCTCCCATGTTTTTGATGACACCACGACTGTGTTTGGGAAGATTGTATCCTTGGGTGTTATCTTTCAATGACTGTTAACCGATGGATAGTAAATATCCCCTAAATCTCATCATTGCAAACCCATTCTTTGCATTAATGAACAACATTAATGTAATGAAGAACACGATTTCTATTCAAATCCTTAACATGTTTCACAACATTATGACTAAATTACTCCCAGCTGATATTCTGTTTACCCTCCTCGGCACAAAAACCTCTATTATCCATGCAATGTTGACTTTCATTTCAAATATTCAACCACCGAAACACCTTCATTTAAAAGTTGTTATTATTTTTCTTCTCAAAGTAATGAGGAGACCTACATCGTCGATTATTATTTGCAGTCGTCATGGACATCTTTCTTTGAGCAAGCCGGCACATCACACGGTTACTTTGTATTCTTTACAACAGAAATTAAACGCAGAAAGAAAGGTGGAGAAAGGGACCGCATCAGTGTTCGGAAGTGGGAACCCCTTTCTCCTCGCACACACCACAAAAGACACGGCGGCAAAACTTCAAAGCAAACACCTCCATTGCGAGTCGCTCTCAACTATTTTCATCCCCATCTATTGTTCCCCGTCTCCCCACCTTTCTTTTGGACCAGGGAGCGCATCATTGGTAAGCAATCAGCGACGCGGCACCCCCTTTGGTAGCGGGCTCTCGGGAATGGAGGGTGGAAGTCGGAGCCACCTTGTCCCATTCTTGCAGCGCTAATGACCCAGATTAGAGGACAACATGGTCCCATAATCACACTGGACTTTGAAGCTAAACGGTTTCGGACTCGAAAGGGGCGACTCCAGACGAATTACTTACTACACACTATTTGTGAAGGGTTCGGCAAAACTTCAAATAAGTTGCAATTTAACGCTTTGATATCTATTTAACGACACGTCGTAGTAAATTGTCTCATGATCTTCCACATTAATATTGCTGATAGCTTTTCAACATCAAAAGTAAAGAAAAAATTACACTCGATGAACCCATTATTCGGTCATTTCAGACAATACGTAGAAGAATTTCAAACACGACTCGTATTCCACCAAGGAAATCCAACTCAAAACCTTGCTTTTTATTCATATTTTGCGCTAGCATTTTTAACAGTTAAATTCTATTCTACGTTAATGTTCTCTTTTCATTAAGTAACAATAAGCCTCGAATTTGATTTGAAGCAAGAAATGTATGTCAAGCCTTTAGACACAGGGAAAGAAATAAGATAGCCATCCGCATGCGCAATGTTGTTTGGTCGCCCCCTCCCTCATGTAACCCCTAAAACAAAAGATTGCACAAACGACGAAATTAAAATAAAAATGATTTCATTATTTCTACGATTTCTAGCAGTGAACTAATACATTCTACACCTGGTTCTGGCGCACCTTTACCCTTTATTACCCCTATGACTCCTTCCAGTCACCCCTTTCTTGATAGCCCTCTCCAGTACACAATACCCTTAAGCTTATTGCGCCCTCGAATTGATGATTGTCCCTGTCCTGGCGGCCCATGCATGCAGCGCCGTCCGGGCGGCCCCGAATCGTAGGTCGCCGCTGGTCTCTTCTCTCCTGTTCTGCCTCCTTTTACGACATTGGTCCTAATAATGACAATGGGCTGAAGTCAAAGCTTTAAGCCCTCTGTTAATCTCCTTACTACGATCGATTTCTAAATGATTGTTTTGATTAGGAAGGGCGTTTGATGCTTGGGGTTGTAACTGAGCCCTTTACAGAGAATCAGTTGTATGGTAGCTTTTAACCCCGCCGCCAACTTCTGCGTTTGAATTAGAAGAATGGTATAAGTAACCCCGCGAAATATCAAAGCAATCTCGATTTTTGAATATAATAACAACAACAACAGTGACAACAAGAAGACAATAAGAAAATATCAAATGAAAATGTTACTATAGCAAATTATACTATAGCAGCTAATCAGCATAGAAATATGCTTATGATTAAAATGCTGCCTCTGTACCATTATTGATCACGTGTAAATCTTCCCTAAAATAGCATTATATTTGCTAATTTCATTAGTATGTCTTTTTATATCTGGGGAGCAATTTTTTGTCAATATTAGACTTAGTGTAGATCAGTCACTAAAGTGAATATATCTACCGTTTTCTTTCAAATAAAACTTAAAGAAATTAAGAATCAACGAATTTTATGCCCATTATTTCTACTTGTTTGATGATCGAAAGAGATACAGTAACGGAAACATGGAAAAGAGAGGGAGGCGGAACAAATTCGAGGAGGGGGGGGGGGGGCATTTTCTTTTTATATTCGATGTGTACTGAAAACATGCTGGATTAAGTTTGCTGGTGGGGGGGGGGGGGCATGTGCCCATTAGTCCTTGGTCTAATTCAGTCTTTTTCGAACAATGGCATGAAAATTAGTTCAAGTTCAAGTTCAAGTTTTATTCCCACATGTGGTTCATAAAAAACAAGTATACATACATGTTCAGACATATAAAAAATACACAATTAACAAACAATAATATTAAGAGAAACAAAAAGCGAACAAAATCTAAATTCCATAAACAAAGAACAAGTAAATACATGTAGATATATAAAAAATTAAAAAAAAACATGTGGGGGACCAAAAAAGGCCAGGGGCCTGTCGAGGCTAATCCCCAGAAAAATAATAGATATTTTTGATATTTTATATATAAAAACAAACCAAAAATCCACAAACAATAGCGACGTACAGTGCATGATACAACAAAATTAAGTTGGCAAATTAAACAGGCAAACCAAAAAAATTATATTGTACCACTATAAATTTATGAATTGTTTTTATGTAAAATATACCGGTTAAATTTACGTTTAAAATTAGAAAGTGTCGGACTGTTTTTAATCTCTACTGGTATTGAATTCCAGGATTTTACACCAGTGTAAGAAATTGTCGTTTGAGAGAAACTATATTTATATAACGGCAATCTTAAGTGATTTGAATTTCTGGTACTATATGGCTATGAATTGTACAATTTGAAGTGAAATAATTATTAAAACTATCTGGTAAAATGTTCTTAAAATAGGAGTACATAAAAATTGCAACTTGCAAACTACACATTTGATCCACCTTTAAAATACTCAACTGTTGAAATAAAGGGGTTGTGTGGGCAAGAGGTTGTGAATTGCAAATAACTCGTATTGCACACTTCTGGAGTACTCCAATTCTATTTCTAAGATACATTGCACTGTTCCCCCATACAATATTGCAATATGATAAATAAGGTAAAATCATTGTGTAATACAGGGTTAAAAGAATCCTCATTGGAACAACAGTTTTTAATCTATTCATTATTCAACAAATGTCATTAATATGTAATTTCCATGTTATTTTATCATCAATTGTAACTCCTAAAAATGTTGTTTGTTTAACTTGTTGTATTAAGCAATCTCCGATAAATATTTGTATTAAGTCTTCATTAATGAACTTATTCTTAGGTTTGAATATCATGTAACAAGTTTTATCAAAACTTACAGCCAATCGATTAGCAGAGAACCACTTAGTAACATTTTTCATTTCTACGTTGAATACATTATTAACCTCTGCTACATCATTACCTGAAATATAGAGACTTGTGTCATCGGCAAAGATAATTGAGTATAATACATCACTAATAAATTGAAGATCATTTATGAACAATAGAAATAGTAGGGGCCCCAAAACGGATCCCTGGGGCACACCAACATATATATTACATAAATCAGATTTGTGGTTGTCTATAAATGTATATTGTTTACGATCACTGAGATAACTCCAAAACCATTTTAGGGGTGTACCTCTTATACCATAGCGTTCCATTTTGTTTAAAAGTATTATGTGATTAATGCTGATGAATACTTTCGATAAATCTAAAAATATACCAATAAGAAATTTCTTTTCATCGAATACTTGAGATATTTTGTTAGTTAGTTCTACAAGAGTCATATATGTCGAATAACCTTTTCGGAATCCAAACTTTTGTATAAAATCTGATATTTATCAATATATGAAATAAGTCTCTTATAAACAAGTTTTTCGAAAGTCTTGGAAAAAATTGATAAAAGCGATATTGGTCTATAATTAGATAATTTGGCTCGATCCCCCTTTTTAAAAACTGGGATAACTTTAGCAATCTTAAATCTATGAGGAAACAATCCTTGATCTTATTATATCAAAAAAGAAATAAAAAGACAAACAGATACAATATTGGAAACAGTATTTTTAACAGTTTAATTAGAAATGTCATCAACTTAGTTGATTTGATGTTTTTATTTTTGTCATATCATTAAAAGTGGCAAGTAAAGACATTCATTTTTGATTTAATTTTTTCCGAATTAATGTATTTAAAATTCATGTCAACATCTCTTTTTGTTTCTCTCATTATGCAATTCTAACCGATACCAGGAAGTGCATACGAGTTCACTTTAACACAATTTTAACTTTGTGTACCGGTAACTGGAAAGTTTTGATAAGAATAATTAATATTTCGAAAACAATTAATAATCGGATGTTTGATTCAGTAAAATGATTAATGTCACAATCTTGCTTATGATAAAATGACATGTCTTCGAGAGAGAGGATGTGTTAATGTTCTCTTTAGATCGTTTCCAATGGTCCAAAAGCATTTTTGGTTGAAAGACAGTTTCACTTTTCTTTAAACCTAAACCATTTCACTTTGTCGATGTCTCCAAGCAAGAGGCATATTTCTTAATACAATTACAATTACCATGTGTCAGCTGCTATCGACTCAAGCATTCTTGCTTATGATAGTTGGCCTCTGCATTTATCTTGATTATTTTTACTTACCTCGATACTTTCAAGCTTTCAATTATGCATTTTCTATTTGTGTGCATTTGAGTTGTCACTCTTTATGTTAATCAATTATATTATATACTATTACTGTTATTTGAATGTTTTATATTCGATTTATCAACATCTGCTAAAAAAAAAGAAGTTTGAAAATATAGCTTTGTATTGCTCTTATCAGAGGTAAACGCAAGTATGAACAGAAAGCAGTTTATGGGACTCAACAATTCTTTAATTACTATATCGTTCATTTTGTTTTAATTTTTTTTTTAAACCGCATATATTTTATTTTCACAATCATATTCAATCAAACTTGCACTGTATCGGTTTTTAGGGTGGTACTATTTCGATCACTATTCTGTTTAAGTGACTCGGTAACATTGCCTCAGATTTTGATACAAAATTCTGGATTTAGCTCATGCTGCAATCATCATATAAACCTTTAGGTCAGTCAGGAATCCCATGTCTTTTACCTGCCGACGGCCTGTCTTATTATAAGGATATTTATGATTGGAAATCGAAATTTCATTTTTCGTTTTCCTAACGGTTTTTATAACATAACAGTCTGTTGGGGAAAATGAGTATGGTAATTAAACCGGTCACTCAAAGATTTATACTTTTTTTCAGGCACTTCATGATCATTTTGAAACGCAATTTTGTTAGGGCTTCAATATAACACTATACCACAGACATTGATAACACGTAGGGCGACGCATCTTATATTGTTAAACGATGCCTTTAAGGGGGACGAAACTTGATATACCACTTGAATTTAAAGGTTTTTTTCTCGGTTCACAACATCGCATTCCTATGAGTAACAATAATTAATCGTGTACCAAGAAAGCCGACCGCTATTAACGACACTCCGCCAAAGTATGCCGAGTAACATATACGGCTATCCCTTTTTTTCTCCCACTGCATGCCTGTGTCTAAAAACCAAGCCAGCGCATCGGCGATATCGGCGCTTTGTATAAAGGGACCGACAGCTTTGTAGAAGACGTATATTGGACGCAGCTTTTCACAATGTACTTAGCAGTCATTAGGCGGAACTAAACCCTCTTCTCGGTGACAAATACTTAGATTGGGTCATCACTGAGTTTGAAGGCTCCTTGTCAGTGTGATCCAAGCTACGACTGAGGTTGAATAGACTGGTACTCCTCTCACTGTTATTTCTATATCTACAGAACAATATTGAATACGATTAATAATTGAAGCATCGGTCCTGATTCTATCTTCATCAAATCGCATGGGACAAGCTTTATTTGAGATTTCATCAAAAATAATCCATTAAGGGAGGAAATGGCATCAATGTCCAATCAATGCGATCTATTATACAATGATCATAACTTTTCTACTCATGTTATAGGGAAATAATGATTTGCTTTGAGATTATAATCTTAGAGTAATTGTGTTTATAATGAGTTAAGATCTAACTCATTGGGATGAGGAAGGAGAGATTAGAAAAGAGAATGATGGCAAAGTTGATGCACTTTTGACGACAATCGGTCCTATTTTCTTGATAGTTTGAAAGTTATTGAAAAGTATCGAGTCAAAATTAGCTTAAATAATATCAGTGCTGAAATGATATATTTAGAAACTCATCAGCAGAGAAGCCGCATTATCAGGTTAATACAACATATAAATGATAACAAATGTTTCAGAAAAAACGTGTGACCTGTCTAAAACATGTTTAATGAAACTTGAAAATCCCTTATATGAACCAGAATATGTGACTTATTAAACGATGAATTAATTTACCACAAGTCTCATTCTATTCTACACTATAATACCTGCCATAACTGTTAATCTCCTTCTGATTTCGTTAAGTTTCCTGTTCCATGTATTATCCATATCAAAATGATGTCGTAAATAATAATAAAATGTATTAATGTTCAATGTCACTATTGGAAATAAAACATTGTTCACTAATGTTATTTGCATTAAATACACATGAACTATATTCGCGAAACAGCAATTAATTCAATTCAATTTACAACGGCGGTTTCAAAATTAATTGTCTCGGTATATCAATTCCCCAAATAACTGATAAACACGTCTAAACACAAATATGGCTATATTAATTTTCTCTTAATCAATAATTGGCTGCACCTCCCATCGCTTAATTCTCACAGACGTAATAATAACTTCAAAGCCCGACGGTGTACCATTAATCACAATCTCCAAATTCATACAAATGTTAACGAATGGAAATTGGTAATTGATTTTTATTGCGATAGCGTTGATTAATGGCAAATCAGTTTCTGCAGAATTATTGGTTGGCAGAGATTCAACACGACGCGGAATGATTTTAAAATGGCGGGGGGGGGGGGGGGGGTAGCAATACAGCAGGTACTTGGGAACCTTTTTCACGGAGGGGAGGTAACAAGGGTTGCTTTTTCATTTTAAAATTCTTTGACAAGTGACAACAGCAGCAGCAGCAACAACACCAACACAAACTATTACTACTACTCCTACTGCTACTACCACTATAATTACTACAAACATAACGAAAATGAAAACAAAAACAACTACAAGAAGAATCCTCATATTTTCATTTCATTTCATTTCATTTATTCTTCTTTTATTCATTTATTCATTCATTTATTTATTATTATCTTATTACTACAATATATATATATACATATTTTATTTATTTATTTATTTATTTTTATCTATTTATTTATTTATTTTATTATTTATTTATTTATTTATTTTTTTATTTTTTTTTGGGGGGGGGGGGGGGTTGCCGAGGAGCGTTTTTTCTTCTTCCAGAATCACTGACAGCACCCCAGCATCTCCTATATGCACGTCTATGAGTAATGGCGTGGAGTCCATGTTATGTTTCCGTCCATTCGGTCAAAGAAGTAGGGTAGGGGGTACTGGAACCCCGTGCGCCCCCCCCCCCCCCCCCCCCCCCTGCCACCATCCCGATTTTTTTGCGAGGCCCGACCCTGCATGCTGGGTAATACGTCAGGAAAAATATTGAATATCGGCTCGGGGGATTAGCCGTGTTAGCGGCGGGTCTGGCGTAGAGCTGATATTAAAACAAACCAGTAAGCTAATGATGGTTGCCTTGATAAAGGATTACTAGGACGGCTATCAATATTAAAATGCTTTCAGCGGCGATGATTTGGACAGTGGTGTAGGATTAAGTAATAGTCATGACCTCAGAAAACAATTAGCAATCGATTGGATTATGATCTCTAAACGCGCGCGCATTCGTTGATTCAAATAAAATCGGGATTTACAGAGGTGCTATATCAGTCGTATAATTTGTTATTTGGGGTTTGTGCATATACGGATAAATAGATCATGTAGGAACTCATCGTAAAACAGAGAGAGAGAGACAGAGAAAGAAATAGAAAGAGAGAGAGAGACAGAGACAGACAGAGACAGAGACAGAGAGAGAGAGAGAGAGAGAGAGAAAGAGAAAGGAAAGATAGTTGTAGAGAGAGGGAATAAACACACTTTAAACAAAAATGACAAGCGACAGATGTACGGATGAAGCTGGGAGAGGGAGAGATAGTGAGAGAGAAAGGGAGAACAGTGGCGGTATCTATACGTAGTTTACGACCTTCGAGTAATGACGCCAGTTATGCCCTTGTATCATGTTGAAATGTTTATCTAAACTTGATGTGAAGTTTGGTGCAGACAAATTAAAGAAAGATACTGTGGAAAACCTACGAGGAGTGAACGAAGATACATGAGGCTATGTTTCAGTTCTGATATAACGACATACTATCATCCTTATAAAAAGCAATGAAATTTACACTGAAACTTGAAACGCCAAACGAATTTTCGTGGTAAAACGCGTAACCTATTAAGAAAATTTAGACATCATGTATCTAGGTATATGTATATAGTTTTTAGCAGATTGTATTTTCCATGAGCAAACCGTTTTCGATATGCTTATAGACATATAAACCTATCGCTGGCGATCGCAATGAGCTTTCCCTTCAAACTGGGCATCCATGTGTTTAGGTAGGCAGATGTCAAGATTCCATTTGACCAGAAGAACCTTCTCCTTCAGAAACAGATACCGTGGATACCATAGCGGATGTCGTGAGAGAGATGGAGAGAGAGAGAGAGAGAAGCATAGGGAAAGAGAGAGAGAGAGAGAGAGAGAGAAGGGAAAGTACATTAATATATTATGAAGAGAGAGATAGAGAGATGGTGAAAGAGAGAGAGGGAGATTATAAGAGATTAAGAAATATAAGAGAGAAAAGGCGAAGAAGAAAAAACAAAGAAAGAAAGTTAAAGAACGAAAGTGAGAGGGGTGGGATAGAGAGAGAAAGAAAGAGAGAGAGAGAGAGAGAGAGAAAGAGGGAGAGAGAGAGAGAGAGAGAGAGGGGGGGAGATGGCAACATGCAGTACTGAACCCCTGGGCCCATGTAACCTCGGTTCCCCCGAGTTACCCCAGGGATATGACGCCTGCAGCACCATCACCGACATGACCAGGGGCGAACTCAAATCTGACATGGCGGTCACTCTCGACCTCGTCCAGGGACTTGTGGGCATCATCTGCGTGATCGTACTCTCGGCCGAACACGGAGTCAGATCATCATCTATTCATCAGTGACGTCAATCTGTGGCACTTTAAAGAGATACGATCACTGGCTGTGGAAGTGTTATTTTCTTATGGCTTAGGCTGTAGCGTCAGGAAGCGTGAAAGGCATGAACTTTATATTGAAACCATAATTTCTTATGATAATCATAATCACGATTATAATCACTGTTATTGTTATCATTATTATTATTATTATTATTATTATGTTATTATTATACTTATTATCGTTATTGTTATCATTATTATTATTATTATTATTATTATCATGTTATTGGTATACTTATTATCGCTGTAGAAGTAGTAGTAGTAGTAGTATAGTAAGTAGTAGTAGTAGTAGTAGTATAGTAGAAGTTGTAGTAGTAGTAGTAGTAGTAGTAGTAGTGGTGGTAGTAGTAGCAGTATAGTTGTAGTAGTTGTAGTTGTAGTTGTAGTAGTATAACTATTATTATTATAAATTAGATCAACAACGACAACCGAGAGAAATACATTAGTATGAGTGGTAAAAGGAGATGACAGAAGGATAAATAAATGATTCTCGTCGGCCGTCGGCTGTCGTCTTGCGGAAAGTGACAAGAGTTTGTTTATTTATCCATTCATTCATTTATATTAGATATCACATATCATTTACATTTCTTTAATTTATTCATTCATTTGTTAAGTGTTTTTATATATCTTCCTTATTCCTTTAGATGAGTCAGGAGGTTTTTGTTTTGTCCAGGAAGACCAAAGACACGATGACTCGATCGCCGCTCAATACAAAATATATGATTTAGAAGGAAAACCATTTTCTTTTTTCACTTGCAGAGATAAGATACCATTTTCAATTACCCCTCCCTCCAATTTCTTTCTTTCTCTGAATTCTACGATGATAAAACGATGATATTGATACCGGAAACACCCTTCGCTTCACTTTGAACCACCTCCCAATTACTTCGATGGAGTTTTAATAGAAAAGATTGTTAAACGGAAACGTAACGAGCGAGAGACGATGTCGAATCCTCATCATGATAGAAATCTATTATGTGACGTCTGCCTACCATCATGTATCATGATAAAAGAAATATAATTCGACGCTCTCTGCCTCAATCCACGTCAAGAACACTTCCGATGCCACATCAGTCTTGTATATCTTATTCTTTAATTTAAGAGCTCTTTAAGATAAACGTTCTTAATGCCCGCAAACAAGACGGCAGATATATCCCGTTTTCATCCCGCCTGTTCGCGTCTCGCCCCGCAAAGCCTTAATGGGCGCGCACAAAGCGATGATGTTATATGAATGTTTGGGAGATAGCCGCCTTTCTAAGCGTTTGTGTGGATTGATATTTCGCTTTCCCCCTTTCTCATCCACGCTCGGGCTTCCTCCAACCTTCAATGAGTATGATAACAATTATTTTCAATCGCGCCTTCCCCGAGGGAATTTATCTTCGAATTGTTGCGAAGTGAATAGAGTTAGGCCCTCTTAGCTATAGCGGCTTTTTGCTTTATGTTGTGTCACGCCGATGCTTTTATGAAACATCATCTCATAAATTATGCGACTCCTATTTTTATTATTAAAGTCTCACACGGCTTCACCTTAAGTAGCAATTAAGATGCGATATAACCCTCCATATCTCCTATTGACTAATTGGATTCTTATGAGCTAGGAAATTCAAGGTTTTTATAAATACCAATACGATATGGGAGAAACATGTACATTGATATGCTTTTTAGGGTAGACATGTTTTCACGGACTCTTCTCGTTTTAATCTGAGAATTAAAATTCATATCATTTTGAAGAATTCTGCCTTTTCGTTAGTAGTGACTAGACGAGTAAAAAAACTGTATAGAAATTGAATAAAGGAAAAATGTTCGTATAGATAAAAGAAGGCAAAAAGTTTGTTGTCATTTACTTATTTCATCTACTCATTTTATAAGGCTTATTACATCTCAGAATTTTATGATAAACGTTATGACGTGAGACGAGCTGTTTTAGTTGATCACATTTTCGAAAGGGAACAGCAAATTATACGTTTATATTTCAAAAAGCCGACGACAGAGTAAAAGTTAAAAAAATATTTATAAATGAGAAATATTACAAAATATAATAGAGATGTACAGGCGAAATAAAATACAACGATAAAAGAAACATAGAAAAATAGCAGGAGCAGGAGAGATTGAATCATATACCTTTATCTGTTAAGATACAATACGTCTTCTGAGAGCAAGATATAGACATCCTATTAATTTCAAACAAAATTGACAGTTCGATTGTTTGCAATGTGTTAACAAAACAAAAAAAGAATTTTGAGAACGAATAGAATTTTCCACTTGATTTCTAGCTATGATTACGAAAAGTTTACGACACATCCGACGCATGACCCGTCAACGAACATTACACACCCCCTGCCCCTCTAACTTGTTCTCTCTCTCTCTCTCTCTCTCTCTCTCTTTCTCTCTCTCCTTCTATCTACCTACCTATACCTACTTACCTACCTATCTAGCCATCTATATTTCTACCTGTTTGTCTGTTTGTCTGTCTTTCTGTCTGCCTCTCTTCCCCTCCTCTCTCTCTCCCCCTCCCTTTCTTTCTCTCCCTTTTTAAGTCTCTCTCTCTCTATCTCTCGTTTCATCTTATTGTCTCTTTCCTTCTTTATCTCCCTCTCTCTCTCTCTCTCTCTCTCTCTCTCTCTCTCTATCTCTCTCTCTCTCTATCTCCATTCTCTCTCTCCCTCCTCTAAGCATCATGATGCCTTCCCAAGCCCGATGGCCACCATTAAAATCATCTCCCGGACTCTTCAAAATGAAAACTTTATCTCCCATCCCATACCCTCCCTTTCGTGAATCACAACCATTATGTAGTCATGAAGACAGCGCCCGCGTGGGAGGGGGACACCCATCATATTGATAGTCACTCATATTTCCATATTTTCTGAGCGGTGCTTATGCCGAAAGGATTTCAAGTTTGGGTGAGAGGAGAGTGAAGCAAGGGATTAAGGTTCGCCGATTTATTTTCATATCGGCGCTGAAAATCCAAGTGGATTTCGGGAGACAATTTAAAAGGAAAGTAATAAACGGCTTTGATGATTCAAAGGCACACGGATTCAGCCAGTCGGCTAGCAGGCAAAGTGTTTTTCTTACTCGTTTTTTGTGCAACATCAAGAATAGGGGAGTGTAATTTTCGCGTGCTTTCTTGGCGCCTCGACGTGTCGTCTGCTTAAAGCTGATACGCCATTTACAGGCGCTTTGGGCAAGTGCACCAAAACAGGCCGCCAATCGGAGGCCCATTGCTGCAGCCTCTTGAATGCTCAATCATGCTTGCCCATTATAGTGTAAGGCAACATCAGCTTTATGCCCTGTGACTGAAGGTGGATGTAAAGAGAAAAGTTAGTATTGTTACATTAAAATCTAACAGTTAGATACAAATTTGTATTATCAATATTCATAGTCTCTATAATATTACACCCAATATTCTAGGCCACAAGTATTGTTTCAGCCTAAGATAATTTTGGCAGACTAAATTCAACTGACTTTTGATATTAGGAAAGTAAGTAGGATAATTATGATGACTGGATTGGACTCGGGAAAGCTTAGTTTACAGGAAAGTAGCCAAGGGACTTACATAAGCTACACTCAAATGTCTTGTCCTAGTGGATCTCGCAAGACAATCGGGTTTGATGTTTGTCACTGTTTTACCCACTGATTGCACCTTCCCCATGATTTTGTTCTACCTCGTCAAAATAAGTCTTATCCTCATAATGATCGTTTCCCGGTTTACAAGATTTCTATAATTATTGAATATAACATACTGTCTGATATTTCAGTTGAACTGATACAGACTTATATTCTATTATGCCTGAATGACGCACTGTTATTAATGGGCAAAGACACTGTAAGATGAATATCTTTTTAATGTCAGTGTTACCACACTGTTTCGCTACTCGGACTCGTAAAAAAAAACTTTGTTATTTTATTTCTCTCTCATAGTCTCATTACACAGCTCTTCTCAAGTACCGAGTGACAATAAAACCGTTCGCTTTCAGGTCCTCCTTTAACCTTGCTTGATCTTCTCATAAAGGTATTGTTGTTAATGACGTTGTCCATTAAACGCTATGACGCAGCAACGTTCTTCATATTAAACGAAGATTTCTTCGAAAACTATCAGTGGACGGCTGTGCGGGGGGGGGGGGGAGGGGGTGGGAGGGTTGGGAGGGGGAGGTCGAAGCCCCCATTGTACCTCCTCGCTGACTCCTGCTTGATATGTGCCATAAAGAGCTGCTGCGGGTAATGATGACAAGGAGAAATAGTGACGAATTGTACGAGCCTTCCTTAAATCCGCCCAAAATGAATAGCTTTTAAAGGATCTCGGTTCGTCATCGCACCGACCTTTATGCCTTCCAGCAAAAGTTCGACACTACAGGGTGTCTCATAAAAAACAGCAGTTATTTAGAACTAAGGCTTGTAGAAGCTCAGTAGGGATTTAAACGGTAACTTAAGCGCTATAAAAATTAAATATTATTATTATTATTAACTTGGGAAAGGCTTTCATACGAAATAACATAATATTCCTGTTCCGAATAGAGCATCATCCCTTTTCATCCAATATCATTTTCCCTCAGACATTTTCAACCAACATTTAAATGTTTTATATTGCTATAATATGATATATACTATTCAAATTTGAAATGATTGTAAAAGTAGTTATTGATTGAGATGGAATATAATTTATTGTATATTTGATGGTTGTAAAGCGCATAGAGAATTTATTATTATGCGCTATATAAAAATTACTTTATTATTATTATTATTATATGCTGAGGTTGCTAAAGATATGAAAATTGAAATAGATTAGGCCTATGTGAATGTCGAAGTTAAACAAAAAGAAGAAGACATATGATATGATTATATATATTTATATATACGTGTATGTATTTAAACTGTTGTTATTGATATGTATGTTAATAATTTGTATATACTTTTTATTATGACTCAGGTTTAAAGATGCAGAAATGAATCAATCTATTTTAATACACGCACGTGCCCCGGTCGTGTGGAATATTCCTTGGTTCATGATCGTGGATCCACCATTGATCATGATGACTTGCCATACTATCATTAACGGAAGTTTTATTGCTACACACTCTGTACTCGTGTACTGAATTTTCTCAACTACTTGTAATGTGTCGCATTTCCCAACAAACGATGGCGACCTATTACAAATCATCTCTTCGAAGCTCAAACGAAGAGAGCGAGAGAGAGAGAGAGAGAGAGAGAGTGTTTATCGAATTAATTGGCATTCAAATATTAACATCTTACTTTTTTAAGTCAGAGCACTCGCTCCTTATTGGAGGTATTTATTCATACACACCCTGTACTTATGCTGGAGTTCTCAACTCCATGGACTGTGTCACAATACCTAACAGGCGATGGTGACCTATTAGAAATCATCTCTTCCAAGCTCAAATGAAAATGGAGAGAGTTTATCGAATAATTTGGCAGGCATCATCACGCATGCCATGTATACTGTCCCATACTCGAATCCTGCATGAAATGTATGTGTACATAATGGCATCTTATGTCAAATCGGCAAATTTCAAACAAAGATTTTAGCTGGCAATACAAAGTTTTGGGAAATTTTGAAGATTGGGTGGACAGTGATTCTTTACAATTTTGATATATTTGGATGCCCCTGTGGATGTATTATAAGCACTAGAAAATTTAGCCCCTAAAACACTTCTGCTTTCGAGAAAAATTGAATATAAAAATTTACCAGTGCTCCCGGTAAATTTTGAAAAATTTCAAATAGCGATTACGGCCGTACAATGGTAGCTACGACCCTGAAAATCTCAGAATAATGTAGTTGTGATATCTACTTACCAAATGGGAATAGCTAATCTGTAGATTTTTGTCAAGAAACATTGTTTTATAGCTTAATTAATATCTTGACCTTGAGAGGGAGCTATACAACATAAATAGTTCATAATTTACAATTTCATAAGTTTAAACTCAATTTTAACCGCGACAACGATCACTGAATATTGTTGGATCAAATATGCTTCCAATATGTTCATTCAGGCCTGTGTTCATTAGAACCAAATTCATGACCCCCGATACCAAAACTTTGTATTACCTTTAAAGTCTTGGATTTTGTATATCACGCTATGTAGCAAACCTCAAAGCGATGCATTGTGGTCGGATTTTTTTCCCTTCAATTTCCACGAGGACTGTCAGTCATTATGTTTTAAAAAAAATTAAAAAAACTAGGTTGATTTGTTATTGATTTGTTTATTAATTTATTTCATTATTTCATTATTTATTTATTTATCTATTTATTTATGATAATAATGATTATAATAATAATCGTTTAAAGTCCACTCCAAAGTTAAACCGAAAATGGAAATTCTTTTTGCCCAATTGATCGTGAGGCCGGCAGCCACTGAGCAGCGCCAGATCGACGTTGCTATATCCCTTATTGTTGAACACCAAACAAAGTAGCAGCAACTCAAGGCCCGGTCACACAGCCCTCCACGGGCGTATCACGGCCGAATCACGGCCAAAAATTTCTGCCCGTGAAGCAGACGCTGTTGAGGCCCGGTCACACAGCCCTCCACGGGCGTATCGCGGCCGAATCACGGCCAAAAATTTCTGCCCGTGAAGCAGACGCTGTTGGACGCTTTGAGGTCGCGATAAAGACGCGATACAGCCGTACTTTACCCGTCGTTACACGCGGTAAGAAATTCACACGCGGTTGGCCGCGCGAAAAAGTTTTGGGCTGCCCAAAAATTTAGACCGCGGGTAATCGCGGGTGGTACACGTGGTACACACGCGGTAAAGACGCGGTACAGACGCGGAACGAACGTGCTAGGACGTGCTACGGCCGCGGTTAAGACGTGGTTACACGCGGAATTGGACGCGAAATTTTAGCGGGTAATCGCGGGTGGAGCACGGTCATAGCACGTTTGTTCCGCGTCTGTACCGCGTTGTTATCACGTGCATTAGCGTGTGTACCGCGTGTAAGCGTGGTAGGCCGCGGTACCGCGGCGCTTCATCCGCGATAAGGACGCGGAACAGTCGCCGGCGTCTGTTCCGCGGGCATACCACGGGTAAACCGCGGGTAAGCCAATTTTGCACATTTTCCACCACGGGCAACCGCGGGCAAAAAAAAATCGCGAAATTTTACCCGCGATACAGACGCGAAAGGCTGTGTGACCGGGCCTTTGGACGCTTTGAGGTCGCGATAAAGACGCGATACAGCCGTACTTTACCCGTCGTTACACGCGGTAAGAAATTCACACGCGGTTGGCCGCGCGAAAAAGTTCTGCCCTAAAATTTAGACCGCGGGTAATCGCGGGCGGTACACGTGGTACACACGCGGTAAAGACGCGGTACAGACGCGGAACGAACGTGCTAGGACGTGCTACGGCCGCGGTTAAGACGTGGTTACACGCGGAATTGGACGCGAAATTTTAGCGGGTAATCGCGGGTGGAGCACGGTCATAGCACGTTTGTTCCGCGTCTGTACCGCGTTGTTATCACGTGCATTAGCGTGTGTACCGCGTGTAAGCGTGGTAGGCCGCGGTACCGCGGCGCTTCATCCGCGATAAGGACGCGGAACAGTCGCCGGCGTCTGTTCCGCGGGCATACCACGGGTAAACCGCGGGTAAGCCAATTTTGCACATTTTCCACCACGGGCAACCGCGGGCAAAAAAAAATCGCGAAATTTTACCCGCGATACAGACGCGAAAGGCTGTGTGACCGGGCCTTTGGACGCTTTGAGGTCGCGATAAAGACGCGATACAGCCGTACTTTACCCGTCGTTACACGCGGTAAGAAATTCACACGCGGTTGGCCGCGCGAAAAAGTTCTGCCCTAAAATTTAGACCGCGGGTAATCGCGGGCGGTACACGTGGTACACACGCGGTAAAGACGCGGTACAGACGCGGAACGAACGTGCTAGGACGTGCTACGGCCGCGGTTAAGACGTGGTTACACGCGGAATTGGACGCGAAATTTTAGCGGGTAATCGCGGGTGGAGCACAGTCATAGCACGTTTGTTCCGCGTCTGTACCGCGTTGTTATCACGTGCATTAGCGTGTGTACCGCGTGTAAGCGTGGTAGGCCGCGGTACCGCCGCGCTTCACCCGCGATAAGGACGCGGAACAGTCGCCGGCGTCTGTTCCGCGGGCATACCACGGGTAAACCGCGGGTAAGCCAATTTTGCACATTTTCCACCACGGGCAACCGCGGGCAAAAAAAAAAATCGCGAAATTTTACCCGCGATACAGACGCGAAAGGCTGTGTGACCGGGCCTTTAACGTCTGTTGGTATGACGCGGCCGGGGTTCGAACCCACGACCTATCTATCTGTCTGATTATTTGCTAAGACCTAATCGGTGTTCTGGGATATAATGAGAGGCGAACGCTCAGTGGTAAAGCAGTGGTCAAATACAAATTACGTTAACTAATTCAAACAATCTGCATGTTAGGTCTTCAAAAAATTCAAAAGTATTATTGCCCCGACACGACACTAATATCTTTCGACAAAGCATTAATCTACATTTGCCACTACATACCCAGGAGAAAAATGGGGACTTGGTAGGATGACGAATTTGTTTGTGTTAGTAATTACCATATGCCCTCACGGTGACCATGTGGCAGGAATACTCCCTAGTGAGTGGAGATGGTGCACATTGTGTGTAAATGCATCCGATGAACGGGGTAATAATATTTATTATAATATCGCTTAGCGACAGTATTTCGTATTATTTCATTTCATTTCATTTCATTTATTTTCATATTTCTCATGTTACATAGCCTATACATTTCAAAATAAAGTACAAGTTATTTTTTGTAGTAATAAAATAACAATCAATAATACATAATAAGTAACTTAAAGATAAGTGGTCAATATAGAGTACTGATTTAAGTAAGAGAAATAAAATTAAGATGGAACCTAAACATGAAAGCAAGCCTGTAAAGCTGTAGGCCCATTAAGCGCTATATGAATCCAGATTATTATCATTAACTATACACAGAACGGTCATCCGTTCTTGTCATTAAAGAAATAGACAAAACTAAAGTGAAAAATCTGAATCAAGAAATGTCCTTGTCAAGAAGAAAAAAAGGGTAGCTAAGTAATAGTTGCCATTTTGCTCTGCATCATTTAAGTCTTATCTGTGATAGGGTAGGTGCCGACGAGTCTACCCATGTCGAATGTTGAATACCCAGCACATCAAGGAGATATTTATGAAATAAGATATGGTCAAAGTTGAAGTTATTGATTAGTTGACTAAATGGTGCTAAGGTTTAAGGATACGAGATATGGATACTGGGAGAGAAAGAGACAGAGACAGAGAGAGGCAGAGAGCGATAAATAGAGAGAGAGATATATAAAGAGAGATAAAGATATATACATATATATATAAAGAGAGAGAGAGGGAGAAAGGGAGGGGATATGGAGGGATGGGGGATGTATGAATAAATGAATAATAGTCCCGCTTCGACGCGTTTTCGGCCTTTCATCAAATGGGGAGAGTAGCTTATATCTGATGCGCTCTTATTGATCTAGATCATTAATTGGGGTCCTCCTCTTTTCCCAAACAAAATCTTGCTCCCGAGGGAGTGGCCTAAACAAAATGGCGTCTTGCGAGCGCGTTGATACGCCGAGTGCCTTCTGCGTGGTACGTCTGCGACGATAATAGCCATATGTATCTATCTATATATTTTGGGACAAAATATTCCATTAAAAGCGCGTGCGCTCAATTGCATTTCGAATCGAACGGCGGTGGGCCCCGTTCATGAATGAAATTCAATTCGCTTCAGTGCGGCCTCCATCCCCGTACTGATTTGACTGCATCTTTCCACATACATTTGTAAATATGATTTTATATTGTGCGCCCCACATTTTTGATCTTGTTATGCATGTTTTGATGGTGATTTTGTTTTTGTTTCAAAAGATAAAATAAAAAAACCTTGAAACTTGGAGAAAGCAGGTTAAATTCGTTGGGAAATGGGCTGGAGATTTACTGGCAGGCAATAATGTACAATTAACGCATCAAGAAAAAAATAATCGGCTTAGCGAGATGACCTTCTATTTGCCATCATCTCATGCCAAATCATCGCAAAATATGACGATGAATTCTTTAAATTCCCATTTTAGGCGACAGAAAATATGACTGTTCATTGAAAAAACTAGCTCTTGATTTAGGTCGTTATATTCGCATTGCTAATCCCTTTGATGTTACGTAGGATCATTGGCAATATGAAAGCACTTAGATTTCGCTAATTTTATTACATATGTTTCGCCTTTTAGCGAAAAGGAGGCCATGGACAATACAGCACAGCATTAGCTCAAATCCGCTAATTTCACAAATTGGACTCAAAATGCACACTCTTTAATTCAAAATGGGAAACTTGAACGGAAAAGATTCTTGTATCGACCCTTTTAACAGCTTGTAGTAGATGAAAAGATGAATGAAATTGAGCTTTTAATGTGAATGTTATGAGCCATGATTTCAATGCAGTGCCTCCCTACTTAGAAAAAGCAATGAATAGATGATAACAATAATATAATACTCCTATAAATGGATCGAGAATAATTATTCCATATTATGTGATGCATGATTACAAATATCAAATTTTAATTTTAATTCTTTCTCCTTTTTTCGGTCTCCTTTTTTCTAATAGAAATTTGGAAAAGAAGTTTGAATTTTATCTCTGTTTTTAAGTATCATTGTAACGCTGATATTTCGTTTGTGTGTATAAGCATTAATTTTGTTAACACTTAGCTGTCGCCATTGTTTCAATATTATACATCATTAATTTCATTTTTAGCGGTGCTATAGTGGATTTAGTCATTTTAATGCCTTTTCAATATCTTTTTTTTTTTAATTTAGTTTTTTCTAAAAATTGTCAGGCATCTTTTTACTGGTTTCTTAATAACAATACCTCTCTCTCTCTCCTTTTTTTTGGGGGGGGGGGTCGGGGGACTTCTCCCCAAAGTCATGCTTTCCGTTCACATTCCTTGACCAATCAAAATTTGAGTTTCCATACTCCAAAGCCATGTTGTAGTTCGTAATTAGGATTTGCGCATGGGCAGATAAAGGTCATTCGTACCCAAATTGTAAAACCATTGAGACGAATACTCGGATCCTGCTTATGAAAGTTATGTAATCAGTATTCATTTATGCACCAACAGTACATTTATCTGATACACAGGTGAAGTATTCTAATCAAGAGGCAAACAAAAGGTATTCATGAAACACCTCCATCACTTGCAGTGATTATTCTAAAATGCACAGGTGGAAAGTATCCATCGTGTTTAAGATCTGTGGATATTTTGGGGTCATGTCAGGTCCTGTCTCTCTCGGACCAAAATCATAAAGGTCCTCTTTAGCACATCATTCTTTCATAAACTATTAATTCTAGTTTGAAGAAAACAATAAAGAAAATATTTGCTTTCTCTTTTTATGTATGCTCCCCGAATACTTTCTCTCTCTTTTCCTCATGGTAAAACATATACGCCACATCTGTTTAAATATGTCTCTTCCTGTCATCATGCCCTAATGTTATTTGTTCATGCACTTTTCTCTGCTCATAATCCTTTTCTCATCTTGCTTAAATCTAAAATTAAGTCATGTTGCTATTGTATACGTCAGTTTTTATACTTCCATGACCATGATGACCACCCCAATTTTTTCTCTCTTCTTAGCCCAAAATGTAAAATGTTTCTTTTTACATATACATTATTCATTATCAGATGAAATGGTGAGTCTTTTCATTATATTCTTTACTCAAATAATTATATACATACATGCGCATGTTTATACATCTGTATTATACTTCCCGTACTCGCGCTATTCCTTCTCTCTCTATATCTCTCTCTATGTGTCCTCGTCTTTCTCACTCTCCCTCTCTCCCGTTAGTAAAGTACACATCTTTCTTTTCTCGTCCTCCATTTTTAAATTGCTCTCTCTCGCTCAATGTATATGTATATATCACCCTCTCACTCTCTCTCTCTTGAAGAAGCCACATCACATCACTGAGACAAGACAATTGAAATAAATTTTAATTTCAGTTTATTAATGAGAAATTCAATCAAAACATTCACTTGATTCACAGTCTGCATGAATACGCATAATAAATAAGATACAATATTCATAATATTCACATATTAATACATCAGGGTACATGGATAAACCCATAACCACTTACTGCCTCTAATACAGGTTCACCAAATAGCTGGCAAGACAACAACAAAATAACAAAATTAATTTATACCCGTCAAAACGGCTACACATTTTGTGCGTAGAGGAAATTTAAGTAGCCCCTGCAAAGTGCTAAACCTATACTAAACACTTTTTAGCTGACGATTTCAACAACGGATTTTCAAAGTTTTCAATGATACAATACTTTGGAGTTCAAAAGGTAAGCTACAAACATGACCTAGCAACATATTGAATTGATCTTTGTGTATGAATAATTTTCTTTAATATAGACATGATAAAAACTTTATTAATCTAATGTGAGTCACAAAGTCCATAATGTAGGCAAGCTAGAGCAGTCTTTCACGTCAAGTCTTTTAGAAACCTCCGGGGATCTGGAGGGCTAGGCCAGGGTGATGAACCGCAGGGTGCGAGTGAGGTGTCGACAAAACCGCTGGAACGTGAACAATGGCGGGATGATCTGGCGTACCAGTGACCGGACTGGAGTGCGGGGAGGATGTGCTCACGGGCGTGGTCGAGCTTGTAATGGGGGTCGTCGGAGATGGGTGTCGGTGTGGCGATCCTCCTGGGGCGTGGTGACACCCGCAGGGGGATGACGCTGAGACTGCGGGATGGGCCGCTGGTGGAGGTAGGTTGGTTGGTGGCAAGATGAGGGATGCACCGGCGGCTCTAGCAGCTAGGATGTCGGATTGGTGGTGGGCGGCAGCAGGGTTTGGAAACGGTCTTGCGTAAGGGTGTGCACCGAGACCATGTAGAAGCTCTGCTCGCGATCGGAGGTGGAGTGAGTAGGCGTCGGCCGCAGCAACAGGTGCAGGAGCTCCAGCGAGTGGGTGGTAGTAGCTGAGTGGAGAAGGGGTGTGGCAAGTGTATGGGGGCAGTCTCCCAGCCAGCATGAGTGAGTAGAGGTGATGGTCGAAATGGGCGTGGTGCGGCCAGGAGCATGCAGACATCGACATGCGTTGACGCTTATCCTTCATACGGCGATTCTGAAACCAGACCTGAACAAAAGAAAGAAAAAAGAAAACAAAAGTGAAAGATGCATTCGAATATTATGGGTTGAAAAACCTCCCTTACATCATGTTACCAAACTAGGCTAATGTAGCAATAGCAATTAGGGACGGCTGTAAGCACAGCATGAACACCATAAAGTACAGATGCCTAAAACCTGGAAAATTGGATGATGATACCACATCACGCTTATTCGATGTTTAAATAAATAAGAACCCCCGATGAGTGCTACTTCATTTCCGCTATCACCCCGATCCCGCTTCAAGATTATTTCTATCATTCAAGTACACTGGAATCATGAGCGGGCAATAATTAGCTCGAATGATTGAAGCGCACGACCCGGGAAGCTTCGGCTGCTCGGCATGACAGCTGTACGCTAGACCGCGTGCGTGGAACTAACTTGAAGGATGGGTGAAGGGGATGGAATTAGCAGTACGTAATTGCTAAATGATGGTCTATGCTGTAATCGTCAATCAAGTGTAAATTGTGTTTGTCTTGTAATTAAACACATGGTGAATCTACTTGTCAGGTTAAATACGCTCCGACTACTTTGAGGAGACAAATTGGAAGTGTAAATATGTCATGTAATTGGTACATCATGCATTACAAACAGTACAGGCGGGAGATCATGAGTATTACTTCACTCACCATGGGTAACCGCGAAATGATCTAATTATAATTTTAAAGATAGATAATTTGATACCATCAAAGTAGAAAGTGTCATCATTTAACTTTGACTCGACTTAATCAAGTCTCCACGAATTCATGTGTACATGACTTCTACTTTTTTTTTTAATAAATAGTTTTTGTTTTTGCACCTTGGATATGTTGGAAGGACAGTATTTGTAATTGAAACTGCACATTATAATTGTTACAAATCTTCTTATTCACGCTGCATTACTTTATTAATGACTCATGGCAGATTAACGATCTGAAATATATTTTTTCAGGGATAATCAAACGGTGATCAAATTTGAAAAAAGGGAACTATTTAAGCCGGAAGGAAAAAAAACAAAAAGCAAAATACGAAAGGCCTTCAAATGAAGCGAATCACTTAAAAAGGGAGTTGCACTAATGCTAATCCAACTTCGACGTAGTTTGTTCGAAGAGGGAAATTATAAAACGAGGAATTCACCATTATGTTATCCAAAATGACGCCAAGTCTTTGACTTTTAGTTACTTCAAATATTAATAGGTAAATTAAATGTAAATAATGTGTGTTTGAAAAGAAGGGATGCAATTGATCTGATTACCCTCTACTTGTATATAATCAGAGAATGATTAAAAATTGAAAACAAAAGTTTTTCAGCAAAACATTCAATCGACTTCAAATAATATAATTGTGACTTTATACTACTTATACAAGTAGAGGGTAATCGGATCAATTGCAAAAGTCACAATTATATGGTATTCTAACATATTAAATCCTGTCCCCATAAAATATATTCAATGCTTGCACATTTTGAATCTCTTTGTGGTTCAAAATTAATCATTGAAAAGTTTAATATATTGAATACGATCCTTTTACATTCAAATGTTAGAGAATAAGGAGAAATATAGTCTTTATTGCTTATTACGTATTTTAATTGACAATTTAAATGTGAAATGTAGGGTATCTAAAACAATTTGAAGTCAATAGAATGTTTTGCTGAAAGAAAAATTGTTTTGAATTTGTTCGTCTTTTTAAATTTATAATCATTCTCTTAATAATTTCTCTTTCGTAAAGAAACGAAATATATCATGTCACTGAAACTCAAAAGAATGATTTACAATTCTTTCGACAAAGAGCTGAGAAACTACATACCTTAATGGTGGTTTCTGGCAGGTTAAGAGCGGTGGCCAACTCGCATCGCTTGGGCCGGGACACGTAGTTCTCACGGGCGAACTCCTTCTCCAAGCGCCCGATCTGCTCCCGGGTAAATGCGGTGCGGTACCGGCGAACCTGCGATGGGTCTAGCGGGTCGGCTGTAGTAGGGAGAAATGAATAAAATTTCAAATTTGTTAATGATGTGTTCCTCTAAAATACATTGTATTGCAGAAAGAAGAGACGACCAGGTATATGATCTCGTGAAAACCAGACGAGATCAATACCAATCGAAAATTAGACATTTAAAAGGTCCTCAAATTTTAATTTGGTTATAGTATAATAAAAGAAAATATGTATGCTTATTTCTTTTCGGGCGATTTCAACAAAAATCTATTTTTTTAAAGTAGAAGTTTTAAAAAATGGCATGTAAACTAATCGAATAACACGAATATTCGTTTTATGGATAGCGATTGAAAAGTAAAAGCTTAGTTTAAAGTTTTTAACTTTTATTTGAGATACATTTGAAGAATAAGGGAGACTCTTTTTGGTGTCTTTTTTGTTACTAAAATGAATGGTATCACAACACATTTCTAACTTTACATCACAGTTTTACTCCGAAATAAATACGCCGTCATCATCATCACAATTAAAACTATGACCACTTTTGAATGGGCATACCAACAAACCAACCCTGACTAATCAATAGCTTATTAATAAAAAAGTGCAACTGACACTTTTGGGCTTGTATTGCCATGTTGACTTCCCCCATAATTATCGCCCATGATGTGAAATCATAGGGTGTAAAATCATGGGCGTGAATGCGAGAGGAATATCTTTGCATGTCAAATCTACCAACACGTACATAACCATGATCATGCGATTATTAATGCGCGTGTCTAATTATTATTTTCTATATGATTAGAGCGGGACGCTGGTCTCGCGTCCCCCGGTCGTTGTGGCGTGACGCACGACAAGTGCCGGAGTAATCAGCTGAAAAATTGAATTTCTAAACCCAAGCTTGTTCTCTGTTCAAACACAAGTCGTGTACCTAACTGAAACCGAAGAAACCACAAGCAAAAACCCCTTTTGAAATATAAATTACATTTATTAAACCTTCCAGTATCATTATTCGTGGTAACTGCAAGTTACAATGTGTATATAAATCAGTTTATCAGTTAATCTGTAAACATGTACAACACAATATATACATATACATCATCATGCAAGCCGATACTTATAAGCAGCAATAAAAACAATATAGTATGTTGTTTTTATATACATGTGCAATGTTTAAAGTTTAACTTTAACTGATAAATATATCTATCAGATCTATTCGGAGATAATTTGAGGATTTGCAAATTATGTCATGAAAACATTAAATATCTTTTAGTTTCGATCAACCTTGTTAAAGAAGAGAAGAGATGAGAAGCTATAACTCATTGACTTACCTCTGAGTGCAGAATTTAAGTCGTTCTTGTGGAGCCCAAACTCCAGGTTGTCGGAGCAGCTGTCCGGTGACAAACGGTCATCCCACTTCCCCAGTGGGCTAGACTCCCGGGAGTAGTCGTGACCGTTTAGTATAGAGTCCTGGTGTTCGTCGCCGCTGAGATGCTCGCCCTTGACGGGAGGACTTGGTGATCGAGACAGAGGATGATGATGATGGGCCGGGTGACGAAAGTCCAGGGTCTGTGCTGAGGGGATGGCGTGCGATATCGGGAACGGTAGCATGGTTGGGTGATGGCCGATGGTGGAGGGAACGGCGACGTCACCGCCCGTGTTTGTCCGACTCATGATGACAGCAGCAGCTGATGAAGTCTTGGATGAACTGCTGGTTGAAACATCGGCGTAGGGCATAAAGAGCGTATGATGACGAGCTTCAGACGGGGCTGCTACGCCACCGGGTGATGCTCTGGGTGTGGTGGTAACGTTGTTGTTAGAATCTTGATGATGGTTCTCAGTCGTGGGGAGCATGGTGCTGGAGAAACTCTTGTCCATGTTAAACAGAAACCACTCGATCAATGTTTGCTTGCTGTCGACCAATCCTCGACTTTAAATCAACTCCAAATCAAATCGGGACGAGAAGCACTAGTCCTAAAACTTTCTCTCTCTCGATTGGATGAAATATCTAAACATCAATTTATCGTCGGCGCTCTTTGACTTTCGGAAATTGATGTCGACCGGTCAGAAAGTGCTTCTCCAGTCAGGCTCACTGACGAAGTGGTTGTCGAAACCGGCAGAGTAAGAAAATGTCCAAGTGATATTTTCGACGGCGATATTTAAAGGATGTGATTATAAACACCACTTGCGTATCAAGTTACAACTGATATCAGTAGCACATTAACAATGCAGACGAGTTCACTTTCTCATCGGGGCGGCTTGAAAACATGAAGACATGATAACTTCTCTCTTGGGTGACGAAATTGTAGAATGATGATAATGCTGCTTTCTTCCGATATAAATACGGTGAGTTAAAATAATTCATGACCTTACGAGATTAGGTAACACCCAATAAGGGGGTAGTGCTTTTGAACTTTGCGCACCAATGAGGGGGCGTTCCCCCTCTTGTTATGCTAATAGCCGCTTCCAAGCCGAAGACTCTAAACGATGTAATAATCAAAGCTCCATTACACGGAGTCATCAATAGCGAGCGCGCACAATGGCGTGCGGACACGGCGGGCAAATAAAAACAACAAAAGCGCGTTCTATCGAACCAGTCAAGTTGAAAAGGCTCGCTCATTTACACGTCAATAGCACACAGTGGCACCGCGCTCGACCCCCTATGAACAATATAAAAGGCTCGTTGATATAGATGCTGGGGATGAGACACTGATATCTATTCATGACACAAATTGGATCGTCTTATTCCTTTCTTACAGCTTTCGCTTTCTGATCGCCGACGTGATAAAGGGCGAAGATTCGAAAAGAAAGCCAGTCGTCATTGAAACTCTTCATACTTTTGTCTCCCCTCCAAATATCCTGTTAATACCATATACTTTGTTTCTTTAACTTTACAGCTTTCTGGCTATCCATGCATTCACTGAAGTCTGTGTACCATTTTACGAGCCCTTGGCGTTGTATCTTCCCAAATCTTCCTTTCATTCGACTAATAGAAAAGCTTAGCTCCTACACTAGTCTACATCATCACAATGCTCCATATTATTTACTCACAAAGATGTCGGGATGGCAAACGCACACTAAAAATAAACAACAAAAAGAGAGTTTCGATTTTCAGTTTAATTCGAAGATCAACTTAGAGAGTTTCTTGTAAGGTATTTAAGGAACATTAAAGGTAGCGCTGTGAGTTCGGTGATATTTCTTTGGGTATATCTTGATTAGTCACTGATCATAAGAAGGCTAATTGGATTTATCGATAAAAGCAGATGAAATTGAGCTCCGTTTTACGTTAAAAGCCAGGCATCTTTTTGGGGTCGTTGCCCTCAGGTGTATGGTACATCGTGTATGTATCATATCAAGTGGAAAAACATATCAAACAGGTTTTAGTACATGTACTAACATGCTATTTCACTGTATACAAACATAACACGATAGTGAAAAGTAAAAGTTTAGCATGAAGGTGACAAGATCGTGAGAGAATTGGATATCAGTGACAGTGTTCTTAAATACACAAGTCAAGATGATTTTAATTATTCGACATAAAGTAACACAAAGTGTGCGCTTAGAAACGCCTTTATAAAGCGCCCTATAATGTAATTATTATTATTATTATTATTAACACAGTTTTCTCATTTGAATGTTTTATCAGATTTGAGGCGCCGTAAAAATCATGAGAATCGTCATTTTGAGCTTATGAACACTAATGTGGTGTACATTACAGGAACGTACTTAGCGATATATATACCATTAACAACTCATTTCAATATATCTTAATTAGGTGAAATGTGAAAGGAAAAGTGATCATCACTATCTAGCTTAATATAAATACGTCTGGGAATCATATCAGTGCGCCTACGTATTTGTATCTATTACGAAAACTTCATTGATAACAAGGGGGAATCAAAATAATACCATGACATATAAAACATAGACTTAATACAGGGAAGTATATATTTGAGAAGCTGTTATCTAATGACTAGATGAGAAGAAAAAGATATGTACAGTTGTCTCCAATTTATGAGGGACATAATTGATAACATTTAGTGGATTTTATAAACAAAGAGTGTGCATTTGATCATCATTAATTTTGTGTATGTACACGTGTGGAGAGATGAGAGAGAGAAACACACAAACATACGAGAGAGAGAGAGAGAGAGAGAGAGAGAGAGTGTGTTATGTGTGTGTAGGAAAGAGGAAGAGAGAAGCTAGGTTGTTTTTACAGAAATGAATAGGGGAAGGGAGAGGAAGGAGAGAGGAGAGAGAGAGAGAGAGAGAGAGAGGGGTTGGGGGAGTAGTAAAAAGAGGGAGGGACATTTTCAACATAGGGCTTTCTATAGGTAATTGGCGCCGCACCGTACGGAGCATAATATACACAAACACAGTGGCGTATAGTTAGACACGCCATGCAAATGATATAGTTTGTATAGTATAAATGTTGTACCAGATTCAACATAATCTGAAAAGATGCTAATTTCCAGTTGAATCTATTCCTTTTTACATTACGCAATGCAAGATAAAGGCTCATCCAACATTCATTTAGCAATAACATTACCCAAAAAAAGTATATGACTGCCTAATAAAAGAAGTCTGTACTAATTTGTGCTTAATCACTATCTTTTGAAATGAAATGAAATCTTCTGCAAGAAAAAGCGTCCAATATGAAACTATTATGAACTCACTTGAACGAACATGTCTCTCAAACTCTTTGATGAGCTAATGTAGGCTATATATTATAATATTCAATCGACAGAAATATGTACAGTGAAACGGTATGATAATAATACTGCTTAATCACTTTGTTTACAAGTTTGCAAATTAAAATACCAAAAAAATAATACAATTATAAATACTGTGAGTTTCTTACATGACACTGGTTAGAAGGTTTTTTGTTATGGCTGGAATTTGATAATATACCTTTCTTAAATTCCAACATGAAAAAACTTCTGTGAGACAATTACGAACAAGTTCGAACCTCTTGTACTGCATGTTCAACATAATAATATATACACTCGTAGTGTATGGACATTAAATACAATTTAATATTGAAGATAAAGTTGAGTTCTGGTCATGCGATTGCATTGTGAAATAAACGTTGTGGAATTGATCAGAAAAAGTTGATCATCGTTATTGGTGTGTACTGCAAGGTTCTTGAATGATCAAAATGATAAGAAATTTGGCCCAGTCTTCGTAAAGTTACAATCACTGTTCACAGATAGATAGATGTATATGGGACTACGCGAACATGTGGCATGGAAAACTGAACCAAACACAATATTTCATATGGAATCTGAGTTGAAATCAAGATGAAGATTAAACATGAGTTTTTTTTTCTTCTCTTGAACATTCATACATGTATCTTAAAAATGAATCAAACGAAATCTATACTAACCCCATCAAAAACAATAGTTATTAAGGATGTTAGATACCTATTCAATCTAAAAAAAAGATTTCTGATCAAGCTTTAACAAAAAGTTAATTAAGAGATTAGTGTATAGGAAGAACAACTCAACCAGGTAATAGTGCTCGTTTGCGTGTAAAAGAAAAAGCTCTTCAGAAGCTTTTCTATAAGCCGCAGAACAAGGGCATCTGAGGCCCGCATTGCTCTCACCGCCCGCGTAGCTCCCCCTATTGTGAACCCTGAGCTCAGGCATAGATACACGGAGCGCTAAGGAGGTTGTTGATCAACTGTTTTGTTCTTGGGAGTGGCCAGAAGGCTTAAATCCGGGTTTCAATTACAAACGAATGACGCTCTTTTATTCCATATTGGGATCTACGTTAGGGTGATCATGAAAATGTTTGTCTGAGAGCGACTAATGTGTTCATTGATGAATACCAAGGCGTTACCTCCCCCTTCAAATTATTCTCCTTATTCCCCACGGCCACTATTACCTTTCATTAATTGATTAATTCGTCTTTCTTGCGTACTTTGCAGAAATCAATCGGTTTGTATTAAATCTTAATTTCAGGCAAAGCATACAAGTATATTGATTGTTTTAAGATTCTCCTTTACACGTATTTATGTAGTCTACACCTTCTAAAAATACCTTAATTATTTGTTAATAATAATGCACATGATATATAGTGCACATTTTTTATTTTTATTTTTTTTTGGGGGGGGAGAGGGGGAGGGAGGGTATATTATGACCTTTGTATATCTTGCTAGATACTACTTATATATTTAAGTATTTTTAGGATTTTTGTTTTAATTTAATGACTTAATTTAGGTAAAGTCATATGATTTGTTTGCTATTTTGTGTATAATGTTTGTAACCTATTATTATGTTTATGGGTAGAAAATTGATGTATGGAAATTAATTTTAAGGAAATTTAATTACATGACTAACTCAATTTGTGCATATTTTAGATTCAGTCATGTGGAAAAATTATTTCAACAAGTATACATGTCAGTAATTGTCCATAATTGTCCATTACATATATCGCCAGTTGAGGACCTGCATGCAATAGCAAGATATGATATGCAAAGTTATGAAGACTGTCTTTGAATATATACACATGCTTTTAAATGATGTCATTAGCGATATTTAAGGGGCAACGAGGAATTTTGCCTAACAAATATCCAACAAGAAAATGTATATAATATATAACTTGAGAATTATTGAGTCAATTATTGCCAGGTAAATACATGTTCATCAAATACCCATATTCAAATCTCAATGTTGTTTACATGTTCTTACAAAATGTCCGCCCGACCGCAATGCGACTATGCGGTATTGTCAAGAATCTTATACTTCTGCATTTCAACAAAAAAATGTTGATGATAATATGAGACTCTTTGAAAATATGTTACGTTTTTCACTTTACATGCATGTTTTAGAAACTCACAAACCCCGAAAGGAAAAGGTTTGATGGATGTGAAAGAAAATGTTTTATTGACTTTGCATCTAAGATCCACCATTTGAGTTTTTCATTAAATACTGGTTACTACATTACTCAATTAATTCACACAAAGATGGGAGTCCTTCATGAAGGCTGAACAAAAAAGCTTGTTATGTTATTAATTAATGAAATGCCTAATTACTAATCTAATCTGAGATATCTAGGTCCTAAACAGTGGAATATGATTCCCCAAGTAATAACGAAATCACAATTCATATCTTCCTTTAGAAAACAATATAAAATCTTACTACTAAATAATCATTAATCAGCACAGTTGTTGATTTTTGTTTTCTTTTTTTTTCTTCTAATTTTATATCTGAACCCTCTTTCATTGTTATCTTGTTTTCCTTTCCTTTCTTTTCGCCCTTTCTATATTGTTTTTCTTCTCTCTATTTTACTTTCTCATGTTTTATAGGTAGTTGAAGTGTTTGTACTTTGCTTATTTTACTTAATTTATTGTTGTGTGCTTATAATATGTTATACATGTATTTCTTTTATGTTTTTCATTCTTTAATGGGCGATCCAACTTCACATGTTTTCGCAACCTTCATGGAAAGCCCCGCATATAACCTTTGTAAACATAGTTAAAATTTACTGTTACTTTGTATATTTTGATTTTTATATTGCGAAATAAAATTGAATTGAATTGAAAATAATCAGTATACGTTATGAATAAAACGGGTTTTAACTCGTATCCGAATATGTTTGATACAAATGAAAATAAGGATTATACAGACCAATAAGTTTTTCAGTGATGCGCTTCCCTCTTAGATACATCATTTTACTCCCTGCCGCTCATTTGTCATGGTGGTGCCGCGTACAAAGTGAAACCTGCTTTAGCGATCACCTGGATAGAAAGACCACATTTGTTGTTTCCCTTGAATATGGTTTCTCATTGCAACATGTCACTAAAGTAACCTGTTTACAAAGACCACTGTGTTTGTTTCCATTGACCGGTCTTTATGAACAGTACCATAAAAACCATATACATGTACGACCTTAGTTCCAGCTGTCATGGCTATGGTATGACAATATATATATATATATATATATATATATATATACAATGTGTCCAAGAAAAAACGAAACCGAGAATTATCGATGTTTAATCATAACTAAGTCACAATTATGATTATTGAGGACACATATTTGTAAAGCTTAGATCCTCCTCTTTCATTTGATGCAACTCGTATGATGCATATTTTACGCATGGATGATTAAAATCAATTTGAAGAAAGGGTACCAAAAAGTCATTTGGCGGACGGTATCTGAATTCCAAAGAGAAAATCATATTTCTATAGAAAGTTCATTTTCTGCCCTTTCATATGACACCTTAACCAGGAAAAATGAGCTAGGAATAACACAGTTATGTTTGTTAAAAGTAATGCAGAAATATTTTCTCTGTATATAGTTTTCCTGCGATCATAATTTAAACAGAGTCACGTATATTGGTAAAATTCCCATTTGTTTGTAAAATATGGAAATACTTATGCAATATGCCATGTGTAATGTCAATTCCTGTTGTAACTATGGGCTAAAAATCGCGGGGTGGCAGGGGTGACGTCTCGCTCGAATATCAGCTTTCAGCATGTTCATGGTACGAGTAAGCAAGGCAATCTGGAAAATGTTTGACAAATTCTTAACAAATTGAACAAGTAATTTTAATGAATATATGAGATGATTATGAGAATAGACCACCTTACTACCCGCATAATATGGTTACGACTGCCCGAATGTTGATTGCAACCTTTGTAACGAAAAATGCTGCAGGCCCAATTATTAAAGCACCATGATAAAGCTTTTGCAATAATTTATCATCGACTAGTTCCCCAAGTTTAGAAACACGAGATCGCTTATTATGTGACTAACTAGTTAACTACTCTTTTCAATTCGAGAATATTTAGAATTCATTAATTACATTAATTGTAGAAGAATGAAACCAGGTAACAATAATAATTTGGGGTTTGATTCATACTCGAATACATAAAGGCAAAAGCGAAAAAGCTTGCATTGTCTAAAATCATAAATGCTTGAGGAACAATACGTCAAACGGGAGCATAGCACTCCCCGCTCGGTTGGGTAAGGCGATAGTGACCCATTGTTTCAGGGAATGTTCGATGGTAGCCTGTCCTTTATAGCTTTTATGAAATAATGCAAAGTTCCGGCTCAAATGAAAGAGAACAAAAAGGTTAAAAAGCTATTCGGGTCAAATTTTACTTGTAGATTTGTATAGATATACGTATAAATAATGCATACCAATATGATCGGAAAATGATCAAGGTCTCATGCGATTCACAAGCTGAAATTTGAAGAATAAAGTGGAATATGCAGAACATTTTGGTATATTAAGACATCAATTACTATAATTTAGTTAAAGATAAGATTAACATAATATTCTCTCAACTTTCAGGCACAAACATCCATATAATTAAATGAAAATCCGCAAACCACTTTTTAGTGGAGGAGTTGAATGTATAGGTTAGTTTAAGAAGAAGAAATTTTGCTGTATGGAATACGTGGCGTAGAAAAATGTATAATACTTAGATGCCTCGTCATATTCTTTCCTTAAAGCCCCTATGTACTACTTGTAGCTACTTGCTCCCTCTATATAGAAAACAATGACTAATCGGTGACCATTAGTTCCCCATGATCCTCTTTTTCTTATGTTAATTGAGAGCTGAGTTGATGAGATAGCCACCTGTCAGTGACCACCCTGGGTGGTCTAATCCCTCCTAGCCAAACTAGTATAGACGGCCTTTAAAGGTATCGTTTAAAAACGTTAAATCTGAGATCCATGGCCCTACGTGTTATCAGTGTTTGTGATATGGTGTAATATTGTAGCACTAAAACAAAATTATGCTTCAAAATGATCATGAAGTGCCTCAAAAAGTAAAAATCTTTGAGTGACCGGTTTTACGATATCCATTTTCCCCAATAAACTGTAGCGTTATGTTCTGCAATTCCAATCATAAATATCTTGATAATCAGACAGGCGATTGGTTTGTAAAAGTCATGGGAATCACGTATGACCTAAACGTTTACAATTATGATTGCAGCATGAGCTAAATCCAGTATTTGTTTTTGAATCTGAGGCAAAGTTACCCAATCCCTTCAACAAGTTTGAACTTTGTTCCCAATAGTTGCTGTTCATATTAAAGCCCACAACACTGTTCGTGTTTTCTACAATTTGTGACCATTCATAATATGTCATATGAACATAAACCTCTGTATGGCTCATATTTCCAACGTAGATACATGTTAGTGATGTTTTCCCCCCTTAATTAAGAATAGGAATTTTAATAAAAACGATTCCATGTTAAATTTATTCAAATATAAATTCATAATATAAATTGTGTATATAACTTTATATATCTTTACAATACGATAACATATCTACTCTTTCGTTCATAAGGTTAACACACTTTTTAGGCTAGAGATCATCAACCAAATCATGAGTTTGAGGGGGAACAATGCAATACAATAATGGCGCTCGTTTGTGCACCTGGTATTGGTTTCTTAGATGCTACCCGGCGAACCGTTCAACCTAGGTAAGACAAAGGCTTCAAACGTATGTATTATACAATTACCGCTCGGCTAGCTTTCACTTTCGCCCTCACTCTTGTTTTATGGAGAGTGAGTGGGGGTGGGGGGGGGGGGGGTAGGTAATCGCCTATATCCTTTTTCGAACGTACAAAAGTACATGTGTCAGATTTCGGTTCAAAAAGGTTTTCAGTAATGTTTTACATAATGGCAAAAATCAATGGACCCTTTTCAAGACTTTAAAAATGAAGGAAAGCTATACAATTATAAGAATAGAGTTAACATAACGCATCAGAAATGAGTATGCAAAGTCCGAAATCATTTTTTAAAACATGTCTTTAAATTATCGTCATTTACAAAATTCTCCGGGGGGGGGGGGGGGGTTGTAACTGAAATCCTTAGTTATGTGTTTCCTCTTGAAACATATGGAGGGAAATTTTATGTATAAATTTCCAAGTTTATTTAAACTGTTCTTTCTGCGTTATGAAACAAGTCAAATCCCTATGGCGTCATAACTGTGGAAGTATTTTCTTCTACAAAATTCAAAGTGATTGGTTATCGTTGACATATTTAGATTTTCAATAACTTCTTGACTAATTTGTAGCCCCATTTAGATAGTTGAAATACATTATATGCATGTAGTCCTTTTCCATTAAAAAAAAACAACTAGTAAGCAACTTCAACATGTCATGTTGCAATTTGTTACAGTTTCAAACCAGTTTATAGCTTTCTATTGATCAGAATTATATTACGACTTTACCCTTACCCTTGCCCTTAAGGTTAATTTAAAACTTCTGTCTTCGTTTAGACGTTGAGATGAAAAGTAAGAAGTCTTGTATATTCTCTTGGAAATTAATAAGAACAATCATTTGCGTCTATTCTAAGAACAGAATACATATAACAGTAATATTATATTGGTATGTAACTGACTTTGAGGATGAATACGATTTTCACGGAGAACTATAGGGCCTATTCATAATGCTACCAATATCTATTATAATTATGACAAGACTATTTATTTATAGACAATTTCGATGAGTCTGTTACAACATATGATATCGATTGATTTGCTTCCAATAAATTTATCAAATGATTTGTTGACACCTTTGTTAACTGTTGAAATATTACATTCCATTTCGAGCGCGTGATATAGGCATGATATCTACTTGTCTAACTAACTTCTTGGCAACGTCGACGGCATCATGGTTTCATTTCTAGGTTTAGGCTAGTTCAATCCGTTGGTTAACAAACTCTTTAAGCACTCCTTATTTTCATCATATCATGAGCTAAATCAGGTACAATACAATTCAATAATGATACCCCTTTCACACCCAATAACGATAGTTTCTAAGATGCCATTCGGAGAGCCGGTCTACATATAAGTAAACAATAGCTTCAAACGTATGTATTATACAATCAGCGCTCGGTTAGCTTGGGTAATCTATTTCCAAACTTGTATTGTTTCATAGAGAGCTCTGCTGTGATTGGCTTAACCATAGCTAACTAAACCACCTTCTAAACCTTTTCAACTCAGTAACTCCGGTTAATCAATGACTTCAAACCATTGCGCCTTACATTCAATGCTCGGTTAGCTTGGGTGATCGATGACATGAATCTTATCGTTATTGGAATTTGATTGGCTAGATCCTCTTGAAAACCCGTTCAGTTTTTGTGAACAATTTACTTCAAACGCCAGCCACACATATATTCACTGCTCAGTTAGCCTAGACAATCTTAATCAACTCGAAACATTGTTTAGAGGGTAGCATGAGTGTGATTAAATTATATCCCGTTTAAAAGACGTTTCTATTTTAGTTCAAACCAGTTCTGTAGTGAATTAAAATATCATTAAAAAATATAATTTCATGGATTTATGAACTACATTTCCCTCCCTTCTTCCCCTCCATCTCTCCCCCCTCTCTCTCTGTCATTTATTTCTATCTTCCTCTTTCTGTATTCTCCATTTTATGTCATATTATTGCTGTAGTATTACTTCACAAAACACATTCAATGCTTATGTTGTTAAAATGTCCTAATGAATTATTATGCATAAAGTAACAGACTCGTGTCCGGTATTTGGCGAATGGGGGTTGATAAAGGCCTTGCAGCAATGGTACAGTTCCTTAATTTTAATATATTCTTTCAATGAAAGTTAATATTATTTGGGGTGTAAAGTGTTGTTATGAAAAGTCACTCTTATCGTTATGATATGTACATTCAGAAAGAGAAAAACACAATTAAGTATATTGATATCATTCCGTGATAATATGGACATGAGTTGGGTGGGTAGAGTCGAGTCGAAACAGGTGGACTACGACCTCATACTCGCGTCACATAAATGCGAATGCGACAATGCTTGCATTGTCTAAAACATGAATGCCTGTTGAATCCAGCTTGGACGCCGAGAGATAATTTGTAATCTACACCTTTTGAAAAGTTCTCCTCCAATTGTTGCCTACCACCGGGTGCTATTCACTGTACCCCATCCCCTGACAATACACACACACACGGTCTAATTACATCCTCATTAGTAAACGATTAGGGCACGTCATGGCCCTCTGCACGCAGCTCCAATGAATGTCAGCCTTTCAAGTTCGGGTAAATCAAAAAAGAAGGTTTTCATCTTAATTAAAATGTCTAGTGTGTTTGAAAGTCATTATACTTTTATTCAATTAGCCCAAAACAAGGTCCTATGAAATTCTGAAATTTAAGTGTCGGATGATGAGATACTAAATTATCATTTGTGAAACAGAAATTAATGTTGAGATTATCATTGTACATTGGTCTATGAATATATTGTAGAGACGTACATACACTTCATGAATTAATTATGATTTAAAAAGTAAATTACCTCATAATACTGTATACTATTCTTCTACTACTAGTACTGCTACTTCAACTTTTACATCTAGTACTACTACCGGTTATAATAATACTACTTTCCACTGCTATTACTATCACTACCACAAGCGGTTATTCGTGTACTAATATCCTAACTTATAATAAAAAATAATTTCATACATCAACACTTAAGAATGCAAAATAATGCCCGGCCACTAAGACGTCCTGCGCCCCGTCTTTTAAACAGTTGCGAATGATCCATTGCATGTTTTATATAATCAATCGCAAGTTTGCAGTCCCTATCTCTTATATACATAGATGCAATTGATATAAAAGGCATATAAGTTGCGACTAATCGCAACTGTTTATAAGACGGGCCACATATTATATATCATTCCCATCATAACATTCACACTTCCGGGAGCAACGTAATTTTGCATTCTCTAAAAAATCATAGGTTGACTCATGTTGACTCTGCAACACTGACTCAACAATCACTTATGTCTTTTTACGATTACATTATACAAACTTTCTTCTCAGAAACTTGATGTATATATATAAGTAAATATACAGTTGCAATCAATAATATACATGATTCATAGAATATGAAAAATGTATTTTAAACTCCAAGCACTGTAGATCATCATAGTTCTGAAGTGACTCACCTGTTCTACCTACATTCATCATACGGGACTCACCAATCTCCGGACTCGGGGCCACTCGCTTAATTTTCAGCGACATTTTACTGCCGCCAGTTGTGAAGCAAGCTAGTGATATTAGTTTGGGAATTCTAATTTTGAATGGCTAGCTTTCTTGTATTACGATAATTGCCATTCATTTGCGACTCCTATGATGAAAATTTACTCGGTATTTCGCCAAGAATTGCCGGTATGGACTCTCAGATGTTTTTATGAATGATAAATTGCACCAACCTTTAACATTTTGATGATGAATTCCACCGCATGATTGTGCCCGCGTAAATTGCTATGAGAGGATAAGCGACTTTCATATGTTCATATTTTTAAGTACAAACTGAAATGATACGCGTACAATAATACAATTACAGTTAAATGTTCAAACTTATCTAAGTAAGTTTGAAAAAAAAGTAGAGAGGGCACTTATTATTATTCAAATTTGTTTTTGTTTGTTGTAAGCTTACATTTTGTAAATGACTTGATATGGGTTTAAGCCTTTTTTTCTCGTAGACTTCTTTAAGGCAGACATTTCATCATAATGCATCTTCTATGGTTGATTTCATGTTCTGTACTGTTCCTTAATGATATGTACCAGATTATTCGATAAATGTAAGGTTCCTGAGTGATTGATTTATTTAATTTGCTTTTGAGATATTCCATGCACATTATACAGTCATTATTCTGTTATAATTAATGACAATTATAATTAGAATTGTGTCAATGATCTTGATACAAAATACATATGCATTTATGTCGTTATTACATGTTATCTTTTCTGAAGCACAGGGTTAAATGGTCTGTTTATTTATCCATCGATTTGATTTGGAAAAATATGAAAAAAATAAACTGAAATAGGCTGAAACACTTAAATTTTGACAGTTTTGTTTCGTTTTGTTTAAATACCAACATGCACATATTTTACAAAATAATGTTTTGAGATCGATTATTGAAAACACATTTCTGAATGAAGACAATGTTCATGGAAGAGAAAGAAAAGAGAAATTAAGAGGGGGTAGAGAGAGAGAGAGAGAGAGAGAGAGAGAAAGTGAAAGAGAGGGGGAAGAGAGGTCGGATGCGTAGACATTCTTTTTAATTAGAACATTTTGTTTCATACGAATGATTGTTTTAAGAATGTAACCTGCGAAACTTCAATTGCGTTATTTCGTTTTGAGTTTTTCAAATGCCCATCCCTACACTTAGCTAGAAGAGAAAGTGCAGTGATCAAGTTATCGGCCTCGCCGGGGAACTAATCTAAAGCAGAAGCTATTATTTTGCTCAATTTCCTCAGTGGAATTATAAGAAACTGGTTTTCTGCTATAGATGAGGAGATTCCACACACTCTCAAGACGTCTAATTCCCCCAAAACGAACAAAATTTCTTCCAGCAAATCCGTATTTCCGTTCGGAGGAGAACGACCCATTCTGGTAATGCGCAAAATTGCGTTTTCAAAAATAAACAAGCAATTGTTGAGACGCTCCTCAAATGGTATCCAATCACAACCGCTTAATCCTCTCTTACCAGATCAATTTGTGGGTCCATTGGGTGCTTTTTCGCCACCTGACCCTACCACAATGTACTTTCCAAGCCTTCATAATCCATAATTTTCCTTCCCCCGTTTGGCTCTAAGAAGAGACACGAAATATCTCCCGAAAGCGGGCTCCGATCTCTCGAACCAGACGGTCTGGGGAACCGAAAATTGCCACATTCCGTTTTTTTCCCGCGCCAGAATGTGAAGCTTCGATGGCCGCTTATCTCGCACAAATTCCCATATTTTGGTTAGAGCGCGCGAAGTCCGTGTCGTCTGCTAGATAGTTATCTTCTTTTATTATAATCCAATCCCCAGGTACATCCAAAGAGAATGGTATCGGGATATCTCACCAACATGATGCCCATTTGGAGTCATTTCAAGACACTTTTCATCTCCATTTTTCTATCATCCTCCCTCTCCGAGGATTCTCAAGGAAAAGGGCGCCTGCACTCCTGGACATTTTTTTCTTCTTTCCAAAGTCTTCTTTTGCTTTCATTTCTCACAGACGATTGGTCTAATGAAGTGTATTAATAACTGTTGGAATTTTCTTACGGGAACGTTCCACAAGTGATTTCTATATAAGTGTTTCTGCATTTTACCTCTCTATATTTTTTCTTTACATCAGAACTGACAGAAGTGCACATTTTATTAAGTACAAATAAAACCATAAAAGAATTTGCAACAATAACTGAGATACGTAAACTGAATATTTGCTCCCCAAACTTTCCATTGTCATTTCTAATACTACTGGATCTTAGCTTACAAGGAATCGACCGGAAAATGAAGTATACAAAAAGAAGAAGAAGAACAAATCAGCGAGAAAAGACTATATTAAACGCAGTTTGTTTCATCTGACTCGTCGGGGGCTTTACAACATCAAATCAAACCTCCCATACAAAATAATAGATATATTTGAAAACGGGATCTTTATACCAATCAATATCTTACGTTAAATAGCAAGCAAATTTAAACAAAATAAAAATAAAATAACAATAACAGAACAATTACAAATAAAACAAACAAACAAATAAGAAAGATGGAAATGAAGTGCACGAAAATGAAGTGGGAGCGACAGTGGGTGAAATCTTTCGGGAGGATAAAGGATAGAGAAGAAACATGCAGGGAGACACACAAGACACATTGTGAAGAACAGGGTAAAAGGGTAGGAGGAGAAATTGGGAGAGACGGGGATAGAGATACTTATGGAGAGAGAGATAGAGAGAGAGAGAGAATAAAAAGTATAGAGAAAGTATCACTGTGAGAGAAGAAATCTTGTACGCATGAATATAGGAGAAAGAGAGTGAAAGATAGAAAGATAGACAGATAGAGAGAGGGGGAACTTGCAAAGAGAGAGAGAGAGAGAAAGAGATGAGACAAAGAAAGAACAAAATAGGAGAAATAGGGAGAGAGAGGGAAAGAGAGAGATGGAAATGTAAGAGAGAAATAGAAAAACAATAAGAGAGAGAGAGAGAGCGAGAGAGAGAGAGAGAGATAGAAAGCAATATTGAGGTCTGTCAAACGTGAAAAATAAGCTTTTCGCGGGAGTTCACAATCATATTTGTTTTGTCAGGCATGATAAATCGCAACAAATTGCCTTAGTTAGACATACATCACAAACATTGATAAATTTCATCATAAATCAGCATTGAAAGGCGACATTTCGACCGGCTGCAAATTACAACATGAAGAAAAGAGGTGCACTGATGCTATCTCTATGAGACAGACTGCGATCATTGTTGCTCATGTAGACGACATGATGGGGGTAGAGAGAAACAGATGGTTTGGGCACGCATCGTCTATGTACATGTATGTGCATTCAATATCTTCAGAATGTGGCCGATATATGCCATGAAAAAGATGTCTTTCGAGAATACTCTGAGGAGTAATGAATGCTAAGGTCTGGTAATTGGACGAAGGAGGTTTTGAATGAATATATAAATTAGCAAATGCTCTTTCTTAACTCTTGCTGTCATCTTAAGATGCAAGCAAGATTTTCAAAAGGCAATGATTTGCTGAAGATTTATGGCATAATAATCGTATTATGAATAGCAACTGTCTGGCTTTTGCTAATGATTGTATTCAGCACCACTGTCATGGTATTGCAGTTCATAAGGCCGATGCACACGAGGCGGTTTGCCACTGCGTCATTATTTGCGCCAATCGAGTCCATCAGGATAATTAGCCCACGAGCCGGTAATGCATGGCAATAAATTTACTGTTAATTGATATGCGTTCAATTTTCATAGGATGTCGCTCTCACATGGTGCGTCAAAAAGTGCTTAAGTCTCTGACACCGTCCTACGTCAGGCATCCGGCAAATAACGCCTCGTGTGCAGTGGGTATTTTGCTTGTGGAACATGACATATTCACCATTGCGTTCCCCGTAGAGCTTCCCCAGTTAATTTTCTATGTCCATACGGTGTTAAATAGCTCGACATGCTAAAACGGAGCTTGATAATTGAGAAGAGGCGTCCTTTAGCTGACTTAGGACAGCGTCAGTGAACACTGATGGGGTCTTTTAAGTGCCATTAATTGAGGGTCACATCGTACAAAGTAATTGTAAAAGGGAAATTTTTAATAATGGTTCTACTGGCGTATGCGCTAATTGCCCTTGATTAGCACAGGCAATAACGTAATCGAAATGACGGGTATACTGTCGTGGACTTCGAAGTTGATTCAATAACGTGAGAATGAGACCTTAGAGTTAGACTGTTCTCCGTTGATATGAGCCCATCCCATCTCTCTCTGTTTCTCTCTGTCTCCATCTCTCTCTATCTATCGTTCTCCAATACCCTCTCTCTGTATAATTATGTCTGTCTTTTCCTTCTCTGTCTCCCCCTCTCTCTCTCTCTCTCTGTGTATATGTACCTGTCCGCATATGACTGTCTCTCTATCCCTCTCTGTCTCTCCGTCTCCGTCTCTCTGTCTCTCTCTCTCCCTCTCCCTTCTCTCTCCCCTCTCTCTTTCTCCTTGTACATCTATTTCACTTTGGCCATCCACGGAGTACATTATCTGAATCTGGTGTTATAGCAGTCACCGCTTTTATTCTCCTCCTCCTAATTACCTGGATGGTGACAACAAAATAAGATAGCCTGTGAGATCTGAGCATATATTTTGTTCGAAATCCAGTATGATAAAGATGGGATACTGGTATAAGGTCAAGTTCACATGCCAAGGCAACTGAGTATACCCGGACAAAGAGACAACTACCAAAAACAACAACACAACAACCCTCAGACAACAACTCCGGATATCTTCCCTAGGACAACTAACCGCAGGAAAATTATCCACGGCGAATACCCCGGAAACATTATGCCACTTTCATTATACCCTTAAAGTATCCTAAGAAACTCTCAACCGCGGAGGTAGGAGGAGCCTTGCATCAACAATCAAGGGATAGTTAAGAGTACACAGTATGATTACTGATTTATATTTGTTTTCATATAGAATGATTTCAGCAACCTGTGTGTAAAGGCAGAATCAACAGAAGATCACTTTCTGATTAAAGTGTTGTCTTATGAAGATGTGAGCTTAGCAATGCAATGTTTCTTGAGATCCAGAGCACAAGTCAGCTACCTGTGTATAACGGCAACTCCTCTCTGTGAAACCTTCAATGTAAATTTGGTAGAATTGACCAAAAAACACATGATCAGAATATATTTGTCATCTAACGAAGATGTGAGCTTAGTGGTGCAACGGGTACTTTGTAATCTAGATTGAATGTATAGAGATCAGTCACCATTGAAAAACAGTCCAAATACATAGTAGGCAACGTGTGTACAAGAAATTCTACAACAGAAACACCATTGTCTAATGGGAGATAATATGATAATATATATCAAAAAAGTTCTCTAAAATACTCAAATACAATATATATATGTGAAATTTCACCCCCCCCCCCCAAAAAAAAGAAGCAAATAAAGAAAATGCAAAATTTGTTTCACCCAAGCAACATTAGGGAGAATCTGGGCAGAAAAAAACAGTGCATTGTCTATTAAGTTATAGCAGACAAATACCTACATTCATCTATATAAATACACAGAAGCACCATAGCCTTGCATCAACAATCATTAAGAGTACACAGTTTGATTTATGATGTTGTCTAATAAAGTGAAGGGAGGGGGGGGGTACTCCGCGGGGTAGTTGTCCAGGCTTGTCCGATGGTATTTATTCAGAGGAAAATGACTTTCTGGTTTGAATTTGTTTTTCGGGGTGATACAAACGTGCAAATATGTTTTTAGTAATGTTCGAATGCAGCACCCTTCAAGTCAAGGTTGCTGACTTACACCTCATTTGTAACTTTCCTGTATTTGTGTTACAGAAATTACGTTTTTACATCGCACACTTTTCACTGGAACCCTGGATATGTTTTTTTCCTGATAGAGAAATCACCATCAGAATCAGAAGAGCGATTCTGAAAACGAAGTTTTTTCCCCTTTCCAAACTTTTGACAAATATGTTTTTGAGCTAGCCAAACTCTGCCAAGTACGGATGATTGAATAAATGATTCAGGTAGCCACACATAAGGAAATACACCATCATACCGAGGTTGATTGTAAAGAATCGTTATGGCTGTTCATGGCGTTCCTCAACAGAGCTTGAAGACCTTTTAACCCGTTTGTTTTGAAGGATGGTAACGACCAGAACAAGTCACTGTAACGGAAGCATGGCTTCTAAGATCGCATGAACCCAAGAAAAGCACATTCCCTGAACTATAAATCCCCGGCTCCAAGCGAAATTGATCTACTTCAGTGCCTGAAATCATGCAAAAATCCTCCCCGAATAGCGTCGCATCATTGGAGAAAACAAGAGGGGATACGAGCGCTACACTTATCCCACCCCATCTCCAAGACGGTGACTTGATGATGAAGAAAGGGGTTGGAGTACTGCGTAGATAACGTAATCAATCACGCTTTCATTCTCGAGATGGAAGATGGATACGAAGATGCATCTCTTGCGAACTTATTTTCTAGGGATAACATCCCGGAAATGGGTTTAAATGTAAGTTTGGCAAATTAATGTTGATGATAGTGAAGGACGGAGATTGGTCTTTGATGTCGTGCCGCTCTCCTATTCATCTCGAGGAATATAGATGCGCTTCGTACGTGATGAACCGAGACGACGGCAGAGGTAATAAACGTTGAGGGGTGAAGTTTCGGCACTGCCATTTTTCAGATTGCAAATGGAGGGCAGGTAGAGATCTATCGTCCTTTGAGAAGAGGTGGATACGACCGGCTCTGGAAAAAGAAACAACTGAAAACAGAACACATTTATCGACTAAAAGCCTTGTAGGAAAATAAGCATTAATCATAAAAAGAGAAACGGGGTACACTCACAAAGTCTATTACAGAATATAACCTATCGTGAATAAACAAGAAAATAGGGCAACAAAGTAGAACGCTGCCAGTCATGATATTACAGTCCAATTTAAACTTAAAACAGAGTTATTAAGTATAACATACATGTACTTTCAAAAGCAGTTCTTATATCTCTTCTTATATAATTTCCATACCATTTCGTTCTTTTCATTAGATTTCTAAGAGTAATGCGCAAATTTGTCTTTTATCAACATCTAAAAGAAATAGGACATCAGAATTTAAATAGAAAAAAGACTAACGATATTTAGCTTTACATCAGTTACATAACATGTTTAAGTTTATTCCAACTTTTTATAATTTTAAGTTGATGAGAGAAACATGCAATAATGTAAATCACAATTTGCTGAAAAGGGAAGTCCAATAAAGCAATTTAAGAAGTGGATGAGGGTAGATATATTTAAATGAAATAAACGGTTCTTATGATAATAGTCTATATATACAAATAAAACAAGGAGAATGCTTTATATACATAAAGTATGAAATGACCGAAAAAGAATTGAAAAACAGACAAACACAAAATGAAACAAACTGAAATTGATGTCCACAAACGGTCATTTTATCGAAACTACTTAATGTCGGGTGAAATCTATATCATATCTACGAATAACGACCTTCATGAAAATTGCATGCTCTTCTAAAGAGGGGCACTTAACGTCCAAGATTGACATTATCTTGAACTCTGAAATATTTTACCCACAGGAAAAATGACGACTAAGTTGTCATCTACGGGAGACAATTTCTTTTTATTTGAAGTCATTTCCACTCAGCTTTAGATGGTAATAAGTGCAAAATTTGGAAATATATCGGAAGGTAATCTTTTGTTTGGGTAATTCATTTTAATCAAAAGAGCACTGCGCTTTATCTTTGATCACAGTCATAAGGGGCACTCACAGGGAGCAAGAAACAGGGTATCGGCAAGTATAATGTAGGTGGTCTTTGTGCATAGGTAACTTTCCACTCGGTTTCAACGAGAACCTTGTCCAAGAGAAACATGTTTGGTCTTTATAGACAGGTGGACTTTTCAGCTTGTTTCACCTAATAGTAAATAAGAAACACACAATTGGTATGATTGGGTTGTTTGAAAAAGCAAGGTAAATCTTAGAAAATGATAATCATAACATCTAATGTGCTGAGAAGGACAATAAGAATCATTCAATACGAGGAATAACGAATTTTATTGTAGTTTCGATAAAACTTAATTTTCTTACGTGTCTTGCATGGCTGACTACTAATTTCATCTATATTTTCATTAAAATGAAATCGCCTTTTATTTTAATTCATCTGTCGTTTGAACAGTCTAAGTTAATTTCGTTAGGTTCGTTTTTTTCATTTTTTTTTATACATTTTGCTCTAAACATTAAGAATACCCTTCTTTTGAATTTCAAAGCTGAAAATGTCATTCCTTGTGATCTATTACAGTTCTCCAATGTATCTTGAAGATAGAAAAGGAAATCTGCTCAAGACTGTTGGGCGCTGGCCTTTTCATTTGTTGACATGTATGTGTTTATGACATGGTATCGAGAGGTAACCGTCGATGCATGTCGTAGTCGACACGGCACCAATATCCTTTGGCAAGGTATTAATCTACATTTGCCACTCCATATCCAGGAGAGAAATATAGGACTTGGTAGGTTGATGTGAGCCTTTGTGTTACTCATTGTGATATGCCCTCATGGTGATATAGTATAGGAATACTACCCAGGGAGTGGAGATCGTGCATATTGTGAGTTAATGATTCCGATGACGGGGGTAATAATGATTATGTAAAGCGCTTATAGAGACGTTATTTCGTATTAAGCGCTACATAGACCCAGAATGTTATTAATATTTGCATTATTATTCTTTCTTAATATTCATATTTTGTGGTACTCGTTCTAAGTAATTAATTTACAGTAGAAACCGTTTGTATCCAATCGAGTCTTTATCCTCCATTACGTCATAAAAAGATCGACCAGCGCCTAAAAGCAATTTGTAGCATGTACTTCTTAACAATGATTCCGAAGGCCAAAGCCTATTTACAGATAATTTGTTCCAAACTGCGTTGAATAATTCAATACCGCTAAGAAGTATATTTCCAGCTAAATGTTTCATTGCTCAGTTCCAGATATAGATTGGGCAAATTATGATAAATATAATTTGTGGGAAGAGAACAAAATGTCATCGCTTTCAACCGAAGATGCACCGGAGTAAAGGAAGAAAGACATCTATAAATTACTAACTATTCATGACCGGTAATAAATGTCTGATTTCATCAAAACTAAATTACAATTTGTGCGCAAGTGGGATAGATGAGTTGCGGTGAAAAAGGACACAGAGTTAGAAGGAAACCTCCGATTGCAAAGTTGCTTTTGATGAATATGAATATATTATTTGGCCCTCGCATGCGATTGATTTGACTCCAGCCGTGGCCATTACTTGACTTTAATTTGAGAACAAGAACAGATCTTAGAGAGGTAAAAAGAAGCGCAAATCAGCTATTTAAGAACACGTGTAATGGGCTTCCTTATCATGTCTCCTAATCGTTCATTGTAAATGGGACATAATGTACAGCGCGTGGTTGATGAAGAGCAAGGGCATTAGATGAGATATTAGCGGGGCGCTTGCCCGGTAAGTATGTTCAGGCTTTGGTGGTCGTTATGCCATTAATGCTCCGCTACTCGGGACCCGTGCTATCGTGATTGTGTAGATTAGACGATCCGTGATTGACTCGTGGCTAGCACTTGCTCACGTCATTCAAATTTCTGCTATCTCTCAAAAATAGAGTCCCCATATTTGCACAGGATTAGGTCTTGAAAGGAAATGAAGTTGACTGAGATGAGGAAATTTGCTCATAATTTTCTCCCTTTTTCGACGAAAAAAAAATGCCAGTGTCATGTTATTAGTTGAACGATATGAACTTCCAGAAATCCAACACATTTTATCCAGGCGCATGCATGTCTATATATATATATATATATATATATATATGGCTGGTCTTACCCTAAACTATAACCCAGAAAAGGAATCCCCAAAAACACAACAAAACAAAATCATGAATAAAAAACAAGAACAGAAAAAAAAATCAACAAACAAGCCACCATAAAAAACAAATATGCATACAGACCAACAAACAAAGCAAGACAAATAAAAAACCAATCGAAGAAACAAACAAAAATGATTTCCGTTTTTATATATTCAAACATCTTGTTAAATAATAATTATAAGCGCTTCTCACGTTGCATTTCTACTCCTCCTCGTGGGGATGGGGGGGGGGGGGTGCAATGGGGTGTGGAGGCGTTTTTAAAACTCTTGTTAATTTGAATGCTTGTCAGTCATCAATGGCAGGTCACCATACTACCCCGAAGGGTGGTCTTCGCCCCCATCGACTACATTTTATCTTGTTATAAAAAGCGGCACTCTTCTTGTCTACCTTTTTTTTTGGGGGGGGGGGGGGGGGGCGGTGTGGGGGTGATGGTGTTTTCAACGAGTGATGATTTTAATGATTTTGAAGACTTGATGATTTGTTATCGGTCATCAATGGGGGTCACCATTCTATACTATATAGATCATGGTACTTTCGCCCCATCGACAAAATTCTGGCTTAAAAAAAAAGGTGAATGCGCCATTTCAGTTCACCGTTCCTATATTTTTGGTCGGGGGGGGGGGGGGGCAGGGGGAGGGGATGGTATTTCTGTACGAGCAATGATTTAAAAGGCATGTATAGTTGTTATCGGTCATCAACGGAGGGTCATTATTTTGCTCCAAGAGGTGGCACTCTCGCTCCTCTCCCCATCGAGATAGGGGTGATAAGGGGTCCCTCTCGTGTCTCAAATCAGACCGTTGAAGGCACCATGATTTCGAGGATGCAAAGAAGAGAAAGGATGGCGGACGTTATACAGATGGAAAACGTGAAAGAAAGAGTGGAATAGAAGAGAGAGAGAGAGGGATAAAAGAGGAAATGATAGCGAAAAGAGGAAAGGTGAAATAGGGAGAGAGAGAGAGAGAGAGAGAGAGGGAGAGATGGGTATGACGAGGTGTGGATACTTTCCTATGGCATCTCATATCCGACTGTTTCATTAATTAATTAATTCATTAATTTACATAGTAAGAGAGAGAGAGAGCGAGAGAGAGAGAAAGAGAGAGAGAGAGAGAGAAAGAAAGAAAGAAAGAGAGAGAGAGAGAGAGAGAGAGAAAGAAAGAAAGAGAGAGAGAGAGAGAGAGAGAGAGAGAGATGAAGAGATGGAAGCGTCTTTCTGGTGTCTCAAATCAGACAGTAATTGTTTCATTTTAAAGATAGAGAAAAAAACTTGTAAGGGAGAGACAGAGACAAATGCAATCAGAGGGGAAGGCAAAACAAATGACAGATAGTAAAAGAAAAAGCGAGGGAGGTAGACAAAGAGAGAATGGGGAGGGTGGGAGAGAGAGAGAGAGAGAGAAAGAGAGACAATGCGTGAGAGAGAGAGAGAGAGAGAGAGAGAGTATATAAAAGGACAATATACGCGAATGATTATGATGAACTGAACCACGGAGTTACCATTACAATTATGGTATCACGTTTCAATTCCTTATCGAATAACACAAAAAACACAAATGTAATAAACAATTCGAGACGTGGATTCGTGAACCATTTCTTTTTCTTTTTTCAAATGTGACTTATACATCAATGATTTTGCAGATTATCATGTTCAAAGAACAATGTGACATAAAGGAAGAGTAATCACTACAAAAAAAAATAAAAATACCTTGATCATAGACTGTAGATGAATCAAGTATTGTTGAATAGCTGGTATTCAAATTGCTATTTATATATATATTGATAAAACAACGATGTTTCATTTCAAGACTAGGTTAATAAATGGATCATTTAAAAGTATAAGTAATCGCCGCTTTCTATTAGAGAGAAAAGAAGATAGATGAGTCGAACAATTAGGAATAACATTAAGCTTTGTTGCCCTTGGGGTGTGCAGTATATTGCAATCTACCGTAGATCGACGAACAAGCAAGAAGTGACTATTAGGAATTAAATTCAATCTAGACTTAATAATACCGGTCTTGATTGCGACAGTTTCTACTTGCTCTAATAACTCCTCATCGCATGAAGACATTTTTTTGTCTCTCTCTCTCAGAGGAAAGTGGAGAATAATTTCATGAATAGAGCTCGACCCGTCTGACAAGAAGATCTTAGCCGTAGGGATCCCATACGTGGTTTCTCCCGCCACGCGGCCGGACGAACCGTCTACGGGGCTCCCCTACTGCCGCGGGGCGATGTGACATTGTGCAGGCATTGCCTTAACTGGGTCGAGCATAATTTCATGTTGATGGAGGAATTTGTCGCCCAAAATAAAGCGCAATTGTCGGAGTCCCGATGAGAACTAATGAGGATAGGTAGGGTCCCTTAGTTCGTCACTCGCTTGTCGTGGATCAGTGAAGGATTAAGCTAAATGGCGTATGGGGAGTCGAAAGGATCAGTGGCTATTGCGCTACCAAGCCAAAGGGATTACATCTTAATGTGTGCATTGGGTGAGGGCTATATACCGCCATGAATACGCGCTTAATTATGATCAAGTAATTTTGAGTTTATAAAAGTCCCGAGGAACTGAGGTTTCCTTCGACAGGACATGCATGCTCCGACATTAGAAAAACTTGTCTAAAACACTGTTCTTTTGCAAGACGAAACACCACTACCTAAATTTTGACAAATTAGCGGGTGCTGATCATTCAAAGATTTCTTTCGGGAGATGATTATACCTCACCAAGTTTACGACAATTATTGCACCGAGACAAGAAAGACGGCTACTTAAAATGGCGGCTTCGAGCAGAGGGTTTAGAGCAAGACATGCTATTTATATATTCCTGTAAACGTGAAATGCCAAAACAAAGTTTGCTTTATTCGATATTACATAGGTTATGACAAAGCCTTGCATTAGCGACCAGCCATATATCACCGTATACGCCTACTCATCTGTAGAGTTATAGACCTTAAACGTCTGGGATAAACATGATGAAGTTAGAATGATGAAGCGGTGCATCCAGTATAGGCTGAAGCGCAAGCCCCCATCCACTGTTTTAAACCCCCTCCCCCAAAGTCCAAATTGCAATTGGTCTTCAGAAAATGGGGCTGCCGAGCTAGACAGGGGGAGATTAATCCACTCCTGTTTGTTAATTTCTTAATTCATGTCGATATGCCAATATTCTTTCTACAATAACATATTATTGTTCATGTTGCATTGTCTTTTTCTCACTCTGTCTTTAGGACTTCAAATCGGAGCAGGGTCGTTTATCAGCTCCACTGGATACGCCATTGTGACGTTGTCGATATATCATCATCGTATCATGTTCCTTGTAGGCGTATGTTATGAAACAACTGCTATATTGGACTTTCTTGTCGTTCTTTTGAAATACAGTAGCGATGGGGGTGGGGTGAGGATTAGTTTTTGCCTTATGGTTGCATACATGTATACCAAGGTCATCTTTAATAATGCCTAGCAAAACAAATTGTAATAGAAATTATAAACTATAGAATAACTATAAAGTCCAGCGAAAGCAATACATTTCTACCCTAGAGTTAAGTTCCTTGACAAATGGAGAAAATATAAATGCATTATGACCATTCTTAAAGAATTTGGATCATTGCATTTACCGGATTCCATTTTCATTTTTGATACTGCGGCTTTAGATTTTGCATGCTCAGAATTTTGGATTAGATTTCGATGAATATAACAATTTGACTTTAAAGTGTTAAGTTAAAAGCAGATATATATACATCATGACCATTTGATTGATGAATGGATCTGTCATGAATAGATGAATACATGAATCATCGAACATGATTGCAACAATAACATATTCTGGCGAATGACAATTGAAAAGAAAATTCATTTGGCGCAATTACACCCCCTCGTCCGCACAGCAAAAATAGGTAGAGAGGGACAATAATAGTACTAGTTAAAATACATAGATGATCTATCCTCTGATAGTTCGTAAATGATGGTGTGCTTTTAGGGGGAAAACAATAAACTAAAATATTGTTCTGCAACCAATCATGTTCTATGATATCACCGACTATTGTCAACTACAGCTAATTCGTCATTATTCTTGCCTGTATCAATTTCCCGTGGCGCGCTGGTCGGAGATTCATGGACCCACGCCAGCAATTTCCCTCGCCTAATCCCCCATTTATTTCTCATGATATTCCATGCACCGCCGATCTGCAAAGATTTGATTAGATTTGGGGCTAAACATTGAACAATTCATTACGCCCTATCAACGACCGATCGTTTCGTGTTTTTGCGAGAAATGATAATGATGTAATGGCGGGCTTATCGTGGACGCTCTGACGATGTAAATGGTTGTTGTTGATTATGGGGATTTGAAGTGAACGACGATCTGTAAGCCGAACATGAAGTCCTTGGATTGATGTCCTTTGCAAATCAGGACAATGTTGGGGCGTAGTCAGGATAAAAGAAAAGATGATGCTGGGGTGGGTGGGGGGGGGGGGGGTAGAAGAAGAATAAGTGAATTTTAAAAAAGAGAAAAGAAAAGGCGATAATGTTTAATATTAACATCCAAATTTAAAAAAAAAAGAGAAACAAAAGAAGAAGATGAAGAGAGTAAGATAAAGAAGAATGGTAGAACGAAACAGACGAGAGGGGTAGCACACTAGGATGAGGGGGAGGCAGATGTAGAAGAAATAGGAAGGAAGAAGGAAGGTATGAGGAGAAATGGAAGAGCAAAATGGCCTTAAAGAAGACGAATGAGGTAGAGAGACAGGTGATATTAAAAAGGAAAACGTTTAGAGAAGGAAGAGAATGAGGGACGGGGAGAAAGAAGGGATATAACAAAGTTGAGGGATTGGGGCAGAAGGAAGAGCGATGAGTGAACAAGAATAGGAGAGCGTAACTAAGGGACTAAGGGACTAAGGAGGAGAAGGGAAAGATCTTAAGATTAAAATAAGAAGTGGAAATGATCATGGAAATGTTTAATGATAGGAGTACTTCAGGAGGAACGGGGAAACGGAGAAGGAGATGTTAATATCATGTTATGATACGTAAATAAGATGAAGGAAGAGGGACTTGAGGGGGTAAATAAGATGAAGGAAGAGGGACTTGAGGAGGTAAAAGAGATGGAGGAAGAGGTGGATGGAAAGGGAAACGATGACTGAAGAGACAAATTAAATGGTAATATAGTGTAGAGGGTGAGGATGGTGGAATAGAAACAGAAGGCAAGAACGAGAGGAGAGAAACGCGGAGGTGAAAGAGATGCAGGAGCGGAGAAAAATCAATGGAAACGGGGTATGAAAGACGATGCGGAATATGACAAGGAGGACGGAGGAGAAACCAGAATTATGATCAAGTGGAAGTCGGAAAATGAACAAAAGTCAGGAGGGAGGGCAGATTGTAAGTAGAAGAACTGAAAATAGAGGAGAAAGGAGTTGAGGAATGGAGGTAGGCAGAGGGAGGAGGGTAATGAGGAGGAGGAGGAGGAGGAGGAGGAGGAGGAGGAGGAGGAGGAGGAAGAGGAGAAGAAGAAGGTGGTAGTGGTGGTACTAGTGGCGGAGAGGGGGGGGGGAGGTAGATTCGTTCAACAATAATTGAGGGCGGACCGATAGCCGATGAGGGAGGCTCATGATCGCACATGGGGGAGGAGGAGGAGGAGGAGGAATAGAGAGAACCGGGGAGATTACATGGTATGAACTGTGGAGAAGGAAGGCATTCACAGATTAAAACTTGACTCATTGGGAAATTCTCTGGTGTTTTAAAGAAAAGCATTATATGTTTGATGTTGCTTATAGTTGACGAAACTGAAATATACATAATCCATTTGCACATCTTAATGCCTCAACAAAAACTTGTAGATATTTGACATTTGACCCTCGCACTACTTCACCTACTCTTTACCATTTATCATTCACAAATCCAGCTGAAATTGGCAAATTTTCACCACAGATTTACACGATAACAAGAGAGATTATATGCAACTTATCTCCACGAATGAAAATTTGCCTTTTCAGAACCATATTTTATGCGGGTCGTTTCTCCCGCCTTGTAGCTGTAGCGTCAAAGCGAAAAATCATAATCGGCAAATTATCAACTCTATCCCTTTACAATAGCTGTCTTTATACCGCTCATTTGTGACTCTCTGCACTGTAGAAGGACTTGTTGAATATCCACGCGGCCCCTTTGACCAATGAAGCTACATTGATGAATGTTTTGCATCAATATGAGTTCATGTAATTCAAAGGGACTATGTCTGATGGTCTAGTAATCGTACTAATGAGAAAGATTAGAAGCTCTTAATGAAATTTTGCAAATTATGAACAATCGGTGCATTTTTTTTCTCCAAAGTTCATTTAGCGATAATGCCATCATAATTATACATTTCGTTTGTACTGAACGGCTGACGAATTTTGCTTTATTGAAGTGGATGAAAGATTTAGGGTGACACAGAGGACGCGGATATGAATTATTAGAAATTTTATCAGAAATACAATTAGGGGTACCAGAAGGGGGTTTGTGGGTGTCAGTGTTTGAGGGGAGGGGGATGACAGGGGGATGGGACACGCTGAAATCGTCAACTTTGAATTTCTTAATCTCCTTAAAGGAGATTAAGAAATTCAAAGTACACAATTTTGGAAACAAACATTTCGTTTTGTTATGAATATCAAAATAACTCTGCCCTGTGACTTGTAAGGTATCACATCAACAAAAGCATTATGAAAAAAAGATAATAAAAATCTATATTTTATTGTAACAAAGGAACAAAGCAGGCAAAACATTTCACGTGTGTAGGCTAGCAGACCCTTATACTTTAATGGTAGATGATGTTCTCATACAATATTTTGTTGTAGATGTTACAGATAAGTTGTAGGTGACTAACAAATATATTTTCTTATTCAGGAACAAGAAACGTTTATATTGGAAGCAAATTAAGATTTTCTTTTACTTGAGCATTAATAAGGAACGCAAGATACTATACTAAGCTACAACGTTCTTTTTATATAAATGCATTGATTTCATCCAATCCATTTGTCTTAGTTATTTGAAATTGTGGCAAACAAGGGCTTAGACCAAGTTAACTATCATGTTTTCGCCGACACTATTTTATGCCCGACGAAAAGGCCATGCCAGTGAAGGCTGGTAATAACAAAACAAATTATGAATGCTACACCCCTGCCTAGCCCCTAACTATATGCAATCATTAATATTTATCCATTTCTAAATCAAAACGATACGTCAAAAAACATGTCCCCGACGAAACTGGAAGAAGAAGAAAAAAAATCATACAGGCGCGTTCACTGATCCATGTAAATGGACACATGTAGCCCGCAACAATTGAAAGCTATTTACAACTCTAAATCGAAAATTGAGCTCATTTGCATCCGTTCAATGGCGGCTTGAGCTGGAGGATTGGTAGAAAACTACGAAGCAGGGGTGCGATATTTATCCTCCATTATACACCCCTTCATGGTGCCTAATGACGTCCTTTGTAAGCGGAAACCATCCGATGTTGGGATTACGAGAGGCGAGATTTTAATTGCTTCTTGCTCAGCTATACGCATTCATATAAATCTTTTCATAATCATTTTTCTATTTTAGTTTTGCAAAAGCTTCTTTTATGTTTTATTTCTGTAGTGAAGATTACTTTAAACATTAATGGCCGAAAGAGGAAAGTGATTGCTTTTTGCTCGTAACAATGTTCCGTTGCCATAAATAGCAAAAGCTACGGAGGAGAAAAGGGGAGTGGGAGGCGGGTACATAAAATTGAAAAAGACTTTAGGAACGTCGAAAATTTGTGACCTAATACAAACTGTTGGATTCAAAGTATGACAGCTCTCTTCTTCATGATTATAAAGATGATGATGATAATTATAATAATAATAATTATAATACTACTTCTACTACTCCTACTACTACTACTAATTATACTATAAATAAGAAGAATGATAATAATGATAACAATAATAATAATCCGTATAATTTTATTTTACAATTTTTTTTTTAAACAAAAACTTATAAAGTAACAACTAATGCGATCAATGCAAACAGCAATATCAGTTTCGTCTATTAAACATAAAAACTGAGATTGTGTATAAATTACACGTGGTTATTATATTATACTAAAATACTATGTATTCTGAACGTTTTTTGGTCCTCTCTCCCATTTTCTCATCACCTTGCTACACAACTACTTACATTTGTAATAAATAAGAATCTTTTGATCAATATACAGTTAACAACTAAATTATTACACTTACCAAGTGGATTTGTCCCGATTTATGTTTCTTGAGAATGTGACATATCAAACTTACATCTAAAAGTTTCCCACAAAGGCCCTAATTCAAACAGTCCATCTTTGATTCTTGAGTTACTAAAGAAAGAAACATATACAATTTAGAAGGGTTATGAATAATTTAGTCGTCAACTTTAAACAGTGTGAAGTATATTTGTTTTCACCGTTTGGTGTATCAATTTTGAGCCGTTCGTCGGCTCCAGTTTGCCGCGTTTCCGTTGTAAAAATTTTTCTGCGATTTTATTCTCCCCAAGAAGGCATCTTTTATTTTACATCATTTAATTCTAAACTGTTTTTCTTTCTGGTATTCCAAAGCGTTCTAATATATCTAACCTTTCACTGCGATAAACATTCAAAGAAAAAGAAAACATCCACTCCTCTTTTTGTGGGCACAAGTACTTTATCAATATGTTCGAAGTTGAACTCTAGAGAGTATAGAGACACTTTAGGAAGAAAATGTCGCCGCATATACAGCCTTGCTCGGTCCATACAACCAACAACCCTCTCTCACTCCACCAAAAGTCTATTTACCTTTCATGTACATTAGTCGAAATGAACATGGATTCGTTTGCGCTGGGGGTATCTTTTTGATATCATCATTGAATTTTATGATATTTGAGGCTAAATGCATTTGAAGGTTGTAAGCAATTTCCGTCTATCAGAGGGGATTACCGTAACCGAGCGCCGGCCATTTTTCTCTTTCTGTCCCCAGATCCACTTTTTCTCTCTCTCTTGTCTGCCAATGAAAGATGCATAGTTGAGTTTGCAATCACCTCGTATTAGCTATTATAGGGTAATCTGCGCTGCACCCCGAGAACTTTTCCTGGCGTACAAGCAACCCCGACAAGTTAAGTCGAAACAATTTGACGTCAGCGAAATGCGAGAAATTATAGCAGCGAAGTAAAACATGTAATTTGGCTGATGGTTGTTCAGGCATCATTACTTCTCGATGTAGCCACCCATTTCGAAGATGGTTGCCATATATCCTTGTTACAGGGTATTACAAAAAATAAAAGAGATTTCTTTTGTTTTCTCTATATAACAACCGTTACACAACAGGCGTTGACGTAGGGATGCGTCAGGGACTAGTATGATCCTTGACGTATCGTGTGAGAGTGACACCGTATACACATTCGAATGCAAATTGAAAAGTGCAAAAGAGATTAGCTGAATTACTGGCGCATTTCTTTATAAGCTTGATTATCGTAGGTAATGACGCAATCAAAATGAGCCTCGTGTGCAGCGGGCTCTTATTACATAACGAGCACAGGGCGGCAATTTTGTTTAAAGAAACGGTCTGGCGCATTTCCGGTCAAGCACCCTGTTTACACAAAATGATAGGTAACTACCAGACATATGAGAGTGATTTTATGTACCATCCTGTACAAAAGTAACTTTCGGGTTAAAAACAATAACAAAATAAAAGCGTAGACATAGAAGAAGGATGGGTATAGGGAAAGACAAAACAAAAATAGGACAGAGAGATAGATAGATAGAGAGAGAGAGAGAGAGAGAGAGAGGGAGAAGGGGGAGAGAATGGGAGTGTGAGAGAAGAGAAAGAGAGAGAGAGAGAGAGAGAGAGAAGGGGAGAGAGAGACCATGGAAAGAGAAAAGGAGAGAGAAAGAGAGTGTGAGAGAGTTGGAATCAACAAGACCGAATTGTGATGCATAGCTTTCTCTTCATTTGTTGGAAATTGACATGATCGCGCTGCCTCCATTGGTATAAACCAATCGATTGATAGCCAACGTTTAAACCCTTTCTCTAAAAAGTGAGGCAAAATACCTCCAGCTCGCCTGTTTCGGAATTGAGAAAAGAAGTCAATTTGCTTTGAAATGACTCGCCGATTACTTTGTTAAATCCAACCAAAATGAGTGCACCTTTTGCGCGTGGCACGTGAGACGGTTGCAAAACTTCAGGCTGGGAATGAAAAGACAAACAGACAACAAAAAAGGAGAGTGTAATGGATATTGAGAATTTGATTGGTGGAAATTGTTTGCGCGCCAATGCACTTCTGTTTAGCCATGACGGTCAACGTGACGAGTGCATGAAGAGGGATAGAAGGTGGTGGGGGCGGGTGAGCAGGGGGGGGGGGGGGGGAGGGGCTAAGTTGGGGGATGGAGGGAATGTACAGATGATTAAAAAACCAAGGTTGTGGGCCTATGGATTAGCATTAAATATATCGGTGATGGGATCGATAAAGGCATCATTAACCGATTTATTAATAATTTTAACTTCCGTAAGTTTGTTTATGCTGAAAGCGTAAAAAAACAACTAAACTTGTGATCCGCCCAACACGGATCCTGTCAAAGAACTTGAATATGCTATATATTTCTAATATTGCACTATATACGATAATACGGAAAAGGGTCTTCTGACTCTGACTCTGTATAGGACAATGTCCCCCGAATTACGTACCATTCTCGGACGGTTACAGCCGTCTGAAATGATCACCTCCCGGGTAATTACCATCCGGACTAGACTAGACGGAATATTATTTGCAGAGGAGGGAGTATAGTCCGATAGTAGTTGTCCAATTGGTATACATAGTAAAGTTCCCCTATGGGTTTGTTGTATTTTGGGCATTTTTTTGGGGGGGGGGGGGGAGGGAGGGAGTGATTATTTCTTAAAACAATGAGATCGCAAGTTTGCCGAAAAAGAAATGTCACATCGAAACTAACACGCTATATCCAATGTTTATCTATTTATTATGACTATCACAACAAATGTTGTCTTGGAATATTAACTTTCGAGAATTTACAGGATTTGCGCTCGACTGTCCCATTTTAAGCCAAAGATGGCGCACTTGCTGAAACATTGGAACAGGTCGTGACGTACGCTTCATCTTTACACTAATCCAATGCTCTCTTTACGGATAATGGCTCTCTGAAAATTGACAGTCTGATAGACCAATAGATCTCATCTTCGATCTGAAAGTGCATCCTTCTATTTTAATCTAAAAAACCTCAAATCGGCAGTAAAGTAAATGTGAAAGTCAGCCATTTAAAACATTTGAAACAAAGGAAGATTGTCTCGGAATGCTCTTGCCGGACTAGGAGAAAAAGTTCGGTTTTCAGCATATCAGTTTGATTGAGACGGTTTACAAGAAAATTTGAAATGAAATATTTTACAATATGAATTTGTTAGCAGATCTAATAGTTGGATCGAATGATGCGTGATAGCTAAATAGCAGAGCAGAGGGCTAGTGTAAATGGCAGTTCCCAGGTTCGAAGGCAAGTCGATGGCCTATAATAAAGATTTCATTATAACTATCAATTTCCTTGGATAGAACATGGAGGCGTTGATCACCTTCAAACAAATACTTGTTTTCTTTAAACGTCGCGTTATACGAATCTTCACCATTATTAGAAAAAAGTAAATCCTACAAAGACTTTAACAAATCAATAACCAGCAATACATTTTGATCCACAAATTCTAAAGCTTGAACAGTAGATGGCGCTATTTCACAATTATAGGTTCAAATTGTTGACACTGGTTCTCCAACACATGCTCCGGTGAGAATTGCTCCACGTTCATTTTCCCCACACGAACCGATTTCCCAATTTCAACAATGGGCTAAGTACCACATCCAATTCTAAACCCAAACCTGAATCAAAACCCAATTTAACCTTACTATCTTTTAAGAAATAAAACCCGAATTAATGTCTGGTCATCGCTATTTTTTATGGTTACATTCTACAGTTATGTTATACAAACTTCGTTAACATTAGTCCATGGCTCTGAAATCGTGCAATATATTTCTTCTCCAACTCCCTGATATTTTACCCATTTTTTCAAATACTTTGATGTGAACACTTGCGATGAATCAATGATCGCAAGACAAACAAAAGCACCAACTTAATTCTTGTTATCATGCCAAATAGTTAAAGACCGTCAATACTACTGGGCCAGAAGGGATTAGACCACACAGCGAGGTCACTGACAGGTGGCTATCTCAGTAACTCAGCTCTCAACTAACATAAGAAAAAGAGGATCATGGGGGACCAACAGGCACCGATTGGGGAAGTTTTCTATATAGAGGGAGCAAGTAGCTACAAGTAGGACAGTGGGGCTTTAAGATATTCAATGAGTGCGCTTTATGAAATTTGATTTCCTTGGGTGTTCCAATCCGGTATACAGTTTACACTGAGCGTTAATCTTACATTTCGTTTAAATATCATTATCTATGATAGATGAAGACAAAAAGAAGCTTGACGTGGACTAGAAGATTAGATTGAGTTGGATGATAAGGGATGGGGAGTATGCTAAGAGGGAAGGGGAAGATGTCCCGATGTAGGGGAATCCGCGTCATGAAAACAAAACAAAACCAATGGAAAAAAGAAAAAAAAATGAAACAAAAGGTGATAGACTGTACAAAATATTGTCTAAAGAGGGGGCTAGTCATTTTAGCCGATCGAGGCAGACAAACCACTGTTGGGCTCAGAGTATTGCATCTCGGTAGGGCGAAGGAAAGACAATGCCACCTCTAGTAAATTTAAAGCATTAAACGAATCTTAAAATGTAGAACTTGTTTTTTTTAATGATGATGTTTTGACAACATTCGATGATGATAGATAAGACTATCATCCCCAAAAAGATCAGAGGATACGGAGAAACATTATTATAATAATTTTTTTTTTTAATTATCCGGGAAGATGAGGATGACAACTTGAAATGTATTATATTTTATCAACAGAATATATGACACGCACTTCTTTTCTACATCTTGTGATTTTCATCACCAACACCCTCAACTTATACTTCATTTGTTGTAATTCGCCAATTACCAATTTTTTTTTCGTCATTCACACAATAATAGTTGGTGCATTTATTTTGCACACTTAGATTCAATTTTCTACATGATGTATTTTGTCAATGTATGTGAATTCTATCAAATTATTACACACTGGATATGAAAAAAACCCACATTCATAACTTATAATTTTGTTTACAGATGACGTTGACATCAGAGGTCTACATTACAACATTTACAAAATCGTAAGAAAAGAAAAAATATTGCCATTTTTTGTCATACTCCAAATGGATGTGATTAGATCTCTATAGCTGACAAAATAATAGGCCTATCAATTTCAACAAGTATGGCATAATTTATCGTATTTCGATAATGTTTTTAGAGGGATATTTAGAGAATGCAAAGTGGATAAAATAGCGTAGTCGTAAGTGCGCCATCTTTTGGCAAGAATACTACATGGACTTGAACATGGCTAAGCGAATATTCTTTTGTGATAAAGTATAATTCTTTAAAAATCATATTTGAAGCCTCCAGGCAGAAGAGAGTTAACGCGAATTAACTGATTTTTTTTCATTCAATATACATGATAGAAATACAGCATAATTATGCTTGATATTTTAGATATAATTCAGGTCAATAGCATAAATATTGCTCGGAAAAGCGTCACAGTGACATAATAGGACACGGTCCTGTGATTTGTGAGCAATGGTTACTACTGATATTGTACTTGTTGTTATCCTTTTTTTTTGCTTGGGGCATGGACTGCTGACTTTGGCAAATTATGAATTCAAAAGTGGTCGCAATTTCCAATGATGTTTATAAAAGACGGGTTGTCAGATGATTTTAATGGGTGCAATTGGAAAGAAAGGGAACTGAAGGTTAAATGATAATGAATGCAGTGCATCTGCATAGCACTCTTCTACATAAGATTTCGATGTGATTGGATGACGATTAAGATACGTTTCATGTGTGTGTCCTAGTACATACGGTACCCTACTAGACATAAAAGGGGTGTGAGAGAGAGAGAGAGAGAGAGAGATAGAGAAAGAGAAAGAGAGCGAGAGAGAGAGATAAAGAGAGAGAGATACAGAGAGAAAGAGATATAAAAAGAGAAAGAGAGAGAGAGAGAGAGCGAGAAAAAAAAAAAAAGATTATGATAAAAGACAGAGTGGGAGAATGAAAGAGAGTAAGGGAAAATGAGGGAGGGGGAGAGTGAAAGCGTAAGGTTGGGAGAGAGCGAGAGAGAGAGAGAGGTAGAGATGGAAAGATAGAGTTCAGGCCCGAGGGAAGGAGAACAAAGCGTAATGATAAGAAAAAAATATCCACATCGAAAAGTAAAGCTCAAACTGATTAAAAAAAGATACACTCCACCCGCGACTACACGAAGAACAGCAGATCGAGCTGCGCAGACGGGATGTCAAAAGAAACATCCACTTGTTCAAACATTAATTCTGCCGCCCCCTTCTGGACGAAACTGGGCTCATATAAATGCTTTGTCTTTTTACATTTTCCTCATTTTATTCTGTAAGCAAATATCAAATTCTAGGCTAGCTTTTTCAGCGATGACACATTCGATGACGTTACTGTTACATTTCTCCCCGTGTCTTACCCCCACCCCCCAGAATATGTCAAAAAAATATTAACGCAATAAAGAAGAATGCAGGTAGGAAGTTCCCTACCCAAACAAAAAAGGAACCACAATACAACACCGATTACAATAGAAAACCCATGTTTTCAGCCTTTTCTTTCCATCAGAGAGGCAAAACGTGGACAACAAGAGAAAAACGGATTCAAACATCCACTCGCGGTAGTCCGGCATTGGCTCCGGTCCGGCCACATTTGCTTCAGGTTTTATTCCGTCTAAGATATGGGTCAATGTTTGGGATTATAATGGGATTTTAGGTGAGGTTTAGGTGTAGGGCCAGGGTTAGGGTCACACTTAGGACTGGGTAGTATTTTCGGTCCTGGGTTGAATTTAGGATGGTGACCTTCGAGCCCACAGCCCACGAGACCGACATCCAACTAGACCGAAAATGTCGGTCTCGTGGTCCTTCTAACCACTTTACAGAGGGTTCACTCAATGGACCGAAGGCCGTAGAGACCGACAGCCCACGAGTCAGACATTAATTCTTGATTTGATTTGATTTGATTTATGTATTTCTTTGTTTTGTCGGTATCGCGGACTGTCGGTCTGTACTTCGATAACCTCGGAGCAATAGTCTCCAGAGCTTGTGTCATATAGAACTCCTACCCCTCTCCTACAAAAAAGACCATCTTTTAGAGAGATAATAGTCAGAGATGAGATCGTGATGCAAACAATGGCTGGTGATAATTGCACACGCCGCTCACCGCAATGACTTCTAACCTCGCCCCCGTCACAGCCCAGCCATCTATACTCAACGGCAACCCTCTCTCTCTCTGGGACTACGATCCGCAAATAAACTACGTAGTCCATCGATCGAAAAACATATATATTTCGCAGAGCAAGCATGTGAGAGACGATTTCGTACTTCGAAAGAAACAAAATCCTCGTAATTTAATGGAACAAAGATATATCAGATAGTAGGCAATGAATATTGGTTACTCTGAGCGAGACCATTGATGTTGTACAATTTTGTCAGCGGGTCTTATTTAGCAAGCAAGCAAGCAAAAACAATTGACAGTTCTCAACAGCTAAACGGTAATTTCGTCATCAAAATATCATAATAGATAAAGTATGAAAATTAAAATGGATCACCCTTGTTCCCGAATATTTTGTTTATGGCTGGTACCTGTTATGACGCATGTCCGAAAATGGGTAATTTTTAGTATAGCTTTCTTTCGGCTGCAGCCCCCTGCCTCACATATAGCACGCCTATCATTGTAGCAATATTACGGAATTTTTTGTTTTATTCAAATGTGGCCGCCAAGTGTCTCATTTAAACTGAGCTTTGTATAAATAATAATTACTCGCTAGATTTTGTGCCGAAATATCTAATCTGTTACGAGATAACACCATGAGCGAAGGAATATAAAGCTTAATGCGTCAACGAAATTCATTGCAAAGCTTCAGGTAAATCGTTCGTCATTTAAATCGAATAAGTTAATGTTTGCCTTTCTCTTTTTCTATGTTTTATTCAAGTATTCACCAGAGCGGAAATAAAATCAAAGATTGACCGAATGTTGATGAAAGTGTTCTTTTTAATGTTAAATGTTCTATTCTTTGTTAACAAGACTGTTTCCTTCATTCAAAAAAAGATTGAACTAATAATTGGCTGGCTGATAAACTGGTGTTCAAGGAGGTAGCCATTCAATCAATATTGGGATTAGATGAAGGGGACATAATGTATCATATTGATTTAAATACTTGGATTTGTCTATATATTCTATTTACTTTTCAACATCTGCATACACAGCACGGTCCCCCTTTCCCTTTCTGCTCTCTATTTACTTAGCATTTTCATATTTTGTCGCGAAGAGTTGTTTCCTCATACTTTCAAATTTCTTTGTTATGTTCGGTTTTTAGAGCTTCCATGTGCAGTTTACTCTCTGCTGGGCCCTAGCATGTATCTGCTCTGTGCTAAAAGTATAGTGCTACTCTAAGAAACCCCCGTTCAATGCACCTAATGCGCACAGTAACGTCGTGAACGTGGTATATCATGCAGGAAAATGTAGCTTTGTAGGTGTTTTCTAAGCTCACTATAGACGTAGTCATTTCCAATCTAGAATGATTATAACACGGCAGATTTCGGAATGCACACGATTGAACTCTTTGCATGCCACATAAATTATATATCTGTGCCAAATGTTATTCATTACGGGATAGATATATACCAAAGGCTTTAAGATTATTGGACTGTCTCCAGTGCAAGATCAATCTTTACTGGTGTTTAAAGGATTGTCATGGAGCTAAACACGACCGGAACATTTTGCAAATTGTGATGAACAAATCCTTTTTGTTAATTTGTGTTTTGTGCACAATTGCACGTATGGTAAATGAGCGACCATGCAGAGAGAAGAAAGCAACCAAAGGGTTAATGAATCAGATTGACCGAGCCATTCATCTACATGTCAATTTGCATTTCTTTTAATTTGATGATGAGAGAGAAAGCACAACGATCTAATCCTATCTGACGTACTGTGTACGTCAGATTATTGAATATATAAAATATATATGCATGTGCGCGATAGCTCAGTCGGTAGAGCAGTGGTCTCGTAATCCGGTGACCCGGGTTCGAAACCAAGGCGACGCGCTAGTGCCCTTAATTTGGTAAGGCATTAATCCTCATTACCAAGTCCCTCGGAGAGGACCTAAAGTCGTCGGCCGTCTGGTTGCTTACTTACAAGCATTTATGCTTTCTTAGCAGTCAGGTAAAATAACCACCACCAACATTCACACTTACCAATTTATAATTTTGTTCATGTTTGTGAAATAAAAATACTCATTTCATGTAGGTGCATGAAAACAGTAAGATGGGCATCAATAAAACTTGGGCAAAGTCACACAGAACGAATTTCTTGAGGATAAAAATAGGAAACTTATGGATTGAATATGAACAAATTACATGTCACTGATGAATAATGAGGGAATGACATCAGAGCTGCCAATTTGTCTCGACGAAATGATAATTTCCATAGTTTTCAACAATGAACAAATTTATCAATGGATATCCGTTTTTTGTAAAAACTTTGTTGATTTGTTCTTCTTCTGATGTGTCTTCTTTTAATAAAAATTAAATTATTGTCGCGCTAGAGTTCTTATTTAAAGAATAACATTATATCTTGGAAGAGTACATGTGAACCGTCACCGATCAGACGAAACAAAACCAGATGACGAGGGCCGCTGCGGAGCAAAATACCAGGTCTTGAATCTTGGGTGGGGTATATTAAAGACGAACATGTCAGTTTACCCATTTACACCGTTAATAGGTGTCACTCATACTTGTCGATAATCACCTGTATATTATTACGACGATATTCGCCTCATACTCGGGCATTTAGACCTGATCCGGCCTAAGAACCCAATTTCAACGGATATTTCGGATCGGACAGGTGGGCTTTCGTACCCCCTTTTCTGAGATCATGGGGGCCCGAGATCCCTTCTAAAGCCACAGCGTCAATCTTGTTTGCATATCTCAAGACGGGTGTTATGAGCTAGGATAACGGTAGGCATCCCATCTCGACACGAATGTCTAGAGAGAGAGAGAGAGAGAGAGGGAGGGAGGGGGAGAGAGAAAGAAAGAGAGAGAGAGAGAGAGAGAGAGAGAGAGAAGGAAAACAAAAAAAGAGAGAGAGAGAGAGAGGAGGGGGTCGGGGGAAGAGTATATATATAGAGAGAGAGAGCGAGAGAGGGAGGGAGGGGAGAGAGAAAGAAAGAGAGAGAGAGAGAGAGAGAGAGAGAGAGAGAGAGAGAGAGAGAGAAGGAAAACAAAAAAAGAGAGAGAGAGAGAGAGGAGGGGTCGGGGAAGAGTATATATATAGAGAGAGAGAGCGAGAGAGGGATAGAGTAAGAGAGAGAGAGGGAGAGAGACTGAGAGGGGAAGAGAGAGAGAGAGAAAGAGAGAAAGAGAGAGATAGAGAGAGAGAGAGAGAGAGAGAGAGAGAGAGAACGTACATAATACACAGGACAGGAGTGGTGTGATTTGAACTTTTCGATTGAGGAAGAGGAGTAGAATGGCCGACGAGCTTGCAAACAGAAGAACAACATTTGTCATCTTCAAAAATAACAAAGATAAACAAAATTATGTCGAGGGTAAAAATAAACCTTAGATTTAGCCGAAAATATAATTGTCGACAGCAATTTTGAGTAGGGGGGGGGGGGTTATGGTTCCTTTCATTCGCCCCATACACTCCTCTCGTGACACCAAGTACGTGTTATAAAACACACACCTACCTCGTGTGATGTAAGTTAAATTCTCATGAAAGTCACTATTATAGAATGGCTGAAACAGGTAACATTAAGCAAACAAATTCAATCCTATGAATGAACCACATTTAAACTCATCAAAGAGAGAGAGAGGAAACTGGTTGGAAACATTCATTATTCAATGTCGAATGAAAACTTTGGAAAAGAGATTTTACTTGAATAAAACCAAAATAATAATAAAAAAGGAAACCCCTGTTAATTCATTTGAGGAAAACACTTTGATTAGCTTATCACCCCAAACGGTGTGCCAATATAAATAACACGTTAGCTTTGTAAAAGTTACAGTAGAACTTTATCCCTGAGTTCTTTCTATATTTACTTAAGAAACGTTTCTGACAAATAATATCGAATTAAAAGAATTAAGCGTGGATACTCATTTATTCGAAAATGAGACCACGACAATGATGACATGAGTAAGTGCTATAATTTATTTCACCTAACGGCATCATTGTGTTCTCATATCCATCTATCTATAGTTTCAAGTATAGAGCGAAAACTTTCACTATTCTTTTGGTGCACAGCCTTGACTCTGAACACCAACACGCCGTCAAATTGACAAGCTCTAGCTACCACGAGTTCGTATACAATCTCGGTGTAAAATAGTGATGTCGAAACGGTTTGGATAAGAAATCTCGTGAAAATAAACATCGTTATTACGTTAGGATCAACTACTCAGAGTAATTGGTCCTAACTCCGTTCGCTGGCTTTCGGCTTGCGTCGGGTTTACCAGGGAGATGAGACTATACTCACTGGGTTTACATATCCATAGACTGGTAAATGAACAAGCGATTCCCTCATTGGAATTTCCGTGTTTTGGGTGTGTTTTTAGGATACCATAGGGATACCAGACACGGGGTTTCGGTTCGTAATAATTGAGTGGATGATTGCTGGCGGGTATTTCTAATTTATATTCTTTCAAGCTATTCGAGGATGAATATGCATTATGAAGAAAATAACAGCGAGTGGAGGTAGTGTAGGGACATTGAAACCAGTGAGATAAACTGAAGTTATAGCATAAGCACAGCGAAATAAGAATTTCTAGGAATATCCTCCTTTGCTTGACAGAGACTTCAGAGGTAATTATTTGAAGAAAGAAATAATTGATTGGCTTATTGCTATTGCTTTTGCTCGTCAGAAGCTTTAATTATTGTTTAGTTGGGCAATCAATCCTGAATCCATCAATATATATATATATATATATATATATATATATATATATAAAGGTTTAATGGTTAACTAAAAGCTTATCGTATCCAGCCTTTTCATCATGTATGTATGTATGTATGTATATATATATATATATATATATATATATATATGTGTGTGTGTGTGTGTGTGTGTGTGTGTGTGTGTGTTTGGAGGGGGGGCAAAGTGACTGCGATGCAATAAAATGAAACATGCAAGTTCAAACGGGGGGGGGGCACTTATTCACTGCTTCCTCATTTGGCTACGCTATCAAACCGAAATAGAAAGTATATGTCAAACGATTCCGAATTTCGTAATAAATAGAAAGTAGATATATAAGAATGATCGAGTGAGTGATTAATAACATTGGAACTGTGCCTGCTTTCAGTTCTCATCTTATCACATTTTCCTGATACGTTATATTTAACAACTGAAAAAGGGGAGTGGCATTGATTTATCTTCACATTACGTGCATTGCATACACATGTCATCAATAATTACTGTGCACAAGGGGCTCGCCCTCTCGACATTATAATGAAATACCTTGTACATGTATCTGCCTCTCCCGACCCAGGTGTAGAAAACTGACATCTGGGACCCGTTTCACAAAGCCTTTTTTCAATGACAAATGACAAATACCAGTGACAAAACTGCTGAGAACCAATCAGAAGCAAGGATTTCAGTAACTTATAAAAAAAACTGTCATTTGTCACTGATGACAAGTTTTGTGAAACGACCCTTGGTATGACGACATTGTGTAAATGCTTTAAACGTATATGACACTTGGATGAAAGCTAGGGTAGGCACTTGCCTCGCGTGAGCGTGTCTCTAAATCTGAACGTGAAACCATCAAAGTTCTTGACTCAGTCTACATCAATATCAACACCAATTTAGGCTCCAAAAATCAGTTCAATGAAGTTTCAGTCGACTTTTACTTGATCTATGCACCATGTAGATTCTAGGTATTAAAACCAATACACATCCGTTAATACTTTCTCAAATATTTGTTAATTAAAACAAAAACCTTCGTCTCTAAAAGTTTTGGAAGAGAGTATGATTCCGATGTAATCGTGTTTCATTTCATTGTTACAACCAAATACTATCTGTTTTTTTAAACAAAATTTTAAACCCCCTTTCTTCCTTTGATATTATGAAACACTAATCGTTCTTTTAACGTATTCATAATAGCTTTTATTATGGCAGAACCGTGATTAAAGAGCCCCATCATCTTATAAAATTAATGGCTTTACCACAAAGAGCCCCTAAATTCATGACCATCTTTCCCATTTCATAAAACACACAATTTTTATCCCCTTTCTCCTCGTCGAGTTTTCTCAAATCAAAATTGATTGCATTTTTACGACATGAAATCAGCGCCGTGTGCGTGCAAAACTTGGCTTGACTCAATCTCGACAACCCTTAAGACGAACAAAATAATGCATGTTTAATGAACAACATCTAATGTCTTTCAATATTCCTCGTCCTTGTGAAAAAATGAAAAAGCTCTCCCTTTTCTCTGAATGATTAAAAGAAGGCAATAAAAGTAGGGGAACTTTACGAGGAAAGGACATAATAAATGTGTCTGGGCTTCGACATGGCATCCAGTTACATCGAGTGGAGTAAAGCGGCCGAAACACTCCAGAAAAGCCCAGCTTTGTTTGAAAAATACATAGTCAAGCTGACAGAGGCAGCAAGTTTTATTAATAAAACGTGAATTGAACAATTAAATTGCACCTAATAAACGTGAGAGCAAATAATTACCCAGGGATGGGCTTTAATTACAGGGGTAGTCTCATGGGTAAGGTCCCCAACCGGCGGGGTGACGAAGAAGGAGACGGCCGTTGGTAGAGTACACCCACCTTGACTAGGCCGGAAAACAGCCGCCTTAAACCCCCGCTTACCCTCCCCCATTTCCCTTTGTTTTGCTAGACATTTCTGCCTGGTAATGTGGCCTTTCGAATGCTGTATGGCATTCTGGGTTTGAGCAGCAGTAACGGGGGATGAGAGGTGAGTGACGATCGGGCCAGAACGCCGGCGAGAGTGTGTAGGCTGCCCGTCGGCACCCCCAGACGGCACTTGTCTGCCTCTCTCTTTTTCCACCGTATATTAGTAGCCATACAAGATTGGTTTAATCAGCCTATGTATTATCAAAAGCTAAGTACACTTTCTCTCAAAGAACTCTTGAAGGACCCCAATAAATATCCTACTAATAGCGCAGGAGTGGTGTCTTATGATATCACTGACCGACTCTAATAATATGACGTGGAGAAATTAAGGTCCTTCCAATCTCGCCGCCTCACATTATCTCCAACAAGCCTCTCTTCATCTCCCTCTCTTAATCCTTCGTCTCGGGCAGTTTCCGTGTATTTCTTTCCCTTGTTTTTGGTCGGCGATGAGAACTCATTTCCTGGCATATTTAGTTTGAGTAAACAGCTTTTTTGTCGTTGGTTAAAAGGCACAGATGGGGAGGTCCTTTACGCAGGTTTGATGCAGGGACGAGCGATCCTAACGTCGGGATAGCTTCCCGGCGCGTCAACGTGTGATCGATGAGACACACACGTAGAGTGCGGGTGTGCAAATTACAGCCTTACTCCTTACCTGTAATGTGCGTGGAGGACTTTAAACATGATCTTAGAAAAAAAGCCAACGCTTAGAAACCCCTTCATCATATCGAAAACATTTAGATGACATTTAGAAGCTGGAGTCGATAACGTTTGAGCGGACATAGGTAAATGAACAATCTTACCTCTCCCCCTCTCTCAATATGTGTCTTCGAGTGCCCACAAAGCTTTAAGAGCATGTAGTGCTGAAGTATATCAGAGGGAGAAAGAGAGGAGAAGAAGAACAAAGATGCTGAGGTTTCTTAATTTCTCTTATCATCAATCATCCTGAACCTCATTGCAAATAAAGATGATGCTCTTCTTGAATTTTTCGAGCATCTAGAGCATGAATTTAGGCTTGACAAAATACAAATCATGGTAAAAATGAGTTAAAACCCTTAGGAAGAGCATCACGAGATACAAGTTTAAAATATTATGTTATTCAGTTATTAAAAGAGGCTGTTCTTTGCCCCTCCCTCTCTATCCTCAGTCATTCTTTCTCTATTTCTCTACCCATCTTTCCCCTCCCCCTCCTTCTCTCTTACCCTCTCCTTACTGCCCATTTTTCTAGTTTTATATCCTTCTTTAGCCATGTCTATCTATCAGGTCTAGCAATTTACATACTTCATTCCTAAAAATGGAACAGTGACATCTTCAAAGACAAAATCCCTGATCAAACGTATTACATTATCCACTTAATACGAGCTTAAAATTACTGCAACCCATTTTTATCAGAGTATATCAACGTTACATTCGATACCCCGTTGTTTACTCTTATTGAATCTTTTTAATGGCTGTGTAAAAAGGAAAGATCTTACAAGAGACAATAATCGCATATACAAATTTAGATAATTTCAATTTTTGTTCGGCGTCGTTTTCTGGATAAATTTTTCACAATAGGTATAATAAAAAATGGCATTTATTTCTGCATTGACTGTTGGTCCCATCTTAAAATGATTATCTTCTTTTCCATCTTTACCATAGGTTTCCATGGGGACGAATTTCACCATGGAACGCTTTCATCAGCTTGAATTCGTCTCAAGAAATGCTGCTGGAAAATGATGCGAGGTAGAATTCCACTTAATATCGAATCTGCAGCAAGACACGGATGTTCTATCGCCTCAGGCTGCTCAGAAATACAGTTTCTGCCAGCATTAAAAGCGAAGTTACGAAATGTTATACGCTATTTGGTGCTTTGGTTGGTTGTAAGACACATACTCCTGCGACAATTCACCGTGGTTTAAAGCCATGCAGGGGCGGGTGGCTCAGTGGTAGAGCAATGGTCTCTTAATCAGGAGGTTCTTGGTTCGAAACAAGGCCGTTGCGCTAGAAACCTTATGTAAGGCATTGATCCTCATTACCAAGTCCCTCGGAGAGGACGTAAAGCTGCCCTGGTTGCTCAATTGCAGGCATACACATGCCCTCCCAGCTGTTATTATTTATTCTCATCATTCTCATTCTCATTCTCATCGTCATCATCTTCATCATCATCATCATCTTCATCAACATCATCACCATCGTGATCATCATCATCATCACAATCATCGCCATCATCACCACCATAATCATCAACATCATCATCACCATCATCAACATCACCAAGTAGTCTATACTAACTAAATTATGTACTACCTAAATTGAACAATAAACCGAACACAATACTCGACCCTAAACGTAATCTTAAACCTAACCTAAAACCTACTTGTCACCCTAACCGTAGCCGAATATCTTTGACGAACGTTAGCCAACTCGAAGATACAATTCAGATTGTGTACAACTTGTACAACCTAGATGATGATGACCTAAATGATTATTCGCATTACGAATAAGTGGTAAATGAAAAGGGCCTATCAGCAGATTATGTGCATGTCTGTGTCATGGTTTTTTTTTATTTTGGTGTAATTTTGTATTACCGGCGATGTGGTTTTCAGACAGTTTTCATATCAGAACATCCTAACAACAGAATACAACGGTTCATACTTGTACTGCATGTACGATAAACAATTAACAAGGACTTTCCGACACAGTCTCTCTCACACAAAATTATGTTTGTGTGAATTGACATATTCATAATTTAAGGGACATCCGCTTGGCAAACCTTGCTTTCTAAGTATATGTGTTTATTGTTACAATGTGAAACGTGCTTTCATGAATGACGGGAAAAGAATTCACCTATCACCCCTGTATATATATGATATGACTCTTAAAATGTTTACTTCCAATGAAAGAGTGGAAAATAGATAAACATGAAACTCGAAATGCAGCTTTGTTTCGAGAATAGGAGATCGCCTTTAAGCTGGCGACATGGAGGGTATCATGTGTGTAAACACACCAGTGAATGAGTGGACGACAGGGAGATCGATGGCCGGCTTGAAGGAAGCACGATCAGGGGGGAAACCAGGGCGACATACAGTCGACAACAAACTCTTTCTTGGTCTGTACTCCCAGGACAGCTGTGCTCTAGGGGTGGTACCGTAAGGCAAGGGGACAGCATGAGGTGTAGCTTGAGTCCATCCTTTGAGAGGGCATTTGAACGGTGGGGGAATGGGGTGGGGAGGGATTCGGTCTTACTCGGAATCGTTTCAAATTAAAATTAAAAATATGAGTAATGAAATGCGATTTTCAAGGTTGCTGATCAGGAAGAGGGTGCGGGAAGAGATTCATGCGTCTTATTTTTTCTCGTATTTCCCCTTTTCACTCGCACTTTCTCGCTTTTCTTTCGTTCTAATGTTTCACCACCCAAATGGGGGCGGGGGCGGGGTCACGTGTCCACTGTGCCCCTGTAGCTACTCCACTGGGTATATCTGCATGAGGGAAGGACCGGGGAGGGGACCTTACTCGTCTAAACTTCACGGACAGCTGTAGTCTAAAAGTCTTGGAGGGGCATGCCGGCAGAGAGGATGCCATCTGAAGAAGGGACGAGGGGGGGGGCATGAGGTGTCCCTCGGAAAGTCTGAATGAAAGGGTGGTGAATGTCTGAATTTTGTTTTCCAAAGCAAGTCAGTTTCTAACGTTCATATTCGAACAATTTCGACGAACAAACTATAATAAAATAAGGGGGAAAAAGGGGAAATGCTATGCCAATACATATTTTGCCCATTCCATCCTGTCCGACGACGCCAATCATACACCATGATTATAAATATTTCAAGTATGTAAAGTTGGCGTAGAAGTTGACGTAGCTACAGGGGTAGGGGAACGGGATATGTGTCTAAAATCGATTGGCGAAAAAGGAGAAAATTAGGAAAGGGAGGACGAGAGAATAAGATGACAAAACCTCTTTCCATAATTGTTTGGCTAGGCCTATGCTAATTTGGTATTTCATAAAAGGAAAAATCTCTGTGCCACCCCAAGATGCTAGTGGGCCAAGCCCCCCTCGGATTGTAGGACACACGCTTCGCCACTGATCAAAGAAGAAACCGACCTCTAGAGAAAAATTGTCAAACTAAGCATCGTGCATATTATGACCTATAACATGTACGACCTGCAATTATGGCTTTACTGCGTGTACGAAGGAATGAACATTTGCCAACATTGTCACATTGTTAAAAAGCTTAGCGCCCTCTCTCTTTGCATAATCAATAGTGAAAATGCAACATACGAAAATATAAAAAATTCTTTTATATTCTAAATTTATTTTTACTTCCAGACTGATCGTTCATTTGTAATCTCAAAAGCATTATGAGAAATTGGAACGTCATTGTTTTTACATATCCAAACCGGACATTTCTCCCAAAAGTCACTGTGTGAAAGGTTTATTTACTTAAATCGAATTCCTTACTTTTCGGTGTATTTGATTTTGTCTGCGGTTGTTCTTTGTATAATGTTGCCATGGTTGCTATAGCTACGGGAATCAAATTACTTTACATGTCATATTCATTATGATGTTGGTGGGATTGTTTCGGTGCAAGGATCTCGTCTATAAACTGTTTGGATTTATAAGTGGTATATGTTTGTCAAACACGGGCTGAGTGCTGCATCCATTTGTATTTGCGGTGGTGGTGATGGGGAAGGGGGATCTCTAAACCAATGAAGATGATTTTTAAAATAGTGCAATTCTGTACTACGTTGTTCAGGGACCCAGTTTACCCTTTGCTGGTATTTCAGAAGGGAACTGCGTAGATTAGGTACAGCCATGGACTCATTTACATTCGTACGTTTTATCATATACGCATCAATCGTGTACATTAAATCGTAAGTGAATTGTGAATCAACAAAGCAAACTATTGGAGGGATAATCTTTTTTTTTTAAATTTATTTATGTGAGGGGCCATATAATCTTCGTTTCACGTTTCTATTATCCCATTCTCTCTCCCTCCCATTTTTCTCCCCCATTTTCTTTCATTCTTTTTCTTATTTTTGTCGTTATTTGATGGCCCCACTATCTTTAGGATTATGATCTCTATACAATTTCTCGGTAGTTCACACATTTACATTTGAGATTTAATCTGTAATTCTTTCTGGTATGTTTACTACTCACCATGTGATGATGTTTTAATGTATATGTATGTCTATGTCTATATATGTATTTTATGTTATGCAGGGTCCCCAAGAATAACAGTATTTTAACTACTGATGGGGCTACCCTGTTGAAATAAAACGAAATAAATAAATAAATAAATAAACCAAGAAAAAACAAGGATTTATCTTCAAACAGGGACTTATCAAAATATAATTATCATTTAAACATAAATTTAGAATTAATCGATTAAAAATGGACCATACAAAATACGTGAAGTATCTTTTCCAAAAGAATGAATTCGATGATTTTGCACAAGCCTGATTTATTTTTTAACCATTTCAAATGAGATTTGTTTGGTTGGTCCAAATGGGGCGTTTATGAGAGAGTAGAACACTTGCTCTTTGAAACTGGAACGCCGTGACTTTTGTTGTGTGTTGTTTTTTTAATATATCTAACCGCCATAATAAATGTATATTAGAGCAAATTGAGGAACTGCATAAATTTAGTTAGTATTACCTGGGTAGCATGAATTAGGACTATTTAGTCATTCTTATTGTAATTTCTTAAACGAGGGCCCTGTTGATTTCAAATCACAATTTCTTTGTACATGTATGTGTCATGCATTAAAAGAAAATTATTTCCATTTACAATTTTCAAACAACGATGTATTCATCTGAATAGAAGTGAAATTAATTGAACAATTTTGTTAATGTAATACGAGTATATCTAATTTTATATATTATTAATAATAATGATAATAATAATAATAAAAACGGTGCTTATAAAGCGCTTACCACGGAAGTCTCTAAGCGCTAAAATTGCATCGGATATATGTATGTATGTATCAGAGTACATATTTTCCAATATGTTTAAAAACAAATGTTATGTCCTCTTTTCATAAGCGGTGATCTGTGATGAAATGTCGCTTTATATTATATATCATTATAAGAATAACAAGTCAAAGAAAAAATTTCGGCATAGCAAAACCGGACTGAAAATATATGCAAAAAAGATAGAGAGAAAGAAGAAAACATAAACTGTTACATTTGAAGCGCAACTCCATGCACAGCCGACTGGAGATGTTGTGAACCTTGAAATTGTCTAAATTTGTCTCCAGTAAGCACTGAACCGGGCAAAAAGTGCAGCATCTCCTTGCCTTGTATAACAATGCATATTTGAACAAAAGCGATCTGACAAGTCTAAGTTTACTCTCATTTAGACACTCTCGCCTCTCCCCCGGACCCCATTATTTGCGTCTTTTAGATATACATACATTCCTAATGTTAGAATCTATTCGTTTTTGGAAAGACTTCTGGTGCACCAACGCTCTCATATTTGAACTGATTTTTTGCATAAAGAATGGGTATCGCAGTTTTCATTGCTTTTTCTTATCCGACAACTTACTTATCAACCCTACGGGGTATGGAAATCAGTCATTCGTTTCTACCAAATGATCCACTCTATTCTCAGTGCATTCATAACAATTATAGAAAAAGAAATGCAAAGGAAATTTTTAATTTAAGGCTACTGCTGCTGCTGTTGCTGCTGCTACTCATATTACTATTTCTACAACTACTAATAATACTGCTTTACTACTACTATTCTTGCTGCCCCGGCTACATCTAGACTATATCTATTTGTTTATATTTTACATTCTGAAAAAATTGGTGAAAGTACAACTTTTTAAAGTTAAGTTTCTACCTAAAATGGTTAGAATGGTTTAACCTGCTCTCGAGTACTTCACAAATAACTTTCTTTCAATAATCCACTCAAAAAAAAATACAATGCTATATTCAATAATGAACATTACAATTGAAAGAAAAGTTTCAAAATAGTGACAAGATTAAATAAAGAAGCAGCCGATAAATCAATCTGACTCCAAACAACGTCAACAAAAACAACGACAATAACAACAAAGGCAACACCAACAACAACAATAAAAACATCAACAACAACGACAGCAACAAGAGCAACAACAATAGTGCGTTAACCGGTACCGTCCGTGCACTTGTGTCATCAAACTGTTGTCGAAGGGCTAGTGAATTTTAATTTCCCGCCAAAAAAGGGTCTCCTGCTAAATATCTGGCAGATGATGCTTGGTCCAAGACAAGGCGCGCCTTTTCGCGTCGGTAGATCCGTCTCAATTTATGACGAAAAGACATCGCGATCGTGCCCTGATGCGCTCCATCACTTAGACTTAATGAGTCCAGCCAAAATGATGATCCGAAGGAGGGGTAAAAGAGTGCGCCAAAACGGCAGCCGACATTGAGAAATTCTGTCGTAAGGATAAGAAATTAGATTAAATCATCCTTTTGTCCTTGCACTTTTTGTCTGAGAGTGGCACAGTCGGTGGAAAGGCCTGGACTGTACTTTCGGAGGTTGTTTTGTCTGTGTGACTGTTTAACCGGAACAAAGGGTGAATCTTGGCATCAAGGTTAGGAGTCGAAGGTAGCGCTCAAGTTGGCCTAACGATCTTGATGAATGTGATTAAGACCAATAAATGCAAAGAGATTTTATGAGCATCATTCGGGCTTTTAGATCTTCAAGTTCAATCGTCTCCTCTGAAGTAAGATGTACGAGACCCCACCATCATGTTCATGCAATGTATGCATCGTTTATTTCGGTAAATTAAGGGCCTGTTGACAGGTAGTCCTTTTTTATTCGCATACGAAATGTGGCATTACGTAATCTTAAACCCGTTAACTAGTTTTCAAATGTGGTACAGGAGTCAAACGCTTCAAGATCGGTTGTCACAATAATGTTAAGGAGTCCTTTGGCATTCAATTTACCACGTGCGAAAAAGTGTTCACCCTAACGACTTATCGCCTCCAGCCCTGATGCCAGTTCGAATAAAAGAAAGGGTCATGAATCACTTCGGGACACAAATGGCGGCCTTTTGAGGCAATTTGGTCAAATTCAGAATAAATTTTCCAGGCTGACGTCCGCGCGAAGCTGACGATTTAATACCGACGCCTGATAGCACCAAGCCCCAATGTGTCGCTGGATGGCGTCGCAGAGCCATATGTTGTAGGAAAGGCAAAACATGGTCAATGCTCGTGGACTATCTGTGTTCAAGTACGTCGATTAGGACGATGGCTGAGTCAGAAATGCAATCGCGCAGGCGCTGACGGAAGGAGCAGTTTCACGGCTTCCTATGTCTAATCAGTAAAGCCTATAGAAGTGAATTGATGAAACGAAAGCTCGTAAAACGATTGTGACATGACAACAACGGCTTCAGAAAGAGGTCTTCTTCTTCGTCAAGCAAGGGGTTGCCGGAGGACGAGAATAAAATAGCTTCTTGTGACACATCCAGTGTCTATTTCGGAGCGTGTCGCGAGAGAGATAGGACGACACACAACTGAATTTTTATTGGATTCTGAAGGTGATTTCGCGCTGATTTGGGGCGCAATTGTTACATGCCAGTCGCAGTTAACACTGATACCAAGTGGCGTTTAGTGTGGTGATAAGTAAAGTACATGAAAAGAAGAAGGTTTGAAGTGGGGGAATAAGGGTAGAAGCTAGTTGAATTAATTGAACAGATAGTGGCAGTAGGGGTAGTTTAATAAGCGGGTGGTTTTATAGACTGTAAGGCCTACTTGCGGGACGTTACTGTTTCACCCCATCGCGATAAACGTGATGAATCACCTACAAAAATTGATGACCACACTCAACAATTTACACAACGTCACTGGACATTCTTGCATATGTGTGGAAATAACATTAGAATAACCATAGGTGTGGATATTTTTTTTGCAAGGGAGGGGGGGGGGGGGTTGTGATGACTCTTTTTGAACGAACATCAGCTTTCTTCTTTCTAAATTTGCGAGCGAGCGAAGCAATTGAGGATAAGAGAACAACTCGTTTATTGGGGTAAAAATGTTGTTTGGTCATTGAAAAAATAAATGTATAACTTGCACTTTAGAGCATTTCGGTGACCTAACTTTTTGTTATACATTTTACAATTTTTTTGAAAATTGCAGTCTTGTTCAATTGTTATGTTGTTTAAGAACATTTATCCCATAAATAATACAACCCTACATCTAAACTCAATATGCACATTTATTTGTTTTCAATTATAATTACGTGTTGAGTACCATCTCAAATTGAAGAAGTACAGTCCCCCCCCCCCCCCTTTTTTTAAATTCCTAAATACATAATTAAAAAAACATTTGAATATTTTTGCATTTACATACTTCTCATTTGCAATATGTATTTACTCATTATGTTTTTCTTGCATGCTCGAAACAAAGATAAACGCTTATACCAACATTTTTACTATTTTGTCTTTATCCTAAATTCGTCTTGTCCGGCAAAAACAGTGGTCTGTGTTATTTTGCTCAACACAAATGTCCTTCACTTTCCTAAATTGGAATAGCTCTTGTATGACCCCTACTCGTTAGGAATAAACGCAATTGATGAGTTGCGGTAGTAGTTGCGACATCGGAACAAATACAAAGTCAGGGACAGTGCTGGGCAAGGGTCCAGAGGGGACGATGAACATATGTACTCATCTGTTGCAGGCACGCAGAAGGTGTCAGTGATGGGGGAGGGGGTGGGGTCAGGTGCACGTTGGTAGGTTGTCGGGAGGGGGGGGGGGGTGTAAATTAAATCAAGTAAATCGTATACATTAATTGAAGTAAAATATAAAAGTAAGTACACAAGAAAAATCGAAATAGTTTACAAATGGATAGATAATAAAAATCACCCCCCCCCCCCTAAAAAAAAAAAAAAAATGATCAAAAGTAACAGAAAAGAACGGCAGATTTACCAAGTACTAAAACTGAAGCAGACACACATGGTTTGTTTGGGATGGGGTGAGGGTTCAAGATGATATTGGGTATGGAGGCGAGGGTATGTACCCACCGTGGTCGGATAACCGTAGAAAGGGGAAAAGCTGGGGGTTAATATCGTATTTTCAATATAATGGATCAGGGCGGAATTGCACGGGGGGGGGGGGGGGGGGGGTAATGAACTCACGAATTACATGTTTTCAATATGCGTGTGTGTGTCTGTGTGTGTGTGTGTGTGTGTGTGTGTTTGGGGGGTATGACAATGCATGTGCATTGGGTAGGTGTTACCGGATTTTAAAAAAATGCAGGGGGCGGGAGGGTCACCCTTCTTCAGCGGGTACACTTAGGGAGTAAGTGATGTGATAGGAAGGGGGGGGGGAGGGGGAGGGGGGGTTAGGGTGTCATAAACGAAGATAATGTGAACGAGAAAATGACATGAAGGAATGTGTCAGGGGAGCAGAGGGTGTCCCGTGTACATTAATTTGGACTATTATGTTTGCAAATAAAATAAATAATTAAATCAATTTAACTTCATGGGAAATTTATAACAATTTGCTCGTTGTCTTTAAAGCAGTAAAAATGTCTCCCGAGTTGACTAGTTATCACCCCTTTCTCCAAAGCCTCTGGCTCCCCATCTGAAGGAAGATGAGCATTTTATTACTCTGATGACATAGGACTGTGGCTCGGTAGCAGTGAATATGTTACATTGATGACTCACAATGCAGACTCCTGTATGTTTCTCACGTATAATGTTATAAATAGCCACCAGCTTTAAGGTATGGCGATTTCAATGTGTCAAGGAGGTATATATGTAAACATGTATCCATACATTTTTCATTTTCTGAATGGAAAAAATGAAATTGACAACACTATTACAGCGAATCCTCTTTGATTCCCACGTTATATATTACGGCCCTTTGCAGATGAATGGTCAGAGGATTTGATTATTTGAAGGAGGCTCGCTAGTTTAGTGTGAAAAACGAAGAAGAAGAGGAATAAGAATGAGAAGAAGGTGAAGAAGAAGAAGAAGAAGAAGAAGGTGAAGGAGAAGAAGAAGAAGAAGGTGAAGAAGAAGAAGAAGAAGAAGAAGAAGGTGAAGAAGAAGAAGAAGAAGAAGAAGGTGAAGAAGAAGAAGAAGGAGAAGAAGAAGAAGAAGAAGGTGAAGGAGAAGAAGAAGAAGAAGAAGAAGAAGAAGGAGAAGAAGAAGAAGAAGAAGAAGAAGAAGAAGATGATGAAAGAGAAAAAGAAGCTTTTATTTTTTTGAATTGTCATTGCTGAAGCTATTTATTTCTGATAATAATGATACTGTCAATTAATATTAATATTAATTACATTGTAACTCTCTATTCGCTCTACCTCATAATCTTAAAAAAACATAAACTTAATATTAGGCGGTTATCCTGGTATTTCATCAGTTTATAGGGGGTGGGGTATAGTCGAATTTGTATTGTGATAAAAATGAACCTTATGAACTCTTTATTATCCAGTTAGTGGTCTGACAAAATACTGGCAAATGTCTTCAAATAATGAAAAGATCAATTAATCGATTAACTATCAATTAATGACAAACACAATTAATCAATAAATCCACCAGTCAGTCAATCAACCTTTCATTCAACCAATCAATCAATCAACCAATCAATCAATCAGGTCTATTAAAAAACTATAAGGAACTAAATATTGATTATATTTTAAAATCAAGTTCAGGATTATACGCCTAGTTGACGTTGGTGGCAGACCTTATGACCTGCGACCTTTCCTACTCCGTTTTCAAATTTCATCAGGCAAGCATGGTTTAATTCTTTGTTTTCTTTTTGTGTTTTCACCATCACACAATGATGCTGGCATTCTGCACTAATATGGTTGTATCTGAGGATCGGTATGTGATAAACGTTTAAGATATGTGGAATTAATTGATAATTGTTGTGTAGAAATAGAATTGGCCTATATCTAAGGGTAAGTGAATATTATGTAATGCCCACAGGACGTGTGTAACAATATTAAATGCTCTTTAGTGCATGCACACACATACCCTACAGTGGCTGTATGTAAAAGCTGGGATGACCCGATTGGGTTCAATGTGACGCCATGGCATTGTGAATGAACATTGTGAATGAAAGGGGTGTGACGGTATAAACGATTGTACGGATATAAAGACTGGATTGGATTTGGATTTGGATTGGATTAGGATTTAAGTAAGATGAAAGGTTGTTGAATTGTGTTAGGGATGATAATAAACAAGAATACTGACAAACTTTATGTGGCTGTATACATGCTAATCTTTCTCGTGGGCTACATAGTTGTAATGTACATATACCAAACCCCTCCACCAAGTCCACTACAATAAATTAACTGACTAGTCTGAGGCGTATCCGGGGGGAAGGGGGGGGGGGGGGGTGGGTGAGGCAATTCCATTACTTTAACTACACACAGAAATGTGCCCTATGTAGCAATTTTAGACCCCAAAAGGCACCTGATATAGGTTATACGTTTTTTGTCATTTCTTTCTATTTTGCCCTTACCCCCCCCCCCTTTTTTTTTCTCTCAAGAAAATCATGGATCTGCCACTGCCAGTTCAACAGTCAGTTTGAATGTACCTGAATGTCGGGAGAAAAAAAAATCGAAACTATATACGGTTAGTGTCAAATCCATATCTCTTTTTAAATTTTCATTTCACGAGATGTCCTGAATCTTTGAACCTACAACTTGAATTATTTGATGTATACATCTTATATTACCACTTTCAGCCACCTACTTCGTATTCTAGAGACATGCATGTTCACTACGTGATAAAAACTGGTCTATTTATCAAAATATCAAAAGTGAAGAACTTAATGCACAAATGACAAAATATATTTAGTGATTTATGTTTCGATTTATTTATTATCATCATCTGATACACACATAACGAACCAATCGTGTTCCCTTTTTTTTAATATCATACAATATTTGGCAATATGTAACAGTGGTCGCATATTAGTTGTCCACACTTACAACACATACAAGATCCATCTGCCTCTTAAAAAGAAAAACCCGTCACAAAAATATGTACATTCAAAGGGGGTGCTAAAATTTAAAGAAGTATGAAACATTACGTGAAATCACTTGCCAAACTCATCGCTGCAGCAATAAATAAAATCCACATACTAACGAGGATTAAGATATAAAGTACCTGAAAGCTAGATTTCAGTCATTTCAAACAAATATCGGTGGATTGTACATAATCTTGCATAAAATAGTAATTGTGTATTCTGCTTGCTGTAACGACATACTGATACATATACATTCTCCTTTACTGACAAAACACAATTCTTGACAAATGTCCAGTGGGGTGTTGAACTCTGTGAAAATGGCTAATTTTGCTACACTTAACAAAAAGAGATATCAAATACTCGTTCATCTTTTGAAGAATAAGAAAATACGATATGTATATTTAACATTTTTCACGAACACAATATATTACCGTATCGGATTGAATATTACCTTGAAGTAAATCAAATCACGACTTTAAATTTTTAACCGAAAAGTGATATGTTGTAAATTGTCATTACCTTTTATGATAACGTCCTGAGTTTTACCATTCCACTGTAAATATCTCAATGTCATTGTAAATAAATGACAATATAAGTGAACTAATACTTTCATTCTGGCAATATGTTTTAACAAAGATATACATGATGTACATTCAAACACAGAGGTGGGATTTTCATTGATTCACAAGTAAATATAATTTGGCACAAGAAAAAGGTGGGCAATTAAAAAATTAGACAAATAATTGCAGAATCGTTCTTATCGAAGTACATTTCCACAATACAACATGTTTAGAAAACGGTTTCAAGCAGAGCACAAAAGCTATGAAAAACACACAATATTTCAGGTGGTTTAAAACTTTAACATTTCATTAATTTTGGCAATAAGTTATGCAACTGTATGTGGAATATTGAATAGGATAAACGGAAGGTCCTTTGTATACTTTCAAGAACACGAAAGGTTTTATAATCGTTATAATTTCTCAAATTAACCACTGAATTACTGCTTCCAAATCGATCTTGTTGAACACACACAACTCAGGTTCATTTCATGTTTATTTTAACAACTATATTAATCATAATCCTGACAGAAATCACGATTTTGCGACACGTCGAAGTAAAAACAAAGCAAGCTTCATGGCATTTCAATATTGCACAAATTCAACGAATCTTACGAAGTACTTTACATTTTTTACATAAATAAAAACCCTCTAACAACTCTTTGTCATGATTACAGCAGTCACGATGACTTCCAACATGAAAAGATACCTTACACGGCCCGCTGACATGACGGTGCTTTGTTAAATACTTTATGAAGATGGACGTTTATGAAGTAAATGGGTCTTCGGTAAATATTTCCCTTTCTTAGGCTACCGACAGAAATTTCATTTGACCAATTGTTATGGTGGCGCATAAGTAATTATCACCCTGCTCGTAGTATAGACGCTGTAATTCAGAGTCACTTCTTGTAGTATATGCGGAAAAAAGAGTTTCAATTTCACACACGAGAATGAGTGTGCGGGATACTATGTGGATTTGAAAATTGCCTTTTATATATAGGTCAGGCATCTGACGATAATGCACATAGTTATTGGCAATATGGTAACATTTCAAAAGGTGTTAATAAAACCTTTTGCCATGACAAGACAGTAATGCATCTATTTGGCACGCTAGTTGTAGTATTTCCTTCTATCAGTTCCTTTAATGTTACTATCATTGATGCTTGTAGCGTTTAAAGGGATCGTTTAACAATGTTAAATCTGAGATACACGGCCCTAAGTGTTATCAGTGTCTGTGATATGGTGTAATATTGAAGCCCTAAAAAAATTGCGCTTCAAAATGATCAAGAAGTGCCTCAAAAAAGTAAAAATCTTTGAGTGACCGGTTTTACCATACTCGTTTTCCCCAATAGACTGTAGTGTTATGAAAACCGTCAGGCGAACGGTTTTCAAAATTTGTAATTCCAATCATAAATATCTTGATAATCAGACAGGCGATCGGCTTGTAATAGTCATGGGGCTCCTGACTGACCTAAAGGTTTATAATTATCATTGCATCATGAGCTAAATCCAGAATTTTGTTTCAGAATCTGAGACAAAGTTACCGGATCCCTTTAAGAACTCATTGGTATCTTTATGGACACAAACATACACAATTTCTTTGAGAGCTAAACTAAAGGTACTTTCAGTATTGACAAATACAGTACGAAATTGATGAGTTTCAGATGTACGCTAACATCGAGGAAATGTAAGGAGATAACTCCTCCTTTCATTACAAAAAAAGAAGAATGATTGACAAGAAGGTACAGGAGACAAAGGACTGACTTATAAAAAGAGTAAAACTCATGGACAATCTGAGAAATAATATAATAGTCAACGACCAGATGTTGTTTATCCAACATAATTCATGAATCACAAATAGACTGAATAAAACAGAGACAAGCAAGATTTTCGTGTAATTGATGAAGAAATTTGATCAATGACCGGTCTAAAATGAGAAATCTTCCATGAAATATCCATCTTTAACCTCAATGAGTTTTCCATCCCGTCCGAGTTCGTGGCACACTATGAAATGTAATAAATGGCGTTTTCTCTCGCTTGAATTCTTGCTCCGTTTCGGAATGTTGATTTTGACACCTGCTTAATGACACCGTGTTGCTGATGAACTCAAACGCGCGCACGCGCCCCCGTCGATAAAACAATGGAGCTGCGAGCGCATCGCTTTCGCAAAAGGTGACAACACATGTCTAATATGTTACGCATTAAACCCGCTAATGTGTGCCTTGCATTGGTTTAGCTTGTATTTACCTCCACCGAGAGAAAAAACGTATACAATCGTCCACGAATTGAGAAGATGGTGACATGAAAAGGAGTTGATGGTGACACAACAAGGGGGCAGCAAATATGATTATATTCATATCAATTTATGAGTCAACTTGGCGAGCGGGCGCGGGCATTGACGCTTTTCTTTCGAGACCAGTAGTCTGCGATAGACCGTGTTGGAGTTGACAAGCAGGCGACGCTATGGCGGTGCGTATTCAACCACTGTATAGAAAGCGTCAATACCAAGGACAGGAATGGGGACAGCCTCGTTCAAGGGCTGTTCAGACAATCAAAAACTATAATTCCACCATCACAAACATATCTTCCTTTAAATCTCGACCGTATAGAGAAGGAGCTGAAAGCTCGCGACGAGAAATAGTGTGTATGATGTGGGAGAGGGAAGACGGTGGGAAGGACAAGAGGTCTGCCAGAAAAGTAGGAGAGAGAGAAAGAGAGAAGTAGGGGGATGAAGTATGAAAGAGAGAAGAGTAAGAAATTATACTTCGAAGGTAGCGAATGATTATGTCAAATAAAGAGATAGAGAGGGAGAGAGAGAGAGAGTGGTAGATAGAGGGGGAAATTAAGACAGAGACGAGAGAGGGAGAGGGAGAGAGAGAGAGAGAGAGAGAGAAAGACGAGAGGGATAGAGAGAGAGAGAGAGAGAGAGAGAGCAATCTTGCACTGCTTAAATATTCCGTCTTTTTGTTTGCATTTATTGTGAACCGAGACTCTGATTGTATACACTGACAAGGACTGTTATTTTCTTTCAGCATCGTGAAAATCGTCTTGGGCTTGGTCACTGACCCTCGTTATTTTTTCATTTTCGCCGTTCTGCTGTTTGCTCATCGCAGCTGTAAGAGACGTGAATGGCCCAGGCCTGAATTTTAATTTGTTATGTGTGACCAAAACCAACGGTCAGGCACTAACTTCATTTCTTGTGCATGGGATGCACGTACCGGCCATCGTAGTCCCACGCGTGACAACTGACGTTATTACGATTAATCTACTTTTAACAACTTCCCATTTGGCGCCATCTGCTTTTTATGTAATTCCGGATGAACTTAAAGTACCCTATCCTCAAAGGGGAGAACCCTTTAAAAATGATCTGATATAAAATAAGTGTTTGAATTCGTTGATAGACTAATTAGTTAATCAATTATATTGTGATCATTGAAACTCCCAAATCTAAAATGGTTGACATGGCAGTAAAAACTGCTAAACAATTTTGTCCTGCCATTTAATACAAAAATCCCCGAAAATCTTCAACAATAATATCCAACATTTATTAAGAGACGTTAATATTTGTTATAAAACATAATATTTCATTCAATTCTAACCGGGTGATCGAATCTCTTAAAGCACAGATAAATCGGAGAGTAAATTCGTTTGATATTCCATATCATCGCAATCACCCATTGGGGTGATTTTCAAGACTTTTTTCTTCTTCAAGAATTGAACAATACATTTAAAGGTGATATGGAATCGAGATTCAAGTACTCAAAATTGGTAAATCATTTATATAATTGTATTTGAAAAACTTAAAGAGGCTATGGATGTATTGTGAAAATAAGGATAACAAGACGAACACTAAATTGCCATATTATTTCTTGTCAAAATTCTTCAACAATACCTTCCAGCATGTCAAGTACAAAAAACCATAGCGAAAAGCACAATTTATACATGAAGGATTTCCGTTTGCGTTGATAATAATCCCAAATCCCTCTAATGAGATATTTTCTCTGACAATTAAGACACACGGACCCACCCTCAGTGTAATCTTGTAATGCATTCACTTTTGGTCACACCATCTTGGGTTGTAAGATGTCGGTCATGGACGTGGTGGCAATGAGTTCAGCTGTAACAGTGTGAACTAACAAACAAGGCATCATCCTATCGTAAGGCTTTCACAGTTTATCACCCTGACCCTACCCCACTTCCCCACCATATTTTCTTTTGAAAGAGCTAATTGAAAATCTCAATTTTAAAGGGTTCCATAAACTGACGAAGCCCTCTGTGTCTTATATTTTGTTCTTCGAGTCAGAGCATCTTCCACAATGCAGCAGCAATGATGACGTCACTCTTATCATTTCGGAAAATAATGATATAAATAAAATAAAGACCAACAAAATGAGCGCTGTCTCTTTTAACATGGAAAATCACTGCCAATGTAACTTTCCGATATGTCCCCCCCCCCCATCACTATAAGCCAAAACTCAAACACGTTGAATTTCTTTGAGTATGTCAAATACATGTAATACCTTTAAATGTTTACATGCTAACCTCGTTTGGTTTGGTGAATGAAGGCATGCTCATAACATCACTGTTACTGCAATGATGGGCTTATTTTTGCATCACTTTGATTAAAGGAACTTGAGAACCAAACCGTTTGTCTTTACAAATCTGTAGTTGTATAATACATTATAATTTGTTATGTGTTATTAGTTTAACATCTCCATTTGAAATGCAGTTTAAGAATACAGCATTAGAATTTGATTCTAAAACCATGCCCGTCTCAGTAAAAGCAGATCTTCAAATTCCTAAATTCCTAATTTATAGAATCTTATTATTTTTATAATGAAAATGTTTGAACAGAATATTGAAATTTCATCTTCAACCATTTGTATATTGGATATCATCCTCTATTACTTAACCTTCCAATATTCTCCATCAACTACACGAAATCTTGCCATCTCACGTCGAAAATATGACTTGCTTATTTTGCATGCAACTGTCATCCCTCGCGATCATTTCGTACGTCGTAGAAAAAAAATATAACAGTTTAATACTCGAAAAATCCTTTGGAGTAGAAGGTGAATACGGGCAAGATTTGCAGGTTGACTAATTATATTGGACGTTGTATGCATGGAGCAGGGGATTAAGTGGAATCCATAACACCTCTTGATTGCGTCTTCTGACTACCATTCTACACCAGTCACATTCTATTTCCTTGCGTGTCTGGTCTCTACTTATCGAGATAGGATGCTGCTCTCTGACCAGAATACCAATTTATGATTTTTCTTATTTTTTTTTATCGCTGGGAGCGTGAGCTGCTTAAGACATTAATATTTCATTGCCATGTGCTTGGCAATGCCCTGTAGTATATACGTGCATGATATTTATCTTTTTACAACGTCCAGTGAGCGTGGTACATGATTGTGTATAGTGTATACAGCTAGTTGGATACATGATCATTATTTTGCACAGGGTGTTTTTGGAATATGAACTTCTGCTAAAATATCCATAGTTAAACACTCTTTAACATAGTAGTCTGAGAGATAAATTTGTGAGTGTTAATACATGTCTCTCGATTTACATGACGACTTCTCCAGAATTAAAATAACTAAGTATAAATTCTTATAAACTTAGCTCTATCATCTCATTTTTTATTTCGAAATCCTGCCGCAATAGTCGTTTTTAGTTGTCACTACTTGTACATTAATTCATTTACATATGTTGTCGTCAGATCTGAAATACCTTTAAAGACATCACTGTTTAATAAGCAGAGACATATTGTAACAGAGGAACTTGGTCGTAAACAATTTGAAAAATTAATCACCCATTCATAACCAAGCTAATCACTTATTTACCTAACACTTGCAGTGATTTTTTTTCAAAATAAGACCAAAATGTCTGCATACATGATACTGAACGTGTTAATACAACGTTAAAGAAGACATTTCAAAGTGACTGACCAGTTAACACCTTTACAAATTATCTACAGTGCATTTACACACTGACAAGTATCTACCTATACCAAATGAATGATTCTGGTATACAAAGTGTACACAGTATACGCTTTATTCAAACATTGATTGGTGTAGGATGTTCAAGAGGGGAAAATGCTTTAAGATAAAAGCTACATTTAAAGGTAAGATATATTTGTCAGTTAATCGCCATCAATTTTTGTTTACCAATAACATGAACTCCATGAAGTCTTGGGTTACGAGGCTGAAGAGATGAACGATGTTTTGTCTCCGGTAGGTTGTGCAGCGTGTCTTCAAGTTTAGATGTTGTATATTTCGTGTCATCTGTACGCCACAAAGGTTGCTCAATTCACCCGAGTTTACTCCATCGATACCACGTGACCTCTCATCGCGGCGCCATTTTGTGGGGAAACCTCAAAATGGCGCGGACCCAAATATATTAGCATCTTACTTTATCAAGTTCATAAATAGCCACAAAGTCTACTCTGTATATTACAAACTGAATGAGGAATGTCACCGTCTCTTGTTCCGCAAAGCTTTAAGTTCCATTTGTAATGACCATGGCTGAACCGGTGTGGCTAAGGTGCGCATGCCCACAGTAGCTACCTGATTTCAGTTCGGAATCTCCCAGTGATGACCCACCGGATAAGATGGTCTGACCCGGAAGAGCTCCCGTGAAGTGCGGCAAGGGCGGCGACGCCTGGTGGACAGATAGTGATGATGGGGTTGTCATGGCAACGGATGAGTGCATGTGATGGAGGTGGGACATGGAGTGACCAAGGTGCGGTGGAGGGATGCATTCTTTCATCTTCTTCTTCTCTTTCATTCGTCTGTTCTGGAACCAAATCTTCACCTGTGCCATATTGATAACAATGATGATAATGATAATAATAATAATAATAATAACGATATTGATGATGATAATAATAATAAATAGTAATAATATTAATAAGGCCAATAATTACGAGAAAGATACAAGAAAAATGAAGAAGAAGATGAAGAACATCAGTAGAAGTAGAAATAGTGGATGTTGTAGAAGCAAAGTAGACAATATTTACTTTTCTGACGTATTGATCATAATCATAATTGGAGGAAAGTAATCAAGTTGAATTAAACGCCTACCTGTGTTTCGTTGAGGCCTAGCATGGCGGCTATTTCTATTCTTCGGGCTCGGGTTAGGTATTTGTTAAAGTGGAATTCTTTCTCTAGCTCTGTAAGTTGCTTGTTGGTAAAGTTGGTTCGACCATTGTTGTTGGCTGCATTTGTAGCAAAGTCGCCTGCCTTGACTGTAAATCGAGAGAAGACAGATAAAAACAAAAGAAAGGTGTTTAGCATTGCTTTAAAAAAAAAGTTTTTATACATTTACACATACATACATGATGTGCTTTGTAAAGAACAGTGGCCATTTGATATCGGACATTAAAAGAAGAAGAAGAGGGCTAAACGAGAACGAAACAAGCAGAAGAGAAATCAGAAGACAAAGAAGAAGGAGAAGAAGTAGACAAAGAAGAAGAAACGAGAAACAGAAAGAAATAAGAGAAAAAGGAGAAGATGAGGAAAAAGAAGGAGGAGGAAAAAAGAGAATGAAGATGGAGATTTCGACGAAGTTTGTGAATCCCGAAAAGATGAGCAGCATCATAATCTAATTATAATTATTTCTTGTTCATGTTATAAAATGATCCGATACAGGAAAAACAAACAGAATTTCTAAAAATTAATAATCCATGATAAATGTATATGCATCTGATTGATATACTTTTTCCTTCAGTAAAACGAACTATGACGAATTCTCTGTACCTTTCCCTTAATAAAGCCGAACGGTAAACCGCCACTCTTTGTGAGATATTTAATTTCTTTTCAAAAATGGTCAATGGAATTACGAACTTTATAAATCCTGTGTTATCATGGTGTGAACACTGTGTAATGGTCAGGGTCTACTTTTAATAAGAGAATAAATAATAGAGAATAAATACAAAAGCTTTAGCGTTGTTTGGTGTAGAATACAATGCCCACGATATAACACGTATAGCGGAAACTGGACGTTTGTGCAAGCATTTGTCGAAACTGGCGGCCATGACTGCAGAAACACTAATCCTGATACTCTTTATATTACGACATACCCTCAAGTTTAGCAAGGGATATGATTACTAGGATTGCATGAATCTGATCTTCTAGTCCTTGAAATACCATAAGGTCCTGAGGCGGGCATGTGAAATAAAGCACGTCGTACGGGTAACCCTATTACCCATGTCCCTTCTACACCGTTCAAACAATACTTGAAATGATTTCTGAAGTTTACCTTTGTTGCACTGCCATGAAATCATCTATAGACAATTGAAAACTGTTGTTTGAGATACTACAGATATGAACATGATATACAGTTCGTTGATTTTGTGGATCAAAACGATAACATGTTTCTAAAACCTTCTTGAATATACATTTTGATACCATTAGTTTTTCCAAAACATTAGTGTTCTCTAACGCTCAATAGAATAGGAACATACATGCTAGTGGGGTAAAACGTATATAATTATCATTGGGGGAGTTTTATCTAATCTTGGATACTTTTTAAAACTTTAGGACAAAAATAGCATGTGCTCTCATAATTATTATCAACTTTTGTATGATTTCATCGTAAAGGATACCTATATTTGGGTCTATATTGATTCAAGGTTTCAGGAAGTCGCATCGAAACGGTACCAGCCAACTCTCCGTGGCCATATGGCATAATTCGCATACGTACGATCCCTCGTATTTAGCAATGAAACTTAAATGTAACATAAGTTATCCCTTTATAGTATCTTATTACTACCGTTAAAACCCTCCGAAATAGGAAAATCTTGAAAACATATCCCCTCCCTCCTCATCGTTTAGCTAATTAACGGTTGGTACGGTATAAAATCTATAGACACACGCAGTTCAGATAAAACAAAAAACATATTGTCGCTATGACAGGAAAGGGAAAATCGACCTTGATAGCTAACTTGATTAGAATAAAGCAGAACAATCAGAGAAGCATACTGATGAAAGTTTGAATGAAATCGGACAAAATTAGAAAGTTAATAATTTTTGAAAGTTACAATTACTATAGGTATGGGCTCTTCAATTTGGCTGAATTAATAATGTCTATGTGACAACCTTCCCATTTGCTCCAATACACAAAAAGGACTAGAACTTCAACTTTTAATAAATTTATCACTCGGGATGGTCTTTCCTTTTTAGAGGTCCTGTATATGTTCTCTCCATGATTATTTTGAGTAGTGTCCCAAGGGTGACGGCACTTGGAAGAAAAATAGAAATAAGTGATATTTTGTACGCCACAAACAGGAGAGCAATCCGTCACTAGATCACAATCCACTGACAAAATTGCCGATTTGGGATTCCCATAGCTGTAGTGATCACATATTTCAAACACTCATAACTTTCTTAATATTGGTCCGATTTATTTCAAACTTTCGCCATGCTGTTTCTCTGGTGTTTCTGCTTTAAGTGAAATTATTATTCTTATCTCTTTCGATTACTATTCTACGAATGTTTTGGTGACAAACCTCAAAGGAGGCCAATTTTAATCACGTACATTTTGAGTTTCTGAAGTGAGGAAAAGTACAGATCTCGCAGAAGATATTCCAGTGACATTACACTGAAAATCAAGTCCCACTTGGCAGAAAATAGTTTCTTGAAATGCTACAGCGCCGTAATGACAGCCATGCTAAAGCTATAGGGTAATAATCGGGAGCGCCAGGAGTGACAAGTCTGACAGACATGAGCGCTATACATGAAACTACTACCCTTATCATTATCATAATACTACAAACATATTCTATATAATATGTGTGAGGAAATACAGGCAATAAGTTGATAAAACACTTGTAGAGGGGCTGACAAATCTGCCGTTATCGAAAGGTTTTCGTGATTGTTGAAATTTGCTGGCTCCATCAACTCCCCAAAATGTATCGGGATTCTTATTCACCACATTATGAAATATTGAGCATTCTTAGAATAGATTCGAAACAATCACACTCAAAATATGAAGAAAAAAACACAAGATTGATATTTAAGTTGACGTAAAACCTACAATTTGTAAACATCATGAACATGTGTTGTCAACCAATTTCTTAAAAGGTCAGGTTAAAAGACCTTTTTATACTGTATATATAGATGAAGGAAAATTCTCCTTAATAGATGAAAATCTGTAAAAACAGGTCAATCTTTTAATCATAATATTTTGTCTTGTTAATAAATCATAAAGGAAATTTGTGTTTTTTTAGAACACAAAAGGTTTTTTTATTAACCGTGTTTCATAATTTGTAGCGAAACTCGTTGATCTTTAGTTTTTCTTTCAAGCTACCTTCGATTTCCACCTGTCTCTGCGTTACACTTGTATTCATGTGATGATGCATCTAAACCTAACAGAATTTTGGGAGAAAATGAAACTGCTTCCAGCAAAATAGCTAGTGTATGGGACCAGCACTTTATCCATCAAGCCATTTTCAGCTGTAGGGTATATATACACTAGCAGAGTTCTCTTTTCGCTCGTTTGTCTCCTGTTTTATTTTATCAAAAATTGAAGGGCAAAACAGGCTGATAAAAGGAGGAGGAAGAGAGACTACCGTTTGAAATTCACGCCGAAGTGTTAGTGCGGCATCATCAATTAAGTGCGGATATGCATCATTTATGGGCGACTGCTGCACGCTTAACACTTTACAAAGGTTTGACTCCAGAAGACCGGGAGAGAAACGGGGAACAGTGGCTAAACGGGAAGTGCAAAATCGCAAGTGATGCCTGCAGTGTCGTTTGGTGGGAGATGGGAGAGGGGGATGGAGAGGGGGAGGGTGGGTGATGATGAGGTGGGGTGGAGAAATGGCGTTACAATATCATAATATGGAAGAAGAGCGAAAAATAGGAATAATGAACAAACTGTAAATGGACTTTGAGATCATGATACATGCGCAGGGAGAGGAAATTGAGATAGACACATAAGAGGGAGAATGAGTGAGTTCGTGGATGAGATGTGTGATTGTGTGTGTGTGTGTGGGGGGGGGGGGGTGTGAGTGAATCTTATTTTATCCAGATTTTGGAAAGAGTTTGAATAGATATAAGGAATGTTATAATCCTATCCTATATTCCAGGACTAACGCTTTGCAAATGGATAATGGGGCATAACCCGTTTTTAAAAATCTAAGAGAAGAAATAACTGCAAACATTTTAGAAGAATGGGAGAGAAGATCGAGGCAAAATTTAAGGTTAAATACACATTATAGAAACATACAGAATACGTTTCATGAAGAAAGTTGAATACAGGACTAAGAATGAAGAGGAAATGTAGTGATGGGAATGAGAGAAGAAGAGAAAGAGAGAGAGAGAGAGAGAGAGAGAGAGATAGAAGAAAATTTGAACTGAAAGAGGAGGAGAGAGACGTCGTGGATAATAGGGAAAAATGTGAAAGGTGTTCAAATTAAACCTTTTACAGTATTGTGTCGCCTTTAGACACGACACTTCAGAAAACAAAGCTCGTGTGAACAATTTCCGCAAGTGTAGCTGTCCCTTCTTGCTTCCGTCGTCTGAAAAGTCATCCGCCATGGGCTATCCCATATACACCAGCTCTATGCATAAAGCTGTGGATCAGTGGATGGGATGACTATGTATGAGACGTATGTATGATGCTCTGCCGCCGATTTCCTACACTTATCGAATTCCTATTTCGACCCTGGATCAATTACTTTACCTAACACCAAACCTTGCCTTAAACCTAGCCTTAAAACCAATCACAGACCTAACCCTATATATCCTCTACGAAACAGGGGTACAATTCGAATCACCGCATTGAAAGGCTCGCTCACGATGTTTACGATCCAAGTTTGGGAGGAAACTATGTACGTCAACCATGTTATTTCTTTATACAGATCACCAATATTAATCTGGCTTCAGGAGACTGCATTATTTCATGAATGTTTGAATGGAATCTCGTCCAAACTGGGTTGTTTTCATTTAGGTTTACTTTTCACCAAACATTAATAACATACACGTAAATTACACAATAAGAATAAAAAGAAACAAAAAAGTTTGGATATCATTATTCAAAGCCATCAATAAAATGTTCCTTGTCTTCCCAGATGTTCAAACTCAATGTTGAAGGAAGAAAAGCATGTGCAATTGCCTTCAAGCGAAGATGTATGCGAAGTGCTCCAAAGCAGTGCACAACGAAGCGCCAAATTGTGCTTTGGATGTATGCAGACGTACCTGCATCCGTCGCGGCGCACTATGGACCAACTCTTTGGCTATCGCAAAGGGGCTCGAACTGAGAACCGCAGAACTATGTTCGAATTCTTTCGTCGCCTTCTAAAAGTTATTGAATATTGGAGAGCATGTAACCGACCCGGGAACACACATATATGACGATGAGTTAATTTTGGGGGAGAATTCATGAGATAATACTATTAATGTGATTGCATCATTAAAATCATATTACTTTTGAATTCTTAAAAGCATACAAAGGATCACATTTCTCGTCAAAATTAGGTAGTATCTGCTGAATTCATACAAACCAACAACTTTGGAGATCATGTATGCATTCGGATCGTACTAAAGGTACATTATCTGCATATTGCAAAGGGCGTATGACCCGATACTGAAAGTAAGCCACGTGTGTAGATTTATGTAAATTCAGCTTTCAAAGTAATATGCCACATTCAATCAGTGGACATGTATGTGAAAGTTTGTTTTACCTTCGAAATAACAGAGGGAAAAAGTGTGAAGTGAATGTCTTACCCGCTCTCTCACTGTCCATTCCCCCTCTCCCTCTCTCTTCATCTTGATCTCTCTCTCCCTCTATATATAATCTTCTTTATGTACTATGTACTTATTTTGTATCCAAGACGTCTGTTTCTACGTCCACCCACCCATCTCCACGGCTACATGTCTACATCCCCTCGGATTTACCCCTTAAAGCATGTTAAGAGGGCAATTCAAACAACATATTTGCCCCAGCCCCGCCACAAAAATACTCTTCCCCTGGTTGTCCCTTTCCCCCTTGTGTGTGTCCGCCAGTAAAGCCAGTGAGTACTGTAGTCAGTGAGTTTGTCCCAATAAACCCTGCATGGCACGGCTGGGATACTATGACAAGCCACACGGGGGAATATCCCACAAAGATCTCGGTCACTCATGGGCGTGCAAACAAGATCAAGTCCGTCTCGTATTTGTTGATCTTTATCCAGGTATACTGTACTGGGTACTAGTATGATTTCACTATGTGTGCTTTGTCAATATGGTGTTCTGAGGGAGGGAGGGAGGGAGAGAGAGAGAAAGAGAGAGAGAGAGAGGGAGAGGGGGAGAGACGGGAAGAAATGACAGAGATAGAAAAATAGAGAGAAAGAAACAAATTGGCAGTGACGGAGAGAAATAAAGAGATATGTAGAGAAAGATTGAAAAGTAGAGATGGAGAACGGGATAGGGATAGAAATAGAGACAGAGATATAAATAGAAAGAGAGAGATAGAGAGAGAGATAGAGAGAGAGAGAGAGAGAGAGAGAGAGAGAGAGAAAGAAAAGAAAGACAGATAGGCCAAACGAAACAGACCAGGGCTTCAGAGATTCTACAAAGATAGTTTTCTTAAATTTGTTTTGTGAAAACAATCATATCGTTCTTTTGGTAAAGAATAATCGCCAATCGGACAAAATATGCCTGACTGAACAGAAATTTGTAATTTTTGGTCGCATTAGTCAAGCACTTCTTGAAACAGAGGCGCTTCCTAGCAAAATCACCACCGTAATGTATTACAATTTTCTTCGTTCTTTAAATGGTAAAGGATGATGTAAACGTGATGAAAATACAAGATAAAAAACTGCAATTGAAAACTGAAACTTATATCAATCTTCATCTTGATATGATTCAAGGCTAGGAATAGCTCGGACAAATTGAGAAAACTTCAGATGACTTGGAAGGGAAAGATTAACAGTATATGCAAGGAGTTACCAGCAACTCCTTGGTATATGGGAGCTCCTCTTGGATGTATATACGTACGTTGATCGGGTGATGATTATATGGTGGGAGAGGGAGAGGTAATAGTGTTGATTAGGTGGTGTGTTTCTGACATCCCACATCCATCATTGAGCGATTACTAACGTTGATTGCGTAGACCGACCGACCGGGCAAAAAAACTTTTAATGTGATGAAAAGCCGGGCAGGTGGTCGCACGATCTCGCGATTCGACATCACCCAAACAAATCTCGACAACCATCGACATCTATATATTCCCCGATAGCAGGACCAGTCTACCAACTTGAAGCCTCCCTCAACTCTCTTCCACAACTACCAATTTCATTCAACTAGATCCCCCTGTTAAATCACCACGGGTGTTACGAGAAATTCAAAAAGCAATGTGAATTATATAGTTTTTAGCTATTCAACTGTCCCAAATGGCTTGCCTTACATGGACAAAAAAAAATCGGCCAGCTTTTTTCAAACGCGATCTTTTCTGTTTTCAATGTCATGCGTTAGATGCATGACTATGATTTGTCTTTAATATCTGTAACATTACTCTTATTTCTATGCATCTGTTTAGCTTAACTATGTCAGAAAGATTCGTTCTAAGTTAAGGTTCACAAAGGACAGTGACCATAACACAAAATGTTTTCTACACTTGACAAGGGCGGCGCTATATGCAGATCATTTTCAACTTTTCGGCAGGAACGGGAAATGGATGAGGGGAAAGGCGGATGGTGAAGATGTTTTGACTTGAGGATGAAGGAAAGATAAAGAGCTGTCCATCATTTGTCTCGGCCCAGAGACAGACTCGGAAAGAGATTTTCCGAGTGTAAACTACTTTGAACGACGCCAGCTTCTGCAGCCCCAAGCGTGTGTCGTTAACACGCCGCGTTTTCGTCATACCTTTCGAAGATCTTGTTTAGCGTCAAAGTCTGAATTAAATAAAACTCACGGATTTTCACTCTCACTACATAATGTAATTGAGATGACGCTTGTGTTTGAATCACCCAGGTGTGAAGAAAAGGTTATGGTGGATCTATGATATGTTTATAACTTACACAAATATTTCACTTACTCTAAGCTGCACGGGATCTCTAATACCGTCCCAGTGAAATTTGGACCCCCTCTCCCGGGGGAGGAAATTCCTGTATTGGCTTAAGATATGCCACGGCGTAGAAACCAATCTACTGTCTTCAATCAATTCAAGAATTTGGAAATGTGTATGTTTGTTCGTGAATTACCAAAAAGGTTTTCTATATTATGATACAATTAAATCAAAGTCATTTGTTAGGTCTCTCTTTTATTTTCTCTTCATTTTCTTAACAGTATTTCTGGAGGAAAAGAAACAAGGTTCCTAAACTGATTTTTAGGTAATAATATTTCAGTTGAAACTGCCCTATATATTTTTTGGTGGGTCACCTTAATATATACTGTACTTTATTTGTGTTGATGCTTTTAAAGTTAAGGGTAGGAAGGCCGTTAGGTAATAGGAATTCTGTTTTTCTTCTTTCTTCCCGAGTATCCTGGGGAAATGGGGTAGAAAATGCATTTTTATTTCATATTACATTAAATTATTGATTACATTTCATTTGTGCTTTATGTCATTTACTTTGTTCCTGCAAATTGAGTGACTGCCTAATAAATAATAATAATAATAATTATTATAATATAATTATAATGATGATGATGATAATAATAATAATAATAATAATAATATTAATGAATTACATTTGGCTAGATCTTGTCATTGCATCATAGACCCCAGGATTAAATTGCTAGTCGTAAAATACCGTTATGCAATCCTTACATATTGCTACATGGCATTTCACACTTATAATTCAGTTTTTGTTTCAGTTATTTTATTGAGTATATAGACAACGCAGATGTGTTATTGCATCTCCAATTTATTACCAACGTCCTGTTTTATACAACAATAATAATAACATTTGTAGCAGTAATAGTATGATGAAATTATCTTATCAACTAATCTTTGACTCCAACTTGATCTAAGTGTTTTTTAAAATCTAAACTTTGAAGTAGAACTGGCTTTGCCTACAGTTTCGCGTTGTTTTTGTCTTGATCCATACTCCCCCACAACAAAAATCACGGTTGTACATCCAAAAATGCTTAAGGTAATCAGGTTTTCTCACTAAAAGTAGGCCGAACATTACTTTCGGGTTTATTATATCAAATGAAGTTTAGATTGATCATTATCAAGCGGCTGACAAGAACATTAACTACTGTAATATCGAAGCTATAGGACGGCATTCGTTTGAGCAAAACGATCCAGTAAATGGGTGATTCTTGTAAAATAAAAAACAAGATCAAAGAGTAACATATATACAGAATAACAGATCAGGTTCCGATATTTTGCACATGTTTCTTTCAAGAATTCGTAATTGTTAGTTTTCTTTCTCTACATCCAACTTTCCCTTTCCAGACACCCTCGCGTTCCCAGTCCTAGATGCATTCATTTCGTGTAGGGTATATCTATATTCCCAGGGCGATGTGTTGCGCAAATCGTGCACTTGCCGCATCTGCCGCGGGACGATCATCTATTTTCATGGCATTTTGCCTTCGTTTTCGAAACCTACGTAGAGAGGAAGGTAAAGTTTTAGCCCAAGGAGACACATATACACTTATGAATTGCAGATTAGCACCAAAATAAGATTTATCGCAAAACCGGTTCTCAAGGAGGGTGACAATAAGTGAATCCGGAGGGGGGAAGACGGCTGAGAAGAAGCCTGGTGGAGGATGAGACAGGGGGAAATGATGGGACGACACCCGAGTAAGATATCAGAAAACATTTTGCGATCCTTGGAGCGATTTTAAGGCAAGTGATTGATTTTCAAACACAGCAGTTGTAAAAGTCAATGAATTATTCCAAAAACCTCTAAGCATATTATACACCTTGGTTGTTCCGTTTAATTCGTAAAAGAAATTGCGATCCCCTACAAACAAGGATGACAGACTAGCTCTAAGATCAAATAAGATAATTTTTATCAATGCTGGTATCTTTTCTTTTAAATAATGATCGAATCTGGTCTAGATTTAATTAGAGGGCACAATAAGGTTAAGCATTAACCCATTGAATATTAAGAATCTCATCGACATTTTAAGAAATTACGACTTGGAACAAGTTTATACCACTTTGAAATGATACCGAATGCCTGCTAGGAAGGTATGTGAGCAAAACAACAACAACAACACACTTTCAAAAGAAACATATTACGTCACTTAGATTACAATATTGAGACGAATTTTAAAAAATAGTAATGAGCGGACTGACTAAAAATAAAAAGGCTGGTGACTTATCCGAGTATTTCAGTCGAATACGGCGAAGAACATGTGAACCCTTATTGGATGATTCTTTTATGATTTGTATTCTTCAATTCTCTCAACTTATTATTTAGTTATAGCAGAAAGATCGATCAGTCCTTGTAGGAAGACCATATTTATCCTCAACTAAATGGCAATGAATAATTATGATAAAACAATGACAATTATGATTATTTTTCCTGAGATGTCAATTTTATTTACAAAGACTTAAGCTGATAATTTCAGGAATTTGATTAATCGTAATTTGCATCAATTTTTCTAAACTTTTCAAATGAAAATAGCCTTATCGCCTTTGCTTCACTACTGACCGTTGAACAAATTCATTTTTAACGTTTCGAAATATTATATATTAACAGATTAACACGAGGTTAGACAAATATTCAACAATTTAGTTGAATTCATTTCAATATGAGTGTTGTTTAAAGGGTTTGATTGGGTAATTACTAGATTCATTCTTTTTTTTTTTAAATTTCATTCTGGGATTTCATAGCTCCACAACCTAATACTGATCTGCTGTACATGTTAAGTTATTTTTGGAGCAACATACATAAAGTTGTAGCTTCATTTCATGCTTAACTCTACTTTTGAACTACTGTCTTGTTTCCTCGAAACCTTTTTTAATCAGCTGTAAAGAAAATACGCCAACAAGTAAGATTTTACTTGTTTGTCGACGTGTAATGTTCATCATCTCACCTCACCGTTGATTAAAGAACACAAATTAAACTTTCCCTCTGCGCGGGGACAGTTCTACCTCTCTTTCTTTCTCCCTCTCCCTGGCCATTTTCTTTCTTAATTTTTTTCTCCAACAAACAAATTCTTGGAGGCACTTTTGCTTAATTGGATTTTTTTCTTCCCCTTCAAACTTGCAAGGCTCGAGCACTTCAATCGTTGCCTGAATCTTAATTGGTAGCACATTTAAGTAACCCTCCTTTTCATTGTATTTCCTTGCTTGGCATGTAGCAGAGTTGGGGAAGGATCCATTGTATTTGAGAGGGGTATCATGGTAGGCTTACCACAGATTGGTGACGTTTTAACAAGCAAATTGCAGGCAAAGCACCAAATTACCCTCCAGCCACGTTCGCTTTCCGCCAAATAGAAAATGCGTGCCTTATTCGCTTGCTAGCTTCTGGGCCTAAGCCTAATTTCAGGGATTTTAGTGTGGGTGGGTGTTGTGCGTGGGTGCGTTTGTGTGTGAATGGGCAAGGGGTGTAATAGGCAAAGAAACAATAAACGTGTGCACGGTACATGTACATGACATAAGTGGAATGAAAAAGAAAGAAATACAGAGAGAGAAGGGAGAGAAAGAAAGAGAGAGAGAGAGAGAGAGAGAGAGAAGAAGGGGGGATTCGGTTGAAATAGACAGTGACAGAGTCTACATCAAGATGAACTTCCATTGAAAAATTGTTATTCGTTGCTTCAAATTTTCATCTTGCATAACCTGTACCAAAGAGGGAATGTATCAGCAAACGTAAACAAAATAAAACGTAATGCAATTATCAGGCTTGACAATTGAAAAGAAACAAAATTGGAAGAGAGCGATCGAGGTCGAGAGAGAGAGAGAGAGAGGAAGTTTTAAACAAAAAACAAATGTTATAACAGAAAAGAAAGCAACATCAATGAATTATGTATAGAAACAATAAAAACAAATCATATACAACAAAAAAAAACAAAAAAAAAACGAGAAAGGACATTAATAGTGAAAATGCAATATCGATATGCCTGGATTGTAATTTAGAGTTACAGGTTAGAGGATTGGATATACCCATATATTTTTAAAGAGAAATCGAGAATGTGAATAAGAAGACAGAGAGGGAGAGAGAGAGAGAGAGAGAGAATGAAGGTAGAGGGGTTAGAAGGAGACAAATATGTAAGACAGAGAGAGAGAGAGAGAAAGAGAGATTAAGAGTGGGAATTGAAATTGTGGCTGATTGTAAGGTGGACACGCGGTTTCTGGGACAGCGCGCCTTGACGCAGAGGTGATACATCACCCCGCCGACTCTCTGCGGGGCCCAAGCCGTTCGTGTGCTTGATAAAAGCCGTGCCTGCCACAAACACAGTCATTGCCTCCCGACCCGCGCATGTCCCGCAAAATAATTCGCTCGCACGTTTCGCCAAATTAGTCTGAATTCGTTTGTGAATTGTTTGTGACTGGAGTGAGAACTCCTCGAAAACAGAAGGAAGTGAGAGAGATTAGGAGGGGCACGAAGAGAAAGTGTTAATGGACCGCTAGTACTCCTCCAAGGCAAAATACTAAAGAGAAGAAGGAGATCGAGAACCTGACGAGGTTGTCCGAACAAATGTCTGCCCGACACGTCTGCAGCTCAAGTTGTATCCCTTCCTAAATTGTTTCTGACGACCAACAGGAGATTAAAACTTGAGATACACTCTCCTTCAAATCATCAAGATTTCCCGAAATTGAATCCAAAATTCATCGCATTAAAAAAGAGAAAGCAAATTGGTATGATCCGCATTTTAAAAAGAAGTTTGTCTACAATCATTACAAATCAATAGCACTTTCGCAGTTTTATGTTTTACTCAACATGTTTTTCCACTAGAACAGCAAGGAAAAAATTGTAAGAAATTTCGTAGATGGAAACATTAATTGTTTTTCGATGATTATTGAGGGTATAAAAGAATAAATATTTCTGAGAAGATATTCAAAGTCTTCAATGTGCAAAGTAGAATATATAAAATCTGCTTAACAATGATCCATCTGTTTTTCTTTTTTTTTTTTTTTTTTAGTTTACAGTACCACGATAATTTCCCCATTTTTCTGAGTATTTAAAAAAAACACTCAGATGTTAACGTGTTTGTGTGAAGTACATTTAAAAATAGCATTTTCTTAGCTTGACCGTATTGCTTAAGTTCCTTTAGTGGGAATTTCCGTTTTTATTTTGTAATGTTTTTATTTGTTAGTAATATTTTAAAAGTGAAAGGTTCCCAGCGAAATTGTAACAACTAGTGTGACGTATCCAATGTAGATATGGGGGTGGGTGGGGCGGACTGGGAGTACCCCCACAATTTCAAAATTACCCTGACTTTGACCAACACCAGTATGACTTTGATTTATATCATCACGTGTGATCAATACTCTCTTATCTTGTCCTCTTTTTCCTTATTTCATTTCCAAAATTCCGTTTTTAATGTTTACTTATTGAACTGTTGTTACATATCCTGGCTAGAAAACAATAAATAGCTTTAAAAAACTTCACTAAAACAGAATCCATCAGCAAATTTTCTGTGAAATTGAAAACGAAACGAGAATATTTGATTGAATCGACAATGGATCACCTATCTATACCAAATCACAGCCAAGTGATAAATTGACTATAATCGGCGTCAAATTTGATCGTTTACCATTTCATTGTTCTGTTTAAAATACCCATGATACCGATTGATATTCAAGTACGGTATGCATGATCGATAGGTTTGCTGCAAAGGCTCTTAACCCGCCATATTGCTGAATATTTGTCAACAAATTCAACGCGCCGTCTCTTTGGAGGAATTATGCCATAATGCCACTTTGTAAAATGCACCAATTTATGACGTTGATTTCAACCGGGCTGGCAAAGATGGTGATTAAAAGCTCCTGAATCCTCAATAATAGGATTACTGTTAAAAAAGAGTTGAACACACCATCATTTGTTGTAATCGTGTTAGAATATTATTTTGTTAATGCTTTCGATACATTTTATTGTATGCCATGAACTTGGAAAGGAGAAGAAAATAAAAAGAATGATTACTGACATGTTAACGAGTATAGTATATATATATATATATATATATATATATATATATATATATATATATATATATATATATATTTAATTATAGTGACGTCAAACTTAGTTGACGAAATCTTTAAGTTTGCGAGAGTTTAAAAGGTTGATTGTCCGAATAAGAGAACCACCGCCCCCAAAATTATTGACTGGCTACTCAAACTTTTGACTACTGGATTATAAAGAGCTTTACCTCAGTTCAATCATGAATATCTCCATACCAAACAGTGACTTATTATTTTGAACATTAATTATTAGTATTATCAATATCATTCTTATCATTAATATTATTATTATCATTACCAACATCATCATCATCAGGCATAAAAAGAAGAAGATGTTGTATTGCCCTTTAGGTGCCAAAACATGGGTCGGTCGGTCGAAAATCTTTTTTTTTTAAATACTTCCCCCTTTTTTTTTCTCCCTCTTTGGGCTGATATTTCTCAGTTTTGAATGCTTTGATACATTTTTTGTCAAAAAAAAAAGAAGAAAAAAAGAAGTCGACCGTAGATTTTAAAATGTTTGGGTAGGTCGCTAAGGGCAATACAACATTTTCTTTATCATCATTATCGTCATACTTACTATCATTTAATCAATCAATACCACCAAGATGGCAAAGATAGTATCAGTTAAGCAAATATCCCCCCGCCATCATTAAATCTTGAGCTCTGGTATGGGATCGTATTTTGAGAGAAATTGCTATGATTTATTCTGGATTGTGTATCCTGCAGTAGATTGATTGTTTGAACCAGTGAAATAAAAACAGTCGCATACAGACTTACTTGGCATCATCTTCGATAAAACCACTACTCCCATGTGCAAATAATAGTGACCTGTGTTTAATAGCACATGGTGTCGCCGGGCCTACTTTATACCCGGATTTCCTTATATTTCTATGCTCATTACTCAGCCACTATACATCTTCTACTAAATTTATTTTGCGCATGTCTTTTATTGTAATCTTGAGCATTCAGTGTAAATTTCGTTGGATTCTGTGAAAATTTATGTTCTATATTTACCAGAACTCAAGTTTATCTTTAAGTCGTAAACGTTGGTTTTAATGAGGTACCTTCACCATGCATATACCAGGTAAATGAAAGTTACATAAAAGTAAAAAAATCACGATTGAAATTATATTCCAATATATATCACCGGGTAATTCTACATATAGAACAGTCTGAGAAAAGAGAAATAATACATAGAGGTGGGTTGGATTTATTTACATTCCCAATTATTCCTAAAAACGTGTAAGGGCGTTTGGGGACCATTGTTATCCATCATTTTGTGAGTTCACTTCTTGTGTACGCTGTCAAAATGGCAGAAGGGACATGGGTTTCGTACTGACCGTCATTAGCTTTCAGATGATGATTGTTACTGTACAGGATGAGTCGTATAGAATTCAACATGTAATAATGTACAATTAAGTATACAATAAAGATCTTTATCTTCAGATGATATGTTTGTTACAGTACGTGTAGTGTATATCGTGAAGTATTTATAACTTTCGGTTGATATGTGTAATACAATGTAATGTACATCATAATTATACATGCGGAATGTATATTTGTCAGTTGATATGTTTGTTATAGTGTAATATCGTGTAGAATATTTAACTTTTAGTTTGTTGTAGTGCAATTTACATCGTGTATAATGTTAGCTTTTAGTTGATATGTTTGTTAAAGTGTAAAGTGCATAATGAAGCATGTATAACCTTCAGATGATTTGATTTTACAGTGAGTGTAATGTACATCGTGTAGAATGTAAGCTTGCAGTTGATATGTTTGTTACAATGAATGTATATCGCGTAGAATGTAAGCTTTTTGTTGATATGTTTGTTACAGTGTAATGTACATCGTGTAGAATGTAAGCTTTCAGTTGATGTTTGTTACAGTGTAATGTACATCGTGTAGAATGTTAGCTTTCAGTTGATATGTTTGTTACAGTGTAATGTACATCGTGTAGAATGTAAGCATGCAGTTGATATGTTTGTTACAGTGTAATGTACATCGTGTAGAATGTAAGCTTTCAGTTGATATGTTTGTTACAGTGTAATGTACATCGTGTAGAATGTTAGCTTTCAGTTGATATGTTTGTTACAGTGAATGTACATCATGTAGAATGTAAGCTTTCAGCTGATATGTTTGTTAAAGTGTAATGTACATCGTGTAGAATGTAAGCTATCAGTTGATATGTTTGTTACAGTGAAAGTTCATCATTTAGCATGTAAGCTATCAGTTGATATGTTTGTTACAGTGAATGTACATCATTGTAGAATGTTAGCTTTCAGTTGATATGTTTGCTACAGTGAAGGTACATCGTGTAGAATGTTAGCTTGCAGTTGATATGTTTGCTATAGTGAATGTACATCGTGTAGAATGTAAGCTATTAGTTGATATGTTTGTTACAGTGAATGTACATCATGTAGAATGTTAGCTTTCAGTTGATATGTTTGTTACAGTGAAAGTACACCATTTAGCATGTAAGCTATCAGTTGATATGTTTGTTACAGTGTAATGTACATCATGTAGAATGTTAGCTTTCAGTTGATATGTTTGTTATAGGGCAATGTACATCGTATAGAATGTAAGCTATCAGTTGATATGTTTGTTACAGTGAATGTACATCATGTAGAATGTAAGCTATCAGTTGATATGTTTGCTACAGTGAATGTACATCATTGTAGAATGTTAGCTTTCAGTTGATATGTTTGTTACAGTGAAGGTACATCGTGTAGAATGTAAGCTATTAGTTGATATGTTTGTTACAGTGAATGTACATCATTTAGCAAGTAAGCTATCAGTATATATGTTACTTTGTTAGACTGCAAGAAAAAGAGATATGGAGATAAAAGAAAGAGAGAGAGAGAGGAGTCAAGAGGGAAAGAAAAAGAGTGAAGGAGGAAGGGGAGGGGTAAATATGATGACAGCATTCTTATTATGAAGAACAGGGCATCATAAAGTTCTGATTATTTCATAAATAGATGAAGAAGAAAAAAGTCAATTATCAAGGCAACAGTATGCACATTTAGGGGTCCTGTCCTTCATTGCACTTGCTAGGTGGTGGTGGGGGGGGGGGGTAGACGTCAAGGAATATGGCACAGCATGGTAGAGAGGTATGGAGATAAGAGAAAATATAAATTGAATTGTAATGTAGCGATAGATAAGTGAATTTTATTATGGCCGGCACTTTTTAATTCGTATTTCCAAAAGCGGCAAACAGGCGAGCTGCGGGTAAATATAAACGTTACCTCCAAGAAATAAAGAAAAATTGGGCAATTGGGTCAGAGCAGACAATGAAAACATGACTCTTCTTTCATTTATCTGGGTTATGCATTGAAATCCGTTGTGCGACTCTTACAAAGATTGTCATCATCTGATGGAATTCCTAATATTTACTCACATTGCCATTGTTGTGAAGGATCAAAGACGAGAGAACGAACGCCAAAACTCTTTACCAAATTAGAAACGGCACCGCTGAAAAACAGTGCAGGCGCACTTGACTGCATCGTCAGGCGTGACATATTCAAAACACGTCTCGTCTTCTTTGACACATTACAATATGGGGTTCATTGTATTGGGCTGGTCGTTACACGGTTTGCTCTAAGAATACATGCATCTATAATTTGTATGAGGTTTCTGTTTATCTCCTTTTTGCTTTCTCTTGTAGTCCATGGACAATTTAAGTAACCCGCAAAAATGAATTTCGGCACAATTCTTTGATTTTCGTTGATAAATAGCGAATGCTCACAATGCTATACAGGCTCTCGCATTTTATCCAACAAAATAAAGAGAGTTAAATCTAGATCAATGTTCATAATCTCAATAACCTCTTATGCTTCTCTCTTTACATCTTTTAGATTAAGTGCGCCTAAATTCCATTTTAAACAATTAAAACAAACAAACGTTGTCTACATCCAAAAGGCCGAGGGACATAATATATTCATATTTTGGTGTGTTAAGACTTTTGCTTTTAATTTTAAAAATTCATTGCATTACCGATGTAGAAATTAAAGCTGACTAACTTGCCCAATTATTCATAAGAGCTGAACTCCTAACCTAGATTATATTTAAAAGATTTATTTGTTGTTCTTTACTTTAATTCTTTAGAGTTGCGATGAAAATAAAACCACATATATAACAAAGAACAATCGAAGTAAACGTAAATTGGACTGAGAAGCGTAGGTATTCTTTAAGGTAATGATGATGTTCCTTGAGTCCAACCTTGTTTTTGAGGATTTTTAGAAAACAGAGGATATCATTTCTATTTCTCGATATGATCTTTATTGCGATGATTTCGCTTGTTTTTTTTTAAATTGAAAACGAATTAAAATAATGCAGACAATTTTGTATTGAATGCATTTCAAAATATTATTACAATGAAAATTAAAATAATCAATAACAAATGATGATTTATACTAGGAGGAAATATCAAGGGTTAACGCACTTTCATTCAATTGATATAGTACGTGGCACGTCATAGATATTTCGCAGAGTTTAATAGAGCGCTATCGAGTATTACGTTTAAACCTGTTCTCTTTAATCAATGCATTTTGACACCTCAAATATCACAAGACAAAGTGCTGAATTTTATTATGACATTTTTGCGCAATCGCATTTCATTCCTGCCTCCCCCTTTCTTTTTATAAGGGGGGGGGGGTAATCTTCAAATAATGAGATAAAATTTCCTTACGTATTTTGTCTACTGCAGGAAATTGGGCAATAAGTTTTGAGCATCCTAGTTAAAACTCGACGTTGCTCAGACCTTATATGATATGCAGGGGAGGTGAAAAATGATTTATGATGACATTAGGTATAGCGTATCCCAGGTTTAAAAGCCGTTAAATCAGGATTTAGCTTGTATTTGAGGTTTGAGTGATGGCTTTGAGCTTTGATTATTGGTATGCAAACGACACAACGCAACGGGAATATTATTCATTATGTTGGTTTTTAGATTTGCCAAGTGAAAAAATTGCATAAATTGCAAAGTTGACGCGAATTGCCAATCAGTTAGATCAGTTTATCGATGGCGCGTCACTTTCATGAATATAATGTTTTAAACAGAATAAAAATTCTTCTGCAGCAATACAAGAAGATTAAATTTCATATTTAACCCCTTAATATTTCAAAAGGAACATTTTCTTCCTAATTTCAAAATGGAAATACATAATTAGTAAAGAGTAGAACGTTATGGAGTTCACAATTCCTTATTGTTTCACAACAGAATTTCAGATGTTATCATGATTAATAAATTTACCCGATTCAATTGTATGTACTATTTTTAGAATGTTTCACTTTTGCTCAAGTTCATTTCGCCTATGTAAATAATGATCTGCGACCAGTGGAAAATTATCGATTCAATAAAATCGGTTTCAAAATGTTGAAAATTCTGTCTACACTATAGATTGCTTAGTAAATAATCAGGTAACACAAAATTCGATCGTTGCTATTGGATCTGATAAATCGATAATAGTCTGAAATATGTCATACACTGTTTAAAATGAAGTTATAAAAAAGACCGGATCGGATCGACAAAAATTGGTTGTATATGACCTACCGTATTTACTTTTTACGGTGAATGTATTATACTGAATAACTTTATTTTTATATTTCAATCAACTCCTAATTGTCTTAACAAATGCATGTTATAACGTCCAAGAAAAATCTAGGCAAGAGATTACAGATGTGATTGTCGAAAGTGAAGTGATTTGAAATTGATGTACATAATTAATGGTAATGGAAAGTGTTTTTATGCTTTCCAAAGGAACTTTTAAATAACTAATATCTTATGTCATTGCATAATTTAGATACTTGGAACTATTGGCGAATTTCGAAAATGGTCTATGGTAGATAATGAGGTAGGATACTGTATTTATTTTCCTTGACATACTTGCTGTTCGCGTGAAAAGTCCATGTTATGATGTAATCATGATTTTCTTTGTCCTGACTTTCTCATACATGATACGTCTTTTACACCAGGGCATCCGTCACATGGTATATACTTTTGTAGGTAAGAATTTTTATAACAGCCTTGACATATCAAAATATATTTCGGTGATCTTTATAAAATGGTATTTTTAAAATGTAAACACTTCAAAATGTATGAAACTTCATTAATAAGTTAAGGACAGGAAAATGGTTCAATATTAAAGTACACCACGACACATGCACCACCCAATCTCCAGTTTAAGGTTTGTTTCTCCCCCCCCCCCATGATGTAAACGGACCGAATTCACGTCCCATCTCCTTGTCACCCGTTCCTAGCTTGATGACGGCAACCATGCGTCAGATAACATCGTTTTAATTAATGTCAATTCCCCTCCAGTCAAATACGACACACTATCCGCCATCATCGCCTTACTTTCTGACGGGCTTTCGGCCAACGGGACACTCGACCCAACAGTCTTTAACAACCGTACTGGTAATAACCTCGTTCAAGACGCATGTCAGGTACATGTACATTAACATGGACCGTGACTTTCTGCCACCGACCGAGATTTTTCATGGTAAATTTAAAAGATGAATTACCGGATCGCTAATTAGCGAGGACATGAAATTGTTAACCAAATGTCTTATTTCAATGTTCTTTGTCGAGTTGTAAACACATTTGTTTGCGAAGTTTGATGGCGTGGAAAAATATTCCATCGTCTTGAACAAGACTGCAAGACAGGTGATTGAGTTATAAGACACGGGGATGAATAGATCTACCGGCTACAGGTAAAGAAACCAGAGATGAAAAATGGCAGGAGCTAAATAGTCGTTCGGATCAATTTTTTTTTATAATAGAGGAACAAAACCGGGATTATAATAAGTTGGAGATGTCCAAGATTTCGATAACTGTCTTGAAAAAGAATGATGAATCTGTTTTGACCACTTCTCTGGCCATATCGGAATAGGGAGTCGTTTGTAAACTTATTTGTATGCTATGTAAATAAGTCAAAACTTACACAGAATCGTCAACATCAGATTCAAACTTGCGTACATTTTATAAACGTCTCACTTAATGTACATGTATATTAAAAGCACATTTCGGTCATGAACTTGTAGTTTGAAGGCCTTGCAATTAATTTTAAAAGAAATCTCATACAATAGTTAGTCAAATCATTGAAGCGATTTCGCCAGATTAAGATAATAGCATTCGACCAATAATTTGCCTTACATCTGCGTGATATCAGTAAGAATAAATAGCCTACCCCAAAAAAAATATATATAAACTAGCGATTTATATCCAATGTTAGTCCTTTTAACGGAAAAACGGATTACAGTTTTATGGAAAAAAATGAATGTACCTTGAAAAGTAAAATGCAATTATGATACTGTTGAACCTCATCTCATTTTTTATCAGGACATTTTTTTTTATCATAAACATTAATAAATGATATAGCAGTTATCCGGATCTATAAAACCATGCATTAAATCAATGTTGGCGATTAGGCTAGGTTGATGATCCCAAATCATTGTTTTAATTGATTATGATATAAGGATGAAAGGCATTCATGTGGAAAGCATCGTTTTTGTGAAAGGTTAGTGTTTCCAAATAGTTGTCTAATGAACCGGATAAATTGCTCACTTTTGGATCATAAAATTTTCCTTCCGTGTCGGCTCGTAATTAGGGTTAATTAATTGGGTGTCGGTCGTCACTCTCTTATAATCACCCACTCTCTTTCTCTGTCTCTCACTCTCCGTCTCTGTCTTCCCCCTCTCTCTCTCTCTGCCTGTCTCTCATTTTCTCCTCCTCTTTCTCTCACTCGCCCTCCCATTATCTCTCCTCACCGACTCTCTGATAACAAAGCTGTGATATTAATTTACATCACTGTGAAATAATAACAATGATGACTTTGTCGTCGTTTTTAGGAACGTTCTATATTCTACATTTATTATGATTGTTCTGTATTTTTTAAATCTCTTTTTGACTGACGAATGTAATGTACAAGCCAAATTTAACTCCTTAATGTTGATCATTCACAGAGTAGTGAGTATATATCTACACCCGCGATTGTGATTAATGCCATTAATATAGATTTGTTTGCACTATATCATGTTATTAGACTAATGGGGCGTTGCAAGAAAGTTGCGATTGATTGCAAGTTACAACATTTGCAACTGATATTTGCAATCGATTGCAACTCAACTTTCTTGCAACGCCCCACTAGTCTCTTAAATTTCGTAGGATTTTGTTAGGATTAAAGTTTTAACAATTGAATTAAATTAACTAGATCTAGCTTTTATTGTCCCCCACTCTCTCTCTCTCTCTCTCTCTCTCTCTCTCTCTATCTCCCTTACTAATGGGGCGTTGCCAGAAAGTTGGGTTGCGATCAATTGCAAATTTGCAATTAATCACAAGACTTATGCTTGATTTTGGGGATTTGCAATTGATTGCCATTACATTCGTAAACCGGTACATACACATGATGCATGTATGCATGTATGCATCGATATTCAGTGGATGAGGTATGCAATAAACAGACCCTTCTCATACTTTGGATTTACTATCCTATCACGGGGAACTTACAGCGGTAATTGTATACCTATGGATGTTGCATGCTTTAATTATTACTACTAGTAACTGTTCTGCATTAGTCTGCATTCAGACTGAGTGAGGGAGAGAGAGAGAGAGAGAGAGAGAGATGGGGGGGGGGGGGGTACTACGCCATTTGGGCAATGAAAAATGCAAACATGGAAACGACGAGGATATAAGGAACTGGAGCCCCCAAGGTTGACGGCATGCATGCACGCAGAGAGTCAGGCAGGAAAGCAGGAAGGCAAGCAGGGAGTTCATATCAACCTCTACCGCAGAAGTCATGCATAATGCAAGTATGAGATGTGGGGTTGTATCATGGTCGAGGTGGTGGTTGTGTGTTTCTCTGCAATGTCGGTCTGATATAGACTCTAAACCAGTCAAGTTGGGCGCCAGCCATACAATTTGCACGCTCGCCACACCAATCTGACTAACAAAGGAACCAGAAAAAAAAAGGGTTAGACTCCCCCTTCCAGCTCCATTTCACATTTCCAAAGTACAACAACAATCATAGCTAAGGGGTCATATGGTTCCTTCTATTCTTGGGACGGTTTTTTGTGTTATGTGTCCCTTCTCGTTTTCGAACTCCTTTCTGCCTTTCCTTGACGGCGATATTTGCTGAGACTCTTGTGTTCATTTTTTTCCTTTCCATTTTTTTTTTACTTACTTAAGTAAATGGTTATTGTGGGAGAGTGGCGTACGCACACAATAGAGCAGCCGAGGCGTGTTTACAAAGAGTTGTGACTTCTGCATCAATGTAGCCAGTGGTTGAATGGAATACAAAGCCAATAACACGAGAGTTACACCGACTTTTGGGGGATCATACTAAAGATCGAAATCGCCCGGGTAAGTGCGACGGACGGGGCGAGAAAGCGAGACTCACGTTAGCTTTCAGATGGCATCTGCCGGGTCGGCCGGCCAAGTAATCCCTGCCCGAGGGGTGCTGAAACTGATACGCCATTGTACACTGTAACAATTTATTGTAGCGGTGAGAATAACACGAAAATAGGTGGTTAAAACACCTCGAAAAGTCTGCCTTGCGAGCGAGGGGAGAGTTGAGGAGATGATGCCAGCATAAGAGGAGGACGGATTTGTGAGTGCATATCGAGTGGTTAGCCGTGGGGAAGCTCTTAAACGCGCGATCAGAGCCCTATTGAGTTAAGTCGTGCCACTAGATACAGCACGCGAACCCCTAACAGAATACCTTCTCATGACCCCCAATCCTAGAAACCCTCCTTGACAGGTCCTGATTAAGCACCCCTTAAACCACGTCTAATTTTAATCGAATTTCGGTTTGTTGTCATACAACAAGCAATCATACGAATTGACAAAGAAACCGGTTGGTATCAACACTTCTCAAATACACTTAAAGCCCCCAACCCCATTCTCTCACCCCCCCCCCCCTCCATTCCATTTTAAAGGGTCGTTATCCTTTGTTTTGTGAAAAACCATGGCAATGGCCAAACCGCTGCTAAAGCTGAGCGAACACGCTAATGAGGTGATGAGACGTTGACCAGTGATTAATACCTTGTCGTTTCCACATCAGTGAACTCCAAATGATTCTAACACTCGCCAACAAATCCATGGAGATACCTCGCTCTTTCAAGAAACCCATAAATGGATCAAAACAAACAATTAAGGATTTGTAGAATTTGTAACAGTAATCAGTTGTAATAAAAGAATCTGACTGATGGCCCTTTGGGGGTGATGATTTTATGTGCTATAAATGCATGAAGAATTGCACAATTTTGATGTATTGTCAAGATGAGGTCTACAGATCGCAATTCGATAATTTTTCCAGTATGCAATGTAAGCTTTTATAAATTGTGAATTTTTCCCTCATTTGAATTTATAAAAAGTACTCATCTTTTTTCAAACTCATGTAATTGACATGATTTAGGATTTACTTGATCTGGTAAATATGCTACAAAGTTTACACAATTTTCTTTTTGTTGTGTCGAGGAGAATGATAAAATAGGCCAATGGAAAAGACGGCGTGTTAGTGTAGAGAGAGATGGAGAGATACAGATATTATACACATCTCTACAGAAAACAAAACACAATGGAGGGAGACATGGAGGAGAAAGGGTGTGACAGAGAGAAGAGAGGGGAAGAAAGGCAAGTACAAATACAAAGATAGAGAGAGAGAGAGAGAGAGAGAGAGACACACACACACACACACACACACACTCACACACAAAATAAATGTTTCTTGGGCAAAAATGCTTACTATACAAGCAGAATAATCGTCTCAATAATCAATAGTACTCAAGGGAAATCATTTTTTAATATTTGGAATACTTCTATTTATCAGACCGCCTCCTAGATTATAGTTTTGTACAAACAAATGATTTATCAATGTATTTGCTGATGTATACGAGTATTATTGTAGGACTTCAATATCTAAGAGATAAAGCTTATCACCATGCCATTCACGGTTTAGTGTTTGCCATTACCTTATCTGAAAATAAATAATATACGTTAGCAGGCGCGTGCCCTTCTTAATGGGAATTTAATGAAGTTGTCATTCTTTGCTACTGGGCTCTGATTATGCCTTACAAATGTAAATAATAAGAATGAAATACATCCGAATGAAATATTTCAGGCTTTATCTGGATGTTTTAATCTAATCTATACTTTTTTCTTTGAGAGTAAGTTATACTTCATTATGTGTATATATTCTAGATGATCTACTTATACGTTATAGTTATATTATTTATTTTATAGCAACATATCCCATTGCTTACTCATGGTTGTTTTATAATTTTATGTACTCATTTCCTTCTCACCTGAAGGTAATAAATTGGCAATGCAATTATCACGTCCATCCATGTATAATATCTTTTCATTAATTCATTCTCTCTACTCATACTTGTACGCTATACATACCCCTTAATATGTTGATATATCCACGCAGCAGTATAACCCTCGATTGCACGTGTGAATAAAATTGTGATTTTTCGCGCTTTCATTTTTATGCAAAAGCAAGCTACGAGCCTGTCGTCTGCTCCCTGTCGACAAAACAAGAGCGTTCAAAATCAAGGCTAAATCGACGTTCCTTCATGAAATATGAAAATCTGATCCTCACCTAAATCGCGTCGAAGATCTCCCCAGATAGAAGATGGAAATACGCCACAGAAATAGTACATGGATTGCGGGTTAAGATAATAACTGTGTCTTTGTCTTTCTCGCTCTCTCTCTCTCCTTCCCTCGCCTTCTCGGGCTTAGCTCCCGAGCTAGGATAATGTGAGCCCCTTAACAGCTATTGGGGTTTCAAAATTGACTAAAGAGGGAGAGATGTGATATTAGAGGTGAAATTTTAATATTAGGTAAAGCTGACAGTAAGATGTTAATAGAAGGATGTAATTATTGCAAATTAATTGATTTTTGTCCTCATTTTTTAATAAAACAAATGAAAGGGGAAAAATAACAATTTTAAATACTTTATTTGTTTACCTTGGCGATATTCACAACACAAGGGATGCTGTGTGTTGACCATTATAGTCGATGGTCGAGATATTATATTGCATATTTCTGGATTTGATATATTGAGGTCGATTCATTACTAAAAAAACGAGGATAAATTTTATGATTATACTTATTTGAATTTTGTTCATTTCATTCGCTCGATTCAAATCAATAGTGTTTCTCAATATCTACAAATACAACAACCCAAATTACAAGGAGTGTGTAACAAATTAATGCTCCCGAAGAAACATAAGCTTGTAATAAAATTACATAAGAAAGCAAAAGTTTTCATGCAATATTTGTAAACTGATTTCGTTTATTTATATAGAAGTCATAAAATAATTTTGGTATTACTTTTTGACGACAATCTTTTGAAATGGTATGGATATATGATAACATTTACCTTCTAGAAAGAAATAAAAACCGATCATTCTTATTGAAAAAAGAAAAAATTATTGCAGAAAATTGAAAATAGTAAAAGATAGTGAATACCTCATCATGATTTTCTTTTTTCAATAAGAATGATCGGTTTCTATTTCTTTCTAGAAGGTAAATGTTATCATATATCCATACCATTTAAAAAGATTGTCGTCAAAAAGTAATGCACAATTCCCACTAACAAGAAAGGGAAAAAAAAGGGAAAAAATAGAATCATATTGCATATTCTATAAATCATGCCTAAGCATAATGTGTTAATGGGGGAAAATGAGTAAGTACTGAGTGCAGTTGCAAATTGCAATAGCAAATGAAATGTAATGCATCTATGCAAATTAGTTTCCGCAAGGATTGAAAGGGGTAACCGTTTGTTGGAAGCTACCAATAATTCAGTATGCACGGACGAACTGGCGTTTCGTGAGCTACGCGCGCGCGTATTCGATTGAGTCGTCACTTTTCGAATCAAACTAATGAATGGGCAGTCGGGATCATGAATAACTTCCTTTTGTTATGCTAATGAAATGTGAATCTTTCCACTCCATTGACACCCTGCAAAGAGGTATATCTTATCATTAAAAAAACTAAAGTGACAATCGACAGAAATATTGCAGTGCTTCCTCCATCATCAATAATATGCAATTTGTTTTCATCAGGAGTGCGCAAAACAATAAATCATAGTAGAGAAAAAAGGTTAGGTTAGATATGTGGGATGTTTTTAAAAATAATAAGCATTTAGATGAGGGTATTTACTTTGATTAATACGATAGAATACAAAAGTGACGTCTGTATTGCTCTCCAATTGCATGTAACAATAGCAATTGCAATACTTCATCTTCCACATCTCCCATGTTTTTCTCTTACAAATCATATTGGTATCTTAATGCAACAATGATAATTATACATTCATGGTGTCAGTGTAATTAATGTCCTATGGAAGCTTAATCTATCCGACCTATTGGCACCTTGACAACAAGTGGTTAGCTGCTATTTAACATTTAAATTAAAAGTTGCAAAATGCATCTGACATGTGAGGGGGAAGTAAAACTACACAGTTCAAATTTTCTCTTCATTCTAATAGAATGAAATAATAGTGCGTAGTACCCTGTTCCAAAATATATTTTCAAGCATTAAAAGTATGCAATCCAAAAATAAAAGAAGACTTTAAAAACAGCTAATCTCTTGATTGATTAATTATTGATAGCATGCACTGTGCAGTGAAATAACAGTCAACCAACCAACCAACCAACGTCCAAAACGAAATCAAAAACAAAAACAAAACAAAACAAAAATTCAAATGGGATATTTTCAAGAACATCAACAAATTTCGTTTTATGGATGTAGGAAAAGCCGAACCTATAGTGACAAGAAGAGCAGCAATATAATCAAAAACTTAACCTACATATTAAACAAAATAACCATAACAAAAAGAAATATCAGTAATATCATAGAGTTCTACTCAGAATTTGGAACACAGTGCACACACTATGTCTGTACTGTTTTACCTCTATCTACTACATCTACTACTTCTACTACATCTACTTCTACTGATGATACTCTAGCCAATAATTATATTTCTTCTTCCTTCTATCCATTTGATTATTTTTTCTTCACTACTACTACTACTACTACTACTGCCACCACCACCACAACTTCTATTAGCACTTATTACTACTTTTCTAAATCTGCTGCTACGTCTACTACTACTTCTACTACATCTACTTCTACTGATGATACTCTAGCCAATAATTATATTTCTTCTTCCCTCTATCCATATAATTATTAACTTTCTATTATTTTATTGACTACTACTACTACTACTACTACTAACCCCACCACCACCACTTCTATTAGCACTTATTACTACTTTTTACTACGTCTACTAGCACTACTTCTTATAATTATGCCTACTACTCCAAAACTACTACTACTTCTAATACTACTACTACTACTACTACTAATACTAATACTAATACTACTATTACTACTGCTACTCCTCTTCCTACTACTACTACTACTACTACTACTACTACTACTACTACTACTACTGCTACTACTGCTACTACTACTACTGCTACTACTACTACTACTACATCTACTACTCTTTCCTCTAATAGTAAACCCAACTAATAATTTTATGTCTGCAGCTATAGTACTTGTATATACATTATTTACATGTCCTGATGCAATGATTACTGCCGTCATATATGACTTTCATTATAATCATATGCATCTCTGACCATTTCAAAGAATAATACTGTAACACGTTTCATCAAGTCTCACACATTGAAGATAATTTTAATATCTGAGCATACATAACTTAAGTCTTCTTTATGCAGAAAAACACTTTCAAAATGAGATAAACTCTGTATTTATACAATTGTATCTTATTGGTCGATCACCTTCCAGAACATCGATTGATATTGATCAGAAAGTTGCTAAACAGTAAACAGCAACAGTTTTCACAGTGATTTCAGCTAATAAAGTATCACTCACTGTCATGACTATACGTTAATCTCGACGGGTTTATTTGACATTCTACACGTACCTTATATAATGACATCGTTATGTGATAGTTTATACATCTTTTCCAGCTTCACACAACTTTTACATATTTACAATGCTCCTACTTATGTATACCCGAATTTGCATTTATAGTCGCTGATCCGAACTAATGTCTTTCGATCTACACGTTCGCAAACATTTACAAACTTTATTTTCAGGAATTTAAGTATTTTTCATTATTACACATCATTTGTCATGATAACAAAGCAAGTATCGAATATTTAGAATCTAAAATCCGAATATTTCATCACACTATCTTAAACTAAAGGACTTATGAGCATTATCCACCCATGCCCTCTTTTCACATTTATCCAAGAGGGGAAAGATTAAAAATCCTCCTAAAACATAAGCATTCGTTGTAATACATCGTTCTCCTATTAAACGCTCTACAATCGGGGGAAAATGTATATGGAGATATAAGTAACCCCCTAAGGGTAAAAAGGGAGGTTTCATACCATGTAAAATGAATTATAGTTCATCACAAACCCCCAGCCATAGTCTCAACGACCTCATAGGCAAGCAAACCCCATTCTTGACATGTTTAAACAATGTGTTTGACTTTTGTTTTCATAGGCAAACACTGGATGGCGCATTCAACCCTGCTCTGTTTTCATTTCGATCTATACAACCAGTCCAAGTGTCCTGGTCTTTCTCTCCTTTTTATTGATTTGTACCTTGGCGCTACCATAGTCTATACCCTTGAAGAAAAAAAATCAGAAAATTGCATTCGAGTCTGGTCGAATCATGTCAAGAAACTATTTCCAGCATAATACCCTCAGAAATATCAGCTTTCGGGCGAACGACGACTCGGGCTGTATTCTTGCATCAAACGCCAGAGTATTTAGAGTATTAAACAGCTATTGATCTCATTTAATCCGATCGGTAAATTGCCCGAAGGCCGAGACAATTATATATGAAAAAAAGCGCGACATGTTAAGACTTTTTTTTAGGCGTGTGTAATTGTTATTGGTGACATGTCGAGAGAGCCGCGGTCATGCAACTTGGTGGGTGCGGTGAAGTGAGTCTCCACGCCTGGACGCTCCCGGCCGATGAGCGGGGACTGCCCGCCGACTTGACTCGATACGATTCGCTGCTTAACAGACATTCACCGTTTCTCTCGTTATTGTAGCAATTTTTTATTTGGCTATAAATGCACACTTAAGTGCATTTTTTATTGTCTAAATCACCTGCAGTTTAGCAGTTTATCTTTTTGCGAGCTGAAAGGAGCGATTTTCAGGTGTACATGCAGTATTTCCCACTTGATGAAAACAGAAACTTGACTTGTTACAATTTCCTCATCTTTTATTTTTAATTTTAATTTCTTATTCCTTTCATCTAATTAATTAATCAACGCCGTCTAGTGAATAAGGCATTTACTTAAAAAGCTACTGATACAAATGTCGACGATTGTATTTTACTACGATATAAATATATTTAATAAACTTCAACCACGCTCTTCTATCATAACAATACAAAAAAAGCAATTACATTGGTAGATCGTCAATATATATAGTAATCCCATCATTACATCATCATTAATTTCATTAATGTATGAAAATCTCAGCTTATCATTTGTTGCATAATTACAGCAAAATACTGTTTCGATAACAACAAACCTTTTTATACACTACTAAATCTATTCAGTGACTCACGCAGTCGTTGTCTGTAAAATAAGCGCATAAATCGTTAAGGTATTGTCATTCGCCGAAAGCAATATTCGAGCCTCTTATATCAATCGCAATAAAATATGAGGAATCACCGGGCATCATCGTAATTTTTACAAATCATCAGGTATTTGTTCTCAAATTGCCGCTGATCTACTGGGTAGTGTATTTAGTGTAGTGCGCCCTAAGCCAAGATAAGCTGAAGCAGCTTACCGTAAATCTTCCCCTATGGCGATAATATGTAACAAGCACGCAGAATGCACGCTCATTTCTCTTGTTTTGATTAAGTGTTATGATTTGTTGTGTGTCTTATGCTTCTGTGTGATGGTATTTGAGACAGATCTCTAAGATGTCTTAATAAAGGACGTTGGAAATGGGTTTTAACGCCTAGGCTTGGCGGGAGGGCCTAACATGAATATTAAAGATACGAACTGCTAGTCGAGCGCGACATCTCGATCGTCGTTCGACCTCTTTCAGTGTACACGCGCTGCAGGTCGCATGTCATCACAACAATGCACATCCTTTAAGAAAAGAAAATGAAGCAAAATACAGAAATGTCTTGAGACTGACCTGTTTTGGGAGGATTTCTTTTTATCCTCATCCATTTGTAAAGACCACCTTCCCCTGATGGTGACTGCGCCTCGCCATTCGAGCTTGATGTTGGCGACCTCCCGTTCGTAATGGCAGTCGCTCTCGCCTCATCGTCCGTCGCAGCTCCGTTAGAGCCTATTGGTTGTCCGCTGGTCGGTTCTTGCCCGGACCCTAACGCACACGACGTTGGTGACGGTGAATCAAGGTTCGTTATCGACGGCGAATCGCTATTGTAGCTACCATTAAAGTTGACCCCCGACGTCGCACACGACACCGCCGACGTGGGACTTCGGACATGTTTGTGGATGTGGGGGTATTCGGTCTCGGAGTTCCCGTAATGATTGACGGAACCGGGGTAAGCATACGCCGAACGGTTATAAACATAGTTCATACTGGACATCGAGTTGCAGGTCGATGGCGGGTTGTAATCGTGAAGTCGATGTCGACTATCACCAAGGTGTGAGTACGAGTTAGTGGTGCTTTGAACTCCGATGCCCGATACGAGATGGCCATCGAATCCTTGCGGGTCGAGGCCCCCGTACGACTTGGCATGGCCCTGGTAGAGCCCTACCCCCTGCGATACGGCAGCGCTGCAATAATCAAGCCCTCTCACTCCAGAATACATGCTGGTTTGATCTGGTGAGGTATAGTCGGCATACGGTGTGCTAGCAGTCGTCGTCGACGATTTATCCATGGCCAGAATCAAGTCCGCCGATTGAGAGTAATGACGGTATATTCCGACCAGTTCGAGCTGCCAGTCTGGATTTGGTTGTAATGATAAATGACTGTTGGTTTGTCTCTCTCTCTAGGTGGGCGCCGGCACGGGCCCAATATGTGTGGATGGCAACCAACCACGTGATACCGGTCCACCAATCAGTGTTGACTTTACGAGTGGTGAAGAGTTTGGCGCTGGTTTTAGGCTCCCATACACGCACATATCATGCATGGAGTACTTTGAAATCAATGTTTACATCGGGGATCTGTAAGAAAGCAGAAATATTTTTCCAAACACTGAGAAGCCAAGCCACAAGTCGGGATCAATGTCTTTATTGGTTTAGGCACGTGCCAACCAAAAATATCATCCACGTTGCTTTCCTGCTTCGCCAATCAACCAAAATAAATATATATAACACCATATTATAACCAAAAATAGATACACTGTCATTATCATATCGATAACATGAAATAAACATAATTTCCCTTTAAAATAAAACGAAAAATAAATAATTAAAAATGAATAATTTCATCTTTAACTTTTAAGGCTATCGTATTGTAAGTGCTCACCTTTTTGTTTTTAATTACAATAATTAATTAGTAGGGTTATTGTTCTTCCTGAAAGTATATCATTAATGTATCAAAATAGCGCATTTTCCATTTACATGTTTAAATGCGCGTTACACTCATGTTATAAACAACAAAAATGACTTTAGAGAAATTTATAAAAGGTAATGAGAGACTGCTGGTTACGAAGAAATCTGGGTACGTTATTCCAGTTTGGGAGCAGCAGTTGTGAATGCCATTAAATCGTGATTATGTTTTGCTTCTTAAATACATGTTTTCTGACGTTTAGAAAATGGCCTTAATACACCACCGACAGACTACATAATATTATGCTAGATACTTCATCATAATTTTGCATTTGCATCAATTATTATAGAATATTACCAGTAACGCTTAAACAAGAACCGTTAACTTAATCAGATTGCCTTCGAAAGTGCCACATGTTAAGGTCAAGAAATAATTCGTGTAGTTGATTAGTGATAAGATATTTATTCATTGTTGCATTATAAATTACAAGAGGATGTCAAAGTGAATACCTCTATCTTTTAATGAAGAATTTAGATCGTTTTATGCTGAATCATTTCCCTTTTTAACCAACGCTTTAACATTATGAATCTGCACCCCTGCAGTCCCACACATGCATTATTACGTGGGGATGGGGCGATTTTTCTGCACGTCAAACATCAGTGCCCGCAGTAATTGAAAACCACTTTACCCAGTAAGCGTATTGGAACACACACGGTTAGAATCTCCTGGTTCTATTTACCCATTCCATTCATTCAAATGATTATAACAAGGCGAGATTACCCCCTTTCTAGAAAAAAAGGAAGAGATCTATAATTATCACGATATTACTCATTCTTTTATTTGCCAGATAATTATCAGCACTGTGGGATAGATAGTACAGCGGCGGGTGGTATGAACATGATACGCGGCGAACAGGTGTGTTCTGTCTCACATGCATTCACAACCGGGACTTGTATATAACGTTTACAACGTTATCAAAAATATATTATCAATGATCAGAGATATTAAAATAGGGAGATAAAATGAGTTCATTTAAAAGTGCATAAAACCTATCCAATGATGAACAGGTATAGAAATAACTACTAAGCTGGCAATATTACATGCCATAATCTTATCTCTATATACTAACGCGTGATATCAAATGCATTCGATAACAACGCTCGAAATCTAGAATCGTATGTCATGAATGCATGCGTGCTCTTTATATTTACAAACGGTGAGCTGTTTTACAGTGGTTCTGAGTTGCATAATCCAAACTTTCTTTTTAGATATCTAGATATTTTGGATTGATACTAGAAATCGCAAAATGTCCTCTCAGGATTCGGACACTAGCAAACAAATGCTACACAAAACTATGACCAAAAGGGAAATTAAAACAAAACCAAATACAAAATAGAACAGAAGTCGGTAAATAGCGAGTAAAATGATTAAACCAGACGCGGTCAATATCTGATGACCTAGATATCTATATCTATTCACTATTCACGACTCTATACTCACTCCATTAGTATTACGACCATTTCCTTTGAAGTCGCCCTATACATTAGGTCAATTGTAAATAGATTTAGTACCCAAATCCTTGTGATATTCCAGATATGTACTGCACGTTTTTTTCTCCGACAATTTTAAGAATAGTAAATTACACTTGACGTACCACACCAGCGATTTATGCGTCGAGCAGAGCAAAGACTCTTCATATAGTGCTTTCCTACACCAAGAGCGTTTTTGTGTTTCAATTTCACCGATGAATTATTTTAAGTTTGAGTTGGGTTTAAAACAACGAGAAAAGAAGTTTTTTGTTTACAACATCAAAGGGGGGGGGGGGGGGAAATAACAAAGTGATAAAATGAACTAATACTAATAAGCGGCATCGGTTGATTGTCTGCATTTTCTGCAATGGTAGGTTTTAATTATAAAAGTGTGATTCCGAAATGTTGAATAAACTGGAAAGAAAAAGTTACAAATAACAGGAATAGAAAAACACCAAAGAACATATAAAGAACATGGAGAAAACAAAAAAAGACAGAGGATAAGAAGAAAGGAACTAGGTTAATGAGGGTTAAGAAAGAAAGGGGAAGAAAGAAGGAGACAATAAGATTATAATTGAAAACAGACGGTATTGGAACCTAATAAATGATAGGAAGCAGACAGATAAACAAGTGAAGAGAAGACAACTGATAAGAAAATCAGACAAGAGAGAAGAATTGGGAAAACATCAGCACTACAAAATTTCAATTTCAAGTGAAGAGGGCGCACCATAAAGTCAAATCCACCGCTCGCCCGTTTGTCACGCCATTTACATGTACATGTAAATGACGACGTTTTTAACATGTATTCCAGTATGCCGTAGACAGTGATAGATATATACGTTGTTTTCTCTTTGTTTAGTCTATAATTCAAAATTTTGGCGTATAAGGTGAGAGGAATTAACAATATAAATGGAGGCATGTGTGATTTACCATTGTTTCATTACGATCCTAAGGTCTAATCTAAATTTTTAATAAGTGTTTTGGGCGGCACATATTCGTAAAATGTTTATTAAACTTTACTCTATTTAGGATATATGTAAAATAGTTATTATTTGACTGAAGTTCGTGTTTCTATAGCCACGGATAAGTGCAGTGCCAACTAAATGCAGAGAGTTGGAACTCCCTGCTTGAGGGAAGAAAAATATGGGACGATCGTCACTCCGTTTCAGAAATCATGATAATTGTCTTGAAAATCAACCCCTTCACCTCCTTTTTTCTCTTTAAAAATCGATGACAATAAGCACAATGGTGGATATTAAAAATCATTCTCTAGTGAGAAATTATAGGTACTTTTTGAAAAGATGGAATTGAACCTACGGCGCCGGCACGGAGTTAAAATGCTGTCCGGGATCAGACCTCTAAGCCCAATTCAAAGTTTTCTTTTACAATCACCAATTTCAGGAGACGACAATCGTAAATTTTATGCGGGAAGCTGTAGAAATGTTTCATGTCCCAATTAACTCGAATCATATCGCGAGAGTGACTCTGTTCTCTTTTGTTAATACGAGAAGGGTGTGTAGGCACGGTTAATCGGACTCCAATGGGTGCCCATTTTTTTTTGAGTGGAAAATCGCACCTATTTAGAGGATAAATAATCCATGTTTATTGAATAGGTGCAAAGCCAGTTCATGGTCGGACAAGAGCCCACGAACACGACGGAGAGAATTTATTCTCGTAAAACATGGTAAATACAAACTGACATTAATTGTGCATAGTGTACACAATATGACGATGCAATGATTAGGATAGGATCTAATTATGCGCTTCAAAAACGTTATTCGACGCTTATGAAAAACAGAAGTGACTTAATAACTATCATTTTGTAAATGAAGCAAGTTAATGCAGTTACGTTGTTCTGTTATTAAAACAAACTGACACAAAATATACCTGTAATGTATACAGTCATGATGGAGAAAAGGCTTGATAATTCATAAGTTATTGTACGAGGAAATACAAAAATCATGATACATGAAATGTACATGTATATCATAATTGAACCAGTTGCATTAGGTTTTGAATTTCATTCCCGTAGTCGTAGTAAAAGCACACTGAAATAATGTATCTGTACTTTTTTTTTGGGGGGGGGGGGTGGGGGGGGGGGGGGTCAACTATTGATCGACTTGCCTTATGGGTAAATATTGTTTGGATACCGTTGCAACCTGAACATTACTCAAATTCCAGCAGATTCCCCGTATACTATTAAAATGCCTCCTTTAACGGGGTGGGGGAAATCCCTTTATAATTCAATGTCCTTAATCCCCTTTTATTAATCCCAAACTCTGTTCTCTCGTAGTTTGCCGATAGCCTGTAAGAATTTACCAACGACATGGCTGGTTTAAGGTAATTTTTTCAGCAAGGATTTTAACGGGGGCGTCACCCACCTTATTCCTTCTAGTGATGGCCTCGCTTTTTAGCTATTAAGCACACGGTATAAATTGAATTTAAGAATAACGGTCAAATAAATACATTTAAAAACACAATGTGTTGGTGTTAAAATCTCAAGTTTTAAATATCAAAGCATTAACATGAACATACAAATAACATTTCAGAAGAACAAGAAACTTCTTTCAATGTCAATATTTTGTATCGATACTACTCAATATTCAAGTTATGGTTGAGTAAAGAAATTGAATGAACCGTGTTAAACATATCGTATTGTTCCATATATATCAAGAGATATTTACGTGATCTCTCATGTTCCATATTAATATTGGCTGTGATGAACTTTTGTGAAATTATTTGAGAGGTACGCCAAATTGACAAAGATAATGTCTTTACCGAAGTCTCCCTACCCAGCGATCTAAAAGTGGTTTTGCACGAATCACACACGCACGCACACGCACACACAACACACACACAAACACATACAGGTAAAAAGTGCCAAATGGGGATATTTATCTTGAACTATATTTAACTATGAAATAGGATATATATAGTATTTGAGGTGTTTTTTCAAAGATTCCTTTTCTTTGATGCATGTATAACGCCAGATAAATGAATAAAATTACATTTTTTCAAAGAATAACAAGAATTTAGCCACCTATTTTTATGTGGGAGTTTACGAGGCGCTGTTCATTTTATATCAAAATTTTAAAATCTCAGATGATACACAAAGTAGTGCTCGAAAATGTGGCGTCCTACTATGCAAATGTGGATATCTTGGAACTCTTTCAAAAATAAGAAAGTTATCAACTAAGGAAATCCATAGTTGCCAGTGTATCCCCACTAGGAAGGTATGTATACATAATGATTATCCCCGTTTCACACATCTTACAAACCCACACACACCCCCACCCACGCGCACACATACATACACACATGTTTACAGTTTGGACTTTACATCCTGGCCCGGGATAAATAAATTACTTTTTACTTACCACCTGATCCAGGGGCAGATTCAGGATTTATAAGGGGGGGGGGGGGAGGATGTGCCCATAATGATAATGAATGTGAAAATGTGGTTTACACAACGCTTTTGTGCGTTCAGTGGTAACGTGACATCTTAACATTCTGATCAAAGGTTAGTACTATCTTCTTGAAAGATTCGATATAATAAACAAAATATTCACAAAGTTGTATAATATCTATAAAGTGAAATAACACTGTGAATCGTAATGACATATACGCCACAAGAGAATACAGAATAGAGTCAATAATGAGATTTTCAAAATTAAGGTAGACACGAACATGACCGTTGAGTGTCCGACCGAAGGCGGAGAAGGATATTATCCTCTAAATAGGAAGATATTTAATAACAAATGGGGGATCCTTTGAAAGCGCACCGCACTGTGAACACGCAATTATCGGAGGCATCACGTTCTCTTTATAGTCGATTATTTCACGTTTCATCATCAACCTTTCTTCTTGATAATGAATATATAAGATTCGTAAGGAAAACGTGCTAAAGTGCATATCCTTGTCGGCTTAGGCGCCGAAAGTCTCGGCTCAGACACAGCTCAAGGTGGACCCCGCAAGGCCGATTTTCCCCACGTGAAAGTAAGAAAAAGAATAAGTACATTTCGCGCCGGCTTGTCATAGGAAAATGAAATAGATTAGAAAGTATGGGTGAGGGAGGTAAGGAGCAAGATAGAGAGCTAGAGAGAGGGAGAGGGAGAGGGACAGGTAGAGGGAGAGAGAGAGAGAGAGAGAGATATATACTAGTCGTGCGACATCAGCCGATGAATTAGTCAGTTAAATGATTCTTTTCCCGCCTCGGTCCGTGTGCGATTATTTGAGTGCCTTCTTGATTGATTTTTGTTAACTATTGCAATTACAACCCATGAAATTGAAGCGCGTTTATCTGGAAGTTGAGCGGTCATAGTCATGAGATGCTCTGCTAAACACGTTTGTAATCAGATAGGTGACCCGGCACTTTGCTCCAACGACACTTTTTTCGTCAAATATATAGGATTAGGGTTAGAATTAGATATGGTTGGGGTTAGGGTTAGATTTAGTTTTAGTTTTAGGGTTAGTGTTAGGGTTAAAGTAAGTGTTAGGGTTAGGGTCATTTGATAATTAGTGTAGGATATTGACCGCGGCGAGATTGTCGTACTAAGCCCTCATAATTCTTACCAAGGCCTGACTTCTTGTTGGATTTCGAAACCCTTTTGATCTCATTGTGACATCACAAAATAGTGTCATTGATTGTTATGGTCTATGTACTTATGTCAGAACATGTTCACACCTAATCGCAATGACGAATTTAATGAAGCTTTGTCGGGGTGTGGAAAGTCATTTCAAATGAAAATGATATCTGTACTTTTCTAGCAGCACTCCGCCATATTTAACATTTCCTCCGCACATATACCTTTCTTTCAATTGTGTTTGTTGTTGGTATCATCCAATTTTAATTGGATTGGACAGAATTCAGTGGTGTGGAAAATAACAAACATATGCCACCGTAATGGATTTCTTTGAGGTTTTGTTTACAATCCCATAGTCATGATAGTTGCCTCGAACATCTTTCAGTGAGGTTCCTCTCAAATATGTTATTTGTCATGACGAAATTATACAGATCTTACGCATACATCGTATTTAAAGAGACAAACAAACACACATACACATAAAAACAAATAAACAATCAAACACAAAAATATTGAAATGTAACAAAAACGAAAACGAGCACAAAGAAAATAAAATCAAGACATATTGCTTTATCAGTATCTTTAGATTTCGGTACCCTTTTCACAGGCCAAAAGTTGAAGTTGTATAGAGAGAAGTGTCTAATTTCAATTTTAATACCTGTTTTTATATCATTTTCCAAACTTCTTCATTATCAAACTATTCCAGATAGTTCGTTATGTATGACATATCAGGAGCATATACACAGGGGCATAGTTTCGGGGGGGGGGGGAATAACGACATATTGTGATTGGTTGAAGGGACCATTAAATAAAGATGATACGACCATTTTTGACACCTCACTCTCATTCGATGAGCTTGTTCTTTTGCATTTCATGTAACCCCCTCTTAATCTATACCTTCCCTATACGCTACTCGACATGAGGGCACATATCGGCACAATTTTTCTAATGGGGGAGGTTAAGGGGGCTGCCTCCTCTAGTTTGAATAGCCTGCGTGCAAGTAAACTCAGCCCTCTGTCACTTTTCTAATGCACTATTATGAAGCTGTTTAATATCTGCTAAATGTACACGTTTTTCATTTGAGGCCTTATACTCGTACTCTATTGCTTCGACAGGTCGACTCATAAATGAAGCACTTTTCGGGATTCATAAACGAACGGGTGACTTCTGGTCTTATTCAAACAGACAATTCTCACAGACATCATCAAATCGCTGGTCTGCATGGGACAAAAAGTATAGAAAAAGAAAAGGAAAATAACTTATTCAATTTTGCGGCTCACGATGATCTTTCAAAATATTTCGAATTTGACCTTTTAGGTTTTGTTCAGCGAATGATTGACTCGATGTGGGATGGTAAATACTAGAATGGAACAATGTATGAGGAGAGACGGACAAGCCTGTTAAGGAAAACATTTGGCTTCATCTAAGATTGCAATATACTTCAAGATGGTTCTACTTTGGTTGTGTCCATACAGATGTTTATTTCATTTATCTAACATTACCAATCATTCCGTGTGTCTAGTCACAATTTCTACTTACAGTTTCTGGAACCTGTATAATTCCTGTTTGAATAATTCGAATCCTACACGTTTAGCAATGATTAGACTTTTGGACTAACTGAGTCTATTCTAAAACTGTCGCTTCAAATGAGCTTGTGGATGGAAGGCAACATATTCTGCTGTCCACACGCTTCATTGAGGAACGACTTTTTTTACAAAAGACAAATGTTGAGAGAGAAAGAAAAAAGAAATCACTTTCTTACAAGGATTTGTTTGAAACTATGACTTAAAGAATCGATTGAATTCCCGTCTCTAATATTACTGAGTCGAAATCGAGAGCAGCGAATGTTGGACCATGTTGACTGGTGATGCAAAAGTAATGCCTGCATGGGTTGTAACCCCGGAACGACATTAGAGTTTCGTTTGGCTAGACACCAATCTAATATTTCCAATCTCGACCCAGGTTTTTTGTATTCAGTGGATACCCGGTAGGAAATGATGTTTCTCTTGAATGATGTGAGCACCACTTTTGGCATGATTAGAAGCTTAGCCAAACCTAGGGTAATAATATTGCAACAACTCTAGCTGCAGTGCGTGGTGAATATGGGCGCTTTACGAGTGGCCCATACTATTTCTACTGCTGTAGCTGTCAGGATATTTTCGTAATCACGCCATGATTAGAACTACTTAATTTCGTCATGAACATCTCTAAAAACAACGGCGTGGTATTAAGACATGGTATAGACACCACCCAAAGACTCGAGGAAGTCAAAGAATATTTTAATAGTTGAATATAGCTGCTCAAAGATGCATCAATATTAGGCCCATTCGACCACAACGTTTTCTACAAAAGGATAATTCAATCATTTTCAATACAAAGGTGTCAATTCAGTTTGGAGCATCAAAAACTGTTGCTGAAAATAGCGATATGAAAAGAAACAGTTTGTGTAATTATTACAATCGTTTGAAGCAGTATTGTTTCTTCAGGTCAACTGAAAATGTCCAAAATAGTAAGGTATCTATTGTAGAATGATTGATGAGATAAGTCACACGTATTCTGCACTCTTTTCCTGAACCTGCAGAGTACAACTTTGGGGTCTAAGTGTCTAAGATACCAGAGTTCATTCCTAAAATGGAGCATGGACAAAGTGGCTGAGTCATTGACTCGTAGATAAGGAGTAAAAATGCAAAAGAGCAGGTCTGAGGCACAGGCCTATTAAAGATCAAGAATACTTTAATAACATACATATGTATTTTATAGGTTTTTAATTATTTTATTCATATTTATAAAAAGCGTTTTGTCATCTTATAATATTTTATCGTCTGATTGGACGTGATATCCTTACTATATATGAAAATTTAGATTGCGTTTCATAACATGATGATTGTAGGACGATGTGTTCAACAGTAAACCTCTGTTGCGTATGTATCTCAGTTTTCTTCCAAGAGTATTTTCTCTGAAATTAAGTAAGGAGAAAAAAAGGAAGTGCAACAAATTATAACGTTCACAATAATTTGTGTAAGAAATATTCATTACGTCCAAGTAAATGTATATGCTCACAGTCAGAAGAACGTTAAAAAAATCATACCAAATTGTATCACTTTTATATGCAGCTACGCCTTTCTAGCTCTCCGAGGATGTTGCTCATGCGTAAATAAATTATTCCCTTTGATATGAATTATAACAAGCAAGTCCTCAAATTCGTATATGCCTATATACATGTATAACCGTAAAAGACGTAAATAATAGATCATTGTGAAATATTCAGTCATGCAATGTCAATGAGTTACTATAAAGCGATACAAGTGGTAATTTTAAGTGCCATCACTTTTATTTATTTGTCATGTTTGTGTATTAAAGCCAAATGACCTAAACATTGTTAGAACTGTTGAATGTTCAAGAAGTCATCCACACTCCGCTGAAACACAGCACATGATTCTAAACTTTCCCCCATCCCCCCTTTCCAAAATGGCGTCAGTCAAAGAAAAGCATTTAGCGACCCGAGTACCAGCGCATAGTTTCCCACAGGGCATTTGACAACTTTCCTCTGTCTTCAGTCCATATACCCATCTATCACCCGACCTGTCTGCCTCGCCTGGCCCGACAGTGTCGGCGTCTTCTCTTATGCCTTTCTGATCAAATTTATGTAAGGGGAGAAGGAGGAGACAGAGATGGGGGAAAATTACCGGGGAAAGCAATTGGAAATCGGAGGCAAAAGAAAACGGGTTATATCAGCGAGCCCTTGGGAGAAAGAGAGATACTTGGAAGAAACAAAAGGAGGATATACGAAAAGAAAGCGGGAGAAAGGTAAAAATGGAAAACAGAAGATATGAAATAAGGGAAAGGATTAAAAGAAACGACGGATGAGAGTTAAAGACTGAAGAACGCATTGTAATGTAAGATGGAAACATGGATGGAAAGATGGATAGAATCGTCATGATGATAGACAGATAGTAGATGTAGGGAGATGAAAGTGTTGAGTGAAAGACGGATTATTGTGGGGGTTATTTTGCAGTGCAGCGCGGCAAGCAGTGAGACCGCGGCGGAATCCATGGTTTTAGTGGCTTTGATAGAAGGAACGTGACGCCAATAAGAATAGCATTACATTTAGAGATTAAGGGTTCTTAAAGGTACTATTTAATGATGATTACAAGTAATTTTACCATTCTTTAGCAATGGAAAAACGATTATTAACTAGGTTCTATTAAACAATTTCAAAAGGTTATATTTACCTTGGCATGGTAAAAGGTAACATCATGTCATAGTGATGGGTCAACAATTCTTTAAGGAATTATTTAATGACTCTTAAAGGTATTCCCTATCATTGAGGTTATTTCAATAAGATCAGCATCCCATAGTTAAACAATTTCTAAATGTACTATTTTAGAGCCGTATTGTTTGCCATGACCCAGTAAAGAGAACTTAATCACACAGTGAGGAATTAATGATTCTTAAAATTACTCTTTACCATGACACAGCAATGAGAAAAGCATCACATAGTAATGGATAGAAGATTTTAATACACTATTTAACACATTTAATGTGTATTATTTACATTGCAATAGTGATTACCGACAGGTTTCAATAAGGTTCTATCCAACAAACATGCCATGGCTCAAAGTCAACAAGTCACAGACATCATGCCTCTTATATCTAGAGGGATATAATTATTATTCTTATAAACGATTCTCAATATCAAATCAGTATTTAGGGCAAAATGTTGCCCAACATGACCTTAAAGTTGTAATTAAGATCCAAAAGGTATAAAGCAAAAAATTTTTTAAAAAATACGATGGATTGTAAAGCAAAATAAACAACACCGAGTTAAATGGACCAAGTGGAACCATTAGGAAATTTAAAAAAAGGTCCAGAGCTGAACCCAAACTCCATTTCAAGAATTTCAAATCTCAAGGTAAACGATGGCCTCAAAGTAGTCATACGCCTCTTCTCTTTCTGTAGCCGGGTTGGTCGATTTTCTGTTGATGATATTGTTATCATTTAATCATTCACTGATCTCCAGTGGCCTGCATAATACTGGTAACGTTGATTTCATTTAGCCCAAGGTGATTATACATCGGCAATATATAGGATCAGAGTCTGTTTAGAAGATAATTTCATTAGGAAATGATTTTATGACACGTTTTAAGGGAAACAATTAATAATACACTTAGACAAAACGGTAACCAATTAAGGATTTCAAAAAAAGTTATCTGTGTAAAACGATTATTCTAAAGTGGGTGGATCATCTGCTTCATCATGACACTTAAAGGTAGGCGTATAGGGTGTCATCGTAAGAGCCATAAAAACACTTTCATTATGACAGAATGTTTGGACTGGAAGATAAAACGTTAACGAGAAACGTGTCCCCCTGGAGATCTTTAATATGTGATTCTCATGGTCAAAGACAATGTTGCCTCAACTTACCCAAGCAACCCCTCTTCAAAATCTTCTCCAGGCTAGAATTAATTGTATTTATCAACTGTCATTTAATGGAAAATTGCCACTTGAAAACAGATACATGACTCCTCTGGAAAACAAACCTTGGACGAGGATGTATTTTACCCGTCGCCGGAGCCCTCAAATATCCGAAGGGCTGTGCTTGGATATCCTCCATCCATGCATCAAGATCGACCAGTGCTGATTGCCAATTTGCCAAGAAATCTCATGTTTCTTTTACTTGTGTCTCGGAAACATGGCAGATCGGGCACAGATTTTGTCGGGTTTTGGGCTTTGTGTAAGTAAAATCTGTTAGATTTCATCTGTTTTGAAGCGGGAAAAGTTTGGTCTTTTTCTGGAGCTACAATTTTCAAGTTCGAGGTCATTTGAAAACAGACACAACTTCGAACAAAGTAAAATTCGAGATTATTTTCCTTAAACAAAATAAGAAGTTGGCAAGAAGATGAAAAGAGAAACTATGTTGATGGGAAGAAGTTTAGATGCAAATAGTCATGGAAAAGGGTGAATAAAGTTCGGCTGGAAATCTGAGCCTACCAAGTGCAGTATTGGTAAATCAACAAAACGATTCATATAATTACTTTAATTCTGACAAGTTTCAGTTTGGAGTAGCAGTTGGATTAAAAGGTGAAAATTAGAGGATGATACAAACAAGGAAACAAGGGAAACGTCAGGAAAGTTAACCCCATGCCAAAGATTTTCTAAAAGTCAACCTACATGTATATTAAATTTCTTGTGGGTCACCTATTGAAATGTGCGAACATGCATGGCCATGACACATTACGTAATCTAAACATGATTCTATCGTTGATATTCACTTAAGCTGATTTTCGAATATTTGTTCGATCTTGTTAGTTATGATTTCGCTTGAATTTGCCATTCACTATTTTCAAAATCGATAGATTTATGCGACATTCAAACATACAGTACATTAACAGTCACATTGTACACACCACATCATATCATACTGTATTCCAAATATTAAACAATTCACTAGACATCTTACACACCCACGATGTATGGTAAAGATATCGTTACCAAAAATAACGTTGATGAAGATGCAATACTATCTCACTATAGCTATATACAATACCATAACTTAACATACCGTAGATAAGTTACCATACGTACAAAACCACATAATACTGCGCCATTCGATAGTATACGCCTCCATACTGTAATCTACCCTATCCTAAACTACACTGTTGGTCATAAAGGTGGAATAATTATTTCCCCCCCCCCCCAATTTATTGAATGATTTTGACAATGATTTATTCTTAATACATCTAGATAATAGTATACATTCTCAAATTTTATTGAATGACGATAGGAGTGTTTTTTTTGCGTGACTGCTAAAGCATGTGTCTGCTACAATGTTAATCAACTAGGGGACCTACGTCCTTAAGTCATAACTGACAGTAATGGGGATTAATACTTCATAAAAGGGCACTAATATAGCACATCGACACGGTTTTGATCCTGGGGGCTCACAGTAACGAGGCCATTGCTTAGCCAATGAATCATGACTGTACGCAGCGGGCGCTAGGGTACGTCGACGCCCCCACAAAAACAAAAAAGCAAAGAAAATGCAATAAATTTTCAATAATTCATTGCATTTTGCCCCGACCCCCAACATAAAGAAATCTTCTATGTGGGGATGCCTTGAACCATAATGCATGGCCCTACAGAATAATTTTTCCTGTTGGGGGAAGTGCGAGTCAAATAAATAGTACAAATACATGTACAAATCAACGACTAAATGTTGAGATATGATCAAATTCTGAAATATATTGCTACTGTTGTAACCTAATTAAACCATTTCCCCCCCTCCACTCCATTTATTTTTCCTTAATGATTTTAGTTATAAAGAGTACGGTTAGGTTGAGTGTAAAGTTGTTTTTCTGTTGTTGTTGTTGTTGTTGTTGTTGTTGTTGTTGTTGTTGTTGTTGTTGTTGTGTCCTCTTATTGAGGGTGGAATTTCAATGCAAGTCTTTGATTTCGCCTTCATTATTTATAGATTAATCTTAGTTTGCCTTAAATCCTTGTTTGGTACATGTTATACAAGTTAGCAATTAATTTGTCTATAATTTCATTCTTTAATCAAATCATTGTCTAGGCCAGTTATGTAACTGACAGTGCTACCCTGTAGGGAAAAAAAATACAAGTTAATAAATAAATGAATAAGCAAATAAAAAGTAAGTAAATACAAATTTAAATAGATATATAAATAAATGCTAGGAAAATTGGCATTAAAAAACGTGAACGAGAGCAAGAAAGAGTATTCTAGAGAAAGGCAAAGAGAAGAAACACACACTCACACAAACTCACACACATACGCACACACCCATACACATATATATAGGAAGAGATATTAGGGAGAGACGGATATAGAAAAAGATAGAGGGTAAGATAGAAAGAGAGAGGAAGAGGGAGAAGATGGAGATAGAAAGAGAGAGGGCGTGAGAAAGAGAAGGCAAGAGAATAGTGGAATAGGAAGGAGGTGTAAGATACAGGGGGTTGTATGGTACCAGCAGGCTCCTTGTAACTCTACCATACCCGAGGGAACGCGACATCGAGGCAACCCTTCCACCACTTAACACCAAAATTTGCATCCAACCTACAAGACCATTGATCAAAACGCCCTCGTTATCAATCACTTTTCAACAACTCCGTTCACACCTTTTGCAAACTGAACAGATTTTTCCCCTCTCGTGCTCAGTTCAAGAAGCTGATCTTGGGAAGACAAGACAGGAAAGAATAAGAAAGATAACGCCCCGGATTGGATGGTGAATATGAGAGAAAAGAGGATGGAATTTCAGATTTTTAACGAGTTTTGAAAATTGCTGTTCTTAAGTCCGGGACTATCTGTCGCCGGCGTGCCAATCGTCCTCCACTGAACGCATCAAACGTTCGATATTCATACTATAACTCCACAGAAACAAGAACACAATTTGCAGGGTTGCCTTTTTTCGTAATGTCAAACACACAAAAGATTTGTCAATAACCGCTTCAGTGTCAAAGATGCTTTTCTTTTTCTGTTAAGTACCAATAAGACTGACATTCCAAAACAGGTAGCAAATTTCTACTCAACATGCATGAGCAGGGGATTGAAGAAATGAATCAATTATTCAAGTTTCAATAGCATAAAGGTCCTCGGATCGAATGTAGCCTCTCCTACAACTTGATTGTTATGTCAAGAATTCAACAAAGTTATACTATTATACAGTTTAGTGAAGAAGAATGAAGAATTACCTCATCACTGTAGAACAAATGGAACACATGGCACACTATAAGATTGGTTTGATAATATAATCATATTGCACATGCAGTGTGCTCCAGTCGAGTAGCAACTTTCTGTCAGATAAATTATATGCAAACTGTAAACATCAAAATTTGAAGTGATTTACATCATGTGCAGGCTGCTTTGACAATGTGAAGATTGTAACTAAAGAAATAACGTGCTTATAGAATAGAGAGAGAGAGAGAGAGAGAGAATGGCATAGAAAAGTGATCAAGGATTTGGTATCCGACATATCATCAGTCAACGCTATAAAATACTTGATTGGCTTTTATGTGTTTCAAAGCTTATATCATAATCCGAGTTTTACGGCCGTATCTGACTTTTATCAAGTGTGAAGTCTACCAACCTTCTTGCCTTTTCAAAAAGCAGTTCTAAAAATCATCTCATTATACAAATTTCTCCAAATCCGACCCGTCAAAGGACACGAGGTTCACCTTCACATCTTCAACATGAGAAGAAGGTATAGGGTTTTGAGAAAGAAGGTGGAGATTATGTGAAAGTTTGGTGCAGGAGCTTGCTGTTAATACCGTTATAATGAAGCCCATCTATCAGACGGTAGGGAGATGGCATCAATCATTGTTAACACGCCGCGATGTGTTATTCACGGATTTACGCTTTCGGATAGAAGAAGACAAGAAACGCCAAGTTCTCGCATCTTTTTAAACACCACTACTCATATTTTTTCTCTTTCTCACTCTCCCGCATCGTCCAACCTCCCTCTCTCTTTATCTCTCTCTCTCTCTTTCTCTCTCTCTCATCCGTTCTCTCGTTCTTACTTCACCCCTCTCTCTCTCTCTCCCTTTTTCTTTCCCCCATATCGCCATCTCGCCTCTCTACACATTAACATGATCTAGGACATGTTAACTATCATAAGCATGTGGCAAACTGCCTTCACAGAGACTGTATACGTATTGCATTCATATCATTAAAGGCATATATTTTGAAGACTCAGTGGAATCTGTCTATGGAATAAAATGTGTTTGTTTCATTTTTATTTTTGGTAATGGCAAAAACATTTTGTCGTAAAAACATCTTCAATGAGAATCCGTTTTTAAAGAATAGGGAAACAGCCGTTAAACGTTTTCTTTGTTTTATGGATCAGATTCACTTTCCGCACATGTCTGCTTTTGTATGTTTAATTTCTCTAATATGTATTTTAATATGTATTCACATACAAATGTCTGTTTTTTATTCAGTTTCTGGCTATTATTTTTATTTATAATATTTATATGATGCTTGATGTATAGGAACTTCTTAGTTTGCCTCTGAATTATAGCATTCGCTGCTTTTATAAAATGACATGAGAAATACTCTAACTGGATCAAAGTGCATGTCAGGCAGCAATTATATGTGCTTTGTTAGCTGGATTTGGACAATTTGATCTCCAGCCTTTCACTGAATAGCCGCTAACCTTCATACTTTCCACATCAAATGTTACAATTTGTGTGTGTCCTCAGTGCACATACCGCTCGCATCGTGGTCTCGTGGACACGCCATTGGACGCTGAAACAAATGGCAAGATATCACAGGTGTATGTAGTCAACGAGTACCTGGTTTGAAGTCATTGCTTGAAGTAATTTCTTGAGCATTTCTGGGACGAATATTTTAGAGATTTAAACGTAGCTTTTATCACCATCCTAAAGCCGTTGTTGTCTACAGTTAATCCATCACTGCAAAAACGAAAAAACAACACTAATAGCTCAAATAAAAGTAAATCAACCAAATATTGTGATTGTTATTTAATTTCCTTTCTGAGGACTTTTCTCAAAAGTTCATTTATTATGTGTTCTATTTCACATAGCTGTACTTCTCACAAGCTCTTTCGTTATGTTGTTGAACATATACAATGACAAAATTCGGCTATTTTCTTCACGTATGATCTCATACGTTACCGGGGTGAAGTAATTGATGTGTAGCTTTGTTTTATATGCGCAAACTTAACTACTCTTAACCACAGAAAAAAACATAAATTTGTCAATGTACAATCTGATATGACTCGAGTATAATGCAGAAATCTTGCAGTTATATCTCTGAGAATGTTGTTGAAACTAAGCTTTGAGATTTTAATTGATTAACTAACTTTTATATAAGAAGACCATACCGTTTGATCTAAAACTAACACTACTACGACACACTATTTGTTTGAATATATACAAATCTAAACTGATACCATATCTACATTTATATTTGTATTCCGAATAAAGAAAACAGCTTGAATATACATATACATGCACATAGCACATGCGAATTAAAAACTAACCTGTATAGCTGACGGCATCAAATTCAAATATTGGTCTCACATAAGAATAAATGTGTTTGCACAGATTGTTTTGAAGATTTCATCAAACAGTTTCAACTTTACGATGGAAGAACTTAATCTAATTTAATTTAATTTAATTAAGGAACTTTATACAACTATCTTGATCTAAGGAGACACGAACGAACGAACTTGTAAGAAAGATTTGTTCGATGCACATTTCATTTGGCATTGTTTTCTCGACAATCTCTATTCATTACGACACCGTAACACTTGCTCTGCTTCATGCATACTGACATTCGACTATATTTAAATGTACCGTTAAAAATTACATAAAATAAATTTTGAGAAAAAAAATATGGAGAGAGGAATAATGACTTACAATCAACTCCTGCTTTGTCACTCTTGCGTTTAAAAAATATATCGTGATCGACATTGCATTCCATTAAAAGAAAAAATCATCCGTATATTAATACGGCAACCATCCTCAAAACAACACACTGTTGCCAACTTCGATCTAGGTATAGAGTTTTGCAAATTTAGACAAAGCCTTCCACAATCACCACAGAGTTAGTCAAACACTCCAAGAATTGAAATAATTAATGTTTTCGGAGGGGAGGGGGGGGGGGTAAATTTGTTGATGAGGCCCTTGATTAGTTCGCGTCTGTGCCTGGTCAAATAAACATGGCGTCACCGAGAATCAACATCTTCAATCATCGCTTCCATATAGCCCCCATTCACCACCCCAAATCGGATGATTAAATGCTTCCGTGATCATAATCCAACCCTATGAGAAAATATTAAACGTATCCATCATGATTATTGCTAAATATATAGAGAATGCACCTAAGTAGAGAGTATACTATTAATTTTTACCATGTACAAAACATTTTGGGAATCGTAAGTCACGATGGATACACGTGGTGTTTAAAACGTTACTTTGTGGTGTTCCCCGAATTTCAACTAGCATGGTAAGTTTTAGCTAATAATATGTATTATCCTGTTCAAAATTGATAAGCAGCAGTGAGGATGTGTTTTGTTTTAACTTGAATTGAATAGTGTGAATAACTTGACATTTTAGACTGTAATCTCTGAATTAGTAAATGATATAGGTTGTTAAATAAACTATGCATGTATACCTCATTAACAGATGTTTGATATCATTACAAAAGGAGTGAGCGAAGCGATCTATAAGGTGAAGAAAAGCAGTTTTGTACATAAATGTATTCGAATTCAAGATACACCCCATATAAAGATTATTAAATAATATATCTCATAAATGTCAACGTTCACAGATTACCATATGCAACTATTGTACATTGTATATTCTTTTATTGATGCTCATTTTCATAATAATCCGAGAAGGAATGTGATTCTGTGAAGAAGTGAGATTTACCTTGATCCACATATTGATATCAATATTAATATGTTGAGGAAGGTCACGCAGTCTTTACTGATCTAATAATTTCCTATTACAGAGAAAAGGGCAAACAAAAAACAACTTCGAATGTATTCCCATTTGAATTTATAAGAAACAAGGACTACTGGGTCCTGTTTTAGGAAAAACTGTAATTGAACGATTGAACAGAATCAATCGTAAAACCTGACATTTTTGGGGTTGTGCATAATGTATCTTACCACTGTTGTCATTTTTACTTCTCGTATATTGTTTTGCATTTGCTCGACTATTTGCGATTGAGGATTTCAGTTTGACTCGGATAATCGCCACATTTTATGGTGAGACAGGGCCTTGTCCGTATTTAAAGAGAAATATATTACATGTTACAATGTTAATGAAGTTGTATAAGGCCAGAATAAACGTCCCTGTCGGTACCCTGTGCCTTTATAATAATACTTTCTATCAATATATTTGAAATGAGCTTACTGAATCCAATAAACCGGGGTAATAATATATCTGTAAAAGCCCTTAGGCACATCGTTGGATCGGTGTATTGAGCGCTATATAAAAAAACGGATTATTATTATTCTTATTAATCATTAAATTTGATTGGATATGAGCATCTTCTTAAATAATCCTGTGGCACCTGTTTTATCTCGTAATTAATCTCATCAAAAATTTGTTGTGGAAAAGTGGACAAAACTTTTTTAACACGAGAAACATTGCTGTTAATAAAAAGAAAATAAATATTCCTATGACTTTGAGAAGGAATCGCCAAACACGCGGAGAGCTCTTTCCTGCCCGTCAAAATGTAATTAATTATCTTTACCTTTTTTTTTGTTTAACAGAGAGAAAAATTATTGACTTTTGGTTATCGCCAAACAAGTCGTTTTGTTTGACTGTTTGACGTTTTGTAGGATATATTCCACGGCACGAGACGCCGATAAAACAGGTGAATAAACATTGAAAGATCAAAGAAACCGAACAATAGCAATTGGGGAAACAATCCATGGGTTGATGAATGATGTTGAATAAGATTTGTCTAGGTTATTTTGGATGACAAAAGGCATGGCAAGGTTAGGTTAACAGTGATGTTTACCGATCCTCTCCACAAATGGTTTTGGCTAGGTTGGTTCAAGGACAGGGAAAGAGCAAAAGGGCCGAAAAATATTGATTTTGCAATCTAAATTAGGATGACTTTTCAAGAAGAGAATCTGAAAGATAATTCCAATGGTACAAGTGACCGAGAGCCGTACATCGTGTAATTGTTGATAATTGTTGGTCATGAGACCGACCTTTGTAGTGACTTTATTTTTTTTGCGTTTCAGTGATCCAGTGAGATTTTTTAAAATCCCAGTGCGTGTGATCCTAATGCCATGATTTCCAGAATCAAGCGAAATTGTATGATTTGAGTATCTAAAGCAAAAAGTAGTTTAAAGTTAGAAAAAGCCTAGATTTATTAATCCAGCCCAGTTTGGTTCATTGTGGATTATGTTCAAGGGCAAAACGAATTGGCAGGGGAGAGGTATGGATTAGTCGTTGCGTAATCTTAGAATATATGACGCCATGAAATAGAATATACGCGCTCCTGCATCCGCCTCCAAACATTTGTCACATTGCAAATGTTGAAATTCGGACAGGGCATGGATTGAATGCTTTAAATATTTTGTTTTGATGTTTGATCTGTGTTCATATTTAGTTAAATTATTAACTGAATAATCATTAACATGGCGATTTCAGTGTTTATAAACATTATAATGTATGTAAAGGACTCTACACATCAACTGAAAATGGTAACTTGGCAAGAATAGGACATCTAAAGTGGAATAATTGAAAACGGTGCAGTAAGATCCTTGTTACGAACAATATTTACCCTTGTATCAAGTAATAATTATGTATAGCTCTTCACTTGCAAAATCTGTAGATTCATTTTTCAAAATTGTGAATAAACAAACACAAAAGTCATTCAATATTGATTATGCATTTTTGTTGTTGTCGTTGCTTTTTGTTTTTATGTTGTTGTTGTTGTTGTATTGAATGATTCCAACGTTCAGCAAAATATAATATGTAATACTGACATGGAATATATATATAAATTTATAGTGTATATATGCTACCAATTGAAACCATCTTATACAATTTTTTGTTCTTGTTGTTGTTCTCCTCGTTGTAAGCTTTTAAACAGACGAGCTTCGTAGTCAACGTAAAACTATTTTCACATAAACATAAACGATTCTCCTTTTTCGATTCCTTCTGACGGCCTGGTTTACATCGCCTTTTGTCTGGATGGGGACCCTTGCACTTTCATGTGTCCTTCATGGGCTCAAATGAATCACCAAATGAGACTTCATTAAAGCTGACACTCGGCCTATCATCGTCAATGAATATTCATCAGCACAATAATGGCTGGCCCATCATTGCACCTTCGCCCCCTGGTTAGCAACCAAACCGACCAAGAGTGCAAGAAATTTAACCAAAATTATTCGCGGGAAAAGCCAGCTATTACGGCTAATCGTTAAGAGACGGTTTATTTAGGAGGAGTCAGTAATACAAAAGGAGGAAGTTTTTATTGATTAAAGTAAAATGAAAGAAAGCATACCAGAGTATTTTTTGATATTTTTGAATTTGGGAAGTGATGGTGATTTGGGGGATATTTGTGGCACTTTAAGCAGGAGTGCATTGGCATGAGGTGGTATCTTCCAAACATAGGGAGCCCGATTATTTTGTATGATTTAAGTCGTATCAAGCCTATACGCGTTAACTAATGGCTGGGTAAGGCATTCATCGCCCGCAATACCACCTTAGAATAAAACAGAACGTCTGGATTGTGTGAAAAAGAGCAAAGATCCATGAAAATGACAACCATTTTGCATCTTCTTTCTCTCCCAATCAAAAACTAAAGTGGGAAGCGCCTTTGAGCAGGTGCCGCTATTCCCCGCCAACCCTGGTAGCTAGGCGACCGCGCTAGCTGGCAAGCACGTCTGACCAAAACAAGCAACTCGCTACGATTTCCTTGATGCGACCCATTTACAAATCCGCCCACTTTCTCTTCTTCACTTTATAGAATAATATCCACGTTCTTGCTGACCTGTTGAGTTATATATCTGGACATGGCCGTTTTCATCGGTGACAGCTGACCGCTGCTTCGAGGTAGGTTGATCGATATTTTATCATCTCCAAGCATTCTTAAGAATCGAGTTTTGTCACTTGCACTGCATGTAGACGGTCCATCTAAGCATTTTGTGTGATCTAAGGATCGATTGCAAGATTTGTAGCCTATTATTGCATGTTATTGGTCTGTTGAGGTAGTAAACGCTTGCAGGGGCGGCGATTTCTTTTCATGACCGGGCAGGGGGGGGGGGGCGGACGAAATACGAGGGACGAGGGAGCATAGTAGTGAACGAGAGGGGCGAAGGTGACGTCAGTGACTATCCCTTCACATGTGATACCAACAGAATAGATATTTTCTACAATATTTACTTGTACATTTTGAAAGATATTATGCGAGGGAGTATAGCGACCGAGCAAGAAGATTTTTGCATTTGTATTTGTATGAACGCTGCACTATTGGGCCCTAGCTCCAGAGCCTATTGTGTTGCAGTCTTTAGTCAGTATTTGATATACATTCTTTTGTTGCACTTTTTCAAATTTTCCGGAGGGTGACGTGTCTCCCCCCTCCCCCTGGATCGCCGCCCCTGAACTCTAGAGGAATGACCTTTTGTACCCTAGCCTCATCCCCTATTCTCTCCTTCCCTTACTATATCTCGAGCTATTTTCATTCCCTTCTACTTTGCTTTTTCCGTTTGTTTTTGTTTTTTCTTCTCTTTTGTATTTTTTTTAATACCATACTTGTAATTCAACTCGTATGCTTGCAATCCTATAAATAAACAGACCGACTGACTTATCACATGTGAAAATTGGATATAGCGTCAAATACCAGCAAATGAATCTTTTCGGTTATCTGTATTTGAGCTTTTCGACCTTCTTGGGTCAATTTGTCAAATTTTTGTCTTTACAATTGGTCAGGAATTCCATCGGTTAATTCTACTTAAAGCTCACCCCTATGGACCAGTCTTCGATCAATGATCGCTTATCTTATCAATCAACCAACCACAAGATAACTCATCAATATGTCTTCTGCAGCATGCGCAATTGTTTTACAAGAGAAAGCCGCAGCAGCATCGGTCTCTTTCACCAAAGCAAAGTCGATATGAGGGAGAGGGTGGATTGAAAGAGATGGGTATAGCAAGGGAAAGAGAGACGAAGAGGAGGTATTAGAGAAAGAGAGAGAGAAAGAGAGAGAGGGAGAGAGAAACAATAACAGATTGGGAGAAAGGTAGAGGTAGGAAGAAAGATGAAGAGAAAATAGAGAGGTACAGAGGTAAAGAGAAAGAGAGAAGGGAGTAGGTGGTGTGTAGGTGCGTCGAGATTTAAATTCAAACGTCTTGTCATAAACAACTCGTCGATATTTGTGTTCTAGCTCTTAGCTTCATAATTAGTCATGTAAATTGAAAGAGCCGCCGCTGAATTGTGAAAGACATTTCATTATAATATAGAAATTATTATATATATTATAATTCTATCCATGTATATATGACAAAATGTTATTTTACTATATTCTACTAAACCGCTATCACTCAGGTTTAAAAACGCATCTGAATATTTTTGTACACATTTTTGCTAGAAACAGCTTAGTTTAGTAATTCATTCTGAACGAAAACCGGGTGCTTTAATAGAAATAAAGGGATTTGGAAAGAGTGGCAAACACAGATTTTAAAATATAGGAAAAGCTACAAAGCGGAGAAAATAATAATGAATCACATTTTCAAATTTTGTCGAGAAAAAAATCCTAACCCGATACAGTTTAGCACAGGCGCGTCAAGGGGGTTATATGTTTTTACGATCGCAGTCCTCTATATACATTGAAAATATATAAATAACAAATAATGATAACAAAAAGTGCATGAATGTAAGGATTCCATACAAATAAAAATAAATCACATTTCGGGTAAAGACGCCATGTCAGCAATATTTGTTGTGCTCCTACCTCAAAACCGGAAGTACTATTGTCTTGTTATCGTTATCAAATCCGACTTCAAACAAAATTGCTTTTGAATCGAAACAAATATTTGTTGGTATATTGTGGCAGAGACATTCCTGTGTGATGTGCATCCTAAATTACTGAGCAACATGATCTGACTTCATCAAGAGCTCTTCCGTCAGGATAGTACTTCACTTGGCAAGAAATCTGGATTGGGAATCGCCAAAAAGGAGGAGGAGGGCTGGAGAGGAAGAAAAAAAAAGAGGCATTCAACTTGAAGTACAACGTGGTTGTGCGCTTGTTGACTTAATGAAGACAATACGCAGACGAAGGGAAAACACTTTAAAATGGTTAATTTGAGAGGAGAGAGGAGCAAATGGGGGAATCACAAAAATGAGCGGAAATATTGAGATTTAGATAAGAGTGTCATCATGGTTCGATTTAGCGAGGCGCAGCGAGTGAAGTCGACGAGCTGTACAGTAGACGGAGGATCGTAACCCGCGTACGTGGGCCGCACGCCGCGACGCTAAAGTGCCCCGTGGCGCCGGTTTGGTGTACCATGCAGTTCAGTGGAGTTTCCGGTCGAACCCATGATCACCGGACAAGCTTGATATTAAAGGGCCCCTGTCATAGAGGACAATGATGTGACGTATTCAGTAGGGTCTAATACAAATTCGATATTGTTATCATACTATTCTTCAGTAATAGAAACCTATGACTCTTTACAAGCCACGAATTTAAATATAAAACATATTTATACATCAACACAAATCATATCCTCTGTAGCTCATTATGCGTTTTTTTGCGTGTGTGTGCGTGTGTGTGTGTGTATTTGCGCGCGTGCGCGTGTGTGTAAGAGAGAGAGAGAGAGAGAGAGAGAGAGAGAGAGAGAGGGGGGGGGGGGGAAGGGTCGCTAAGTAAGGTTTATTATTACATTCCAATAAATCTAAATCAATTTTGAAATATAAGTATTGGAGGAGGGATGTCAAAAATGTCCGATTCAAATTTATTTTTGGCCATAACGTATTAATTTAATTTCAAGTAGCAGTAAGCTATCACAGCTATTTTTAACAAGACTTGTTAAAGCAAACCACACAATGACGATGTAGCACAACAACATATTGATATGAACCTTTTTTAAGGTGAATTAGTAACACATTTCAATCCCGTGTTGAGGTTTTTACTGGACAGAGAAAAAAAAACTTAAAACGACAATCATGTTTTGTTTTAGAGCCAATAATGAGACGTGCCTCACAACAGATGGCCCACAGCTACATATTGTGTAGCAAAACACGGGAATTTTTACACAACATTTTAGAAATGATCAAACTATAATTTTTACAATTTCTCTGTAGAAGACGTTCTGTTTGATTAAAACAAAAAAGTTCTTTGTAAAATCTTCCTTTTCAAGCGCACAATTACATTTATGTCATCTGCAAAAAGAATGCACAAAAGCGGAATAACGTTTGTTTTCTTGCTGTCACTTATAGAAGCATGATAGCTTTAATTCTACAAGTACGAACAATTTCCAAAGAAAATGATAAAATATAAATATTTGTCACTTTAGCTTTCACCTCGTGTAAAATGTCAATTGTGAAGGATTTAACGTAAATTCTACGTAAATTTAGCATTCATTTGTAAGAGTTTTCACCAATAAATTCTATCGGAAGGCAAATGACCACTTTTTTAGGTTGGAAATGTATACTATCACCGTTTTCATTTTGAGCAAAAGCGTATCTAAAAAGATTTGATGTTTGTTTTTATCCAATCTTTATTCGACAAAATTGCTTGATGCGCGACAAAATTTGGAGTAAACTGTTCGAACTTGTTTTGGGATTTCTGCAAATTATTCGCACTTTGGTTTGAGTTGGGGGGAAAGTTTGAGTTTGAACAATCTCTAGGGTGATTCATTTTGGTGTTCAAGCCTTAATCAATGAATAACCCAAGGTCACTTATTCATCGATAGCTTACTCCCTTCCGTCTCTCCATCTCGGTGAGGCGGATCGCATCCCACTTCCTCCGAAGACGCCAGTGTTCTCATCAGGAGTGATCTTCGTCTTATCCCATAGACCCATTAACACGTGTCTCAAGAAGACCACTCGGAGGCTGGAAGATAATTTGGGATGAGATTGGAAGAAAGTGCAGATCTTGCTCTGCGAGACTTGGGTTGCTTCTGGGTAGATAAGGTTGATGTGGGGATAGATGAAGACGGTGACCCGTATTTCTCGGGCGACTTTTTTTTTTTTTTATAATCCGGGCTTTGTTTCGTCAAAGAGCTGGTTAGGGTTGCAACTAGGGTTTATGGTTAGGTTTAGTGTTTGGTCCAGGTGGAGATTCGGTTGATGTAAGAAATGTTACCACGGAGGAATATTATTGTTCTCCTAGCATGTCTCAAAGAATCGTGAAGACAGTTTTTTGTGTGATCAAAGAAGAGTCAAATGAAATTTTATCCCATTTTTGTTTAAAATCCGTTCACGAATGTTTACGTGTATAGTGAAACATTCGTTAGTAAAATAGTCAACATGGAGGATTCTCAAAGTAATTATAGACCTTGTGTACACACTGTGGGTTGCCTATGAGGGATCGATTGGATATCACTGGAAGAACTGAGGGGTTTGGTCAACGGACCGAATAATTACGTATGCAATCATTCACTATAAAATAGTGGAATAAATAACATAGGAATGTATACAGTAGATGTGATGCATGCATCTCGGGGCCTTTAATTTACACAGGGATCGGAAATGGTATCGGAGGGTCATTGGTATCTGGTTCAAATCTAATTCAATATTTCATATGCATGTATATTGTTTTGAGAAGACAGTAAACATATAGAACATTGAAAGAATTAGTAACAAACATGACAATGGATGCTTGTGGTCTGATGTCAGGTAAATGTTCAATGTGTTTATAGTTAAGTTGTTGCCAAGAAGGAATTAGGCAGCAGATCACATGTCGTGCCGAGTTTTGTGTATGTTGTTTGAAAGTGATAGATGTTGTAATCATATATTGTAGAGTTGTAGAGTTAGCCTGAGGTGATATATACATGTAGGTTTAAAATGAACACATGGCGAATATGTTGAAAGATATCAACAATTATATTCATTAAATGAATAGTTTTTATTGTACTCCGAAGTTCAAGCCATTTAACAAATTATACAACCATATAGCTTTAGGTTGATATGATTTTACTGGCAAGCCGTTCAGCGTAATTATGTCCAAAATAAGATTGATGGTGCAATAACGAGAGGTTAATATCAATGGAATGACAAATTTTTTTTATTACCATCTGAAAATATTTCAAAAGATACATGAACATCTTCAAAAACAAGCAAAGCTAGAAAAGCAAAATTGAAAAAATGTTTCAAAGTTAATATGGGACTCCCTATGTGCCTTCCCTAACCTATAAAAAAATGCAGTGTTTTCTAAATTAATGCGTCAAGATCCAGCCTGTTAACCAAACTCTATCGTTCCCCAGATACTAAAACCCATCAACTTGCGCAAAAAAATTAACATAGCTTAGTTCTCCCGGGCGAAAGCACATCCGAAAATCGCATATTATTCCATCCTCCTTGAGGCCAAGGCAAAGATAATTTTATGGGACATACGGCACGCTTCACTATGCGGGCGTAAGACGCAAGCTATGGGAGAAGCCTCGGCACCAGACGTTAGCCAGGCAACTGATACCCGCGAAGAGCATGGTGGCACTCGCCCGTAATTGGCGCTCTCTCACACACAGGTAATACAATCTCCAGTGTAGTTTGTTTAAAAGAAGCAACGGGGAAAAGATACGGGTGTGGCGTTACAAGTTCCCGCAAACAGAAGAAGGAAAAAAAATCAAGTCTTTGAGCTGGTATTCTTGACATAAATCCAATTAACATTTACAATGAGAGAAGTGTATTTTGAGTACGTGTAATGCGTGAAGTCAAGTGGATTCGCCGCGTACAGAAAGGCGAATTGAGAGTGAAAAATGTAAGGAATGCCCCTGGGCACTTCCACCAAGCTGTCGTCTTTATAACCTTTAAACATTAACATTAACTCTGGATATTTCTTTCTATCACCCTACTCTCCATGTCTTAGAAATAATAACTCCTTTTTATCGTGTTTATAAGGTCCGTGGAGAGAGGGGGAGGGTTGGTGTTTAAATCCCAGCGCGGCAGACCCGTTCAAAATCTAGATGATCCCGGGAGAGAGAAAGGGGGGTCGAAAGACAATAGGTTGAGATATAGCCATGGAGGCGAGACTGAACCCAGTAGCCCTAAACGCCCCGCAGCCAGCAACCCAACGAGTTACCCCCTTTCTCGCTTTGTACACTTCTCTATAATGAAGAGGTGTGGGTATATACAGTACCCCTGACACCTGCATGGTATATAACCAAACCTTACCAAAAATCGCCATGTTAGAGAGGAAAAAAAAATGTCCTACCCAATAAAGTCTCACTTAGCTGGTCATGGCAGGTGACCAAGCGTGTAGATTGAGCAAGACAAAAAAAAGAGTAAAGAGTAAAAACACATAGTTCATTTCTATTTCCATCCTGCCTATCCCCCATGCAATCATGGAGTTTGGTGAGGTAGCTATAATACACCCCTGCGGGCGAGAAATCGTGTAAAGCCATGTCACAAAGAACCTGTCATCTCGCACATTCGGATAATACAGCTCCCGTTTACAGTGACTCAATTCTTGCGATAAATCTTGTTGATACAAAATTTATCAAACAAAATATGAAACACGTGTTCCTATTTCAGTCCGAACGCGAAAAAGGCACGGACAAAAGGAGAAAAAATTACTATGAGGCATAAGTCTTTTGTGCGATATTCGAAAATGTCATTCATTTTTTAAGCCGTTGAGCCCCCAAGGACACAAAAAAGGGACACCATTCTATTCCCTTTTACGATTGGAAGACTTTAATTGCCTTTATTATATTGTGATTAATACACAGACTCAGATATGAATGTATCGCTCTTTAATTCGATTACTTTGAGGAGTACGTCTTTATCTGTAAATAATACGTAACTTAACAAAGAAAAGAAAAACAATCTGTGGTATTACTGTTGAACTATTTGATAGGAGGGGTTCTACGGTTTACAAGATGTGGTATTGTAGCAAATTATATAGATTAAATTTGTTCAAGTGGTGCAGTTTATCTGTTTATCAGTTTATCAGTTTAGCTGGGGACTGCACCCCGACAATTTCGATGTTACCAATATTCGGACGGCCACATATTATGTTTGTAATGTTAATATCTTATTCAAATATCTTTAAAAAAGACAAAATGACATTTTTAGTATAAAGGTCCCTTTTTTTTTTTTTTTTTTTTTTACCCCGTTCGCATATTTTAGAGATTGGGGATTCGATTTTGGGGCGTTAGCCCAAAAGCGAAATTATGCCTGTTCGCCTATGGTGGAGTTGGTTTGGAAAACAAATTGAAATAATATTTTAGTCTTGTAGTTTAAAAAAAGGGGATGTAAATATGTTTCCAAGGCGTTTGCACTGAAATGGTATAGAATTGAAGTCTATATACAGTATTTAAATATTTTTTTCAAAGTTGCAATTGTAACGTAATGATTGTCCTATTTTGTGATACCCTTTAAGAAATAATAATTTGTTGAAGTTTATTTTCTTTTCATAATGTTTCAGCCTATTTTTAGCCGATATCTAAATCGTCATTTCGTTGTAGTGGAAAGATTTCATTTTTGCCTAGTTTTCCGGCTTGATAAAGAATTTCATGGAAAATCAATGTTATGAAATTATCAAAATTACGCAGGTCAAATACTCGGATTTATCCGTGCTTTGGTCTTCTCAGGATGTGGCTCTTTTGGATTATGAGCTTTCAAAAGTGACTTAGAAATTCATGAATTCTATGGTTTTTCTTATATTTAATGAGTTTAATGACTTTTTTAACGGGCTTCTTAACACCGTTGAGCATGGCATAAATAAAAAATACCTAACGCAAATTTATGCATGGATATGACCTAATACGTGTAAGTCACGTCTATGATATGATATTGATAATATCAACAATAGTATCGTACTTCAACGAAAATAACACGCCTATCAACCAATTCACATTTTCTTATCGCGCTTAAATCAATATACATTTCGTGATATCTCTTATGAATAATTATTGTGGTACAGTCCTAGACCGCTTACGAAAACAAGGGTAAAGTCCACCATATATTTTGATTGTAAATTTCACTTTGCAAAAGATTAGATTGTACTTATAAAAACTGGAAGTAGGCAGAGCGATTATATTTTATTTCAAGATATAACATTCATTACCCAGGTAATTATTGCCTATAGGAATGTCTTGACAGTACCGAAGGATGGAGACATTTTTGTTGTTGCATTTTTATTACTAAAAACTTTACATTTTGGGCAGTACAAAAATTAAAAGCCTACTGCGTTGTTGCTCAGTTACTTCATTTTGGTTCAGATTTTCAACACCGCTGTGGTCTGGAACGGAGAGGGGAGGGGGGCAATCCGCTTTTAATAATTTCCCGGGGCAATGGAGTGCCATCACTGGGATATAAAATGACATTGGTAATAATGTAATGAGAAGGGTGTAGTGCATATGTTATAAAGCGCTGGGCAGCCTACCTTGACAAAATAAGTACTCTGTTTTAAAGAAAGAGTGGGTTGAGTCTTCCCTCATCAACGCCTTGAACGTCTTAACATTTTATTGAAATCAGGGACCTGTACATTGTCTATTATCAGGCCCCTGATTAATTCGAAAAATGATAACTGAACAAAAAGTATTAAGGAGAACGAAAAAATAGATATAAAACCAATCTATTGTTGCATATATCCGTGTCATAAACATGCATATTAAACAAAATAAAAAAGATAAGCACAAACTAGGAAATGAATTAATTTACTTGAAACTTTCAAATAGCCTTATTATTCTCCCATTATTCTGAATACGAATCATTTACATCTCATGAACAAGAAGATCACCTTATTTGATCTGCATAATATTGGAATGAGGAAAGAACGAACAATATCACTTGAACGTGAAAACAAAAATATCTCCTTATTTTTCAGTATCAGTCTTTGTTCATATTAACTTTTGGAACTTAATTCCAAGCTAAAATCTTGCACATAGTCACTCAATGTGTCAATTTTGATTGATTCTCCGTTATTCATCATACTACATCATCACTTTATAAACAAAGAAAAAATAGCAAACTATATGCCTCAGCCTTTATAATGATGTTTCCTAGGCAACGGGTTATACCTATTTAGACAGCAAAGAAACGCCAATTCCAAATTTAGTTTGCATGTTTATTCTGCACTGTTCGTGTTTGACGCGACTCTGAAATAAGTACTGGCTCAACATAATTCAACAAATAAGTCATATTTTTCCCTTTCCCATTTTTGCCCTCTCCCTCCTTCTTTCTTTCTTTCTTTCTCCTTTTTGGGGGATGGAGGGGGGGGGGTCGCTCATTCTTCTAATTCCTCTCTCTTATTCTCATCTTGCACTGATATTTTCACTCTGAAGAAATTTCGTTTACAATCTGATTAATTATCTCAAATTATTTTCTCCATTTTGTTTTTATTGTTTTTTAAGCTTTTTGATATTCCCCCTTTTTTGGGGGGGGGGGGGGGTGGTGTAATAAGGATGTGTTAAGATATATTTTGTCAAAATATGGACATTTTGCCTTAAAACTTAAATCAAGAATACCAATTAAAGTTACCATCCTATGTGACAACTAGAAACTAAATCACTTAATTCGCATGGTTTTTTGGAAAAACAACCCATTTGTATTTCTCTTATTTTCTTTCTCTTCCGTCCCACCCAATTAAATACATCACGATTTAAATTGTGAATACTAGTAATGAATCATGTATGCATGTCGGAATATTAACTTTCTTAAGAAAAAAAATTACTGCTTTTATCATGAATGAAGAATAACACTAAGACGAAGTATCAAAATAGAGGGGGAAAAATAAATTAAGAAAGAGAAGCGGAGGTGAAGGCGAGGTGAAGGTTAGAATTCCGTCTGCAACAGTCTTCATGAAATTGCTTGATAATTATTTTAGCCAGTAACAATACTAGAATTTCGACGTGGCGTTTCGAAACTGTGTGTGTGGTAATTACTCGTCTATATCACTGTGCCAAAAAGGAGATAATTATTTTGCCCTTGGTCTAATTCTCAATTCATATCATTGAAGGGTTCTTTTGCAGTTGTCCTTTGCATGTTTTCCTATTGATATTTCGTTTTCTGTAACAGGCTTTTAATTTCTGCAAGATGTGATTGAACTTCCCTGGTTAATTTAACTATGCTTGGAAATAGTTCATGAACTCAAACGATATAGACCACACCAAACTCCAAACTAATTGCTTGTATTCAATACAAGTTGAAAGTAATATTCATGTCGGCAAAGTTATGTTGTTTTATCATAATTTCTGTATTTGATTTATTTCTATCGAAAGGCATGTTTTGGCCGTTTTGGGGCCGTTCGAACGTACAAGGGGCACGTGCCTCCGTATCCCTGTAGTTATGCCACTGGTAATATATACTTTATATCATAAATTTACTACCTATTCACCTATTAAAAGATACTCCATTTTATATTGTTCAAATCTAATCGATGAATGAATAAATGAATGGTAAAGTCAATCAACAAATTAAAAAAAAATCAGTTTATTCGCCAATCTTCATCTATTCATATATAAAGCGATTATTCAACTGACCCTCTGGTCCGTCTGTTCATTTATTAATCAATCACTTAATTAATCACATTATAAATCAACCTATTAGTCAAACTGTTGATCAATAAATCAATGTATTCACAAACAAACGATTTTAGGTTGACATCACTGATATAATACAGGTTACAATAGGCAATTTGTTGAGGACAGATTTTTTATTTTAATTTAAAGAAATCAATCTACGTATCAATCCGTCCGTCCATTAATCAATCAGTTTATTAATCACATAATCACTCAACCTACTAATCAGGCTATTAATCCATAATTTTATCTATCTAGAAATAAACGATTTTATGATAATATCGCTGATATAATCTAAGTAATCAAAGATAATTTGTTGTTAATGCGTTTAACCTCTAAATGTTCACCAATCCAATAAATATTCAAGGGCGATGAAACATATACGATTATGATTAATGACCCAGAGTTCTCACCCGCTACAATTGTGTGAGCATTCGTGAAAGAGATTAAAACCAGTTATCAATGGTTGAATCATACGTTCTCTTTCATCAGGCGTCACGGAAATACAAAGAGGGCTGAGAATTAGTGTGGAAAAAAGTGTGTAAAGATGCTAAAAAGTGGAGGGGGGATGGATGGTTTTGATGAATTAGTGGTGGATTCGCTTCACGCCGGTCAAGGTCGGGCATTAATTAATCTCTTTGATACATGAATGGTCTTATTGCATTGGGTCATGTTCAATGGAGACAGTAAATGGACTCGCATAACTGACTTCTCCTATCGTTGTCAGTTGTTGAGGGACAACCTTGGACGAGCAGAGACGGGGAGAGTGAACTCGGACTGTGATCATGGCAGCTTGACCGTCTTGCTCCTGTTGGTGTTGATGCAAGCAAGAGAGATGGGGGTAGGAGAGGAAATCATGTGAAATAGAAAGAAAGAAAGAAAGAAAGAAAGAAAGAAGCAAATTAAGAAAGAAAAAGGAAGGAAGAAATAAAGGGATGGGGGAGGTGAAATAAAATATATAGATTGTGGGGATTGAAATGAGAGAGGGGTTTTTACATGGTGAAGACAAGACAGATAATTATATGAGGAATGTAGGAAAATAGTAAGAGAGAGAGAAGGCAAAAGAGAGAGAGAGAGAGAAAGAGAGAGAAGGGAATAGAGAGAGAGAGAGAGAGATAGAGAGAGAGAGAGTGAGAGAGAGAGAGAGAGAGAGAGAGATGGAAAAAGATAGAGAGAGAGAGAAAGAGAGATAATGGAAATAGGACATTATTGTAATGAAGAAAGAGAGAGACATTGGGAGAAATAGTGAGTTAGTGGAGTATATAGGAATAAGAAATCAACAAAGAGAGAAAGAGGGAAGAAATTAAAAATAGAGATTAGAAGTGAAGATGTATTACGCGAAAGAGAAACTAGAACGAGAGGAAGAGAGGGAGAGAGATAGAGAGAGATAGAGAGAGAGGGGGGGGGTGAGAGAAATGTATAACATTTTGGAAAGGAAGAGGCATGTAAAGGGAAAATAAAAGGAGAGACGTCAGTAGCAGGACTGAGAGAGAGAGAGAGAAAAAAAAATAACAATGGAGAGAGAATAGGAGAGAAGGAGTTAGCATGAAAATTGATATAGTTCACAATTGCTAGAGCATACTGATGTCCTACGTGACCCTTATTTTGGTACAGTTGCATTGGATTGTTGACCGCATTTATTACGTCACCAGGCAGGCTCAACGCTTGATAACATGTAATCATACAAACGCTATATTCTAACTATACTACTACTACTACTACTACTACTACTACTACTACTACTACTATTATTACTACTACTACTACTACACTTTATACTACTACTACTACTACTACTACTACTACTACTACTTCTAATACTACTCGTACTCTTACTACTAGTTCTACTTCTACTACTCCTTCTGCTACAACTACTACTTCTACTACTACGTACTTCTACTATTACTATTACTATTACTAATACTACTGCTATTTCTGTTTCTATTATTTACTTTTACAATTACTATTAATATTACTTTTACCATTACTATTCCTATTACGATAATGCTATTACTTTTATTATTATTATTAATATCACTATTACGATAATAATATTACTGTTACGGATAAAATAGCGTCACTTCTACCTTGTTTCTACTCAAGAGCTACATTGAGTGTTTTTCGGTGAGGAAGATTGTTCCAAGCGTGCATCAAGAAGTCTAGCGCCAGCAGCGTTGATCATACTCATATCATTTTACCCAATTTTTCATATTTAATGTTTTCGACTTTCATGCGTAGTAATGCATCGTTCAGCACCTAATTCGTTTTAGTGTTTCATGTTTTCTTATCATAACAAAAGAGATTGGAACACTTTTTGTAATCTTAGCCAAGTAAATTATACTATTCCTTCATTTCAGTCCCAAAATCGGCAAAACGCACAAGATCACAGACCCACCATCGTTCTTTAGTAATGAAAAAATATATTTATCTAAATCATTATTTTAATACAAATTCTATCAAGATTATTGGGCTGTAATGATTCATGAGATGATCTGATTTATAGCTTTGTGATTTATTGGCCATGCGCGTGTGGTGTCAATCGAATTCAACTCTCCACTCTTTCGCTAGTACATGAATCGGCACCATGCCAGTGATCTATGTACTTGCATATTTGAAGGGGGCAGGTGGCAGATTGCCTTCAAAAGATCTGCAGTCAACGTAAATATAAATCAGAGTTTTCAGTTATTTCGAGTACTTTGATATCAGAAATCCTAAGGGTTGCTGTTAAAAATTAGGACTTTATAATTATTTACTTCAAGAATATTATGCGAACTACGAAATGCTGCAGTTAAACTTCGTTTGTGAACATGGTGAAGGCGAGCATACATGGGTCAGAGGAAATATTATGACAGATCAGATTCGCATGTCTCCTCCCAAATAGATATATGCGAAAAGAAAAAAGGGAGCATTTAATATGTATATTACTGCAAATGAGACTCTTTATTGATATTGTTATGGTGTTAAATATGGTGTTAAACATGAGTGAATGCTGAAAGTTACCAAATGTGGAATGTAGCGGGGAAAAAGGAGAGATTGGTAAAAATACAAAGAGAGGGAAAGAGAGGAGGGGAGAAAAGGTTAGTGAGATTGAGAGAGGGAAGGGGAAGGAAAGAGGGCAAAAGAGGAAGAAGAAATCACAAAACAAAAGTTAAAATCCAGTTTCGTGGCAACCTCCACATTAATTTTGTTTCTGGCATAAGCCCTCTACGTTTAAGTTGGAATGCTGCTTCTTGAACGGAGGCGCCACTCTCTTGTCAGTACAAAAGTCGTATACTAGTCTACCAGCACAGACTCTAAGTTGACGCTTTACCACAATTCCTAAAGCATTGAGTAGAGCCTAGATCTGTCAGTTTCTGGATGTGTCAGGATCAGCTAAAATACAGACCCTATTTTAGTCGTATAGTGCAGACACTGAGCAGTGTTTGTGGGTGCAAAAATAGTCGTATGCAGTGTGAAGAAATAAAGAGGGGAAGAGCCCTGAAGTAGCTGTAATGCGATCCCCTCACTATTACTGACCAGTGAGCAAAAGGCCATGGAAGTAGAAAAATGATGAGGAAGAATGCACTGCAATGATCATGTATAACAAAAATATGGGGGGGGGGGGAGTAGTGATTCATTCAAACATAGGCAATATAAGAGGGGGATATAGGTGGACAAAGAAAGAAATCAGAATCGAATAATGTCTCCTTGATATGCCGTTCTGTTACACATGTATTGCTACGAAATTTCAATTACATGTCAAGAATTTTTAGAAAATGTTCTAATTTCAATTTTGCTCGTATAACGATCGCATTTCTTGGATCGTTATTTTTAGAGGGGGAGAGATAGAACATGGGGGAGAAAGAGGATAAAACGGCGAAAGGTATTCCTAGGAAAAGATTAAGGTGAAAGGAAAATAAATAAATACAGAATTTAGAAAGGGGGAATGCTAGAGGAAAGACAGCAGAAAAAGAATACAGAAAGAGAAGGAAATGGCGAATTGAAGGGAGAACCAAAAGGATACGTAGAAATAGAAATAATAAAGGGATTACAGAGGGAGATAAGAGGACATAAAGGAAAACATGGAAAGAGAAAGAAGACAAAAATGGTGACAATGTATAATGAGTTGAAGGCAGCATGTGCAAGTGATAATGAGACATGTTTCGCCATGGGACGTGGGCATCCTCGGGAGAGAGACCGGGTCCCCGGTCCCCAGTGTACCCCCGTCTGGTAATAACGTCGCTATAGGCGTGAAATATCTGGCCTCCGGTAAAGTGGGATAATGGCACAAACTCTCTCCTTCCATTTTCGCCAAGTGGGAGAGGAGCAGAGAAGGAGATGGAGGTGAAAGAATAGAGAGATGGAGAGATAGACCGACAGATTGACAGAGAGAGCCAGAGAGAGAGAGAGAGAGAGAGAGAAGAGAGAGAAAGAGAGAGAGAGAGAGAGAGAGTAAGAGAGAGAGAGTTTCAATTGTTTTGTATACAAAAATGAAAATTATTAGATGCATAGAAAGCTATAGTTAATTGCCATCCTTTTGTAATCATGTTGGAAAGTGATTAAAACTTTCACATCACGATTTTAGAAGATTATATCCTCATTTTGACGCGGGTTTTATTCTGCCTCTGTTTGCCACAGAACAGCTTTACAGTATGTTTATCTTTGTTTATCTTGCTGCTTCTGAATTTGCGTCATAAAACTATTAGTAATACCTTCAATCGTTATAAATAATTTTGTTTCAGAAAGGGAAGTGACTCAGAGATAGTAAGAGAAAGACAGAGAGAGACAGAGAGCGAGAGAGGGAGTGAGGGAGAGCTAGGGAGGTTAGAGATGTAGAAGAGAAAGTGAGGATGAACAATTACAAAAGACACAGAAAGATGTGATTTTTTTCCTATTTTCGAAAGCAGACGAGCAGTTAATTGCCTGACGACGAAACTTCTTCGTGCGTATCGGAGTGCGAGAGGCATGTGTGGCATCAAATCGAAGCCAGCCCTGTGCCGATGGGGATACGACCCCGACCGTCATAAATATGTGCCACGTCAAGCAGTCGAACTAACGTCGAGTTTCCATGTGGTCCAAAGCCAATTGTCCAGTTCCCAAATCGTCCAATCGCATTTCGTCTATTATTGTCCCCCTATTTTCCATGAAGTTTGATAATAATTTCTTCAATACTTCTTTCTTTGTCCTCTAGTCTCACGGTGTTGACCGTTCTGGGGGGGGGGGGGGGGGGTATCATCACTAATCGTCAGTTGATCTAACGACAATCTGGTCCGCTCCCCGTCTTCCTACGTCCAATACCCACTATTCCAATACAAAAATGCTTGCAAGGGCCAGTGGGTGCTTTGTCTCAATACGTTGATATTAAACCCAACGAGCAGTTAATTGAGTAAAATGAATTATGTTTAGCCCAAATAGTCATCAGACCAGTTTTTAGTAGTTAGACCATAATATAAATTATGAATAGTTGACAAATTGGTCATTAGACTACTTGGTGTTGATGATTATTGGTTTTGGACTAAATGGCAATAAACCTCTCTTTCACGACGATACCCCAACGGAATTTTGCAATTGGAATGAACAATTTATGCCGTTGATGGCGGTTTTCATCTGTAGATCATTACAATTTCCTTTATTTGTTGATATTCATATCTAAAGTTTCTTCTTGTACATCCTTATACATGTACTATTTGCAAGCCATGCTGGAAGATAAAGTTCTTTTTATTAACATTTTTTTAAACAATATAACTAGTGATATAGATTTTTATTTGCTCTGCCATTGCATTAATTTTGTCAAATTGGTCATTCCTCATTATCTTACATTTTTATGAAGCAGCATTGGATCTCTATTGTTTAATCATCTTGGATTTATAATTTCGTAAAATCTAGCAGTAAGTTGTATACAATATATCATGTTTCATTAGATTAGATTCCGCATTTTTTAATATCATCAAGTAATGTAAGATTTACTCAAATCACATTCAAAATCCACCTTCTCAGCGAACGACGGATAAATGAATTTGAAATGAAATGAACTATATTAAACCAATCATAAAACATTATTGTTACTTGTGAGTATTCTCAACACCATAATCCACACAATCAGTTTCTTAATCAATTCAAAGGATTAGTAATTCTGAACAATTATGAAAAGTAAGCTCAAACTTAGAGGTAATTTAGGACTGAGAACCCTTTGAACCACGCATACCTAAACGCTCATACAAACTCAAGCAAAGTCGAAACATTGTATAAATGTTGGCGTTATTCCCATGTAATTTATAGAGTTTCACAGCGGTTAATATAGCCCGGAATGTTTAGATGAAACGCGGCAGATGTGAACAAATTATGAAGAAGTATAGCGAGGATTGGCGAACGTGTAGGCTCTGTAATTGGAGCGGCAGCACTCTCATGAAATCCAACAGGTTTGAAAATGGATGAGAATTAAAGAGGGCACTTTCACGATTCGACACAGCAAGGCTTTCTTTATTTCAAAAAGGTGATGTCCCCTTGTGACCCACGATGACCCCTCCCTCCGCAACCCTCCCCATTTCTCCCCCTTCACGTACGGATTGGAATTTGGGCAGTCTCGTGGGCATAGCGCCCTCGCCAATGCTTCGCGTTTATAAACCCGGTATATGGATAGCCTGACAACTCTGTCTTGACTCCTCGCAGCTGCTATGCGAGGTTAGATTTAGACAAGGTAGACACGGGTGAAAGTAAAGTAGAGCATAAAATATGGGTGAACGTGTACCGTGGGTGTATTATTATGTGTGTTAGGAGGTAATTAAGGTACATGTATGTGCTTTGGAATCCTGCTTGCTCAGTATGCTACGTTACCTTTCACACACCGAGTGGGAATTTTACGGTAAAACAATAAATGTTGACCCCCAAAATCAAATAAAGTAAAAGAAATAACAAAGGTATCTTAACAACTTACGAAAAATAAAGAAATTCTTAGTATCATATACATTCAATTTGTAGTCAATTTCCAGAAGAAAAAAATCCTCGAAGATATCTAACATGCAAAATAGTTTCTTTCCCTCAACTTTGTATTTCCTTCCGTTTTGGAATGGCGAATATTGGTATAATAAGATAAAAACCCGACTTTTGAAATATGCATTTCTTATTGGATTGAGAAGATTTTACCCCTTGAATCCATTTATGTCAAGTGATTAGTAATTATGAATTTCTGTAACAGACGTATTTTCTCTAAAGATCGTCAGCACACATGATTTCAAAATAACTACTTGATAAATGATCGAAGAAAATATTGTGTATTTTGCGTATTATCAAAAAATGAATAGAAATTTAAAAAACGAACTTAATCACCCCAGTTTCCCCTTACAATTTTTTTATTTTTATTAATTTGTTCCGGGATACTTGATTATTCAAACTAATATAGGCCTTTTCGAAATCAATTTTTTTTTAAAGTGGCATTATCCTCAAATACGAGTAAGCATACCAGAAAAGACTTGGCAATTCATATATATATATATATATATATATATATATATATATATATATATATATATATATAGGCGTGACGAAAATGGTCTAGCCGGAACGTGAGACGTAGCTGTACTTTACAATTTTATTCTCGCACTTATATACATTCTGAATTCATTCTTAAAACCAAATAAACCATGTGTGAATTTAGATTGCAAGTAATGGTCGGTACCTTTATATGCTCATCCTAAGAAAAAGAAGTGGATGCAATGCACGAACACTATTATAATTTCTACATATTAGAAACATAAATATCATGTAATTTTTGTGATCTTAGTAGACTAAGTATAATACGCAAAAGTATCACTTGTAATAACGTGTTATCATACTTAAGTTTTACATTTTGGCTTTTTTTTAATTTTGCGCTTTTGAACAAAAATCTTACTGTGAACTAGAATCGAATATTGAATATACTTAAAATAAAATTAATATTAAAGATGCAACGATAGAGTCTTTGTTTTCTTTTTCGCATGCACAAAACTAATGTTTATGTTTTAGCATGGTTATAAATCGTACAGCCCACAAGACCACCGAGAGCCCATCACACGAGATAGGCATGTCGGTATAGCAGGCCTTCTGAACATTTATTCGTTCTCGTGGCCTGTTAGTTCATTGAAAAACCTATTACATCACACCAATTTCAGTACTGTTAATAAGTTTCTCATTTCTTACAAAAAGAAATCACGAAAAAAATAATTAGCAATATGTTATTTTGCACATGCTGTATAGGAAAGAATGAGCAAAACAAGTTGGAATCGGAACCCATAATTATTTATAGCATAATGAAGAACACTTCTTCAGTCCTTCACATTATTTTGTTGTACACTAATTATTTTGAAATAGTAACTACATTTACTAAAATAAATTACCTGGATGATTATGAATATCACTTTCTTGCCAAATACACATTCACAAAATGAATAAGCTACAGCCTTTCTAAAAAAAACAAAAGACACTATAACATTGGATTTTTGAAAGGAAGTAGCATTGCTTAGTTAATAATTAGTGAAATAAAAAGATAGGAGAATCAATGATGGGGGGGGGGGGGCGTTGTGATTTTGTTAACATTAATAAATTTGAACCAGTTTTCCAATTGTCATGAAATGTAGCCAAACGAGTGGTAGCTGTATGAACATGATGAAAGTTACTGGAAATAAAACAAGATTATGCTCAAATAAGCCAGTGTGAGAGATACAATCTATAATGGAATATAGGTTGATTGATTGATTGATTGATTTTTATTCGACAAGCTTCCAACATACAACAATATACAATAATAACAGATCAGAAATAAGTCAGCTTGAACAGGATAACCCACGAAAGCTCGAGAGCTTATTTCCAGTGCATGGGGTCCCTTACAGACATGTATAAAATTAATAACTTAAAATAGTAATAATTATTTACAGACAGATAAGAAAAATAAAAGAATTACTTATTAAAGATAATAATAATAACAACATTAAACTGATGATAGAAATGATAATGAGTACAAGAAGAAAAGGAAGAAGGAGAAGAAGAAAAAGAGGCGGAGGAGGAAGAGGAAATAATGATGAGGTTTACCATCATGCTCAATTCTCGCTACCCTAAATAGGTACGAAAATCTCGAAATTCGCGAGACGAGGTAATTTTCACTCTCTCGGGTCGTCACTACAACTTCCGGTATAGAGTCCCATCCCGCTGGCGCTAGCGCCTGTGTTCGCTGTGCAGAGTTTTCACGCACGCTAAAATCGATGCCAATCAGTGTAATTTGTACAGATTATAATATGCAATGGAAAGCTTCGGGCAGAATTAGTGACTTTAGCACAAAAGGCCGTTAAACTCTACCGTGAAAGAGAGGGTTGTGATCACGAACGCCTGCACAGGAAGCTGTAATGTCGAAAAGCTATCCCATAATGCAATGCGCGTTTTCAGGATTTTCCCCGGATCTCGGCAGAATCGCTATTTGGGGTAGCGAGAATTCTCTGCCGCTAACTGTTGCGCACGCATCAAGAGGAGGGCACCTATAAAATAATGCTATATTGTCAACTAATATTTTATGTCAGGCTTTGAGTATTTTTTTTGGTGTGTTTTTGTGTGTTTTATTGCCACTATCTACTCCCAACATTTCCAAGTACCAATACGGATGGATTTGAATTTTTTTCATTCACATCCATTTACATTTATATGTCCGAATGACATTTGGAAACAAATATCCAGGCATATAACCAGAACTTGAGAGGTCATTCTAAAGCATAGGCTTGGTAAATGAATAGTTTCATCGTTTGCAGAAACACAAGAAGGACAATAATGAAAATCATTTGACGATTGAACAAACTCTTTCTATTATTTCTAGATGTGCATTTCCGTTAAGTAACATCGAAATTTTTACCATCAAATATTAGACTTTGGTGAATACGTGTATAACTAGGAACGTTCTGTGTGCAGCTACAGCAAAACAGGATTTGGACAATTCCCCTTATGAGAAAATAAAAAGTGTAAGTGGCACAAATATTCATACGGTTAAATGGCAATAAATTGACAAATTATACACTTGAATTTTATTCTCTCAACCTAACATGTCAACATTATTGAATAATAAACGAACGGGATGCGATACGAAAATAGAACAAAAACATACTAAAGGAAAATATAATATCCTAAATGCAAAGTGTGAAGGGGAAAAGATTTTTAAAGATATTTTTGAAATAATAAGAAAAACAAGAAAAATGAGACATAAAGATTACATATAAAAAATAAAGCTAATTCAGCTTTCTAACATCAAAGAAAGCTTTGCAGCAGATTGAATCTATTCGTTGAAAAGCCTTTACTTGTTGAGGCTTTTAAAGTTTTAATAATCCAAATGTCGGTGTTGTTTTACTCCCATTGTGTTTAGTTCGGTTTCACCTGGTGTTTTCACGTTTTATGACAGAATAAAAACACCTTCCCTTTTTTCCTGTTTCTTTTAATATGTTTCACTCCCGCCGCTTTTCTGACCAAAGGCGATAAAAAGTGATTAATACGCTCCCATCGTGCTATGAAATATTGATAAGACGATAATAGAAGTGGCGGAAAAAGCCCAAGCAGTTCATACAGCCGATCGTAGAGCTAGCTGTTGGGGGGAAACCTCCAGCGGGAAGGCAGCGTTGCGTAGCCCGCGCGATGGCGCCGCAGCAACAGCTGATAAAGTCATTAAGAGGCCGATGTGAATTAGCGCGGGCCGAGGAGAGCGTATCGCATTCCGAACCGTCAAGTTCAGCCTAAGTTTTGATGTGCAAAGAGAGATAGTCATTTCAGAGGAGAGGAATTTGTGGCGTGATGTGTTTTCAGTAAGCTCTCTTTCCGTGTCGTAGCATCGTTTTAAATGTTGATTAATACTAATTGTAGCAAGAAATATAAGTAAGAAGAGCGAAAGAAATTGTGGAGTAGAGGATTTAAATTATAAAAATGAAAAGAAGTAAAAATTTACTTTAAGTAGCAAAGAAACGGTAGTTCATATTGTTTTTATAATCTAAATATTGTCAGTCGCTCTTGTATAGTGTGATGGTCTTGCTTGATTATAGTTTCTTTTGTATTTTGTAGCTCCGTGTACAATCTTGTTTTCTTTCCACGATAGCTTCTTCTGTTAATTTTCTTTCTCCACGTTAATCCTTCGCTGAATCATTATTATTATCTTATGTTTTCTCTCTCTCGTTTCCCATCTCTAATCCTCCCCTTCCATTTATCTGATTTCTCTCATTTTGTCTCTCTTTCTCCTGGCTTGTCTCTTTGTAATTTTGCTATCAGCCTATCACTCTCTCTTTGCCTCTCTGTTTATCTGTTTGTCTGTGTGTCTGTCTGTTTTTTTTTCTCTCTCTCTTTCTCAATCGTCATTTAGTGATGTAACTTCGCATCTCTTTTCATCCTCTCTTTCCTCTTCTGTACCTCAAGCTCTCTATTCGATATTCCACTCTCTCTCTCTCTCTCTCTCTCTCTCTCTCTCTCTCTCTCTCTCTCTCTCTCTTATAAAACAGTCTCCACAAAGTTTTCAATCTTTTATAGTTTGGTTGTATGACTGTTGCATGAGTTCTATTTCCTCATACATCATTCAAACAGTGACCTTATTTTTCCCTGTCTCCGAATCGGATTGCGAATCTGCTTTCCCTCTTCTGCCGGCTGCGGACTCTCCGCAGGCTCCCCAAAGCAATAAAGCACGCCGATTCTGCGGGGCATTTATTTCCTACAGGGACCCCATTCTGTTATTAAATCAATGCAATATTAATTGCCCGACATGTGTTATATTCTTTTGATGCTTAGGGGATGTATACTTTAATGATCTGTGGCTACTACTTGGAATAGGATGCCCACGCCATGGATGAAAACAAAAATATATAGGTGGGGCCAACTCGGAAAGATGATGAAGAAAAGGGGAAAATAGATATGAGGGGGTGAAAGGGAAAGAGAGAGAAAAAGTTCCTTTTATTGGGGTGTTGGTAGAAGAGAGAGAGAGAGAGAGAGAGAGATAAGGAGAGAGAGAGAGAGAGAAAGAGGGGGAGGGAGAGAGGGGAAGGGGGAACATAAGGGGCTCCAAAAATATGTTTATTAATCAATTTAGACGTACAACAATTGTTAAAATAAGAACAGATAAGGATCATTCGAAGCAGTCGATGAATAATATACAGTCAATTGTTTATTGTTTACTAAAATATTCTAATTTAGGTATTTAAATCATTTACACTAAAAAGATTCCCTCTTCCACTTCGTATAGGTTAATCAATAAAAAAAAAATGTCTAATCTACTCTTGACATAATCATGTACATTCAGAAATTCAGAACACTGTCTTAAGATAACTCAATGGTATTTCAAGCTACAATGCAGTCGAAATATCAGAGAAGATGAGAGAGCGAGAGAGGGGGTTTAATATTTAAATGAGAGAGAGAGAGAGAGAGAGAGAGAGAGAGAGAGAGAGAGAGAGAGAGAGAGAGAGAGAGAAGCGACTCCACAATAATACACTTGTGTATTGCTAATTACTCGCCTCCGGATATTTTTTTGTAACCAACCATTCCATCATTATATCAATACTACTTCTAAATATTGACGAACTAAATTAGTAAGATAGAAATGTTGTGTAATTAGTTACGTTCAGCCAACAACTGAATAGAACGCTTTTGAAATGGAAAAAATAAAATAAAACAAACGCAAACACGTTTTTTGAAATAATTGAATGTTGACATATTAATTACATTGCTTTTAATTGCCACTTACACTTGCGAAATGAACACATAAAATATATTATATGTACGTACATTGTATCTAACAATAAAACCTTTAACAAAAAAAGTCTCCCAAAAGATTCCATAATTTTTCATAATTCATGTTGGATCGATAAACAATACTATTAAGAAAACATTGACAATTTCGTACCCTACAACATGCATTACCATAATGTTTATATTATACATTGCCACACATCAAGTCAGTTTGAGTTGCCGTCCGCGTGTGATGATGATAAACAAATTAAAAGATCGCGGCGGGTTGAAAACGGGGCCACGGGATCAACACGCATGTCTCATCAACATATCTCTCTTCATTAGCATAACATGTCCCGTCAGAACATTGATGACTTTACAGGACCAGCCAAACATGGATGAAAATTCTTACAGTTTGAAGTTTGACAGCCGTATAGTCCAGGTTATTGACACAAATTTGACTTTTGTCAGACCGCAGAACCGCGTTATATAGAATGCCTACATCGACATGTCACGTACGTTCCATGAAGTACATTAGAGTATAGCCTTTATATCTTTCGAATAAGTATCAATAATTGTTGATATCAAAGTCCACGTATAACGTAGTCCGCTCCAAAACTGCTTACAACATGGAGGATTCATGATACATCTACTTCTTGATATTTTCTTGTCTCTAATTCTTGTTTTTTTTAAAGTTATAAAATAAGACATAATCCATCTGATTAAAGGTACAGATCGGTTCTGGTCATGCGATTGAATTGTGAAAGAAACGTTGTGGATCCATCAGAAAAGGTTGATCATCTAGCATATAAGTATTGGTGTGTACTGCAAGGTTCTGGAATCATCAAAATGAATTTGAATAAGAAATTTGGCCCAGTCTTGGTAAAGTTACAAGCATTGTACATATAAAAAGATGTATATAGGACTACGCTATATCTATCCAGTCCGGATATATATAATCATTTACCAAGTATATCAATTAGTTGGCGGTTTCCGGCAAAATTTGTATCATCATGTATTAATCAAAACATATTCTTTAATAAGAGCTTCCATTTAAAAAACGTTTGAGTACATTGAGACTAACCTTATTTTTAAACTTGTGTTATATAAATTTCAAAAAGTACCCTATACATTGCCAAAAGATGTATGCGCGAACAATTTATGATTGATTTGAGTTATATAAAATAGGAGAGAGAGAAGATTGTAGACGGTAGATGGATAGTGTGCGGTTGTGCGTGTGTGTGGTGTGTGGATGTGTGTGTTCACGCGCGGGCGTGAGAGAGAGAGATATATATATATAGCGAGAGAGAGAGAAAAAGAGAGAAAGAAAGAGAGAGAGAGAGAGAGAGAGAGAGAGGAGAGAGAGAGAGAGAGAGAGAGAGAAAGAGAAAGATAGAGAGAAAGAGAGAGAAATAAGTGGGTAGTGAAACAGAATTATTAAATGGAAACAGATTAACTTAAATTAATTTGTAATACCAGCCGAGTGCCATTATTAACAATCATCTTAAATATACCTTTACACCATGTTAAAGCACACGTGTATGCAATCATTCGCACGAAACCGCCTAATAGAGGATGAAGAAATACATATATTCATCCAACATACAAGGTTCATTATTATTCAAATGAAAGAATCACCGATTAAAAAAAAAACTCTCATAAGGAGCCCTATTGCTCATTAATAAATAAGAGGTTAATCAGCTTTATAATTCCTGGAATGTTAATGCATCATTTTCTTCTTCAATTTATTCCTGTAGTTAGATCATTGATACAAAGTTCTTTTAGAATATTATAAAATTAGTCAGCAACATTTTCACACCAAATAGATTTGTGTTTTTGCATATTTTCTTAGGGGAAAGAATTCTGCAAGTTCTGTAATTTTGGGTTTCCATCTTTAAACAGTAAATATCTAATGGCGTGGCTTAAATGGTGAAAAGGGCACTTTCCTTGTCAATATAGCTTTATCTAAATTGATAACCGTTTTTCTTCACTTAGGTTTTGAAGCTCAATTTTAAGAACAACTTAGGCCTGGCTTCATGTTCCCAGTACTCAGTCCATTTCACCCTTTTCGTACATTATTCTCGTTTTGGAATTCAATATACCAGAACATACTTGGAAAGTTTCTCGTGTGTATGGTAATGAAAACAAAACAAAAACATGACAAAAAGTAGGCTGAGCCTTAGTCATGAAAACACAAAGTATTTCTCAATCGCATGAGCATGTGCGTTACTTTTTACCTCCTTTCGAACAGTTTGCTTAGTTGAATGTTATACATAATAACATGGAAAAGAAGTTTCCACCATCTTTATAAATCAAAGTATGGCAGAATGCTACAGTAGACAAGAACAATAAATAAACCATAACTAAAAAACTGTATGTTTAAATACAATTCATTAATCTTTTGGAACTATGTAAGTACAACGCAGCCTGGTTTAGAGGAACAATTTTGTTCGTTGAGAAGCGAACCACATAAAACGTCACATTTGCGCATTATATCGCTATACCATTGTTGTTTCACCTCATCGATGGTTCCACTGTCACCGTGCTCTACGAACTGTGACGTAGATGTATTGATATTCAACTTTTGTCCTATAGAATCAGTCGATACAGAACATCTGACTTTGCCCTGCTTAAGCCTGTTCTTGATTGGTGGATCGTCATCACCTTTTTGTTCCTTGTCCAATCGGGGCGTCGCCGAGTCCGTGCAGGTTTTACCATCGCCGCGTGCCTTGCATTCGAGTCTTCGCTGCTTCATGCGCCGATTTTGGAACCATATCTTTACCTGGCGTTCGGAGAGTTCAAGGTAAGCAGCGATTTGGATGCGACGAGGACGACATAGATAATGGTTGAGACGGAACTCCTGCTCGAGTTCGAGGAGCTGTGTCGTCGTGAACGCGGTCCTAATGCGTCGACCAGATGATGAGCCTGAAATGAACAAAATATCTGATTTGAATGATTATTGATTATTTTGAACGTGTTTAAACAAGCACATACTTATATTTGGTTTGTTTATTTGTGTCAAGATTTTTAATAAATAGCCTGTGGAGAGCTCAAAAATTGGAAGAAAACAAATTGTGAAAATCCATCATAATTCACATTTGTTATCCGAGTTGATTAAAAGTGACAAACCAAAACGTTTATAAGTCAAGCATTTTATACAGACATATCACTTTGCCCATAGCCCATTACAGTTAAGTTACCACAAGTAAATTACCATAAGGAAACAAATTAGGAAACACGTTGAGCGAAAGTGGAAGAAGAAAAGGAATCGTTGGAAGATAAACAAATCTATGAAACTAAAAAAAAATTATTATAGACCTCTCAGAATTTTAATCTGAAAACATTAATATGAATACACGAATCACATTAATGATCTAAATTCATGACAAAAATTCAATAGACATTCTTATGCGTTAAAATTAATAAAAGGAAAGAGGAAAACTTTCTAATACATAATGGATCGATTGTTTTGCGACGTCATGCCTTTTCTGAAAGTTAGCGAAAATTCAAAACTGAATAATGACTTACATTGTAATTGTTCAATGTTAAACATTTCAAGAAAGAAATTTAATCGAATTGAAATTATTGAATTCAAATGAATTCAAATAAATGGAATGAATTCAATTAAATAGAATTAGATTGGATTAAAATGAAATGGGTAGAATTTATTAAACAAAATTTAAGTCAAATGAAATTGAAATGATCTGAGCAGAAATGACAAAGTTTTTATTTAAGGTACTGACTACATTAATGTAAAAATCGTTTTAAGGGCATCTTTTTCAGATGAAAACCCCCAAACATCTGCCTTTGAGCCATTACATCAGTTTCCATGGAAACACCAACCTGTATCTTGGGGTTGATCCTTTCCTTTGGAGTCCAACAGCATGGGAGGGGTATCACTGACCCAGGGGTACTCTGGCAGCCTGACAGAGGGGATGGTCACCTGGGGACCACTCCTTACCATCTTAAGGACACGCCCATCCCGCTGTGCTCCTTCAGCGTACGCACAGGACGTCGAGCACGGTGAAACCTCGGATGCAACGAAGAGTGACGATGAAACGGTGGTCGACGATGAAGGAGACGATGATGGCGGCAGTGGTGGTGGTGGTGATGATGAGGATGTGTGATAGCAGGATGAAGCAGTTGTTGTTGTTGTGGTGGTGGTAGGAAGAGGGGTTGCCGCTCGGGGAGATACATCGCACGGAAAGGCAGACCAAGCGGCGAACATTGGCTCGCAGGTTAGCGGAAAGGTGACGGGTGTGCGTTGGCGGGGAAACATTTGATGGATTAGGGCAGCGCACCTGTCTTGAAAGACTCTGGCTAGAATGTCCCACGCGAGGGGGCTACCACTTGCCCCAAAGGTATTTCCTCAATGAAAGGCGGCTCGAATGAACACTGCTTTTAAAGCAAGGTGTGGCAGTTAAACTTTAAAGGTTTTGATAAATCGAAGCGGAATTCGCAGCAGAATCAAAACTCTTGGCGTTATCAAAATCATAAAGTCATACAAATCTGTAAATGTCGAAAACAATGCTAACGCACCGGCGGAAAATTGTGAAGCTAATGAAATTTCATTTATATTAGTGCGGCTTTTATATAAAATTTCCCGGTATACAATCATCTACTTTTCAGCTCGATGTCGTAAAAAGCTTTATTTACTGCGGCGTTTTGTTCAGATTTATCAACCTTGCCTCCCTGTTTTGTATTCCCAAATCGGACATGAAATACTGAAAATCGGACATTCGATATGATATCCTGACATAAGAAGGAGAAGGCGACAAAAATACGGAAAAACACCATGAGATGGAGAGACAGAACTAGAGAATGAGAGATGGAGATGGGAGAGGGGTGTAGAGAGGGAGAGAGACAGTAAAAAAGCTAGAGGCATAGCGGAAAGGGAATGAGAATGTGAGTGTGTGAAGAGAGAGGGAGATAGAGAGGGAAAGAGTGAGTGTGTGTGTGTGTGAGAGAGAGAGAGAGAGAGAGAGAGAAAGGGGGGGGGGGGCAAATACAGAGCGATAGATAGAAAAAGTAAAGAAGAGAGAAAAACTTGAGAGAATGAGATTGGAGAGAAAGAAAAAACAGTGAGATATATAAAGCGTAATAATGGTAAATGGGTTTATAGTAAGAGAAGAAGGATAGAGGAGAGAGAGGAGGGATAGAGAGAGAGAGAGAGAGAGAGAGAGAGAGAGAGAGAGAGAGAGAGAGAGAGAGAGGCATGACGGGAGAGTGTTACCATCTCTGTTAGATATAGACTCCTCGCTGCATGCATGCTCTTTGTAAAGAGCGATTGATCTGGTGTAATTTGCCGTCACATTGGTAGCGAGGTGTGAAAGGCCAGTGTGACGGGGGGCTATCGGGTAGCACAGCTCACACCCACCGCTCAGCCCGCATGTCCGATTCTCGTTCGCCTGGTATGCTTTATGTACGCTTCTCTTCCTCTCCACTTCTCCCCTTTTCTTCTTTAATTTTTCCCCCTCTCTTCCTTCCTCTTCTTTATTTCAATTCCCCAAAGCCAACGCCATGATTGAGTGCTGGAGTCATGCCGATATATGGCTGGTTTGTGAACGCTTCAACTGGTCCACTTTCCCCAATGCTATTTACCACAATCTTAAACATGGACAATAAAACTATTACCTTGAACCACCAAAGAATGTGGCGGAAAGCGGAACAGAACAAGAGGAGATATTAAAAAAACGATTAAAATATTTCCCCTTGAAAATGAAAACCAGAAGACGGAAACATATATGTTATTTTGTCATAAGCCCTAAGTGAAATTAAACCAAACTGACGAAATAAAAGGGTTAGATTAACATTAAAAAAATTAAAAAACAAACAAGCAAACAAACAAACAAAAAATATCATAATTTTATCATCTTGTAGTAGCATGAAGGAGAGAAACAGGACAACGTACACATGGTATAACAGAAGAAAAAAACAGTTGGTTTCGCATTGAACGCTATTTATCCTAAGGATAAAGTGGCGTTGAAAATTATTATTACCCGTAGTTAAGACAATATTTGGCGGAACGGAGCGGCAATTCAGTAATTTCTTACTATTATACCAGGTACTCATTTAAATTGCAATTCACCTTGGTCGAGAATGGTTAATATAGATAAATGTCCTGTCAAAGGACAGTATATATAGTTTTGAAGAATTCTGTTTAAATAATGGGTTTGTAAGCAAAACAAGAGTTAAGGAATAATATGAAAGAACATTAGCAGATTCTGGATAGTCTGGTTCAACTAAAATATAATTCGTATTCATTTGAAAGTGAGAATAAGAAAAGTCAGATCCAGGCACCAATCTTTTCTTCATTATACAGAGCAATTGTGATATAATGATACATTTGTTCACTATGATAAACCGATGTTATGAAAAACTTCGCTAGAAAATAGTCTAATTAGCTCTATTTATATCGTCATCCCAATCCTGCATATCACGTCATCAATTCCAATAAAACTTACCGTAAATTTATTCAATGACATTCAATGAACATCATATCTTTTCCCCCAAAACAATACTTAACCTGTTTAATTTAGAGGCCTATAAGTGGTAAGAAACTGAATATTAGGATACAGTGGAATTTTCTGTACACGAACGTAGATAATTTCTAATTAATGAATAATTCGATACCATGGGGTTTAAATATAAACTCGACCCACTTAAACTCGATGTCAAGCGGACCGTAAAATCGATCCGTCTTCAAGCTGGCCTTGATATCGATCAAGAGCTATGATGAAATACCCTTTGAACAACAATAATTCATCAAGGACGTGTCAAAATGGCTCTTTCTTCATTAAAACAATGGCGAAAGTAAACTAGCGCGTCTTGGAAAGCGCGAATGTAGGGGGAAGCACTATAGCTGAGTGTATTCAGTAATCCCTCATGATCTGCCAGCCAGTGTCAGCGTTTCGTTGGTTCACCTGGTCTCCACTTCAAAGCGCAAGATCAAGAAATGTTCCCGCCAAAAATGGCAAACCATTATTTGTCGAGTCAACGTTGGTAAGATCATATCGTCTGTTAAAGGCCAGATATCAGCAGCGCTCGCTCGCTCGCTCGCTCTCCGTGCGCGCCGCTCGCTCAATTACTCATCAACGAGGCAGCGTCTATAGCTTGATTCATTGAACGAAAAAGCATATAAAAACACTCATAAGAACAACCAAGAATGGATAGGTTCTTTTGGGGATGAGAAGCGAGTAAGGATATGGCTATAGCGGATGATATACCACGTGCATTACATTTACATACCATCTCTTAAATTCCGAATGACCGCCAATGCTTCATCTACGTACATTTCGCAATAATAAAAATCAAGATTGAAATGAAGTTGCCAGTTTTAAATAAAGATTGTCTGGACGTTTATTGACTCTTGACTGATCAGGCGTTTTAAAAGCTAATCTTTTTAATGCGAAGATACAGATTTTCAAGTCAGATATTGATGGCGCGAAGTTTCGCAGAGTGAAATCTTCCATTTCTCTTGTCATTATTTTGTTTCTTTACAGTTTATCTAGTAGTGTAAGAAAATATGAATGGCAAGACGCAATATTGAAAGGAAAGCCTTTTCTAAGAAGGGCATTTAACACACGCACAAGAATGAGATATATATTCATTTGCCACGACAACATTAAAACAAAAAAGAAGCAGATAAGAATTTACAAAAATAGGAATTTATGCATAGCATACATTAGTAGTCATGAACTAACAATGAAAAAAGAAAAGACAAATTGATATTAATTGATAGGTTATTTCTTTAAATTTCGTCGTCTTTGTTCTTTGCTGCAGTTATACGCCATATTCGTTCTCTTTAACCAGTCACATATTAAATCTTCAGAGTTTGCAATGGCCATTTTAATGAGAAATTAGACAATTTACTGGCCATATTCAAACGCAGCGGGTAGCAGACTGCATTTTCTTGCGCGTGCCACAACTACTTTTTAATGGATTTAGCCTGATTTTGCCTTGTGATTTTAGGATGGGATTCCCTGGTATTGTATTTACCGTTTTTCATATTGTTCCATGTGATCGAAATAAATTAAAGAGTCTAATTCTATCAAAAGAAATCGACATAATTGTTTACGACCAGTGTTTGGTCAATTTATGAAGTGAATGAAACATTTTATTTAATAATATTGAAGTGTTTCACAGAATTACCAACCTAAGACTATATTTTATTGGTGTCTATGTGTGTATATATAATATATATATATATATATATATAAATATATATATTTATGGCTGACTAGCTGTCTCTGCCCCTATCACTGCAGTTAATCTTAAATAAACGAAACATATAGGCCTTCCTAAATAATATAAGAAGGGTCAGAAAATATCATAACTTCATTATAACCATGACGATAAGAATTATGAATAATATCGTTAAAAATTTGTAGTGGTTTATTTATCATTGGTCAGGTGATTCTTTTTTTCAAGTAATTCTAGGATAACTCTCCCATTATTGGTGTGCACAAAATGTTATTCAAAGCTTTTCTATTTTTGTTTTACCGGAACAGACTTTTTAACCATGATAACTTATGGAAAGCATAATTTTACATCTCCTCCTAAAAAAAATAAACAAAAATAAACAAAAAATAAACAAAATAAAGAAACAAAATCATCATTCTGTTTCATCATAAGAATTGAGGAGGGATACCCACCCTCACAAAAAAAAAAAACAGCCCGGATAATTAATACATGTACATGTATCAAACAAAATAATGGTAGTTCCCCATGATTGACTTCAATGACAATGTGCGACTACGTAGGCCTACATTATGGCGATCGTCAATTGGAAATCCACCATCTTTAAAATCATTTATAACTCTCGTATTGCTTGACTATTCTCTTTTTGTATGTCTAATTCTCGTTGTACCATAACCGCAAGACAACATTATCACCATGTTGATTTTCCTCCAATATAATAAAGACAAATATCATATTAATACAAATTTCCTGACATATTGTGACCGCTACTGACACGGTATTCGGAGTATGACACAAGAAGCGAATTAAAGAAACATGGCTTTATCGTATCAAGGGGTCACATGGGGTCACGACCCTTGACCTTTGATGGTGATCTCCATTCCATATCTCATGCAATGTCCCAGGCCCTAGCCATGCCAAGACAACGATACCAACATCTGTTCTTTTTAAGCAAACCTTTAGACATTCTCTCTCCTACCAAACACCCATGGTAAGTACATTATAGTCAGACCAATCAGAAATGCAGAGTGCGATGTCTTTCTTTCTCTGTGCTCCGCTAGTGCCCTATATAAAATAATTCACTTTCACTTCAACCATAGTTATTTTTGAAAAAGGACAAAGCCCCTGCGATGACTTAAGAAAAGAAAAGACCGGGGACATGCACAAAGTTAGCGCCCTATATGGTTCTCAATTTATTGGATAATGGGGATTACCTATACCAGGCAGTGGTGTATCCATTTCAGAGCGGAGCTGGTGAATGCTCGTCCCAAGTTTTAAGCACCCCCACCCCCCGAAAAAGGGGGCAATTCAGGATGACTACGACAACCGGGACTATACCCCTCTCCCCCCCCCCCCTCCCCCGTATACGCGAAGTATGCACGCCTCTGATAAAGTGCAGTGGTTTATAGTGAACCTAACTACTTTTGTTTAAATGTTTGGAATATTCATAGTTGGTACAAACTTTGCTAAGGATACTGATGCTAAGGTAGAAAATCATAATCAAAATGGTTATTACAATAAAGCATCAGTTAATTTGAGATCATTATGATGTGGACGAGATTATTGGCTTAATTCTTGATTGCCGCTTAAATGATAATAATTTTTAAACAATTACTATACGCAAAGGAATATGGCTTAGTGTTCCTGCCACAGACAACAGAAAATATATCATATACGAAGATTACCAGTAGAAGAAGAATAAATATAAGAGGGGGAAGAAAAAGAAGAAGAAGTAGAAGAAGGAAAAGGAGAAGAATAGGAAGAAGAAACATGTCTCACATAGATGATATTAGTTTTTGTTTGTACCTAACAGCCATAAATAAAACCTTCATCACAGAAATTATTTCGTTTTTGGCACACTTTTGGAAAGATGGATTTTCCCTCACTTGAATACAGCGTAGATGGAGCTATTTCAATATGCCATATGTAACAATCTCTCTGAGCATATTGCTTCTGCAATGAGAGGTGATCGTCTTAACTACGTTATAACAATGTTAAGTAAAGACAATACAAGCGTGCCATACGGGAAAATAATCGGCGTGGGGGGGGGGGGGGGGAGTAGCCCCTAGTATCAATTAATCATTTAACATCGAGTAAATGGAAATAATGAACTGAAGTTCAAGGACTCCAATATTCCTCGTTTACACTGACAACATTGTCTCATCATCATCAACCTTGCTGGAGTTTACTCAGAAGGATTGGATGTAAACAATATCAATGAAACAATAGCAAGAGGAAATTGAAATTGAAATTGAAAAATAAAAACAAATATTTCTCGATATGATAGGCCAGATTTGGGGGGAGGGGGGGGGGGACTGAGTAAAGGCTGATAAAGGAATAAAGTATAGAAATGAGGAAAAAGTGAAGACAGGAAAGAAAAGATGGTTGATTTGGAGCGAATAAAAAGAAGAAAAAGGGAGGGATCAGGTGAGTCTTTGAGAAGATAGAGGATGAAGAGAATGTAGGAGAGTGAAAGAGAGAGAGGGAGAGGGGGATAGATGATGTATATATTAGGTAGATAGAGAGATGGAGAGAGAGAGAGAGAGAGAGAGAGAGAGAGAGAGAGGGGGGGGGGGGGAAAGATGCCTGTTTGTTTCTTCTTCTTTTTTGAGGGGGGGGGGGGGGTGTAGGGTGGGACAGTAAACTATTTTTGACTGCTACTGTATATACTCCTTCTACCAATGTTGGATCATGAAATGAAAATTTTCATCTCGAAACTGGGTTGTCCCTCGTGACGGGCTAGGCATGCCTAGGACTACTTCTGTCAACACCAGCAAATTTCCATTGATGCCCCTTTGCGCCTCTTGTCAAAGTTCCTATATTTGGACCAAGTTCCACGAGTCTACAGTATTTTTTTCTTCTCCCTGATAGGCTTCTGGAAAAAGTAAAGTTATCGTCTTGAAAGTAAACTTGTTTATATATTATAGTACAATGTTTTTTTTGTTGATCATTTTGATAGACGTTGCAATTATGCTCTTGCATTTCCCCCCTTTGCCAGAGTAAGCTTTTAACTATTAAATGGAAGAATGTTTAGATCGTCATGATCAGAGAGCCTCTTTTGTTGCCCTGCTACACTGTAGATGGTCTTTTACTATTAAACAACAAAACAAAAAGCAAAACAAGAAGAAAAATAAAAAGGGAAACACGAAGGCCGAAAACATGAGCAAATTCCACCTTTTCTCACACAATGTCCACTGGCTGCCAGTTCTCCTTCACATTCAGTTCAAGGTGTCTTTGCTGGTATTTAAGTTTCTGAACGATACTGCCTCATCGTACTTATCGGACATCATCAAATTATATATCCCAGTTAGGAATAATTGCTTCTCAGATAAGAATATCCTTCAAACTCCTAGAGTCAGAAACAGATACTGCAGGGAACGTGCTTTCAGCACCCTGGCACCCTAACCATGGTATGCCCGTCCTCTCCTACTGCGAGATGCACCCTCCATCGGTAAATTTAAGCATTCTCTAGAAACGCCCATGTTTTATTCTCTTTTATAACTGAACTTCATTATATCTCCTCCTTTTAATCTTTAGAAAAAAAATGTAGTATAGTATTCAAATTCATTATGTATTAGCATATTTTCTTAAAGGATGTAATTGATTTATTGTAACTATTAGTGTAAAATTTCGATAATAAATCATTTTTCTTGTTTTAATCTTCAAATATTTAAGCAACTAATTTATCTATATCTAACATGCAAGTCTGTACTTTTGGGGTATTTGTTAAGCGCATAGAGATGGCAACATATAATGCGCTATATAAGCCTGACATGATTTAACCTCACAAAAAGACACTAAATAGTATGATAATTAATAACAAAACTAAGCATACATTTTGTCCAACTGTATATATAGTATCTAGTCATGTGAATCGGTAACTTATCATTTTGTAATTAACATTTGTATTATTATTGTAAGCCCGAATGTTCACTCCAGCATGCACTATAGTTGTCTGTGATGTAGCGTGGATCTAGTCGTGGAGGGGGGGGGGGGGGGGGGGGGGGGGGGTGAGTGGGGCAACCAACAGAGACTTTATGCCATTTGTATACTAGGTGTCATTCCTTTGCTGCGTCAGAAACTGACGCTGTCTTTGACGCGCCTTGTGAGAGTAACAGAGTGCCAAAGTAAAGGTAACATGAATAGCGCAAACAGTGAGTTGAATTTCTTGCTAATTTACTTCACAGCCTTGATCAGCGCAGGTTAATAACGCAATAGAAATGACGCCTCGTGTTCAACGGCAAAACATTAGACCCTTTGCACATGAAGCGTCATTCCTCTGACGCAGGGCTGCGTCGACGACTGGCGCAGTCTCTGACGTGCCTCGTTAGAGTGGGATCGTACAAGAAGTAACCCACATACTGGACAGTGCAAAACACTGCATGCACTAAACTGCCTTTAAAAGCTCAATTAGCAGAAGTACATGTAATAACGCAATCGAAGCGACGTCTCGTGCGCAAAGGGGCACTACACCCCACCGCCATTGTTTTGATCATCAACAAACGACAACAGGTTTGCATTGTAGCAATAATCTCTCGCCCTCCTTTTTGCAGGTCAATATTAGATTTGTTTGTAAATATGATTCCCATGGGCTCGATATACTTGGCTATAGCATTGCATGTCGTCCATCAAGTGCCGTCTCATTCACAAATGGACCGGAAAATATGTGGACGATATAAATGTCGGGTGAAGTCTTAATTTGGGTCACAAACCAATTGGAAGTCGTCGTATCGCGTCATCACGTAGGTTGTAACGGGATCTTTTCTGTTTTTTTAGTAAATATTTTTATAATATTGTCTACGATATGGGTTTGTCCGATTTGTTGTAATTTAATGAAAACATTGCCGAAGAAATAACAACAACAACAACGACAAGAACATCATCAATAGCAGCAACAACGATAATATCAATAACACAAACACAAGATCAACACACAGTAATGATATAATGATGATAAAATAATATTGATAATAATAAACAATATTATAGCTAATAATGACAATAATCATAATAATCGTTTTATCTCAGAGCTGGAAACGATTGTAAATTGTAAAATCAATCATAAAAGTAACTGGTTTTGCCTACGACTTTCCATTTTTTCTCCTACCACTTTATTTTCTCAACTCTGATCATGATTAAAGCAAAAATTGATCTGTTAAGGTCAGTCTAATTGGTGTGCAGGTACACAACAGTGTTGAAAGTTGGATATATAAACATTTTCAATCCTTAAAATATATTTTTAGACCAGAGCAGTGTATACTTACCAAATCAAATTGATTTTCAATTTTAGAGGCATTCACTAAAGAAACAATTTGATCATATCTTTGCTACTGGAATCCAATCATGTTCACTCCTTTAAACAAAAGAAAGACACTTGTCTGTTTGGACTAGAGAAGAGTATAATTGCTCATCAACTCTAATTGATGGTTTGCCAAGACAAATACTAAAAGAAAGAGGAGTTAATAATACAAAAACGTTATACCTGCTACCTGAGTCCATTCGATCTCCAAGCTATTGTTTAACCTCTCTCACCTTCCACCGTTCGGCTGAGACCACGAGAAATTCTCGTTCGAGACGTCTTGAAATGCTTAAGCCTTTCTTAAGTCTCCGTTAAGTCCCTTCTGTCACCGAATCAGGTGCAGCTCCTGACGAGAAAGAAGAGAAATAGAATAATAGAGACAGCAGGGGTAAAGACGGGAACCCCAGTGCTTTGATCGGGGTGCTCCTTGGGGGTAAGCCGGGATAAAGATGGGGTCACAGGGCCCGGGGAGGTAAACCACGGACAAGGGGGGGGGGGGCGACATTTTGTTCGGAAAAAAAATGATGTTTGTGACGTTATTTTACCTTTCTTTCCCTTTGATATGATTATTACAGAATTCTATTTTGTACCAATGGCACCGCATTTTGAGTAAATCTCTGTCAGAAAGGGCATATTTCTTCGTTAATACTACATGTATTCAGAAGGATCAACATTTTTAAATGTTTTTTCTTCATTAAAGTAACTAGTAAACAAAATTTGCAACAACAACTACCAAAATGCTGAACATCTCATACATGTTTACTAGAGAGATCCAAAATAAAAATGCTATTAATACGAATAAACCTTAGCAATTAGCATCATGACCATATCAAGTATTGCATCATATGGCGTCCTTATTTTTTGCGATTAGTCAATTTGTTGACATTTTCCATTTGTTGGAGGTTTTTTATGATTTTTTTTATTCTATTTTTTGCCATGACCACTTGTGTTAAATAAAGTTAAGACAAAAGACAAACATTGAAGAAGAAGAAGAACATAAAATACAGAGAGAGAAAAGAATGGGAGCCATTACAGCCAGGGCTTCAACTACTCATGAAATGTGACAGAATCTGTTCAGTACGCTCTAGAATGGACCATCAAATAATGTTAAATCTTAATTTTTTCAGAAGTCTGTTAACACCACACTACCATCTTTTGGGGTGATCAGTAACCATGTTTCCATGCTTGTTTTTATCGTGAATTGGAGTAAAAGAGAGAGAAAGAGAGAGAGAGAGAGAGAGAGAGAGAGAGAGATAAAGAGAGAGAGAGAGAGAGAGAGAGAGAGAGAGAGAGAGAGAGAGGGGAGTTATAGATGACGGTTAGCGTTGCAATCCGCATTCACAAATGTGTTTTCTCGTTTAAGATGGACCAAGGAAATTGAAAAATTAATAATTGATGTCCCCAAAGTGATCAATGTTTATCAGGCAATGAAGTTTTCCCCCTTACCAATTATTGATGACCCCCACGAATACCCCCCCCCCTCTTACTCTCTTTCTCTCTCTCACTCACTCTCTCCTCTCTCTTTCTCTTTCTCTCTCTCTCCCCCTCTCTCCCTCCCCCTGTTTCTTTGTCTCTCTCTGTCTCTCTCTGTCTCTCTCTCTCTCCCTGCTGACCAGTACATGCATAGCGGTCACGAACTCCAGCAATATGTAACGGTTAAATATCAACTCTGTTATCGGTTCCGCAGCTCAAAGCAATATCAGGACAAAATAGGGAATAAAAACGTAGTCCTGCAATCATAGTTGGGAAGTGACAACAAAACGACGTTAGCAGAACACGTCCTTGCGCGCCGTAATAATTAATACGTCACTCACGGCGCCAAAACCCTAGTCTGGAAATTAAGTCCAGTATTTGTTATCATCTTTTAATAATCATAACGTTAATTACACAATAACGGCTTTAACATTTATTTTTGACAATATTTGCCTGATTTTGACTAGGAACTAGCATGATGGTTGACCGAATCAAAAATAAATGATACATGAGGAAAACGTTCTACTTTTCGGCGTTCATGAAAAGTGACACAGTTTGTTTCGTAGACAGGCTAATCATTAGAATATCTGGTATGTACTTCATATGATTAGAAAATTGAGGGAGGTATGTTTTATGAAAAAACAACTGGGAGCACAATTACACTTTATGTGTCCTATATTTCTTGCAGATTTAAAATAAACGAAATAACGCTATCTTAGCAGTCAGGTAAATAAAAAAAATAACCATCACCACCACCATATAAATTAAATCAGCTGAATGAAATATTGAAAGGGAACGAAAAGAATGAAAGTAGCAAAAACAGATTCAAATACTAATAAAGGCAAAAATGTCTCAACTCGTGGAAATCATTTCGAGTCTCTTTTGTTCTTTTTTGTCTTTTTTCCCGGATAAAATTGATTTGCAACCATTTAGTACCAATGTTTTGCTATTTGTCAATCGAAATCAAAGAAATTTGAGGCTTACCAAAAGGCGGTATGCATATTACATGGTATTTCGTTTTGGTTGATTTCCCCCATAGGTTATAAAGAAGGAGTGTAAGACGGACGAAGAACAATTTTGAGATTGTTTAAACCTCCATTTTAATTATCCGTGAATTATGTAAAGGGTAGAAAGGTTTTCAGTATCTACTACACAGTTCATAAATAGACAACATAATCATTACGCTATACCTTCATAAAAAGGATGTTCATGAATGGCAAGTATGCATATATAATCACCCTAAAATTATATTTAAATGTGATTTTGAACGAGGGGAAGAGCAGAATAATAATTGTGATGCATATATAAGTAGAGCCATGTTATATTTGCAGCTGTTTCTAATGATACGTCATTAGTAAAACTATGATATGAATGAACCGGGTTCATCATACACAGCGTAATAAAAATTAGAGTAATTTCACATGTTTGCATAAATGTTGTGTTTTTCTACTTATCACGATATTATCATGAAGTTTTTTAATTACATCTTGCTCTGAAAGACCTTTTAATTGACTGTTAATTAATGCTTTACGGACTAGTGACGGTTTGATTAATTCATTAAGACGCGAATGCACTGTTTAATTGGGCAGAGACATGGTTTACGTGTGACATATGCCCCAAGTAAGCATCGTGCTCCTAAAGAACCATGGCTTGAAAATGAAACAGTAATATAGAGCACCTTAAATTGTGTTTAGTGCAGCATTTTAGTGTATAATGCGTTCATTATACGCAGGCATACGGTAGAGCCATTTGGGAGGCAGTCGTGCAGACTCGACTTGCGAGTTTTTGCAGGTGCCTTTTCAGTGGCAAAGCGTTTGACTTGATATTGCAAGAAACTAGTTGGTCACGGCTTGGCGAGAACAAGTGGGGATTTTCACTTGCCTTCTCGCAAACAAAGAACTCATCATATTTGTTGGAGAAAACGAAATTTCCCCTCTTTTTCCCCCCTCTCACTTGCTTTAAAGGTAATCTGGCTATTTGGTGACAAAATGTATTTTGAGAGCAGCTTCCACTTTCAAAACTCATATAATAATGTAACCCTAAAACAAATGCTCTTATTTTGGCTGATTGCTTTTTAATTAGCAAAATATAAACAAATAAACAAAAACTGCTGAAAACCGTGTTCATTAAAGGTACTAAGGCATATATGCATACCTTGGGCATGGTATTGTATTGTGGATCCAACAGATCTAATTGTTCTATTTTAACGTTTTTATCTGATTTGGTAACCATATTTTTTTAAAGATATATACATTCAGTTCAAGTTTTGCTGCGAATTACAAGTATTTTAAAACTTTTTTTGCCATCACCAAAATTTGAAACAATCTTCAATATTACGTGCATTGGATATAGTATGGTGATGTGTCATGGGTTTATGATATATTTATCAAATACATGTACATTTCCCAAGCATAAAACAATTTGCAAAAGGAAATTATCCGTGTCCAAATTGCCTGTATAGTTTTAACCATATATGCTTTAATTTTTGTCCCATAAAATTACTTTACAACCACGATGCTGGCAAACTAATTTGAACGTTTACACCCTTGTCATACAGGCATTTATTTTTAGGCTACCATTGCACTTTTAGACAGGATATATAGCGGAGAAGAGAAAATAGCCTTAGAGATAAATTTAGTTTATTTTATAGCTCTGACGAAGATAGTTGTGTTGGATAAAAAAAAACCTCAAATAAGTACGTTTTTATGTCTGACATGCATTATCCATGAATACCGCTTAGTAATATACATGCATTTGTAATACTTAGAAGATTAAACCTGTCAGCATTGGTAATTCTGATGACCTGGGACAAAATTAACAATCGCTACTTCAATTACTTATACTAGTTCTACTACCCGTGTTACCCTTGCAGCTGCTATAATGCCTGCACTTATATACCCCACCCCTACATTCCAACTACGTCTTTTGTTGGTCCTGCCGAAACCGTCATGCTTTTAATTCCCTAGTTCGTGTAATTGCCTTAAAGTCTTGGCTAGTATCTCTTGGTCTTGGCTACACATAGGCCGATGGGTTCAACGTGAGATGATGATGATAAAGAAGAAGAAGATGAAGATGAAGACACGTTGCTCTCGTGTGACACGCTTGGCATACCAATAAAGGGCAAGATGATGGTTCGGGGGATGACCTTCAGCCGGGAAGATGAGAAAAACTGCTTGCTCGAGGACTCATCAGCATCAACGCCACCGTCATGTCTAAAGCCATGTAGTCCGACCTACCAACATGTCTCCCATGTCTTTCAAGTATTATAATGTTCTGCTTTTCTATTAAAAACTGTATAATGATGTCGCACCAGGTTTCGAAAAATGCGTTTAAAAATTGAAAGGATAATAAGTTTTCCCCAATATCTTTACAATAACAAGAAATTGAAATAGAGGGGGAGGGGATAGATTTTGTATTGCCCTGTCGTGTTCTAAGACCGACTTTAACTTAATCAAAAATAATGTAGCGGGCCATGTATTATGTGGCTTGAATATGACTGGTAGATGGATGGACGTGCCGTTAGAATGACCAATCAATCATTGGTAAAGTAAACAAATAGTCATCAAAATCAATCATTCAATTAATCGCAATGGCACTAATTCTTTCACTGAATCAATCAAAGGACCAATCAATGAACCAATCAATCATTCAATCAATTAATCAATAGCTTAACCAGACAATTAATCAGTGACCTGAGCGAAGATTCAATCGATTAACAGATTGATAATTAAAAAAAAAAATCTATCTATCAGTCAACCAGACGAAAAATCAATAGAGTACTCAATCCATCACTGGATCAATCTATACATTAATGACAAAGTTTCCCCCACACCCTCAATCGAAATGCACCACAAAATAATATATAGAATAATAATCTATCAATGAATCAATAAATAAATCAACCAACCAAGCAACAAAATCAACCAATCAATCAACCAGTTAGTTAGTCAATCAATCAATCAATCAATCATTAAATTAATCAATCAATCAATCAATTACTCAAGTAATCAATCAATCAATCAGTTTAACCATTTATCCATCCACCAATCAATCAAAATATTGCATTTAGTCAAGTGCGAAACAAATATTTGCGTACCTTTTGCCTTCTTTAGCCATTGACCTCCCCTCTCCCCAATAACAAGACAAAGCCTCAACATATCCCACAATTAAGACTGTGGTCCCTACACAAGACTTGATTTCGGAGATAATTATTTACTGTACTGATATCTATGTTTACCCTATTGTACCGATAATGAGAAAGAAAGATGGTTAATTTCAATTCAATTCACTAATTATGATTATGTCCAACTCCAAACATATTTGAATATCCCCCCCCCCTTAAGCAGTTCCATTGACTAAATGCGCATGATACCGATCATATGCGCCAGAAATAAATATGACATACTCAATATGTGAATCAATTTGTTGAACACAATGGGAAACACAATCTTGATCTAGCAATTTTTATTTCTTTGTTTTTATTTTATTTCTCAAACTTGATTACAAGATAATTGTAACATTTCCTTTACATTGTATAATAACTGTACCTCTTTTCATTTCATAGTCATTCATATTTCAAAGTACTGTAATACTTATAACAAGTTTCTCTTCAGTACTAACTGATGTTGCTGTCATACTTAGCTTGTGTATTCTAAAAGAAATAAACCTTGGACAATTTTGTTATCATAAAAGGTAATAAATAATTCAATATATATCTGAATGTACCATTTGTTTGTATTTGTATTCAAAGAATGGTGACCAGACTAAACCTAACTAAAAACTTTGTTTGTGTTTTTATTATTACTATTCCTATTACTATTATTACTATTCCTCTTAAAGTATACCCCTTGTATTTCCGCCACTGACTCCGCATTACATATTTACCTGTATAATGACATACGCACTCTTACGTAATCTACGGTAGATTCGGAGTTTGTACCGGTTTTTGGTAACGCTTTTAAGTTTATTAACCCTTTGAATGCAAAGCTCCAGGTCACTCGGAGACTCGGAGTTGACCCTGGGGAAAACGTGTTCTAGACCAAAATCAAATTATATTAAAGTATGTACACAAAGGCAATTCCTTATAATTCCAACAACAACCGCTTGATTCACACACAAAATCGTATGCAAATGGCATTATACGGGACGACCTTTTAGTTTTACTTAGTGTTTATGTGTTGTCAAAAGGAATATTATGATAATAATTATATGATAACACATATCAGTGGCAAATATGTTGCAAATAATTTCTGAAATTATGATATATATTACTCTTTTCCAAATTCATCATTTTGTTTAAAATCCTCATTGATATTTTTTTATGTGTTTTAACCGGTCTGAAAAAGACCTTGTCGATTTGTCATTAAAATAATTACTTTACAAATATTGTGACATGTTTAGAAGAAACACAGTTCATGAAGTGTTGATGAATCCCTATGATGTTGGTGCTATTTTGATCTAACGCTGCATATTACATGTAGAAAATTGAATTATAGAATAAATAACACTACAGCATGTATACTGCAAGTCGTAGGACAAGGTTACATTCTTGTCAAAGTGAGAAAAATCCAAGTAATTTGTAATTTTCGTATGCTCTCTCATTGTTTTTATCCTTATTCTTAAGATCATCATAGTAGAGACATGTCATATCAAAGGACTGCTTTTAAAGTGCCCTCATATTTCAAATATAAGTAACATCCAAAAGATTACAATGTTTAAAATATTGATCATAGTTTTGATGCCTGAAGCATGTGTGTGAGAACCATTATCATTTTGTGTAGCGCTTTCCATTGTTGATCGATTGTTGCTTTTTTATGATTATAAAACCTTATATATACATAATCCATTTTATATGCAATATAATCCAAATAATTTCTGGACATTTTTCTGAAATATAATTATGAAATTCAACTGGAGCACCAGGGCCCATTCGCATCTTTCTTGTATGTCAACCAAATTAGGTAATACAATTTTTGAATTAATATGTCAACTATGGCTGCAATCTACATGTATATTGTGTTTAAATTTGAATCGTATGAATCAGAAGACCCTGAAATCTTGTTTACGAAATTATATTAAATGACATATTAAGTTTTACATTTTGCACATTTCTATACTTATATCAAACGAGTAAAATCAGATTTGAATGCCATCACTCGAATTTTCGATTTACAATGACCAACAATACTATGAGTGGCAAAATGTGGCAAGAATACTGGCTGTTATTTAGAGTAAAGCTATCATCCTTCTTCTTCTTATCTTAAGTACTTGACAGTGTTTGAATTATTCATACAGTACATGATTTTTATACAATGAACTTTGAAAAGATATTCTACGTACTATGCTGCTCTCCTGCTCTGTGAAACCTTCCTAAGACTATATAAATAAAAAGTGTTTATCATCTCATGGAGTTGTGCATAGTCATTCAGTTGCAGGTTGAAAACGTCATCTCGAATCACATCACATCCGAATTATTTCCTGAACATTCACAATAAATGTTTTTGTCAATATTTACAACAATCAAAATGAGTCATAACGAGTGTCACAAGTGTGTTAGATGTGGTGTGGCTTCAAGCGATTGTTCTTGTGTACACGAGTAGGAGAATTGACAGTAGGCTGGCGCCCCGCGAAATGACCTGTCGGAGTGGTGCGAGCTACCCGGGTGGAACCCAAAGAGAAACGGCTCGCCGCTGACATGTCCAGCCCGCTCGGCTTGGCGAGCTAGCACAGAGTCTGAGACTTTGATCCCTCGTTCTGCTCGCTCTGTTTCTTTCATATCTCGTTTGTATTTCATTCTTCGATTCTGAAACCAAATTTTAATTTGTCTCTCTGTGAGATTCAAAGATTTTGCCATTTCAACCCGCCGTGGTCGACACAAATAGCGGTTGAAATGAAACTCCTTTTCCAGCTCGACTAGCTGTGCGCTAGTGAAAGCCGTGCGATTTCGCTTCGGACTGCTACCGCCGTTTCCTCCGCTGCATCCGCCGCTGCTTCCCCCGCTCATAGACCCGGAGCTCCCGCTCTCTCTCGGGCTGATGCTGTTGGCGTGGTTACTAAGATTTGGGCTCATCGCGCTACCTTGTGGCACTCCATGCCCGGCTCCTGCTACTACGGCTCCTGGTGCTCCTGCTATAACTGCTCCGCCTCCATGTCCTCCGCTAAGGATTTCATTCGGGATATTAGGTGGACTCTCGCTAGGCGGTACCGCTGGCATAGGCTTCTTTTTATCATCGATTACTAAAAGGAAAAAGAAAGAAAGAGAGAGAGATACATGTTTGAAAAATTATGTTTATTTTATGCACTGAAATTGTCTGAAATATGTATAGTGTATGGCTTGTGGTCGGGTATAAAATAAATATTTACACCAGTTATTGCCGTTTTATAGAACACAATGAAATATCAGGCGAACAGCAATAAACATCGTGACCTTCATCAGTAATATGCAGATTTGATGGTAGCAATTATGTTATATACATGTATTATGCTTCTGACATGTGAGATAAAAACAGCATCATAACCAACAGCAATACCAAAATAATAACAATAATCAAGTATTTCGAAGAAGAAAGAAACAAAGACTATTACTATAATACGAGGACAAATTGAACGAATCGGGGGAGATATTAATGTCTCTAAAGTTAAAATCTTTCTTTAAAAACGTACACGAAAATGTGACGCAATAAAATAGCATTATATCTTAAAAGCAATTATGACAAAGATCGACACATTGATTCTAGGAATAATACATTTCACAGAAAAAAATCTTTAGAAATGGTCAGAAAGAAAGCGAAAAAGAAAGAATGAAAGATGGATTAAAGAGAGAGAGAGAGAGAGAGAGAGATATGGGGATTGTAATCATTTAGTGTTAACAACCTTATAAGTAAATAAATTTACAATTTCCTTATCAGTTTATTATTCCTTCACAATAATATTTTAAAATAGTTTACAATCTATGTTTACCAACACTCTCTCCAACTCTCTTTTTCTCTCTTTCTCTTCCCCCCCCCCTTCTCTCTTTCTCTCTCTCTCTCTCTCTCTCTCTATGAGGTTAAATGAGTCATTAACCCATGCACCGTCAGTCAAATACGTCACACAGTTTTCATCTCAGAGCGGCTTGCTTGACAAATAAAAATACACCATTTGATGTCAAACATGAAAAATGTTTGTGTTACATTTACTAAAGAAAGCCGCTCACTTAATTATTTACATGCATTAATGTTGAACAAATATTATCTTCAGGATGATTATAATGCCTTTATTGACAAAAAAATTAGAATGTATTTATAAAAATGATGCAATTTAAATAGATGAACCAAAACATGGTCACTTAGCCTTGAAACCAAGGAATTAAAATTGAAATAGTAGATTCTTTATTAGATATTTTAAGATATACGTCTGCCGCTTGAATATGACGAGTAAAATTGTAATTTACAAAAAACGAAAACATTTCCCATTTTGTAACAACATTTGATAATGATAATTTTGACTCAGGCTTCATGCAATATTTCTAATTCTTTAGCTTGAATTGGCTCAAAAAGTTTATTCCATTCCAATGACCTTCTTCCTACGATATTTTAGTGATGCATTCATGCATTTATGATCACGACATTTAATGGCGAAAAATGTAAAATTCACAATATATCAATATAGTGTAGAAGGTAAAAACTGGTAGATGATGGAATGAAATTGACGACTGTTCCCATTTATTTCAATCTTTGGTGCCTGCGTTTTATGTATTAAATATTATTTAGGTATTGAATGGGCGATATCCTTTCAATAAAATACCCCAAATAATACAAGATACAAATGCAAAAACAAAAAGTTTTCTGTGTCCATTCCTGTTTTAAATACTCCATGGTAACCGAATGATGAAAATATCACGAAACTATCGCCTGGCAATTTCAAATTACTGTAAGTAAAAACAGCACATTTATATATTCAATGTTAATTCTATAATATATAAAGTGCTTTTTACAAAACATTCAAGTCAATTAATTTCGTGTTTTAGAGCAATTTCTAAATATACAAAACTTTATCGAGCCATTGTATGACTCTACTTATTTATTTATTTATTCAGTTTTATTTAAAAACAGGGTAGTCTTTTCAGTGCCAGGGGCCTGCTTTACAAAAGAGCCCTGTATATACAAAGATTTACAAGAAATACATTGTAGAAAACAAAGACATTATATAAACAACATACCATAAGATAACTAAAACAACTTATCACTTCAACCCTAACCTTTTCAAATTTGGTCTATAAGTATATTTCTTGTGTAGTCGTCGAAGATCAGTGGATCTGTAGTACATTTAACTAATGTGTCAATGAAATATATCACAAATCTGAATCAAATTAGTTTTGCATATACAATTATTTTTTCTTTATCACTTACGTTCACTTGATGTGCTCATAAAATAAATATTTTGTCCCCCTTAAAAAAATATAAGGTTCTAAATGCTAGCTAGTTTAAATTGTCATATTCGTGTCACAATAATCTCTTCGTCAGAATGGAACTAAGGGGTTTACATTCTCTTGGGACGGACCCCACTGATGAAACGTTTTTAAATTTGTAAAAGTAGAGAACAAACCGTGCAAAAATTGGCATTTATCCAATCGATTATTTGATGAACTGAAGAAAAAAACTTTTGAAAAAGTCAGACTGATTTCACATTTCACAGGATTATAAAGTGCATGATGGGGGGAAATAGAATAGTCAACTACTTGCATTTTTCTATCAAACAAGCTCCCAATAAAGTTCTTTAGACTCTAAGAGTTTTTTTCTCACTGTATGTTGATTATGCAGCACTGCGGAACATGACATTGATTTTGTAAACGATGATAAAGGTGGTAGGTATTGTTATGCCACAAAATATATTGTAGTTCCGGTTTCTCGTCATGTATTCTTATTATGAGTAATATTTAAAGTGTTTGCTTAAAAAAATCCTATATCACCATTCGTTATATAGCAAAACGTCGTTTGTTCAAGGGTCGTTCGACAAAACAAACGAACAAACAAGCCATCAAAATTATTATGCTTATTATTTAGTAAATAGGTCAGATTAATGCTTTCTCTTAGTTGATGATAACATTGTTTTGATACTGACTCCTGGCCTATACCGATTAGGTAGTAACTTTTCTTTGTGATTTAAACCGAGGAGTACGATTATGAATAGAGATTATTACTATGATTATGATAGATTTCACATTTTCTCATAACAGCACCCATGACCCATCATGATTTTCCTCAACTCGTATCATGTCATATATTGGATCAAAAGAGAAAGTCAGTCAAAATCAGGTCAATTTCGGAGAAGTGAAGATAAATAAAGGAGAATCAAAAACAAATGTAGGCGTCGCAGGTAAAGGAGGCATGGCGAGCCCAGAATGATTCAAAACATGGGCCTATATAGACATTCCCTTAGGCCGTGCTGGATAACTCGTCACCCCATTACCCCAAGTCCACCTTTCGTTTACTCACGGGCTCGCCCCACTGGCGGCTCGATCCCGTCTTCAAAGAGACTCGTTGAATGATGAGTGTGAGTTTGTACTGTGATGCGTAAATTATTCCATTAATCATTCCCAGGTTGACAGTCTTCTATACTCCGATTGAACCCAACTCTTCCAGAGCAGTAACTAAGGCAATGAGGCAAGGTGATTAGTATTGATAATTAGGGATAATTTTATGCGCTTTTCGAAACGAAGGGGTCTTTTAACACGATTATAATTTAGATTAAATGTACAAAAGACGACAAATTAGCTTAAAAATTGGGTGACATAGACGGGAAGACCTTTACACTTTAATATTTCGTCCAAGGACTTTAATGGGAGAACACGAAAATAATTTAGAGACCTGCCGATTGTTTTTACATTATTTCATTAGTGTTTACCTTTTCTTTGTTTTTCATTCCTTTTACATGCAGAGTAGTTTTTTTCTTTCTTAATTTCTTTCTTTCTTTCTCTCTTTATTTGTTTATTTCATTAGTTTTTCAATTCTTTGTTGATTCATTTCTTTATTTTTTTATTTATTTTTATTTATTTATTTTGTATTCCTTATACAGGATAATCTCTTTAGTACATAAAAACTGTTTAGCAAGAGAGCCCTGTTAGTTTGAGTTAGTTATTAATTTTTAAAGAATCGAACTTTGATTTCCTACTAGAATTATGAAGATATTTGTAATTTATCGAATCAAAATACAATGAATCTGACAAATACACTTCTCAGCGCTTGGGAAATTCCATGAACATTCATATACAGCTATCTGGGGCAGAATTCTCATCTGAAATACAGTAATATAGTTTAAGTTCTCCATTGCTGCACTCTCTTAAACCTACGTCAGCCTGCTAGCAAACCAGAACAAATCAGTTGTACTGAAAATAGAAATGTATGACCTTGGGGTAACGAACAACGTGTATCATTAACATGCACATCATACTTCGGTGCGATTGTTCATTTCCCTCCATGTGCTCTTTCAATCATAGAGATAATGAGAAAATAATTTTCGAGATCTCTCTCTCTCTCGCCCAAAAAGCGAATCGATGGCAGGGTCGAGAGAGCGCGCGAGGGAGTTCGAACGACAGAGGATGACGATGGTAGTAGAGAGAGATAGATAAAGTTAAGAAGAGTGGTGGTGGGGGGAGAGAAGAAGAAGAAGAAAAGAAGAAGAAGAAAAGAAGAAGAAGAATATTAATAATGAGAAGAATAATAGTAACAACAACAATCATAGCAGTAATACTAATGATATCGATAATGATGTTTGTGTAACATTGATATTGGTCTTGATGACAATATGAATGTAACAAATATGGTAAAGGCATGTTTTATTACGTCGAATATAAACAAAACATTTAAGAAAAGAAGATGAAGGGACACCAAACAAAGAAAGATGGGTATAAAGGGAATGTTTTGTGTTCGGGAAAGGGATGGGGGCGGTAGGGGGAAGTATGGGGGGGGGGGGTCAGCGTTTGGAAATGTAGGCTACACCCTTTTAACATACTTATAACCCATAAATGTAATCGTATTCCCAGTGCCATTTTCCTCTTTGTCTTCAGTTCAGGTGGGATAATTGAGGCATGAACAAAATGTAATTTAAAATGAGCGAGAATATGTAAAAACCATCATCGATATTGAATGCGAAAGTGAAAGCTTATGCTGAAATGCGAACTAGTTTCCCCTCGTGATAAAGGTAGATGTATATGCATTTCACCTGACATGCCAATTGTCATTGGTAACATATTTCAACAAACATCTTAATAAGGCTATAATTTGTCTTGCGCGACGAGATAGCTAGATAAATTTGCATATTGATATAAATGAATACCAACAACAAAAAGCGATATAATTGATCTTTGAGGGGAAATAGCCAATACAAAGAAGAAGAAAAAAAGAGAAAATATTTGTTGTATCCATTCTATGCGAGGTTAATAATGAGCATTCAGATATAGCATCAGAGAATAGTATGAAGTGGAATCATTTCGTGCAAAATGTAATGATCGGTTAGAACTTTTGCAGCTACTACTGAAAAATGCAGGACTTGACATCTATTTTAGTATGTTTGACCTCCTTTCTCCAAATTTAGAAGTTATAATCATTTCATTAATTGTAATTATCGAATTGCAGGAATGTGGGCCTGGGGCTACTGACTGCTCAATGAGGCCCAACATATTTAATTAGACAATCGCATTATTATGACGGTATCAAACGTTTGGGAAGAAATGTTAAAGGTAGTTAAAGAAAAAAACAACAACAACTGCATTTAGATAAGCAAACAAACGAACAAAACAAACAGGCCTGCAACATCAAACACGTAACTGCGCAAATCAAAATTGTATAACAACATATCCAACGATACAAACATTTGTATCTTATCACCGTCTTCTTGCAAACCAAGAAGAAAAGGGATAAGAAAAGTGAGGAGCTGTCTTGTATCTGTCATTGAAAATATCAAGCAGACGAAATCTGGCGACTAATGACGGTTTGATGAGCTTTTTCGGGTTGATTGTAAGAGGTCAAGTACACCCAATTTCCTAGACAACAGGAGCGCGACTGGGTTCAATTTGGTGATTTTCCCCTAAATCGGTAGCAAATGTGTTACGAATTAAGGCGTACAGGTAGATATACCAATGTCTAGCTGCTCAGGATAAGAGGCAATGCAACTAGGAAATTCTCGAGGAAAGGAGCCATTTAAAATGCCTTACCACTGTTGCGAGTAGACAATGCCTTTATCATACTCCGGTCCCTCCAACAAGACCGACACCAGACCGACACCTGACCGACAACAGACCGACAACAGACCGACAACAGACCGACAACAGACCAACAACAGACCGACACCAGACCGACAACAGACCGACAACAGACCGACAACAGACCGACAACAGACCGACAACAGACCAACAACAGACCGACAACAGAACGACAACAGACCGACAACAGACCGACACCAGACCAACAACAGACCGACACTAGACCGACACCAGACCGACACCAGATCAACAACAGACCGACACCAGACCAACAACAGACCGACACCAGACCGACACCTGACTGACTACAGACCAACAACAGACCGACACCAGACCGACACCTGACTAACTACAGACCGACAACAGACCGACAACAGACCGACACCTGGTCGATAACAGACCGACAACAGACCTACAACAGACCGACACCTGACCGACAACAGACCGACAACAGACAGACACCAGACTCTGACACCAGTCCTATCAAACAATAACATTACCCCCAAATGGCCAAAAAAAAGCCGTTTCTGAAGCCGCCATATTGAACATCTTCATCGTTTTAGGATGTCTTCAGGAAATAAATCCTTGATATTGTTATTACAAATTCCAAAAGTATTAACATAAGTTTTTGAGGAGAACGACCACTGATACATGTATAAAGTGACACTTTCCAAATATTAACAATTCGATCAGGGATGGTTCTGATCACATTAGTGTTTGGCGAATATTAGTCTAATCCGGTTGTTAATTTGTTCAAAGATCTACACTGAAAAGAAGGCCTTGACAGATGACATAGAATCTTAAGAAGTGAGACGATTTCTTTTTGTCTCTTTGTAAGTTAAGACAATTCTTGACATTATTTTGGTTACTAAAAAAACAAGATATTATGTTACTATGCTCTGAAGTGCTGCATGATCTATCAATAACGATAAATTATGTTTTAAAAAGAAAGAAGTTGAATGAATTGGAGATGATTTACGCTGTTTATTTAGTTTCACAATGAAAACAACAAATCATTCCATCACGTGATATTGAGTATGTTAATCACGTGATAGTTGTCACGTGTATTAGAATCTTCAATCAATTCTGAACCAAAAGTGAGAAAGTGATCGATCAATATGTATTTGAGGAAATATGCAATGTGACCAATAGAGAGGATCGGGCCATTTATTGGGCACTGGTATCGTGGGGAGACGGGGGGGGGGGGAACTGGGTTTAACAATTTGACGAAATGCCAGGCAAGAGGCTATCGAGTAAGTGGGATGTGGGAGGGTTGTGTCTCGCCTTCTTGTCTTGTTCCCCCTTTCCTCTTTTTCCTCCTATCTTTGCTTTTCTAACCTTTTCGGGCACCGCCCCTTCCCCTAAGCTACGTCACAGTGTAACCATGGACAATTCATTTTTTTTAATAATGACTGTTGGCCTTTCGGGGGGATTCACACCGAAATAGAAAGGCTGTAGAACGAGCTAAAACCTCGACGTTCTTTTTCGCATCAGCATCGGCCGGAAGTAAATTGGAGGTGGGTGGAAAATTAAGTTTGTAATAAACATTGATTCGCAGTCGTCCAAGACGAAAACATACACGCAACATTGCTTCTCAAGGTCTTCCCAGAAGCACACTAAATCATACAATTAATATGGTAAATATAGCAGCTTTCCAACAAAAAACACCAACATGAGTTCACATTGATGTTCATACATGAACCTCAACAGTCACAGCACAGTGACCTAAACCTGCTTTAAGATCGGGGATTAAAAAATGGTTACGGGTGCGTCAAAGATCTATTAACACGTACCTTTCCCCTTTGGAATGTCAATTTACAAGATGCCATGAAACTGTCTAATGACAGTCTACCTTTAAGACACCATTGCTTAAAAATGTGACCTCCAAGTCAAGTGTCTTTTGGCTGCCTTCACATTGGAGAGCTGAGAGAGGCCCCGTGAAATGCCACTCTCCTCATTGATGAGTTACCCAGACTCTGTGCTAGTTCAATGCTACAGCACTTTCCCTTCATTTCAACCAGACGCCGTCGAAATTATACGTCTTCATTTGTGAAGGGCTTAAAGATCAAGTTGAGTTCTGGTCATGCGATTGCATTGTGAAAGATACGGTGGAAATGATTGGAAAATGTCGATCATGTAGTACATGAGCATTGTTGTATACTGTGAGGTTTAGGATCTTCAAAATGATAGGAAATTGACCCGGTCTTGCAAAAAGTCACATGCACTGTACATAGAAATGTGTATATGGGACTGGACAAACAAATAACATGAAATTGTGGTCCACAATCTTTAGCTTTTATTTTCATATTTCAAATATACAAGGGCGTTCGAAGAACCATCCTATTCATAGGAGAATTATCTATGATACTCTTCTACTCTTTAAAATAAAAAGAATGAAAAAGCTTACAAAATATTGTTCACCTTTCCCTCAGAATTCGAACTTCTCTTTAATCTGCACTGAGGGTTCAAATGCTGGATGAAGAATTATATTGTCTTGTAGTTGGTAGAGAGAGAGAGACTGGTAAATGACTTAACTCAAACGAGTGTCACACATAACATAGGACGAGAAATGGAGAGAGATGGGAATAGAGAAAGACCAATCTGCGTCGCTGCCAAATGTCTGCATGTCTGGTAGTTTTGGTGTGATAGAGATGTTCAACTCAACACCGAACACGCGAGGTCAATTGAAATAAAGTGTTTTGACCGATACGTACATCTATACTGATGCTGAAAATACATCAAGCATAATTATAATGGTTCGTTTTCTAACATAGTATTTATATGAAATGCAGAGAAAGAATATAAAATGGACATTTATGTGTACACAGCCCTAGTACAAATGCCTATAGTGGGAATAGTGTATCATTGCAAACACAATACAAAGATGACCATTTGTGCTACTTAATCGTTCACAATTTACAATACATTATTCTGCACCTTCGCAAATTATAGTTCCCCCCCCCTTTTATAATAATTGTATTTTCATGCAAACCTGAAATTATCTCTATAAAAACATCTCTCCATGGTTAATGCAATGTGGTCGAACCTCAACTTTATCATTATATGTTTTTAAATGTAGTATATTGTAAATGAATCTTCAGTTTGAACTTCAAAAGGGGCATGTTGGAGGACATCTACTAAGTACTAAGATCCACGTTAACAAATAATTTTAATCATTCTAAATCTTGTGGTATGATAAATGTTTTCAATTTATCTGATATATCGCAATTTATATATGTGACAACCTATAGTACGACTACTACTTCTACTACTACTACTACTACTGATACTACTACTTCTACTACTACTACTGATACTACTACTACTACTACTACTACTACTACTATCACTACTATCACTACTACTACTTCTACTACTTCTACTACTACTACTGATACTACTACTGCTACTGCTACTACTATCACTACTACTACTACTATCACTACTACTACTACTACTACTACTACTACTACTACTACTACTACTATCACCACTACTACTACTACTACTACTACTACTACTACTTCCACTACTACTACTACTACTACTACTATTACTATTACTACTACTACTACTGCTTCTACTACTACTACTGCTTCTACTACTACTACTACTACTACTACTACTACTACTACTACTACTATTACTATTACTAATATTATTACTATTACTACTACTACTACTACTACTACTACTACTACTAGTACTACTACTTCTACTACTAATGATAATAACACCGACAATACTCATAATGGTGATGATGATAGTGACGCTAGTGATCAATGATTTCAATAGTACGTCCATTTCAAATTCCGCCTTGACAACTATTACCAATAACGCCACATTGGTCTTGTAGGGAGGTCAATGTAGTTTCAACATTATACCACTTATATTATACTGCTTCGTTCACTTCTAATAAAACACTTAAACACCCTGTCCTAATAAAATCTCTTAATTTTGACAGCTGTAGAAATCTCTAAGTAAAAGAACAATCATGCTCGATAGTCTAAAACAAACCGGAAACATTTTGTTGATGTTTGGTATAGACAACAAGGGTTGTATGACACATGCTCCGGAGAAAAATTGCTCCGCGGTAATTTCCTACACTAACCGAATTGCTAACATACTACCATGGACCTAACCCTGTATACTTAACCCAAAGCTTTACCCTAAACTTAACCGAAAACCAATGAATTGCAATCCTAAACCTAACCATTCATTTTGACAAAATAAGGCCTGGAACAATAAGACTATAGCCGGAGCAAAATATGTCGGATTACCAACAATTGGTAAAAGAATAACAGTAACCAGGTGACAGAGCATTGGTCGCCATACTTCATAGCTTAATACTAGCTGCTCGACATCATTTACCAATGTCTCTTTTGTGTCCGTGTATATGACACATTTTCTTTTTTCTTCTTTACCTTCTTTCTTTCATTTTTTATTTAAAAAAAGGAAATTTAATACGATTCTTTTTTGGTTGGATTTTCCCAATGTTCCTTTTCCCACACAACTCCTTGGATACATTTATGTCTTAAAAGTGGATGAGACATTAAACTTTCTAAAACATCACGCACGACTCCCGATCATGTTTCATCTGTGGTAGCAAGCGGAAATGATTGACAAAAAGTGGTTTCAGTTTTAAAGTTCTATTTTCAGCAATTATGGCCTAAATGTAAACATTCTCCGAGTACATGCATGGGAAATATATGCTAGAAAGCACTCGACATGCTAGTATTTCTATGAAAGATAGAAAGTTAGTCATATTGTTTATTAATAATGTTTGCGGTCTCCTGCATTCTTTCCACAGATAGTTCGGATAATACTTCAAATTTAGAATAAAATGTTATATAAATATTAAGTTTCGTTATTATATGTATATATGTAAATACAATTTTAACATGTAGTTATCAATATTTTTTTATTTTGGATATTACCTTAAGTGAATTAAGTTCTTTGTTATTCAGTTATTGTATTTGGTAAAATGCAGACAAAATGCAGAAGAAAGAAAATCAAATATTAAATGAATAACATTAAATGATCGCATTTCAAAAGTGAATTGTAGCATTATTTAATAGTCCCGTAATATGAAAATATAGGACAATTCATTAATAAATAAAATATTACCATGTAAAATGCGTAAGCATGACTGATGTAAAGGGTCATAGTTTTAGGACAGAAGCTAAACAGCGTATTCAGTATATTGTATTAGATGACAAAAATATATTTTGTTTAAATAACAGAAAGGTTTATTTGTTTCTTGTGTTAAATGGTGAAAGAAGATCGTAAATATACTACTGACTATAGAAAGGTACAGCTTCCAATTTAGACGTTTTCAATACCCACTTTTACTCTTAGTGTAGTAAATAGTTTGTCTCTAACCGACACGTGTTTATCCGTTTTTGTCTATTCAAATGGAAGGAATTTAGATCTTTACAAACAGCAACTGATACGCATTGACTATTCAGGGAATATATACATTTTCTAATTGAGAAAAAAATTACATTAAACAAATCTTGTTGTTGTCTATATATCTGACTCTGAGCTCATTCTAAAGAAGACCCCAGGAGTCACTAAGATACAACAAAGACATATAATGTTCATGCTCACTCTGAAAATAATACGTGATGGAAATGAAATGCAATTTTAGAATCAATATAATTCAATTAGGAATATAAGATTGCATACTTCGTTCTGTGTCATAATATTTTTCAATAGAGACCCGATGCAGCGCATTTATAATGATATTGTTTTTCAAAATAATTTTTGTCGTTTTCACCAGTGCTTTAAATCATTCAATAAGATGTTTACATACATTACATGTATATATAAGTTTTTTCTGTTTATAATTTTAAAAGAAATTGCAAACAAATATGACAATCCTGGTTATATTTTTCACATTGCTAAAACTAGAATAGTCGAATAATAATTCTAAAGTATCATTTACGTCTGTATTGAGCAACGTTATAAGTTTGTTTACAATTATCCATGCACCACCCAAAGGAATTTTCTATGAATCATCCATGGATCCTGTCGGCCACAACAAAAAGCTTAAACCTTAATCTCAGCTCAATCCTCATTTATATCTTGAGATGTTTTACCTACCACATTCTGGTTGCTTCTTTTGTCTGGTATTTTGTCTCGACTCCACCATCCAGGGATAGATAGTCTTAGGGGCTTGTCCATTGACAGCACCTGTTCTACAATTCACCATTCCAGCACACGCATCTTGCTCTGCGCAAGAGTTCCCTCCACATCCACCACCACCGCCGCCGCCACCACCACTACCTGCCCCGCCGGAACTTGCCCGGTCAGGGCTTTCACCTGGCCCATAAAGTTCACCAGCTTCTGCCGCTTCCCGTGGGTCTATTCCATGGTAGCCGCCTCCGCCACCGTTGACGGCCCCCTGCCCCTGGTCGTGGTAGAAGTACTGCTGATGATGGTGGTGGCCGGCGCTGCTGCCATAGGCATAACCATTAGCCGATGCATTTTGGCTCCCAAAGTACTCGGCTCCATAGATAGCCGGTGCTCGTTCGTAGTATTCAACCGCCTGCATCGCACAAGAATCCGGTGTCACCACGGCCAAAAATTTATTTCAATCTGAGTCGGAGTTGACACCATTATCAAGAAAGAAAGACACAAACAGATTGTCGCTGTGGCAGCAATGATCATGTGACACGACCTGACCAATCACCAATCACTAAGGTACTAAACGAAGAGATACGGTTAGAGCCAAGGTATAACGTGTTTGGTATTTACATCTAGAGGTGACGACGATTTCGTCTCCGTCTCCTTTTCTCTCTTTCACGTTCTCTCTTCCTCTCATCTCCCCTCTCTTTCATCCTCGCTCTCACTTTCGCCCGGATCTGTGGTAGTGAAATACAATTTTCGAGAACTGCACAGAACTCGTAGTAAGCATGCAGATTTTGATGAGGGCTTGCCGAAAGGAGGAGGTGCTCCCACTAACAAGTTGTTGGTTCATTTTCTTCTCGTTTTGACAAATTTTTGGCCATGTGCAGCGTCTGTCAACAATCAGTTCGAGTTTCGGGACGTTTGTAAAGCTAGAACCATCTCCTACTGATCCCTACGATTTGATAACATTCGTTTTAGTATCAACTGTACATCTAGTAAATAGAAACTTCGACCCACAAATCGCATTTAAATTACATAAAGTAACATACTTTCCAGTTATTGCCATGCTCCATTGGTTGCCACACATTACAATTTTAAGTGTTACCAAGCGAAACTGTCCTCATGACCACAGCCAGCCAAACATAAACATACACCAAGCATTGATGATCAATAATCATAACAATCACAACTTCTTAGTAAGTCCTAATATATATTTATTTTTCTGCTTGCCCTAAATATTGATCAGTATTCTTCAAGATGAAATCGAAACTGTTCTTTGTTGTAGAATAAACAGAGATTGAATCAATCTAAAAAATCCCATGAATTCGTCCCACAATTCGTTAGAAAAAAAGATGCTTAATATATTCTTTAACTATTTTCCTAAATCTAACTTCATAAGTTCTTGGTGTTTATACTACGATTAATGACTTAAATCTAATAGTCACAGAATGCGAAGGTTTTTTTTCGTCATAATATGAAAATGAGGCGTCCACCAGTTTTTTTTCTTCTTCTGAATTCCGGTAATAAATATCATTTTGTTTACTGATATCGATGGAGCCGTCATAAAAACAAAACAAAACAAATAGACAATTAACAAACGACGTAGAATGACAATATCAACCCTACAAAAAGAAACTACTTATTAAAGACACTGTTCTATCTATAGTAACCTTTTCGAATTGCCTATTCTGGATGTCCCTTAATTCATTTTCCAGTGCATCCTCCGTATACCATATCCGTAAGTTGATCAAACACGAATAACAAAGATAACTTTCTATGACAAATTTGTTCTCAGACAATCATTTGCCACGATTTCAGTTGCGTATCATATTTATTGTAACTTGTTATTGATAACATGTTTTGTGAAACAGGGCCCATTTTTTTTTACCCATCTACATTATAATTACGTATTCTTTTCTACTCATTTTGTTCAGGGATGGCGTTTTTCAATTTGTTCATACGACCATTGTCTAGTGGAGATACGTTTATGTTGGACCCGCTCATTTGAGGAAACATAACTATTTAAATTGTTTTGAAACACAGGTAGTTTATCCTGCATAAACACAACTAAACAACTGGAATGAAAACAAAACAAATCAACAACAAAATACCAACTAAAGAAACAAACAAACGGAAATACCACGATATACATGTATTATTACTCAGTCGGAACGAAAGAGATATAACTGAATGAGTTCTACACCTTGTACGGTAAAGGAGAACAGTCTTTCAAAGTCATTAGTATCTTTAAAGATTTTCTATCTTCGTTTTCTCATCTCTTAGTCCATTTCTTAACTTTTCATAGATTCTAAATTTAGATCAACTATGAAGATTACCAATACGCCCTTCGCTCGTGTTCCACTTATTTTCATATTTCTTCTTGGTTTTTCGTCATCTAGTCTTGTCCTTTATATATTTTTTCCTTGTGTGGTGGGTATAGCATGCACGTCTGCATTCATCCATTGCCGATCAGCCGGGGGCGATGGTAGGCAGAGCTGGCGGCTGCTAGACTCGGTGGTGCCGAGTCAAGATGCCTGCACGGTCTCTCTGGAGTTTACCGACCTGCGATCACAAAAACGGGCCAGCAACAAAACGTCATCTTTGAAGAAAGTCGCTGCCCCCCAAGGGGAATCGAGTTCTTCTCAAATTGAGAAGCAACCCCAAATTGGGCGCCCATCATTATACTTTTGAGAAGATGAAAAAGTCGTCCGCTGAGTGCCAGAAGGGCGTTAACTCATACCCTTCAACACAGAGTAACTCCCTTCTGGTTTCCAACAGACGATTTCGCCATTACATTCGGCAGATTGCAGGAAATGTTATCGATACAAACTATAACTGGTATCCTAGTTTAAACAGCAATATGAATGCACGTTTCCATTTGTTTCTACATGTATATTTAGAGCAGTCTAACTTTCGTCAAATTTGGAATACAATCTCATGATGAATTAAAAATGATAGGTTATGATTAAAAGATAATTCAAGAGATTTTCATTTCAAGAACTAAAAAGAAAGCAATGCATGAACAATTAACACAATAATTATCCATGCCCTTACCAAGTTTTGTATTTTTCTCTGTATGTGAACAATTGAATTGTCCTATCTATATTTCTTGAGAATTGGACATATTAAAGCTTGCATCTATTAGTATTTAACAAAGGCCCTAATTCAACCGGTCCCCTTATACGAAAACATAAATAACATCAAATTTACAAGGGATATGAATCATTTAGTTGTTAAATGTATGTGTGTCCAAGTTATAAACTATCCGTTCGAATTGATTTCAAACCCTCACCCCAACCTATCGAGTAAAACTATATGTTCACATCCAAGGTTGAATATCATTTCATCCGAAACCAATACAAACAATGTTTGTCGATAAGTAACTCTTTTGCATTAATCAAGCTCTCTATCGGCCCATTTGTATTTGTAATTCGAATATCATGGACCGTCGCTTCTGTATAGAATATGCATTTCATCTTTTATTGTATGTAGAATAACACATGTATGTTGAGCTATTCTCTCATTTTAAAATAGTCTTTAATTGGCCCATTATTATATACCCCTTCCTGTAGTCAGGTGACGATGAAAAGTAAGAAATATGGAATCTACATGAATTAACAGAAGGAACGATGTGGAGATCTGGACATTACATTGCCCCACACGTCATCATATATACGTGTATGTTTTTTAATTGTGTTTTTGTCATTTCGTACACTTCAGATTTTATTTTGCATCCACCAAAAATGATAAACAAAAAAACAAAACTAAACTAACAAGCAAGAACTCGTTTAGATAATTTCTTGGAAATCACATTCAATACCGAAAATGAAAGACAACCTTTAAATCCTAATTCTTTTAATAAAGAAGAGAAACTCAGTGCACTTGAGGGTAAATTTCTCTCTCGCTCTCTCTCACTCTCTCTCTCTCTCTCTCTCCATCTTTCTCTCTCTCTCTCTCTATCTTTCTCTGGCCATGTGCCATATACTCAAGACACACGCGGAACCCTTCAAAGCTTTCTTTGAGAAAATCCACCCAGATCCTTCCGCAACGAGGGACCCAGGTCGATTAACAAAAGAGATGCAACCTGCGCCGAGTTTTCAAACTCACAAGACAACTTCCATACCGACACTGAACAGACATAACAGTTGCTTTACTCTACTCCTCAAGAACAAAAATATAAAAGGATGCAAAAGCATGTGTATTCGTATTGTCATAGGATACATACAAAGCAAACACATCAATGCAGACATCTTATTCCCAAGAAGATCATGCTTGGAGAATGTGGCCATATTCTCTTACCGATAAACATCCAAATTGGTGGAAGTGCATGGGTTTAAACAATCGAGGAGGGAGAACGATTTTCAGGAGTGTCATCATCACAATTAACCCCGCGGCGTGCCTCAATAGAAATCTTCCGACTGGAGCATTGATCACTGTCAGGACATTGCATTGAAAAAAGTGCGAGAATAGACGGGAACCACATTGCTCATGTTGTTCATGTTTACAATGAATGACGGAATATGATGCAGAAATGAAAGAAATACTTGAAAGCTTATAATAGGAAAATGACACATGATGACAAAAATAGATACGAGAGGAAGAAGAAAAATAAGAAGTAATGAAAAGATGAGGGCGAAACGAAGATGGTATAAACGAAAGAACAATCCATTGATTAACTAATAGCGACGTCAAATTCGGTCAAACAAAGTCATCCTTTTACATCATGTTGTCATTTAAAAGTGGATTAATTTTGTTTACCTTTTTATAGAAATCCAAGCTTTTTACTTTTTTCAGCAATGGCAGAAGTCACTGAAAATTGAAACCCTCATTGGATGACGTATTATTAATATAAGGCATCAATCCCTTAAAAAATATTTTGACCTCTAGATTAGGTATGTAATATTGAGAACGAGGGAAGTAACTGATTATATTACACTCCCTGTCAGTCAATAACGGTATAATTTCTGTTGGGAGTAAGAAGGACCTTAAGTCATACAGAGTTAACGCCCTTCTGGCTCGATATAGATCAGGCCTTCTCAACTAGTTTATTAGAAGCGCCAAAAAAAAATGAATTGAGGTTGAAGTGCCAACCTGTATGTTTGGTGACTGTGTTACGAGGGAGCGTAGCGACCTAGCCGATACCGGATGGGGTCCAGGGGGCGAAGCCCCCGGGAAGCTAGTGGATTTTAGGGCTTCGTTGAGGCCCAGATGTGGCATTTTTAACACCTTTTTGTTCCATAAAACATCAATCATAATTTCATATTGATGTGAATTAATTAGTACAATTCCTGGCTAAAATCTACACTGGAAGTTAATTTATATGTAGTTATTTTGGTGCAATAAACACGGAAAATGTCAAAATGAAGTGAAAATCAAACAAACAAAATGGCTTGCTTACATTTTGGGCTCAACTTCGACTGCGACTTTTTGATTTTTCTGAGTTTTTTTATTTTTAAATAAATTGTTTTAATGTTGTTCTTTCTTTAATTTTTAATTTTTAATTTTTATTAATTTTTTGGAACAGCCGCGCGCCACTCTGACTGACCGCAAGCGCCACGAGTGGCGCTCGCGCCGCCAGTTGAGAAGGCCTGATATAGATGATAAGATAATAACTATCATGGACATTATACACACATCTTGCTAGCAATGTCATTTTTCCCTAATGAAATTCTGAGGTGTTTCTCTTTCTACCTACATGTATTGGTATAACTCGACTTTCCTCGTATGTCCTCTTTGTCATCTACATTATTATGATAATTATTGGCTTGCTCATTATCATTCCACAGACTTTCCCCATACGTATCGTATTTTTATAGCCATCCTTACCATTTTTACTTATATAATCACATTATAAAGTTCTGTGATGCTTCGTATTCAAGCTCTATTCGTTGACGAATACTTTGTTATACTAACATTATTCTTCATTGGTTCCTCTTAATTTTTTTGTTTTATTTTTTGGCTTCAATATCAAATTTGGAACCTGCTCAACTTATCCCTTATCCCTTAATTACTTAAGGTAGAAGTTTGAATTTTCACATGTGCATTTGACATTTTGATGCCAATGTAGCTTTTGTGTTTTTGAAATCGACCATTTGTGTGTTTCTTGTGTTATATATTTGTAAGTCATATGTTTTTCTATACTCACTTCGGAATAAGTAACATTTTTGAAAGAAAACAATTCTCTCTAAAATCCGTATTTTATGATATCATTTCTACGACAGATATGAACCGATAATATTATGTAGAATATCAAAGGTTAAATTTAATAATCTCCTTGGTTTAATATACAATATATTGCGGAGATTTGTGATGTTTTCATAACTTGTCGCGTTAACAATGACGTTATGAATATTCTGTCTAGAAAACAAATCAATAAAGATAAATTTCATATTCCTATGTAATAAGAACCTTCTAACATTTTGAATACACTACTTTTAATATTTCATCGCTAAAAAATGAATGTTATGACTTCACACAATAATATATACATATTATACACACAAAAGAAAAATACAGGCAATTCAGCAAATGTGGATTTATATTTTTAGTAAACAAAGCATTCTTTGAAACGGGGCAAGCAGGATTCAGGACATTCTATATTCATTCAGCCCCTTTGGATATGATTTAAAATCGAAAGAGTCAGTTGAATTGATTACGTGCATACACTTGCACTCAGGGAAGATAAACAATCAATAAACACTTCTGGATATCACTTTCATATCGAATGAGCTTATTTACGTTAACGCCACGCACGCACACCCACGCGCACACTTTCTTATTAATTATGCCGATCAGTAGACGACACTTAAAAATAATACTTTTTGAACACGAGGCCTCTTCAATTTGTGACGAATATATATCTTCATTTCTGTCATCCATCTCAGGTTTGACCGATCTATATGGTAGCCATAGCAACCGTCACGTGACTGATGTTGATGTGGAAGTAGGTTTGAACGGGCTCTAGCTGGTCTCAAGTTTGCAGGATGCAGGAGGGGTGATGATGGAAGCTCTCCGGGATCGTGGGTCCGGTTTGGCGGGGTACAAGCCCAAGACAATACCCCGTGGACGAAGACGGGATTAAGACGGGCAGACCCTCTTTATCAGGCCGCCCCGCCTCTGGTCCTCTGGTTTGCCTTGTGCCTCCTTTCTTCCCCACCTCTTCTCTCTCTCTCTCTCTCTCTCTCTCTCTCTCTCTCTCTCTCTCTGCGGACAGGAGCTCAGTCGCCTTCATTCCAGACTGATTTGGCTGATAGGAGGGAAAAGATGATGACATATGAAATATCGTGGTGGACAAGAGAGCGAACGATTAAGTCGAGAAAAGAAAGAAAATTAAGAACCACGACAAAATTGTAAGCCACACATTTTTACACTAACAGTGGATCAACTGAAATCAACGATTTATTTAATATTGGCAGTTTATGTACATGTTTGTATCTATTTTATTCATTTCTTTGCATAAGGTTTGTATATATCTGTAATGTTACCCTTCTACATGACTGTATTTATGTATTTCAAATTTCAAATTTGTTATTCTCTGTATGCATTGTATATATGTTTTTTTAATTTTTTTATGAAGAATGGAATAAATATCAATACCAATACCAATATCTTCTCAAATAACAGCTGACTATTCATGATTATTTAATTCAAAATTACAAGACAGTATTTACTGAAATTTCATGACGTTCGGTATTTTACTTTTATGACCCGTTCTATCTTTTTCTTTAAAAAAGGAAAACAGGAACAGCGAATACCTTCTTCAAAATACAAGTTTTCGCTTATAAAAAGTTCACTTAGCTCCGTAATTAGATGTTTAAAAAATCCTTTAATGCTCTTTATTTTCTGACATATGATTCAATTGTGAATTTTATTTAATGATGTAAACTATTACCACAAAACTGAAGACTACCTTTTAACATAAAGAGGACGAAAGAAGTAATATTAGAGAGGTCCTAACAATGACTCAATTTTGAATGTGAACACACTGTTATATATCGATGGGAACTATTTGCAATAGTTCTTCGCAATGCGTTTTTTTTGCAATTCGTATACATTTTGGAGAGATGCCAAGTAAAGTTCACATGTGAAATGGGGGAGAGGGACGCAAGCAAACAATTATGAACGAAATTTAATTAAACCGTGAAAGTCATTCTAGTTACAGCACTGTTTATAACACACGTGGTATAACATCCACGGCGTCAAATTAATTCCATCAGCAGTTCACTTACGCTACTATCAATGGTATACCCATGAATGCATGTTTGTGCATTTATCATGTGAATTACTGAAAATGATGTGCTTATTATCCTTCTCCAAACAACACGGCATTACAGATTACCGACGATTCAACGCGCGGAAACGTCGCATAACAGCCCTAAGAGGAAAATAAAGCATGATGAGCAATCTTTAAAAAATGGTGCATTTCAGCGCTGCCTACTCAGATGTAAAAGCTATCATGCCAATAAAGCGACGCAAAATGCACCGTCTGTTTTTGCGAGCTGCCTAATTTTGCCTCGTATATTGCTACACCTGTATTAGGCGTCAGTCCCACGGGTCAATGGCCAAGCGAGACGTTCAAAATGGCGGCCCCCATGTTCTGAGGGCTTTACCACACGGATGTAGACAACACGCGATGCGATCTGCAGATGACATAGCACACGCGAAGGGGGATAACGCGCCAAAACGCATTCTTGGATACACTGTCATGCACCATTTTTTTCATGCATACATAGTTTTGACTGGAGATGCAGCCAACAGCGACATTTTGTGCATGACTGTTCACGTATCTATTTTTTTTGTCAGTCTATTCAAATTTTGACATCATTTTTTTCCGGAAGACCATTATGAATCACTCTTGCAATTACATCCGATAATATTACTACTACTGCTACTCCTATACTACTACTACTACTATTACTACTACTACTACTACTACTACTACTACTACTACTACTACTACTACTAGTAGTAGTAGTAGTAGTAGTAGTAATGCTTGTACTTCTTCTTCTACTTCTTCTACTACATTACTATTACTACTACTACTACTACTACTACTACTACTACTACTACTACTACTACTATTACCACTACTACTACTACTACTACTACTACTACTACTACTACCACATCTACTACTACTACTACTAGCAATTCTTGTACTTCTTCTTCTACTTCTTCTACTACATTAATATTACTACTACTACTACTACTACTACCACTACTACTACTACTACTACTACTACTACTACTACTAATGATGATGATGATGATAATGTACATAATGTACATGTGCAAGACTTTATGTAAATTATAATAAACAAGATCTCAACTTTTTTCAAAAAATCAGCCCAAGGGCAATTCCAATATTCATGTCCCATACAAATCATGTTCGGATTACGTTTATATGCAATCGCACATTTCAATAGGTGACGGACAAGGCTATGCATATTGCCTTAATATGTAGATTTTTCGAAAGTAGTTGCGATCCGGGTTAATAATAATGATGATACAATTATGATACATGCGTGAAAACAGTAAGAATAAAGATTATCCACACAAATATGACAATTTTGATAAAGATAGTACGAATGATAACAATGAAATCAATGTTGTCATTAACATGACATGGTGTTATTGATGGTAAAGATGATGATGATGATTTGATGATCAGACAAGCAACCGCTTATTGTAATAGCCCTTCTTCTTCTGCAACTTTCTTAATGACTAATTATTGGTGTTGTGTTATCAGTTAAAATTTCCTTTAATGTCATCATTTATTATTATTATTATATTGTATACACATTATAACAAACTTGTTAAATTTTTAATATATGTAATATCGCTGAAATATAATTTGATTTTTATGTTACAGAAGAAAAACAAATTCAATTAAATTCCATAACGATAATAATAACGGAAATAGTGAGAATAATGATAAGGAGTGGCAACAATATTAATACCAAAAATATGTATAACAATCATCACTTCAAGGCTTTCGTAACAAGTCGTTATGATAATAATCAGAATAGTGATGATGATGATGATGATGATGACGCTAGGTCCTTTATTTGTGTGTTTGTGTGTTAGGGGGAGGCAGGTAGGCAGGTTGATGCAGTGCCTTACTATGTAGGCTTCGAATTTTCCTTGTTTGCATAACATAAGTTGTGATGATATTACAATGTCACTGTCACAGCCAATGCCACAGCCTGTATTATCTACAAGAAAGAAACAACAACTATCCTTACATCATAATGCATGTATATAGAGACTGAAGTCTAAGCAAAATCATCTTATGAACATAAAAACAACATAAAACTTGTCAAGATGCATGCTTTTAATAGTTTCCACCCAGTGTACAATGTACTGTTTCTCTCTCTATTTCTCTCTTTCTGTCTTTATCTTTTTCTTTATCTCCGTTGCCTCTCCTATTTGACACCCAGTATGACGTATACGGTTTAATAGTCTATGTCTGCTAGCAAAAATATACAGTTTTTATCTGAAATTTTTGATGATTGATAAATAATTGATTTTGTATGTATATGGCATTGATTGTTGTCATGTACATTTTCTAGAATATATTTAAGTAAGTATTGTCCAGTGGGAGCCAGGGGAGTACACAAAATACAGTTTGCATTACTTTGGCTCTCAACAGAGAGATTAAATTATATTACAATGTTATGTTATTTATGTTATTTGTAGTTATTTGTTCATGATATGTTAATGTATTGTTATATTTCATACGAATGTGAGTCGTTTGATGATTTTTATGCCTTCCTTTTATTTGTGCTTGACAATAAAGAAATTCAATTTAATTCAAAAGTGTCTTTATGTGAAGGGATTCTATTAGCATAGACGGCAACAAAGGACATTATTCATATCTATATTCGGAAAAATTACGTGCATAAACTAATGTTGCTCCGGTGAATCGTTTACATATTACACAAACTTCTTTGTTTCATTATGGATAAACTCTCTTTCTCTCTCCCTCCCCTTCTAGTCCTCTCTCTCTATCTCTCTCTCTCTCTTTCTCAATTCGGATTTCAGATGTTCGATCACTTCCAATTAAGGAAGGGTCGGAGAGGACGTTTTCAATAATCATAACGTACGCTGATCGCCACGAAATATGGTATAATCGTTTGCGTGTAATTATATCTTGGGTGGAACAGTAATTACTACCATCTTCTCGATAACAAATGAGTCAATCCGAGTGTCTTAGTTGGGGGAAAAAGGAATTGTGTATTTTTTGCATTATAGAAATGTATTATGATACATGGTATTATGAATCATGGTAGGATGGAGAAATGAAATTGAAGCAATCTAAATATAAAATTATGATAAATTTTGTGTCATTTATTTCACCAGAAGTTGATAATGTCACATGGATCATCTCGAAGAATGATATTGTACATTCTGACGTCATGGATGTTGTTTAATGGTCTTAATACGTAGGGAAAACATTTCTTTACTTTTAAAGCCAATTGATCAATGTTAGCATAATTATTTATTGAGAAAAGTTAATGTTGTTTTCATTACGAATGATAATTATTTGTAAATTACTGATATAATTCTCGAATTATGTTTTATCTTTAGAACTAGATTATTGGTATCAAGTAACTAAATGTCTATTGTCACCATCCATATGGCATTACATTTGATAAGTTTTTTGAATGATTTTTTTTTTCTTCACCATGTAACTTCAAGTGATAATATATCCGTAATAAAATAGATTGGTTATAAAGACGATTTTTTAAAAGAGATTTTTTACAAATGTATTAACAGGTTATTGAATAATGACTTATCCTCTCACGATTTTAAATTTAAAAATTCCATGAAGCCATTTTGATAATCAGTCCAAAGCCCTGAGGAGCAGCGTCCACCAAATACATGATCATTATGAAAAGTTATGCTACAAAGAAAGATAATTTGTTTGGTTTACTCAGGATTACTGTCAAGGTTCCCAAGTTTATTGCAGGAAGTAATGAGACAAACATGAAGCGAAAATTATTAAGAAGCAATGGTCATGTTTATGTTAATAGTTAATTTTTTAGTGATGAGGGTACAAGGCCTTTAAATATGATTATTATTTATAATATTTGTTAGCCCTCCAAACGGTATTTTATTGAGTCAAACGAATCATTTTATAAATCGATGAAATGAAGTCTATCTTTAACTCAAATAAAACGAAATACTTTAACATTTCTCTCCTTGTTGTTCATACAAATACATGTTGCAGTGATTGCTATTTAGTAACAAATTTGTTACACATACCAGATGAATATATCTCTCTTCTTTATAATATTGAATAATGTTCTTGGAATTTTGTTATTAAGCTTTTGTACGATTAGCTGATGCCTTTAAGTATGACGTTTTGTAGCAACTAAATACTGAACCAAAATATAAGCGATTTTTACTACCAACCAAGCTGCTATTATCGTCACCCTTTGCGATTGAGCTACATGTATGATTTGGGTGAACGGTCGTAAGAAAGTGATCAATGCGAGGATGGGATTAAAGCGAATCCTCTGCTTGTTGACTTTGGAATGATCGGGATCAGAGGATAAGCCTGCAGAGATGTCAGTGGAAATAACTGGGAGGAGAAAGCTGATCCCCGTCTGTCGACACACCACTAACATCGTCTTACCAAGATGCAGTGTGCGCGTTTGTAATGGCTGTGCGAGTGTGTGCGTGTGCGAGTCCGTCGGTGTGCGTGTGTGTGGGTTAGTGCGAGTGCGTGTGTGTGTAGAAACCCATAGAAACATATTCACACTTGTTCTGGGAGTGTGTACATGTTCAAATATTATGGCAAAATGTAATAGCTAAGTTTGAGCTAAGGGAATTAAGGTCTATCGACTGGATAAATATTCATTTAGGGTTGTCTGGTAACTCCCCACGAATAAAAATGTTTAATACAATTATTTTTGCATTGAAATATTGGATATATAGATGCAGGGGAAAGTCCGTAATATTGTCTTTGGGGGAGTTTCAAAAAGAACTGTTAGAATTTAGGGAAGAAAAAAAGAATATTGCAGGGAGGGCAGGTAAATTGGCCTTACATTTACAGAAGTGGAAACAAGTAAAGTTTTCATGAACTTTTTTACACTGGACTATTGTAGCCTCGTTTGATTTTATTTTAAATGTTTTAAATAGATTGTTTCGGTTTTGTCTGTCGCTCCAATTTGGGGTATTCTGAGGGGGCTAGGAACAGTGTGTGGTGGAAGTGTGGTCGGGTGGAGTGTGTGTCGCATGATGGGGAGGGGGGGGGGGGTAGTAGTAGTAGTGTGTTTGGTTGGATGGGGTTATTTGTTCTATGATACAACCGATTTCATTTTTGTTTTCATCAATTGTACAATGTATGTAATGTAAATGTTTTAAATTATGTCAAGGAAAAAAAATGTACCTTATTTCTAAAATTTAATTTGTATGGTTTGGAATCAATACAAAAAAAACATTAAAACAAAAACAAACAAACAGTACAGATTGCCCTGGTATAACCCCCCCCCCCCTCCCCCCCCCCAAAAAAAAAGTGTATGAGAGAGGGTGTGGGAGAGGAAGGTTGAGAGAGAGAGATAGGTGAACAGTCTAATGAGCGTGAAACAATAAAAACAGGACTGTGTGTGTGTGTGTGTGTGTGTGTGTGCTTGCGTGTGTGTGCGTGAGAGAGAGAGAGAGAGAGAGAGAGAGAGAGAAAAGCGACAGTGAAAGAAAGGGGAAGAGAAGAGTAAGAAAAGAGTAAAGTCAATCAAACAAACATGAAACCATGAATGAAAGTTCTTAAAGTTCAGCATTGTAAGACTGATCCCAGGTCTTAATTTTAAAATAATAGAGCAAAGGACAAATCAATAACAACAAAAACAACAACAAAAACAACAAAAAGATGCTTGTTCTGATCATCTTCGTTCAAGATAAATCCACTTCATAACGGTTCGTCACTTAATTACCATTTATTATAAGGGAATCAAGTGGAAGTGCACTGAGCTATGAGGCGGCTAATAAACTCTCAAAATACTACTAGCGATTAAAGAAAAAAAGCGTTCAGCGAGAGGGTCATAATTGGTCAAAGTTCATTGAACTTGATCATTCCAGAATATATCGACTTTAACAGATTGCCCACAAACACGATGGGTCATGAGGAACACGCGTAGGCCCCACCTTAGTCATCACCACCAAAACTATCACAAGATGGAATTTTGAAGCCGTTTCTTCAGAGATAACAACACAACAACAGATTTGTGTAAACCCTTACCCCTCTTAAAAGCTACGATCTCGTCTCACAGTATTGGACTTATACAGACTTATACTTGGCTCATGATCCCTTTGTAATTACAAACCCCTTAACTTGAAACTATACATTTTAACACTTGAACACTAATCATGCTTAGTTTATGGTTTGAAACATTCATATCGTTGGGGCGTTGCTGCCCCTTCAGTTACCACCCCTCTACTCCCGCCTCGTACATTGTATGTATTGATATATGACATATTTCTCAAGTTTTGTGTTGATTTTCAGTTTTTGACAAAGTGGCCACTGGTGCCATTTTCATTAGCTAGGTTGCGTGGTAAGGGTAAATACAAAGTATAACGCCATAAATAAAAAAAAACGCCTAAGTTATTTGAAACGTGGTTCGAACCCCCTGTGTGTCTGTATGATTCTCATTACATAATGAGCTGAGTTGCAAACTTTCACGATTGATTAGAAACACGAAAAACTATTCCACGTCTAAACGCGACTCTTCTTTCAACCACATAGCTTTCTTGACATATTATGAGCTCATGCAACAATGGAACCTTTAATAAGCAACATGGAGCTAAATACGGCGGATTGATCGGGAGATGAAGGGGGAGCTTAAGAAGTTGAGGACGCGGCTTCTACCGATCACATGTGACGTGAGCTAGCCGGCAGGGCAGGCGGGGTCAGCAGAGAGGAGACGGTGTGACGGGACTGTGTCACATCGCTTGTGTTGAGTTGTGTGGCGAAAGGGGGTTATATCGTTACATCGGCTTGGGAAGACTGGTGGATTTTTAATCTAGATCATGATTTTTAGAGGACAGGCTTTATTGATAATATGTAGCAAAAACTCCTTTTTAATAAAGTTGGAGAATTTAGGGCTAAAGAGTCGCACAATTTGTTACGGCTTCGCCCCCATTCAAGAAGGACCTAGCAACGCCCCTAACAGATTCATGGTTTTATTGATATGAGCCTTAATTACCTCATGTTCGATAACAAAATAATACTGATGATGATGATGATAATGAAAATGATAATGATAATAACCACGATAATGTACAGTGTGATGCTAATATAAAAAATATTAACAACAACAACGATTATAATGAAGACAATTAAAACGAAAACATTACGGTAGCTTTTTCCTAGTTGACGTTATTTCTTTATCTCGAATAAGAATACAATCTAAGCCACAATTTTTAGGGTTAAATGTGAAATCTAGTTTGATATATTAAATAGGCACCTCCAAACTTCCCATAATCATTCTCAACAATTTAAAATATATGTTCATATCAATATAGAATATCAAGAGGTTCAGAAAATGCCAAACGAGAATTTAAAAGTGAGCCTTAGTGATGAAAGTTGAAATCGATTGTTAAGTAGTAAAACGTAATAACCCTTTTTCTTGAATGAAAATTCCTCTACTCACATTATTCTAGCGAACTCATCAATTACGCATCAAATGTCACTCATGTCGCCAATAGGATTTAGTTCTACTTTGTTCAACCTTGTTACGAATATAAATGAAGTTATGTTCCCGGTAGATTCAATCAGATATTGCTGGTGGGGGAACCAAACTGATGAAACAGAGCTTCGGAATTCAAAATTTAGAGATTAGGAGAAAAAAAAAGAAGGAACAAAAACAAGTTAAGAAGCACCATTTACATGTAGGTGACATATATATATATATATATGACGGAACCTTACCAAATAAAAAACGGGGTATACAATAAACTAAATTCTCAAATAAATACATAAAAGCCATTATTTGTATGTGTACTGCATGATACAGAGGAAGGATATTCATATCTCACGGGCAATACCAAATGTAAAATCAAAACAAAATCAAACCGAAAAGAAAGAAAGAAAGAAACAAACAATTTACAAACAACACAAAAGCTACAAGTACATTGGTTTCAATAGTTACCACTGCACAGTCCCGTACATTACTGAGAAGGTGCACAAATACCCTGAGATAACTCCCGAGTATTATCAGTATGGGTGTCGATAATAGGGGTAATGGGGATGTGCCCCCGCCCTCGATTCGATATATATATATATATATATATTTGTTTTGTTTTTGTTTGGGGGGGGGGGGGAGGGGAGTATTCCTCAAATCCGAATATCCTAGTTTCATACTAATGGATAGGAACAAGTTTTTTTGTCCCTTGTCAGACAACTTTGTCTGACAACCTGCCTCCTCTGCTGAGCCCCCAATTTATTTTTTCCCTGCGACGCCCCGAATTATGAGACTGTGAGAGGAGCAGAGTGCATTTGCACGTGAAACGGGATCTGGGGGTGAGGTAGGAGTCAGTCGAAACAAGAGAAGATTTTAATATCATGAGATTATCTCCAGTCCTAGTTTCAGGGAGCAGGGATGTCAGAGATATGCCTCGTCACAAAATGACAGCTAGGAATTCACCTACAACTCATCACTGCATGAGGGGTGACGTTAGGAGGAATGATGGAAGGGTGGGGAGGGGGGGGGGGCAATCTTCATGTACATGGGTTTCCATTTCTTCACGCAAAACAGGGTTTAAATCATCCCATGCGAGTACTCTCAATTTCAAAACAATCTCACTCACCAATGTACAAGTCCATCCAAACAAATATATATATACATGTATAAGCCGATATTGCGTAGCATGGATCCACTAGGGGGTGTGGGGGGGGGGGGGTTGTGTGAGTGTATGTAGGAAGGGGGGTCGTTCTTAGCACCAGGTGGAGAAGGATGGGGAAAGGGGAGGGGTTAAAATATAGATGTTTCCCTATGTCACTCCAACTTTGTTTATATTGAACAATTGTTAAGCTATTAAACTCTCAATGCATGACCAGCTCACTCAGCAATGTACAAATTCATAACTAATTAAATCAGTTGCCGATGTGGCGTAGCCTCAGTCTCGCTCATGGGGGGGGGGCATCGTTCTTAGAACCAGTTTATATATCTGCTTTTCAATGATGAGTGGCGAAAGAGGAATCTAAGCGTCCTAACTGAGGACGTAGAGTCTGTTGGGTGACCCTTCCCATCCAATGATAGAAGGAGGGAGTGAAGTTGTATGGGTACTATCTCAATGAATATAAATTGAATTAGTTGTGCTTTTATACTGGTGTGTATGCGGGAGTAGGAGGGGGTGCCGTGCGAGAGGGTATTCCTAAGTTCCGATTATCGCCCCTTTCCCTCCTGTGTTGTAGTTACCAGGTCTTCAAATAGTGTTTATTGAAATACAGTGCATATAATTTTAGTGGACACTTTTGCAGGCTTGCAGTTCTTTAAACAAAAATGTAATGCACCATATTATGCACAAAATATTAGATTTGTTAGATTTGTTAGATTAGAGAATTAATTCATTCATAATTCATTCAACAACAAAAAATATACTTCTTATAGGGTAATAAAGAAAAAAAAATTACAATTCAAACTATGAATACGATAATGAAATTAAAAAAAAGAGAATGAATGACATATTTATTATTGGTGTAATTTGTTCATATTAAGTTGCATAGATTTCTTCAGTTCATACAAATAATTAACTGTTAAGGTTTTTATGTATGTAGGCTGCACCTCAGTTGGTAAGTGGAATAAAAAAAAAATCGGTTTCCTTTGTCATGGCAAATAGAATTATTCATTACAAAATAATATAGTACACTCATGAGTCCAAAGGGAACTGGAAAAATAAGCATACTACAACTGGAGAATTGTTTTCAGTGAATAAACTTGAAATCAAACATTCTCTCACGAAAAGTTCAAAGATAAGATGTGTGTGTTGCCCAAGAAAACAGCATACTTTTCGACATGACATCCAGGTTTCTTTTTCCTGTCGACTCCTTCAACACCGGTCTCAGGTGATACACAAAAAGCGTACGAGGCGGAGGAGGAGGGAGTGGGGGTGGGGGGGGGGGATAGCCGAGGGGGCAGCAAAGCCAAACGATGTGAAATTTTCAATATCCTGGCAGCCATATTATCATACAGTTAATTGCCCCCTTACAGGAGAAAATTACATTGTCACTTAAATAAGGTAAACGTAGATATCTTGCCTTTTCGCTCGATTATAAAATCAGAATGTACAGAATTGATATAATATTAGGCGTAAGACGTATCAGCCCCCCCCCCCCCCCCCCCCGACGACAAAGAGTTAGCCTTAAATGATTATCGATTTTCAATCGTAATTTTCGGGTAATGAAAGCTAACCTACATAAAAATTAATACAAAACTTGATCCCTCTCTTCCGTGTTTCGGCGATGGAAAGATTTGAACAGGAAAATGCAAACGACGGACACGTTATGAATAAGTATTGCAGGACAATATAGGGAGCGCAACAGAGGGGGAAAGAGGGAGACATAATGAAGGGGGAACTCAATTATAAAATAAAGGCGCGAACGACAGGAGAGGAGGGAATAGACAAGAAAGAGGGGATGGTGAGATGGAGAGAACATGAGGAGGGTGATTCGACCTCTTGGTTGGAAAAGTAAAGGCCAGGGGTTTGTCACTCTCTACCCAGGTGTAGTATTTGGGTACAATGCTAGGACATTCCTTGAAATGCAACGTGCGTAGAGAGAGGCTCCTGCAGCTAAAGGCAGTGCAATTGTGAGGCAAATACAACATGCGCTATACGAAAGAGATCATTCTGTTCATAAAAATAACATAACGTGAAATCATAACAATGATTAACTGTGTCCGGTTAAACCAGAAGGGGGTACACGACCCCCTCCCCCCCCCCCCACACACACCCGATCGACGCCCATTTCAGACAGCCCTCAGGTGAAATCAATCGGTCCTTATCAATAGATTCGAAACCTTCAAGGAGAGAGATGGGGCTGGTATGGGTCGGTGGGGGTTAAACCCTCCGATGAAACCGGGGGACCTTGAATGCTGACTGAGAGAGAGAGAGAGAGAGAGAGAGAGAGAGAGAGAGAGAGAGAGAGAGAGAGAGGGGTACGCGCCATCAGAGAGAGTCTTCTCCCAATCCAATCACGGAAAGGGAGTTCCGATTGTGTCTAAACACGGACAAGCTTGCTGGTGCACCTTGTGGGTGGAACGAATTATAACATTCTGATTTTAATCAAAGGGCGGAAGGTATTGATATAAAATGACAGAGAGAAAACAAAGGGAGATACATTGAGAGAGAGAGAGAGAGAGAGAGAGAGAGAGAGAGAGAGAGAGAGAGAGAGAGAAAGAGAGAGAGAGGGGGCATTACCATGATTATAAATTCTGCATGTTTTCAAAGCATAGTACGACTCAGATCACAGGTCTAAAACATGATGGAAAGTAATAAAAGTTGAAGGAAAATACAAGAAATAAAAGATATTGTTTTGAAGGGTAGTGTCTCCGTCTAGAACGTAAGATTAAACACTGTTAGACATGCGCGCGAAAGCTTCAGGAGGGATGGAGTGCTCGCGACAATAATTGCTCGAAGTCAGCTTTCTATATTGTCTATATTTTGCGCGCGAGCGAAGCGATCTAGCAATGATTCTCATACTCGTGACATCCACTGCAGATGATTATGTTCTGTTGGATATATTTATATAACATTTTCAATTTATTTTCTTCATTTGTACACACTAGATAATAAAAGATATGGTGCTAACAAAAAAAGGTTAAAATTAGATTAGCTCGATGCCCGCATATGAGGTGGCACTTGCCCGAATCATTTGTATTGATAACAAATTTAAAAAAAAGTATTTCGTGCATGGGGCTGCAGCCTGAGTCTCCTCTTCTCCCTTTACGCCTCGCATTTCTACACATGCAGTTTAAGGTTTGATGTAAGAACAATTGCAGATAATCTGTAAAATATGATGAAAATATCACAGCAATGGTAATGTATCATATTTCTTGAATATTGATCTTGAACTTCATTGGTCCATAAATTGTTGACCTCTCTATCAAACGGATATACCTTAACCGCTAATCTTCATCTAATATCCCGCTAATACACAGCCACTAGCCCGCAGCATGAGAATGATGTAAAGCAAATGAGTATCGAGTGCTGTTTCGTTCTGGAAAGCTAACGTCTTGTGCCCGACTTTTCAATTTACAAATAGTAAGAGTGAGCAAAACTTTATTTTGACATTTTATTATCCACTGTGAGAATTACATTTCAGCATACAAACATGGTGTTTCACAAAAATTCTAAGTTAGACTTGAAAATTATGGAGAGCCATTTCTAGCCTTAAAATAAATGTATTCAAAAGCAAAAAGTCAAGTACTTTGGACTTTTAATAAATTCCACATCAAGTCAAAAACATGAAATTTCCTTGATAGTATAAAATATAAATGATTTGAATCAACATTTTATGCCTTTAAAAATAACTTTTACAATTACTTTCAAAGATGCTAATGGCTTTCCATAATTGTTATGTCCAACTTAGAGATAAGTTTAACTTAGGATCTTTGTGAAACACCCCTTTAAAAGCCTTTAAAACAACACCTGCAAATATACCACCTCATTGCCAAAGCATTAGCTGTTTTGCCCGAAGATATATATATATATATATATATATATATATTGTTTTTGTTTGTTTGTTTGTTTGTTTTGTTTTTGTTTGTTTTTTGTTTGTTTTTGTCGTCGTCGTTGTTTGTTTGTTTGTGTGTGTTTGTTTGTTTGTTTGTTTGTTTGTTTGTTTTGTTTTTTTTTGGGGGGGGGAGGGGGGTCTCCAGAACCAAAGCCGCTCGTCCCGTACCCTTAGGGTGTAAAGGACAAGGCGTGTAAGCAATACGGTGAGGCCAATTCAACTTTGTAATAGAATTGTGCTAACAAAGTTTCAGGACCGTGTTTTAACGTCGTTTTTAATCAACAGGTTTTAAGAAAAGCAAAGAAAAATCGAATGGTTTATTTTGATTTAACAAATCACAGCAGTCTTATTTGTGGAATTTAACTCTGTTGTAAACAGTGCCTAAACAACATACCCCTCTTCAATGTATCTCTAGTTACCATGGTAACTGATATTATCCCTTCATATTGATGAAATGTATTTACAATTTTGTTTTCACCATCTGTTTAAATGATATACATTTGTCTATCAAATCGACACAAAAATATTCTCTACATGTACGGTCAAAGATCTCTGATGCATGGAGTTCTCGGATACGCAGATCCTCTGCCAACGAAATCGACAAGAAGACGATTCCCTCTTCTGTCGCAAGAGGCGCTGTTGCACATTCAGAGATTTGTCGGATGGAGGCACATGTACTTACATTATATTGCATTTCACAGTTCTTTCTCAAATCTCTTGTGCTCGAATAAATATTTGACCCGATTCATGACAACGGGAAATCAAACCTGTCTACTAAATGTATTTCATTAACATTAAAACAATTAAATTGTTTCAAATGTGAAGATAATTACGATTAATTCACTTTAAGCATAATATCTTAGAAATGAAATCTGTAAAAAGGCCTATCAGACATCAAACCTTCGCTAAATCTATATCTAAGATTGGTTAAAGATGCATTTGTTTTCAGAAGCTTTTTAATAATTAGTTTATGATTGCGTGTCCGTAAAGGAGCACTGTAAGGAGTTGTTTTCTCCAACACAAGGCAGCAGAGTATATTTATTTAGTAGCTGCGATATATATATAATCGACCCACGTAGTAATATTATTATCATTATAGAGTGAAAATTATTAAAAACATTTTCCTTGAAAATCAATTACACTGACGTAATCTTTCTCCGCCCGGCATGCATATATTTAACGTATGAATTGCAAGTGCCTACCCCTTATAAAGTTGTTAAAATTCGAATTCCTTCAACATATTTTTCTTAACGTATCGGTGGGTGAGAGGTTATTTTAAGGGGAAACGGAGAAGCACACAAAATAAGGAGATATTCATCTTGATCAACATTACAAAAAAAACACGACTAAACAACGGAAACTACCGAGTGAAATATTCATACACGAAAGCCCAAAACTAACTACGACAAAAATGTAGTTAAGGTGCCATGCATACAAACAATCTAAAAGTCAATGGGAATAACATATCAAATACGTGAATAAAAGATAATGAACAAACAACTGTATCTATCAGGCACAAGGCGTTAAAATCAATCTTTTTGTATCCATCTCATTGCATGTCGCCCTCTCTCGTGCAATTTGGTATCCGTGATTGTGCAAGATTTGCAAACAGTTCGTCCCTTCGATTTTCATTTACAGTTATGCCTGACATATTTTAAAAGCATGTAACTTGTAGCGACATAATTATACTGGTGAAAATACTCCTATTTTACAGGTCAGGGATTCCCACATCTTACCAACAAATGTGGATGAAACTTGTAATTTCATCAACAACAACGAAAAAAAATCAAAACAAAAACGAAACGAAACGGAAAATATTATAATAAAAACAAAAAAAGACACACACAAAAAATGAACGTCACATAGAAATAATAATTCATTTAAAAAAAGGCGTTGCCAGTATTAATATCGGTAACTAAATAGAAAGAAAGAAACTATGCCCCATGGCCCCCTCCTCCCCAACCCCCGTTCATCGTGCATCAGGTAGCATGATTCTTGTTCTCTCTCACAACTGTCAAACAGCCCTCTGAAGACGACTGCAGCAGACGATATACTATCAGCATCGCTCATAAACAAAGCAAACATGATACGAGACATACGCGGGCGTAATGTTATCTTTTCCTCTATTTTTGGCGGGAAAAATATGGAACATGTATCTCCGACGACGTTTTACTGTCTCGCCATTAACAAAACGTGGCAGTTTGTTGCTATTCATCGTCGACCAAGTTTACAGATGCCAAGCCATTTAGCTATATTGCATCATTATAAGTATTACCATTGCGATGATACTGAAAGATTTTCTCTTCCTCATTTTTTTTTTATTCATTAGAATTATTACTTTTAAGTATTTTATATGTTAGTAACAAACCTTTTGTATAGAAAATTGTACCCGATACTTCAATTTTCTTGATTCACTTGCGCCAAGATTTCAAAGCGATTTTTATTTTATTTTGGGGAGGGCGACCAAATATTTTGTGCATCACCATAACTTTTCTATGTCTGCTTGCACTTGTTTCATAGGGGATGGGTCACAGGTATTCAGAGGGGTTCAATGTTGTCGTTTTTCTATCCGCCCCTCCCCTCTCGCCCCCCCCCCCTCCTCTCTGATTGTCCACCTCTCTCCCTCTCTCCATTTTCTCTCTTTTTGCACCACTTGATTAGCAAACACGCGCTCTTGTGCTTCATAAGTACGCCACTGTTTACCGATAACCTAACAAAAGTTCGCAATATTTCTTTTGTCTCCTGAGATCATCGGAGCATCTTTTGCCGCTCACCATTGCTCTTCTTATCCGCATGTCTGTCTGTCTGTCTGGCTATTTTGTCCGTCCTTATCTTCATGTACCTCTGCCCTCTGTCACTTCTTTCTTTGTCTCTATGTCTTTGTGTGGTAGTACCACGCCTACACTCTGTATCTAAAACCAGTGAAACTTAGCCGAGAAGAGGGTTGTTGGTTGTTTAATAAGGGTTTGTTGATTAATTTCTTTAAAACAAAATGATCGGATTAAGTTTAGCCACATTAGCTACTAATTTTTATAATATATATATATATATATATATATATATATATATATATATATATATATATATATATATATTATATACAGAGATTCGTATTTGTATTATATTATATAAAGATACGAATCTGCATTCAGGTAAGAGAATTAATATGATATAAAACTTGACCAGGTCTAAATCCGAATTAGCTTTTCTGTGTCTCACAACATCTAAATCATAAAAATATGCCCACATCCATTTTCCCCGTTGTTCTCCTCTTCCTCTCTACCTCTCTGCGTTATCACGCTTCTCTCTTTCTCTCCCTCTTTCTCTCTTATTTTTGATTTTATTGAATATTTGAGTCGGGGAGGGTGTTCACCATGTGCCAACAGCTACACCAATCTTATGTTGAGCCTTTACTCTGATCACTGCATTGATCATTACTGCTCTGTAGTCTCCATCTTCCGGATGTAAGCCTACATCAGGCATAGAGCTACAGTTACAACGTTACCAATTTACAGGATCCCTCCAACCCCACCCCTTTTACTCCCTCCCCTCATCCCCCTTCTCTCCCCAATCGAGTTTGTCTACCATTCCCCATGGAGTGTTTACGATGCGTTCATGTTCGCTTTGTGTCCTCCTCCCAGGTCAAGGCGTCCCTAGTCCAAAGGTTGAGATGGTGTTTACATAACAAGATGACAGTGCAAGCCATATCAGATTGCCAAGCATCGCGGACCAGCGAAAAATAAATTGCTCACGTATCGTCCCACACGTAAGGATTTATGTATGTATGTATGTATGTATGTGGTAAATGGCAATGCCTGCCTACATGTACCTAACAATATATTATTGTGGAGATATCACCTAATAATCAGTCACATTTTGTACCACACAGTTTTTCTCTCTATGCTTCTGCATTGACCTACTAAATAATGATTACAGTGTGTTCCTATACAAGGAGATTTAAGTGCAGACTGATAAAAGTGATGCACAAAACCTTATTTAATTCATTCTATAAATGAATTATGATGGTGATAATAATAATGATAATAATAATAACAGTTTTGTGAGGAAATCAAGTATTTAATTCATTTAAAAAAAATGTTTCCCTATGAAATTTATATTATGCTGAATTTGTATTATAGATGTTTTTATGAACTGTACATACCTATCTATATATTTCTAGGCTATCATATCTCATGTGTTATTCAATTGTCATTAATAAAGTGATGCTTAAATATATCTTTGGTTTCAACCAAACTGCAATACTGATTCTTATTAGCTGTATTAATTGGCCTATGTGATGTAATTCGACATTTTTCAAAGTTTCTTTTGAATACCACGAATACTATTTCATTATCATAACTCGAGAGCAGAAACTATTGTACTCGAATTACATGTACAACAGTTTCGGATGTGATAAAAAAAAATATTATAGCGTAATTAATGTAACATGGTACAGCCAAGGAGCTGGATATCCCTTTGACAAAGGGGCTTCTTCTAACTCCTTGCTTTGACCAAGTAATTATGACACACAATTTTCTTTGTTTTTCTTCTTCTTTTTTTTTTTTGGGGGGGGGGGGGGACTTAACACCATAGGGAAGGAGTAAGGCCCCGGGTAAAAGAGGCCCCTTTCACATCGGTGGTCAATTAAATGGTCACTAAAGGCCAAATGGGTAATGTTCTATGTCATGTACATGTAAGATCCATTCTCCCTCTTTCTCTCGCTACGTTATTAGCCCGTTTTGTCTTACCATGGGTGAGTTAAACAATTGTAAGGGCCAATAGGCATCTTTTACCTGGGGTCCCATTATCCCCCGGTAAAAAATGTCATACATGCACCTATGTGCTTTGGTAATATTCTTCAAGAACTTGTAACTTTTACTACAGTGTTGATGGTTCCTCAGTATCCATGTACGCGTACAATGTAATCACATATATTCCTATTCATTCCATAATCAACCTTTCTCATTATAAATGACGTGAAGAATCTTTCAAAATGCCATTGCACCAGTTCTCAACGAAACCTTTGAACTGCAGCTGACCTTAAAGCGAAAGACCAGTTATGGTCATGCAATTGCATAGTAAAAGAAACGTTGTGAAATCGATCAGAAAAGGTTGATCATCTAGCATAGATGTACTGCAAGGTTCTGGAATCATCAAAATTATAAGAAATTTGGCCAAGTCTTTATAAAGTTAGAAGCACTGGACACAGAAGATGTATATGGGACTACACACACGTGCGCGACACATGCATTTGTATCTCTCAACAGTATATAGATATACTAATTTACCAAATATATCAATTAGTAGGCGGTTTCCCGTCAAAATTTTGTATCGTCATGTAATATTCAAAACATATTCTTTCACATGATTGGTAATAAGAGCTTCCATTTCATTTTTTGAAGTTGGGGCGTTTCCAATACTGGTCTTTACCTTTAACACATGGCAACTATTCTCTTTTCCGAATCGTAAAAAAAAAATATTTAAGATAAATGTGCTTGGTCAAAGATAATGTGTCACCTATGCACAAATCTAAAACTGCATGGAGGACAGGGTAATGACTGGCTTATTCAGAGGTGGATCCATAATTCTATGAGGACGGGGGGGGGGGCTGGAGGGGGGTTGGCGTCCTAAAAACAATGAAAGTTTTGCTAAAAGGACATCTCTGAACACATTTTTTTTCCTTCATATTTCTCTTCTTCCCTTTGGAGTCCTAAACGGAAAGGGGGCACAAGTAGGCCTTCATAATATGGGACATTAAAATTGGCGAAGGGTCGGTAGAGCCCCCCTCCCCCATCTCAATCCGCCACTGGGATGATTGACAGTCAATCGCGTTCCCTGCATGGAAGTGAAAAATGAGATTAGGTTGTTGTTCAAAATGTATGGGTCCTTTTACAGATAGCACTGCCATTCCATGGTGTACGGTGACCGATAACTGCGGAATGCCCTAGATCTTGAGCGGGGGCCATGGTTCAGTGAGAACATTTAAGGAGAGGGGGGGGGGGGGGGGGGTGGAGTCTTGGCAAAAGGGTATAAATATATATAGCAGCCAATAATGTAAATCCTTTATAGTTTACATTTTGTATACGTCAGACAAAATTATCTTTTTGAAATCATTATAATACTTAGTGATACATGAATATTATTGAACGAACAGGATTTACCGCACACGATCACTTCGTGTACACTTTACTGTCAACGGAAACTATTTTCAGGTGAAACTAAAGAGGGCGCATTCCTGTAGCGTTAATAAATTTGTATAATCCTGTAACTTCATGCATGGGCCAATTTGCATGTTATGTGCCTTGATTTCAATAAATATGGAGTAATAATTTTCCAGCGAAAAAAAGAAAATCTAAATTCTTGGAATTTGCGTTTATATTTATACCTTAATCCCCTATACAATCATACACTTTTCAGTTATACATCCCCACTCCCCGAACTGTTACAAAATGCAGTCCCAAGTATGATAGCGATCGCAAAGACTTCTAAGAAATTAACACATAGGCAAGACAATAGGGTATGGACATTGACATTGCTTATAGAAGTCTTGTTCGGATTATGTATCATGCCATTGTTTTTATCCACACATTTCAAAAGGCTACAGACAGGGTTACTTCAGTTAATTTCTCGAAAGACTTTACGATGACGTGAGGCTAATTATAAACCCCTTTCTTACCTTCTTTCTCTCTCTCTCTCTCCTCAGCTCCTTCACATTGCACATTGCAGCCAATAATATAAATGACCTACACGCTATCACACGATATCACTACCAATATAAACACGAAGCTCGTTGAGACTTGGAGCAGGGCAGTGCATATCAGATAACATTTTATAAATGATTGCACATCCAGCGCGCTTTTGCATCCTTCTTCGACGCTTGAAGAACATGAGTGCTGCACAACGTCTGCACGTTGATTAAAGACATGTCATGGACAGAAGGCAGGAAATGGAAAACTAAAAAAAAAACTTAAGTAAACAACAAAACAAGTAAAAAACAATATTCGCTTTCCAACTTTATTTTAATTTATCGCACTTTTAATAAGCATGAAAAAGAAGTCAAAATAAGTTTGTTGTTACATACATGTAATAAAATATTTGAAAGGTAAATTCCTATCTTTTTAGACATAGAAGAAGCCTATTTTCTTCTAATTATCAGAGTCAATGAATACAATATAATGTAAGAGTAAGACTTATTCCTTGAAGGTTATTTTAATATCAATAATTACTTATCCTGGGTGACATAAAATAATGCGGATATCAAAGGGGATGATTGGAGAATCAAGATCAGCTGAAGTACAAAATGTAATGCTATAACTTACTAAGTATGGAAATGACATAAGTTAATTAGCTAGAGAGAGAGAAACAAAAAATATTGATGATCAGATTTCAAAATCAAGCTCAGATTTGGCGAAAGTGAACATCAATTTTGTTTCAAATTTCACATTTAAAATGGCATACCACACAATCAGTATGATCAGTTAGTTGTGCAGTGGGCATCAAAACGAATGATGAAATAGTTATCAAACAAATGGAATGTATTTCATGCAGTCTGGTATTTTCTACCCATTTTGGGCTTTAACTACAACAATGATCTATTTCTTAAAACTTTCAAATAAATGTTTGTATTATTTATACATTCTGTAACTATTACTTCTGTATCTTAGTAAAATATCATGCTTAAGATTGGTTACAATACTCTTATACGGAAGGAAATATTTTGATAACTCTATTGTCTGTTATATCAAATTTACTTTTCAAGCACAATTTGTTAATCTTTTTATGAAATGGCGAACGTGCATTTTTGCAAGGACATGAGGCAATTGATTGTAAAAGTTCTCCGAATAAACCTTATAAACTTAGTAATAAAACTTAGCTGTAACATGTATTCATAGAATTAAAATTGATGAGTAATCTCTTGAAAACATTTTTGATTGATGTATGAAATGTTTTTATGAGTTGATTTTATCATCAAAAAACTTTACAGTATACCATATAGATAATATAGATTATAATGACTGATAGTAATCAATAGTTTCAAATTAATAAATTCAGATCATGAAAACGATGAACTTTGTTATGATAAATATGATGTAATAAACTAAATGATAAGTTCAGTTTAGTGCTTAAAAAAGAAGAAAGAAAGACAATAGGGACGTATATTGCTTACATGACAAAAATCCTGCAATTAGACAGATCACGTCTGCTTGTCTTTAATTTATTTCATGCATTTTTCTGTACCTTATAGAACCCTGTCACCATTTTAAGTTGGACGCTGCTAAAAAAAAACCTATAACTAAATACACATCTTCTGTCAAGAAAATGTTGAGTAATGGTCGTGCAATTATGAAATAAAGTATCAAAATGTACAATTATGGATGGCTAGTCAATTGTATAATTTGTGTCTTATGTGGCTCTTGAATCATTTGAAATCAATGGCCAACTCGTGCTGAACATTATAAACAATGAAAAGCGATGATCATAGATATGGAAACGAACAGGATCAACATTTGGTCTAAAGTTCTAAAATATTGCTACTCCTATTTCAGTCCTTTTAATGTGAGACCACTGCCATAATATCTTGGAATAAAAAGAATAATAAAGTTCGCAATATTACATTTACTAAACCTATTTAAACAAAGATATATTTGGTATAGGCTCGAGTACATCTAATAGCGGGGAAACTGATTCAGGGAAATTTATAGACAACAATTATAATAGATGGATACCAAGCTGAGATAAAGAAAAGCATATCTATTAGGAAGAAAATTCAACAATTATCTGATTATGTATCCCCATACGTATACACCCGTGTTGGTAATAATGCATATTAGGCCTTTTTATCCAACTAATTATTAATGATGATTTTAATATAACTGCATATCAAACGAATTATGCAATTTTAGAGTATCTCTCCCGAAATGCAAGTTTTCATTATTAAACAGAACTCTAGAATACCTTTAAAATATCCTCCAATCTGGAAACTGCACCAGGGTAATAACTTCTTACGAGATGTGAAAGGCCTTAATAACAAGCAGAGCCGAGACATCGCCGTTGCCATGGGATATTTGTGAGTTTGATGCGGATATTTATAAACACTTGTCACTCTGCCCCGTCTCCGCCCCACATCTAGTGATACCAACGCTTTTGTTCACAATTTTTTCTTCTTTTAATGGGGCAGGGGCTACAGATAACGAAGGGGGAAATCGGCTATCAAATTGGCGTTACTGGTATGAGGGTAAAGGGGTCAGGAACATATGGCTTACCAGCTGTAGACGTGACCCTACCTTGTATGTAGGCCTATTGGTTAAGCATCACCTTGGCTCTACTACATCCCATTTTTATTTTAGATTTTACATTGAGCATGCATTACAGTGAAGTAAGGGTGCAGCGGATGGCAATGAGGGGGCACTCAGAGGAAGGGGGGGGGCAAGGGTTTATTGGTTAATAGGATGGATAAAATGCGAAATTACTTTCCACCCGTAAAAAGGAAGGGTGAGAACGTGGCGAGTGCCCTGTCATCTTTTTTTTCCTCACGTAAATGCTTTGATACAGAAGAAATTAAGAAAGCGATTGTAATACTTTTTAATAATGACATAGTTTGATCCTGTATACAATTCATGAATTTGTATTTCACTTGCATTGCAAATATATATATTATGCTTTTGTATTGGAATTATACAATTCCTCTGAAGAGGTAAAGAGAAAAAAAATCTTCTTTTCACATTGCTTTTACTCCTATCCCCACCCCATCTCTTCCTCTCTTATTTCTTCCTCTCTCTTCCCCTCTCCATTTGACAGAGAAGGGGCACGTGTAAATCGTCCAAACGTAGCTACGCCACCGTAAGCGAGTATTCAGATGAGGGGGGGGGGGCGTCGCACCATGCCGCCCATCTTCTACATCGACACGCTTCGAGGATGATATCTCCCAGCTTCTCCGGGAGCAAACCGGATGACTCGATGCCATCCTTCATCTCCAATCAGGCATTGTCTCGCAGATGGCTCTACGTATCTGCCCTAACTTGAAGAAAGAAAACTTTATTCAGAGAAAGCTTCAATACTCAATCTACCTAGTATAGACCCCTCCCCCTCCCCCATGATCCCCCCAAATATCTCGACCCATGCTTCACCGCTATCCTTGAGTACTGTAAAATATAAAGTCAGTTTCTATCGACTCTGCTCTAGAAAAAAAGAAAAAAATAAAAGCAAGAGCGAAAGAGAGAGATTAAGAAAAATTATAATCGAATTGTCAATGTATGTTACGAAGAATAAAGAATTCATTACGAATCATTGTAGTATATAGCTACTGATTTGTGCAAAAAATCTATCATCTCATCCGCATCAAGAAGTGAATTAACAAATTATAAATATTATTAAGATGAGAAGGAGGGGAGGAGGGGGGGGGGGGGGGGATCTGTAACACCAATACGCTCATATTCCACACTATATGTTATCCTACCTTCTCCGACTCGGAGAGCAAACCGAATGACACGATATAATCCTTCATCTCCAATCAAGACTTGTCTTCGGAATGGCTCGACATATCTGCCCTATCTCGGAGAATAAATATAGAGGAAGCTCCAAAAAGAAAAAAAAAATCACGTCATAACTCATTGAAACAAAACTAACTCCCGTGCAAAAGAACAAGTATTTGGCATTTGATATCATTGTCTGAATCTATATTTAGGTACTCTTCAGTTCGATGAAAACTCACCAATGATCATTATAAAGTTTAATGGACCACACAATAATAATAGATTTTTTTCATCAATTACCACCCAGAAAATATTTGCTGTCCATTACTGTAAAGCATATTCTTACTTTGACAAAATCTTTCTCTAAAAGGGGTTTTACAAAAATATTGTGTTTAAAGTCAAGTTAAAGATGAAGTTGAGTTCCGGTCATGCGATTGCATTGTGAAAGAAAGGGTGTGGAACCGACCAGAAAAGGTTGACCATCTAGCATATTAGAATTTGTGTGTATTGCAAGGTTCTGGAATCATCAAAGTGATAAGAAATGTGGCCAAGTCTTGGTAAAGTTACAAACACTTGCACAGAAAGATGTATATGGGACTACACGAACACGTGGCGTAAAAAGCCGGCCCCCGATTTTTATGATGTTACATGCATATTTAGAATATGAAGGCATTTGAAGAGCCATGCTTTTCAGGGAACATGTCTTAACTGATTTTCTTCCACACTTGCATAATAAGAATGAGTAATGCTCACAAATTATTTTTCACCTCTTCCCAGAGCTCAACCTTCTCTTTAAGTGCTAAAACCATCATCATATTCCATACAAATTATTTAAAAAAATCACCTTAATATATCTCTAAAAAGGAGTGCCATTTTGTGTGACAGAAATAGATCTAATTAAAATGCGAGAACCGTGTAGTAGACAGAAGAAAAGAGAGGAGAGGAGGGATATATATATATATATATAGAGAGAGAGAGAGAGAGAGAGAGAGAGAGAGAGAGAGAGAGGAAGATGGATTGGTAAACGCAGCATTCTCATACATACACAAAGTTATAATCATACCACTATAATTATACCACTATAATGATGTAAAAGAGAAACTAGCAGTTCTCGAGTAATACTCATTATCATAAAGCGAGAGGGCATGTTGGTTGCAATACATTAATCACACTGTAGAGTTAATCATTAAACTCTAAAGTTTGCGCTCCCGCCATGCCAACGCCAGTAACCATCGAAGGAGTTCATTTCGAGTATGAATAATATACAGGATAGATCATATTGATAAAAGTAATTTATCACCTGGCTTTAATCTCAACCCAAACAATCCGCCCCTCTTTATTTTCCATAAAACCTTAAAATAATTATGTTAGATCATGATATTCCAAATTCAGTCGTAAATGTTTCACATCATAAAACAAAAACAAAAATCTTGTTTAATCTCTGGATACTCACGATATAGGCTAAATAAATATACCTCCATATATTTTTTTAAAGAATGTATATAAACATGCATCATTAACCTTTGGAGTTTGGAAACATATATGATTCGAGTTTCTGTTTGGAAATATGCCATAAAGTCTACCCCTTGATGTGCAAATCCCAGTTTGTATTGAGGGTAAAATCACAAAATGTGCACGTTGTTCAAAAGGGAAAATGAAATATAAAATTTCTTGCTGATAGTGCATAAACATTGTGGCACCATTTATATTTAATTTTTATGATAGTATTTCCCTTGCAAGCATTCCGGATTACACACATATTTAACACGTAGCCCACGACACCCTTGTGCTCTTGTTGTTACTTTTTTTTTAATTTTATAGTTTCCTTTTCTTTTTCTTTGCAGGAAACTTATACTGGAAATGGTAGCCTAAGCATGATACGTGTGAAATTCTTAAAGCAGAGTATAACATCTAATTGTTGTATGATGTTATATTCATTTGCATTGCATTCGTGTTAAAAACCATTCTGCATATTTTGTTACTTCTAGCACCACTTCAAAGTGCATCGATATTGCATTTTTGTAGTTGTTTTAATTGTTCGTTACATCCTGATAACATGTGGGCCTAGTCGCAATAAGTAAAACATAAGATTTGAAATTCAGTGATTTGCCTCTCATTAATCTTTGTTAGATAAAATATACATTACTTAAGCGCACCATGTTTTTGATGATCATCCATTCAAACAAATTTGCATGACTTGTGAAGACGAGTACATGTGTCTTTTACTCTAAGCTCTAAAGAATTTCACCTCAGTCGTCAATACAAGAAAGCAAAATGTGTTAAATGCATGTATTTTGTATTCACAAATATCTATCTATGCAATTTTGTCTTTTTGTAAATAAATAAAATACCGTGGTAAAATGTGAAGTAGGCCTATGTAAATTAATCGAAACGTAACATTAGTTAATTTGCAATATTATTCATCTTCTCTCTCTCTCTCTCTCTCTCTCTCTCTCATTATGTCATTCCATTTATTTCATCTTGTATCAAGAAATGTATTCAATTTGCACTGCATCAGGTACGAGTATTCAAAAGTAATTAGATAATTGATTAATAATCCATTTGATAATAGAGAATGTCTTAAAACACTACAATTTTTGAAAGGGCCCAACAGGTTCTGGACTTCTGACATGCATATATTATATTAAGCCTATTAGTTTTTTCTTTAGTCTTACCAATCAATTTATTAATTATTTAGTAAATATATATATATATTCATTCATTTGTTCATCTATTCATTTATAACAATAGATGCTTAATCATTCACAAAGGACATTCTATTATTAATATTATTCACCCTACAATATATACACGAAACAAATTATGATAATAAGGGGTTGAGGGTGACGAGATCCTATATCGTAGCGATACTACTTGCTACTTGCATTATAAGGGAAAGGGTAACCATAAAACCGGAAAATAATATGACTAAACAAAGAAAGACACAAAGGATGATCAAAACATAATAATAACAGTGTCATCAATATCATACCATGCATTTCATGAAAATAGATCCCATGAAAGTAGACAATATAGAATAATCAAAAGCACTGCAGATTATGTACAAGACAATATTTTGCACGTAGGTCAGGCTCACGAGATGTCGGTTGCGGGCGAATTTCGGCGAGCAAGGACAATACAAGGTCACGTGAAGTTGCGTGCGCATTTCTGGCGGTCACCTCACACTAGAGGTGAAAACACATAATAATGAGCTGGTTGACCAGCACCGTCTGTACTTGCTCGAATATAGGTCGGGTCAACCTGGGACTGGAATCATTATGTATATCTGGACATACAACCTGTGTACACGGACAGGGAGGTAGCCAAGATGGGTGGACTCCTCATCGAATAACGAAAATAAAAAGAAAACAAAAATATGGGAGAGAAAAAATGGAGATGGGGAGGGAACATGAAAAAAAAGGTGATAAAAACCACTCCCAACGATTTCCTAGTTATTTCATATTTCACCCCCTAGTGTACATCCCGCCCCGAATGAATATTAATTTGTAATCGACTCTGCCCTAGAATAATACTATAAATGGTAAGTGGTTTGAATAAGCAAAACGTAAATCGACTTAGTCATCTTACGAAGGATACACATAAATATGAATCAGTAGTATAATGCCTTCTTTCTGTATATGATTTAAGTATCTGTCATGTAAAAAATCTTATAATTTACATGCATGAATTGGACATTGCGGGTATTATTTCATATTCATAAAGAAATTACTTAAGAAATGCTCATGAGAATCACTAAAAGAAACACAAATATTCTGGACTGTCATACTGCATTCACCTTTTACTACGAACATTAATGCGCTAGATAGATTGAAAGAAAACTATTAAATTGCCATTCTGTTTCAGATCATATTCTCTTAAGTGGGTATCTGGTGTAAGAGGAAATCAGATGACGGGAATAGTACATGAGAAGCTAATAAGTAAAATAAAATAATCGGAAGAGGAGAAGGGAGAGCAGACAAGAGGAGTAGGATATGGTCATTGTGGGTTTATTATGATAGAGAAAGAAGATACTCTGAACCTTGCTCATACTGTCTATTCACGCTATCGAAACAACAACCACTTGGGTACATTTGACCCTTGCACAGACATAGACATACGTCATGATATCATGCTTATTAATAATCATCGAATGAAATTATAAGTAATGGTCATGAAAAGAAAACCTTAATGATATCTCATCATGAATGTTTGAATATGAAGAAACATTTTTTGTCATGATTGTTGTTTTGACCAGTAAAATGTAAGGGAAATTACTGAATACTCCAACAAGGGTATACAAAGTTAACATTGTATTTTGACTTAATTTTAGCCCTTAAAAAAAATCTTCACAACATGATTACGAAATAAGTATTATAATCTTTCAGTCACGCATTGCCGTTATATTTTCACTGCACATAATTTTGCTCACTTAAAGTTCAAGCTTCCTTTCCTAGTCGTACCTACAGCACGAACATAAATATTGAGTTAAATTAAAATGACAAAGGAAAAATAAACCATAGTCGATTTTGACTTCAAGAAATTGAATGACGAAGAGTTTTTTAAAGAAATTACGTCACGCTGTGGTTTCCCTCCGATTCCATTTTTTAAAATCAAAGATTCATTTGAAGAATACAGTCAATTTAACTCGTTATTCTTTAGCATAGACTTCCGATTTTAATATATGTAAGTTAAAATAGGATTCCTTCATCCATGAACAACTATGAACATGATTCCTTTGTTGTCTTTGTGCGTTTAAGACTCCCCTTAAGAAATGTAACAATATACCTAAATATTTCTTTATATTGAGAAAAATATTAACAATTTTTACCAAAATCAAATATTTATCTGTTTTTGTACAAATTGTTTGTTATAGGTCATTATTCCAAAACGTAGAGAAGGACAGAAACAACAATTCGTAATTTATCAAATTATTTTAGCAGCATTTTTCAGCTTACTATTTAATTAATTTCATAAAACACGGGTCGTCATGTAGTTATTACAACTATAATACGAACTTTGGCATAAATCAAAGTGACGGTTACTTTACGGTTACGCTTTCTCAGCATGTATTTACTATTTAATGAGTTTGAAGTTTCAATGGTTTTTAATGACAACACTATTTTCAGGCGAGATAATGAAAATTAAAAATGCAGACCTAGGCCGACTTTTATATTACAAGTGATTCACTATTTCAATTAAAGTCTGTTGCCTGTATATTTATAATCATGTGAGAAAAACCGCAGGTCGCATTCCATTTTTTATTTATTTACCAACTAGGAATACATGTATTAATACTGGCATATTAAGCATGATTATTGTTAGGAATATAATACACAAATATTTCTCAACGATTTGCAACTCATAACGTAAGTTTGTTCTGATTTACAGTTACTCTATTATTGTTACTGGAAAGTTGGAAACGTTAATGTTATTTCTTTTCGTGTAAGTTAGTGTGTGAGATTATTACCGAAAATTATTGAAATAAATTAATACAATGTTATGTCAGGTCTGTAGGCCTTCCATATACTGGCTCCCAAGCATGACAGAGAACCAGAAGGATTCTATATGAAGTAAACACCATATGCCTCTCAGCTAACGAATATGTATTTTAAACGGAAAATGATGATCTGATATTTTGCCCATTTAAAGATTCACCAAGCAAGGATACAACATGTACTTCACAGTTATGAAATTTCTTTAAATTACACCCCATAGCAACCGGAGATATAGAACTTCTGTAAAGAATGTGTATACATTGTTAGCCCCGATATACATAGATATTACACATGCATGCTATATGAATCATAATGCATACTTGAACCAAGTTGGTCTACGGCCTGCGATGCAGAACGAGCATGCCCATTATGCCTGGCAATGCACATATTTGACTTCAGACAAATATTTGAGAAAAGCCATGTCTTATTTGCGTTCTGTCAAAGCTATTGATTGCGCTATTTCAGGACGGCGTTTATCATTCTAAACGAATAATAAAGAATTATTCATTGTTCCGCTTTGGATAACAGGAAAGCAATATGATCTGAACCGGGTGTTCATTTTCCATATATCAATTCCGCTTTATAAATGCATTTAGCTATCTAAATCATCACAATGGTACAATATTCTTGATCAATTCATTTTGGGACATACTTCTTTGTGATCCGTCTCCATACAATGATACAATTATAAGTTATTGTCCGTAATTAAAACGAGCTAGTGCGAAACATCGAATAATCAACGTTTCGGTTGTACTGACTCTTCAAGCAAAACTAGAATAGGTGTAAATGTACAACTGCTTGAAAATGGAGATTATATTTACATTATAATAATTAACATAAAGTGATTGAGATAAGCAACAACCAGACTGTGTTATCCAGTGACTGGGCTGATTATCATACGATACCAATCAAAAATGTATCTTAAAGAAAACAAAAATTGCATTCTACTTGCTTGAACTTTCTCCATAGTAAAATATGTGATATCCAAGCTCAATGATTGGACTTACACGACTGGCATGATGGTAAAATATGGATGAAGACAATAATTTCAAGATGGCTGCCACTAGTAAAAAGGGTGTAGATCTCCCGTAGGCATTGGGCATCGTCATCCAGCAGTTGTAAGTCCTGGGATACAGTTACCCAGAGATACGAATCTGTGACTACCAGAGGCGAGAAACTCGGACACAAATTCGGATCTACAGGGTTGATGTAAGCCCAAGAAGTGAAGAAAGCCGAATCCATGTTTAAAAGAAGGAGAAATCGTCCTGGAAAATGTCAAAGAAAGACCGGTTCCGTGCCACTTTTCCTGATTGAGCTCGTCTCCAAACAGCTGATGTCCGTGTCTCGATGCTCCTATCCAGCGCGCACGCTGTACGACAACAGCGTGTGAGGAGAAAGCGTAGGCCTACACTGGACCGGAGCGCGCGCTGCATGACTTGCTACGGGGAATGTTGGCTGTGCAGACGACACCCGCTTCAAGACGAGATCTTAAGAAAAGTTTAAGCTGACCTCTCCGATCTTCTTAAAATCTCGCGGGTCGGCTTCAGGCTGGAGGAGAACAAATTCCTCCCTCCCCTCAAATCCCCCTTGGTAATCATACCTTCCAGTCCAAGACTCAGTACTAGGAATGAACGACGCACTGGTAGTGTTCGTGAACTTCATACAGCGTTCACCTTTCATATTTTTGTGCGTCTCTCTTCACTTCACGGTCATATTTGCGCGGGATTTAAACCTAGCGAACTTTCCCTGGCTTATGACCTAAATGGATTTGAGTACATACAGGAAACGTGGTGTAATGCTGGCGGAGTACAGTTACCAATAATATATTCAGAATACTGGTAGAAATTTCAATCCCAACACCTATTGCATTGCCATGTTTTGTGCCGAACACACTGTCGCCCATAAAGTTGGAATAATTTTGTCTTACCTCTTTTCATGAAGTGATTGTTACAGTTTTGTTTTAAAACAGTATGTCTCTTCGACAGATAAAGTTTTATATCATCTCCGAACTTTATTAAGAGACATGGACATTGCTAAATAAAGTTCTGAGAAGATATAACATTCATTTATCGAGGATAGACCATATTAAATACATGAAGAAAGGTTAGAAAAAGATATTGCAACTATATGCGCAATAATAATTTTACGTTTTGGCGCTAGAAGATTATTTTGATGAACATTCAGACGCATTCAGATGTATAAGTTGTGTGTTTATTATAAGTTTTGGTAAATCATTTTTTAGTCAGACTAGGCCTATGGTGCACTTAGAGACACCCGTATTAAGCGCCTAATAAATATTGTGTATTATCATTATTATTCAGACCATTACCTATTTTCATATTCATATTCGTTTCATGAAAAATAAAGTCGCGCTTTGAACTTACAACAAGTCTAGCGTTCGTGGTGATGAGCACAACTCCTAAACGGATCAGCTCTCAAATCCTAAATCCAAAGTTTATGAGTATTTTGTATTTATATATATATATTTAATTTAAATTACAATTTTACAACGAATGCTACTGATGCATTGACTATAAATAAACACGACAAAACTATAACAAATCATTTTAATGTATATCAAATCAAATCAAACCAAACCAAGCTTTATTGTATAACTTTATGTAGACCCTGAAACTGGAACACTTGACTATATCCTTTAAGGATGTATAATATGACGAGCGTCAGAGAGATATAATAATCCGATACACACCTTCTATCTCTCTCTCTCTCTCTCTCTCTCTCTCTGTCCCTCTCGGTTTAGAGTTCAAGAGCGACAGATACTCTAGCCCTACCCACTGGGAGTCCACACCAAATCCTCAGGCATTCACTCAACGTGCAAACTCTTATTCTGGTATTCACAGCCCAAGAAAGACATGGAGAATGATATGAGAAGCCTTCACGAAGTTATGGGTTATGGCATGGAACGGGCATTGGAAACCCTCGTTAAGTTATCGTTATGGGTAAGACGTGAAGCGATGTGAGAAACCCTGACGAAGTTATATTGCTTTGGTACAACATAGCGAATGACGACATTACAGCGAATATAGAAGCGCTCACGAAGCTATAGGGCTTTGGTTGTGGCACCACTACATAATTATTTGTACTACATAGGCCTACGCGGTACCTCAAACTTGTCTTTTAACATGTAGTAGTACGTAAAAATGTTATAGTACTTTAATTCATATAATTGGCTTATGACTATAAAAACCAAGGAATCGTAATAATGTGGCAAAGGCACATTGTGATAATTTTCTTCTGCTTCTGCTTCTCCTTCTCCATCTTCTTCTTCTTCTTCTTCTTCTTCTTTTTGTTCTCCTTCTTCTTCTTCTTCTTTTCTCCCTGTAAACTTAATTATTAATTAACCCTGCATTTTAGTACTAAAATATGTATATATATAATATTTTAGTTTCATTACCTGTTATCTTTTGAATTATTTCTATGTTAGTTGCATATTTGTCGTTTTCGCGCCTTGATCGACAGTTTCGGACATGTGCGTGGTTATACATTTTTTTTTATTATATTGCATTTAGTCGTTATTCACATTTTTATCTAGTTCCTATTAATAGATACCTTGAGAATAATTCGATCTATATCTCTTTCTTTCCGGTTAGGAGAAATCCAATGATCCCTTCTTCCTTTATGCCTTCGTCCTCTTAAACATATTCTCTCGCGTTGGAGTTGGTTATACCCAAAGATACACCGGCAAAAATACAATAAACTGTGATACATGATAACGCTACCATTATATATTAATTGACTTTCATCTATATGCATTGATTTATTTCTATATACTTATACAAATAAAGAAGCGTTACAAACTCGGAATATTGCAAACCTTTAAACCAAACGATTAACACTGAAGCGGATAAAAGGGGCTGATGATATAAGGTCTAGCTATCTATACATTCAATTTTATGACGTTCATATGAATTAATTTACTTGTTCATTTATTATTTCGATAGGTGTATGCAGTCCAATAATACATTGATAATTCTGCATCATTTTTCAAATATTCAACACTTTTAATACTCAAAGTCGATTCTGGTTGTTAAGTGACATACCGAAAGTTTATACGCGGTAGTTACAAAGTTATGCCCTTGGAGAGAAAACTAAAAATCTTCGCCAGTTTCCTCCAACCCATGCATGGAGGTATATAATGTATATCGCTACAGGAGGGGGTGGGTGAATGGGGCGGTGACGTATGGTTCCCCCTTAAAAATACAATAAAAATCAGTAAATTAAAACAAATATCGGGACTTCTCTTACCTCTAAAAAATGTTTACAAACTTATTGGATGCCTGTTGACCAAAAAACCTTCCTTTCGACACACAATAATGTCGATTTAAAAAAAAATATTTGACATCCCCGCCCCCATTTTTAAATCACCTGGCGACGCCCTGGCAGAGAGAAATAGATTGGTGTACAGCATCCTTGGCCCTGCAGCAAATGAACTTGGTCATGATTAATGATGTCGGCAGGAGAGTCCCAGTTTTATTAGACCCTTGGGAAACATTTGGACCGTCTTCAATCATATTCTTCATCAAAACTTTTTTTTTCTTGTTCATGAACACGTTTTTTCCTTTACCTGTATGATACTTATGTGTATCATATATAGTTAGAATCACGTGAAGTATAGTGTGTTACAGTGAAGTTCAAATTCATGACCTACTATTTAAAATAAAGATCAGGAGAGAGAGAGAGAGAGAGAGAGAGAGAGAGAGAGAGAGAGAGAGAGAGAGAGAGAGAGAGAGAAAGGTAGAGGGGGAGGGTACATAATACAAAGGGCCATTACTAAAATACCTATTTTATCTGAATTGATTATGTGCAAACCAACTAGTTATCAAAGCTGAACGAAATCATTGAATTTGAGATGGATATGGTCGTATATACTGGCTCATTATAAAAAGCATACACCGTTAAAGTTCAACGAGAGAGAGAGAGAGAGAGAGAGAGAGAGGTGGGGGGGGGGATTGGAGAGAAGGGATGAGAGGGAAAGAGAAAGGGAGATAGAGAGGGGCTTTCAAGAAGAAAAAAAACACACATTGTCACTCACAAGTAAAGTAAAAACTCGTGATTAATTATGACACGAATGCATATGAACCTAGAAGTTGGCACGTGAAACTATGAGAATTCATCTGCAAATTACGTCCCAGCAAATACCTGCCATTCTTTCGTTTCCATCAATCAAGAAATAAGTGGTATCTATACATGTATGTATATACCCATTGAGAAAATGGTAGAGGGTGGGGGGGGGGGGGGTCTGAGAAGCAGAAAAGTAGCAAAACGGATCGAACTGACCTTTGTCTATATGGCTGGGTTGTCTTCTCCAAATTTACTCTCGGTCTGTGTTATATTTGAGGCTGAAAAGAAGAGTTCGTTTCGATGTTTGCTTTCTTTGGACCACCATCACGGCTCGAACATGCGCCCATCAACTCAGCACAAAGACGAAAAATATGGCATCTGAAAAAGAGAGGGACAAAACAAAATAGGAACTGAATTTAAAAGATTTACAGCCTAGTTGGAACGATATTTTATTGGCTATTGTGCTCGTGCGTAGACAAACTAAAGTTAACGCCCCAATTTATGATATTGCAATCATAAAGCGCGATCTATCATAAAAAAAGATATAATATCACATGATCAGTCGGTTTAAAGCGGTTGTTTCTTGTGTCTATTTGCAGTCAGCTTTATCGAACTCACGTGGAATTTAGCTAATATCTTTATAGGCTGTTGTTTGATTTGTGGAATTATTGCCCTCGACCAATTTCATTTTGTCTTGTAAATATGATACATATATAATAAAAGAATGTTTGGTTTCGTTTTAATCGTTTGCAAAGAGGCAAGAAACACCAAAAGTTTATTGACGTATCATGAAAAATGTCATAATTTATCATCCATAGATATATTTAGAAGGGGATGGGGGGGGGGGGCGAATTGGATACGTGTAACTAATAAGTGATTTGGTAAGAACACAAAAGGATTTCTTTTCACCTTAATCCATTCAATAAACCTAAAAATTAGTTACATATTAACAAGAATAGAAGTCACATGATAGTGACATCAAAATCAAGACATCTAAAAGAATAATTTCTGAAATGATAAGTTATTTTTTTTAACAACTAGTATGTATATAATTAAAATCTCTTCATTAAATCATGAGTCAGAGTATCTTCCAGTATCAATCATTTCAGCATCAAAATAAAGATTTGTTTAAAGAGTCCAACTGGAAAAATGACAATGATTAAAGTTAAAGGTGTATTTTAATAATCCATAAGATTATACAAAGCGAGCGACAACTGAACATTAATTTGCTTCAAACTTAAAACAAACTAAACTAGTAAAGTATAATTTGGTATATATTTTTTTTTAATGTAATAAATAGATGATTATATCCGTTATGATTATGATGATGAGCTACATTTATTTCTTTGGGTTTATATATACTTTGCAAATTCCTGAGTTGATTATCACAAAAAGCGATAACCCTTTGGAAAATTAACTATACGGCCATTTGAAAGTTTAACCTCACATTGAGCTATTACATTAAAAGTGCACATTGGATAATGAAATATTATATTTATACACATGACGAGATACTGTAACCAATCGACTAAGGGCCCTTGCAGTGAACCTCATGTTACAAAAATATGGTTGCACGGCGCGTCACCTCTAAATCCCTTTGCGATGAACCCTGCACGGGCTAGAACTCTATCCACCATTTTTTAACGAACGTGATCGCCCGAGTACTCCCGGGAGAGAAAGGGACGTAAGTCCCATGTCAGGCCAGATGTTGGGACGGGCAACGCGCAGGCACAAAACGCACGCGATACATACAGCCTGTGCTGGGGGAAACGCCCTATGTTTGACATGTGTAAAGTGTTGGGTTCCTTTGTGCGATGAACTTGTAATAGTAGCGGGGCAATTATTATTATTATAATATGTGTGATTTAATATTTGACCGAACGAAAATAAACCAAGATGGCGGATGTTGGCTGCATGTACCAAGTGAAAATATTGCGATCTCTTACGAGTCACTGCTCGAGTATGATAGTTCTATGCTTTGTACAATTAGGTAGTCCCAAGCGAAAGTATATGAACTATATTTACCGCTTAAAATTAAATGCCAATATATTTATGTTAATTGCAACAAATGTATTTCTTTTTCAAAGAACTAGGTTTGTTCAATGCATACGACACTGTGTTGAATGTGTACGACTGATAATTGCGTATATACATTGATGAGTTATACGTGCCATATGGAACTCATTCACCCCCCTCATTTTGTTAAATTAAGTATCAATGTAGATGACAGAAAAAATAGCATTAATCATCATTTTATTAACTCTGACATAAACATAAGTGTCTCTAATAGTTACAGGCATATATATATGGAAATCGTTGTGTTTTAGTTTGCTATTTAATTCCATTTAGTTTCTTAATAAAGCGCACATTTTCTAACACAAATTATAAACAACCTAAATGTGCTTTAACTAAAGTCTTCGCCCACGCCATATATTATTTTGAATCCTTCACTTCTGTTTTTTCGATAGCGATTATTTTTAGCTTGCATAAATTATGGCGTTATTATACATAACCCACTTACGGATTTTGCTATAATATGCGTATTTTCTCTGAAAAAACACATACATGATGATACATACACAAGAAACATATTTCGCCTTTTAGTTATGAAAATAAGTAGGCAAACATCGGCGCAATTTATTTCACTTCCATAATAATTGTTTTAAAAACTAGGCTCTATTTTGAAATTTACCCTTCTAATAAGTATTGTCAAATTACAAGTTAGCACTATCTTTCCGTAGTGTATTTTGTGATTTTACCTCTGCAAGCTTATAACGAGGCATATCTCAAATGTTTGTTCAGAACTGTTTTACCTGAATACAACCTTATTTCCTATGGTCATGATCTTTTTCTTTTTCAAATCCTTTAGTTAATATCATCTAAGACTTGTTGCGATCGTGTTTCTTATTTTGCCAAATTATTATCTCAGATTTTTAAAAAAAAATTTGTATTACCTTCCCCCATCGGTAAATTATTATGCAGGAAAATGGGGGAAGGTGCATAATGAGAGAGAGAGAGAGAGAGAGAGAGAGAGAGAGAGAGAGGGGGGGGGGAGATAAAAGAGGAGGGAGAATGAAGATGGGGAGGGTGGCAAACATAACTTATAATGATTTTCCTTCTTTTAAGTCAACATTTTGGGGCCGTGCCATGAGGCCTCCTTCTCTGCTCAGTGTTTTTACAACAGAATGAAGATATAAGTAACCACTTTTCCGTTGTATTTGTAGCATTGTGCTAGTCACTTGATAATGATGATTGTATTAAAACCACGTAACAGAAAAAGAAACATGAGTACATGTGTTTTGCTTATGATAAACACTTGCAATCCAGGACATAGCATTTGAAATTGTTGTGTCAGACAGTGCTTCGTCTTGCCTTTGAACGTGAAACCCTACGTACGGGTCGGACTCCGTCGTTTCTTGAACCTGGAAAGCTTCTTATAGGGTCAGGGTAAAAGAAACTAATTTGATGACAGATGAAGAGAAGAGAAGAGAGAGAGAGAGAGAGAGAGAGAGAGAGAGAGAATGGAAGATAGGTTGCCGAGTTGAGGTGATCGCAGGCCCCTGTATATAAGCTCGCCCTCACCGTGATCATGGATCCTCTCTGACATCACCGGGGCAGAGGCCGCGATGGTAAAGATTATACGACGGGTCTTATTTTCCACAGGGGATCAGAGAGCATAGCTGGAATACTTGTTACCGCATGGTGATGTATTGTGTGCCCGTGGCCCTTTAGAGGCTCTCGGTTGACAGATGAGGGGTGGATCAGGGGGGTAAAACTTCACGAAAATATAATTATGTGCCGAAGTTTGATTCTCATTCTGTAGTTTTTATGTCGTTGCAAGCGCGAAGCGTAAAGAGTGGATACATTAATAATGAACAGATTCATGTTTGCAGGAAAAGCTATCGTAAAATTATCTTCTGGCGCGACTGGTGTCGCCCAGAAAGGCAAATACCTTAGGAAATTCCAAGTACATATTACCAACAAAATGGATTATATTTAAGTTCCTCAGAAGTAGTAAATGTTAACTAATTGAAAAAGAGTTTCCAAATGTGGAAAGGCGTTTCAAGACCTACCTGCGAGTCACCATACGGATAGAAGATTCCTCCCGTGTCATTCCGGAGCTACACTTTCCCGCGTTTTCTTGGTGGCGCAGCTCAGCTCGCAGACGATCACGTCCCTTGCATGCGGCCCTCAGCTAGTCGAGTGATCTTGACCCTGCTACGGCGCCTCCTCTCTCTCCCACTAAGTTTGCTCGTACCAGAGCCAGCCTTATCTTCAAGTGCGCCGTCATAAAATAGAAAGAGAAAACATGCACCCTCACTACAACCACTAATAGAAATTGTCTGGTTAAATATTAACCCGAAAGAGAGCTCGTCAACGCACTCCATACGTCACCAGGTGTGGCAATTAATGGCGCGCTAATTTCTCTTGAAAATTCGTGTGTTGCAGACGGTGATCGCGGTGATGTGGCAGTACTGTTGCGGGACTCTCGATGTGGAGTTACAAGATGGGAATGGTGTCCCGATGGCCCTGTTTCATGTCTAACCCTCGACAACCAGGTTCGAATTAATTCTAGATGACGACCTGGGAGGCCTAAATACAGGCAAAATGTGCGTGGAACACGAATGTGTTGGCAATCTGAAGTTTGAGAAATGGGGAGGGGTGGGGGAATTAGGGCGTAGGGGATGGTTTGATTTAACAATAAAAAAGGAACGGAAATGGCGTGAGAGAGAGAGAGAAAGAGAGAAAGAGAGAGAGAGAGAGAGAGAGAGAGAGGGAGAGAAAGAGAGGCAAAGGTGAGGGAGGCGAAGGGGAGGGGAAAATATGACAAACTCCCGCCTTCTAGCATTTGCTTACCGCTTGTCTGCATTTTGTTCATCCACAATAGACAAAAATATAGTGCTCTATTTATATGGCAGCCCGCCCGTGACCCCTTCCTGATGGGGGCTGAAGAAAAAAAATGACCCCGTTCTTACGATGCCGTTGACATAGGCCCGGCGTTGTTTGCATCCCAATCGACTTTAACCTCCCTCCCTCTCTTAAATCAACTGCTATCCCAAATCATCATATTTTGGGCTTCAAATCTGGATATTGTACGCAGTGATATATTATAGTGCTCCATAAACACGGTGCGTGTCTCCCCGGTTAGTCCACTAAACATTTTGTATCTCCAATTTTTGGATAATCTTTAATCAGCATTTATATTTGCTCCTGCCTCAAGGGAGTTATCTTTAAGATAACATAATTTCCTGTTATATACAAGATAAAGGGTAATTTCTCATAATTAAGATAAGTTTGTGTTTACTCTAGATATTTTTATCTGGAAAATGTAAGCATAATCCGAGCCAATATGAGACACATGACCACATAATAAATAAAAAAGTTCTATGTAATAATCATTATATGATTTTGTTTCATATTAAATATAATATATGAAGTAGACCTATATAAGTAAGAAATTAAACAATAAATCATACAAACATATATTGAAAAAGTTGCCAAATATACACTTTAGAGAGTGAAAGGGGGAATGTAATACTATAATATAGTTTTTCATTTCTTATGAATAGCTTCATTTCAAAGATAAGCTGGAGAATATAGCTGGAAAATTGTCTCCATCACAAAAAACGTGTATTTTTCAGTCTTCCTTAAATAACGAGCAATTTTCCCGAAAAACCGTGTAATTTCCTTTCTTCCGCTCCATAACACGAGACTTTCAGTCCAACTTATGCACGTGTTCCTAGATACACGTGTTCCTACAGTATTTTTCAATGTTTCAGTGCAATTCTTGCAATATTTTCATTTCTTTACCATTTTGAAATAAAAAAAAAAACACAAGAACGAGACGAGGTTGACGAGACTTACTTCCCATTACGCCAACTCAGATAAATTATTAATAATTGAATATAAATTGTTGAGAATTCATAATTATTTATCCTGCAAAAGGCAGTGCACATTATCAATTGTAAGCCGTATATAGCGAGGTGCCAATTATAAATGTAGGGCATGCCCTTTCTCGAACTCCTGAATATTATCAGTGAATAATAATTGAATCCATTTTGTCTGTTGTTTATGTTTATCGTGGGTAGATTGACCGGTCAAGTTTGGCAGGCTACATGCAGGACATGTAGGTCAAGTGTCTCGTCTCAATGACCTGTCCACTGGAAACTAACGACGAAAAGAATGCGTCGAATGTTGATGTCTATTTTTGATAAAAAGTGTGATGTGCATCGGTAATTATTTTCTGTATAATTTATTATATCGTTTTCGGGGGAGATGGCGGGGTATTTTGATGCATATTTTGTGTATTAGTTTGTATGTGAATTATATAATTTCATTTTTATTTTATATCAAATTAATATTAATTTGTGTATCTAATGCCTACAGTATGTAAATGGTATATATATATATATATATATTTTATTTTTTTTTTTTGGGGGGGGGGGGCGGGTGGGAGGTGCTAAATGACGATCTCTAGGACTATCTTTACATTAAGTTTCCGAAATATTCCCTGTGGAAATGGCACAGTGTATACCTCTGTTAACTGTGAACTGACATCTGACATTTAACAGTTACGCCAATTAAGTCTCATATATTGAGATAATGCTTTCCATTCTCAGTAAGGGCTGCAGGACTCGGGGGGGGGGCATCCTTGATACGCACGTATTCTGGAAGATACTTGCTGCTCACATATAAGTAAGATTCATAAAGTTAACACACCACTTAATATTATAACAACAAATATTTTGAAAATTTCTGTAAACCCACAGCGAAAAGGAGAGAAATACGTTTGGTTTTGGCGCCCTAGCAGCCCTACCCTCACCCCTCTTTGGAACCTGACTTAGCTTGTCGATTACAATTAGAACATCATGTTCAAGCAGTTATACCATTGTTCGTTAAACATTGTTGTTTGCTATTTAAATCCGCCCCTTCAATCAGGGCCAGTCACGGGCTGCTAGCGGGGGAGCCAGCGCACAATGAAGTGACGCTTACTGCTTCTTCATTCACGCAGGGAATATCAGCAATAGTGAAAAGAGTCTACAATATTATTTTTCTGTCATAATTGAGATTTATTGCGTTGATTTTGATTCGGCATCACGAGTGAATGTAATATTTTGTCAATGTATAATAGAGCTATTCATCACAATAACAGATTTTAGCCTTAAAGAGAATGTTGAGTTCTGGGGAGAGGTGAAAAATGATTTATTAGCGTTTTCATTGGTATGATGCAAGTGTGAAAGAACATCAGAGAAAAAATGTACCCTGAAAAGCATGGCTCTTCAAATGCCTTCATATTCTAAATGTGACATTTATCAATTTACAAATGAGGACCACATTTTTATGCAACAGTCCTTGGTTGCTATTTTTACCAAGACTGGGCCAAATTTCTAATCATTTTGCTGATTCTAGAACCTTGCAGTACACAACAATACTTATATGCTACATGATTAACTTTTCCAGATCGATTCCACGCCGTTTCTTTTACAATGCGATCGCATGACCAGAACTCAACGTTATATTTAAATAATAAACACCAACATCAGACGACAACAGAGACTTAACCCAAATATTTTGACCTTGACGATCATTCTTTGATTGTTGAATAGGCCCATATTGTGTGTTTTAAATTCAAGTTCAAGTTTCAAATTTATTTATTTCCCCTGGCAAACTGATTCAAGAAAGGTACAAGAACTAATTCTGTGTCCAAAAGCCATACCAAATTTGGGGGCAAAGACATCTAATAGATTGCCTTGAATGCTTTAAATGTGGGTCATGAATATTTTCTTCTGCCATTCAAAAAATCTCTCTTTCTTTACAAGATAAGGCAGTGTATTTTGTACACAAGGAGCCGCCAGTTTGACGAAAGATGGATAACTAAGAAAACCACTTACTAGTTAACATCTTATTCATTTATGCTCATACTCAATTCATTATGTTATCGACAGCAAGATAACCAAAAACAAGTGAAACATTACAACAACTAAAAAAGGAAATTGATTACTTGATCTGCTTAGATTTGTCAAACTGCAAACTGAAGAAGAAAAAAAATCAAAACGATCATAATTTTGCCTGAAATTGCAAACAGACACTTGTATATGTCTCATAAAAAAATTAATATAAATGTTGTTCTACTACCACATTGATTTATTTTAATTAGACCTGGTAGGCTTTGTTCTAATCAAAAAATGATCTCCATTCATCTTGGGCATTTAGTAAACTGAAGGAATAAGGTGTCATCCATTTTTTTCCCTTCATATCTGCTTATCTCTTTATTTCTGCTCTCATATCATATTCTGTCACCGCAGTAAGGGAACGATGCATGCATTTGACAGCATGACACATAAGTACAGATGGGACGGGAAACCAAAATGCAACGACGGATTGTAAGTGTCTCGTTGGGTCACGACCCCGTCGGGTCAAGTTTGCCGAGTAGTCATTGATATGTCACCGGCTAACGCGCATGCGCACAGACGTTAGCATCGGCAATTAGGTGGATGGTGGGGGTGGGGGGAATTGAAGGAAACTCTTGAAAGATTAATCGATGGTGTGATTACAAAATGACAAAGGTTTGGTCACAGACGAAACACATCGGATAAAAGAAATGATAAAACGTATCATACCGATGAAAATATAATAATTTTTGAATGAGGATGAATGATTGAGTTATTAGATTTGTAATCAGTGTTGTAAGGCTTATGTTACATTTAGGTCGCTTCCAGGTATGGCGATGAAATTTTGTGATGAATAGATAATTTATAACTGATAATAGAATCTGGTATAAATAGATATTATATTTCTCTTAATATGATACATGAGAGAAATACGAGAAAATGTATGTTTTTTATGAATGTATCTAATAGTATACACATGAAAATTAAGTGGATCATTTGAACAAAAATGAGTCGTTTCACGTTCTAGGTAAATCAACAACAAATTCTTTTTTCTTAGAAAATCTGTTAACCTCGCTCTTCCTAAAGATGAAATTAAAAGCGCTTTGGGACTTGAAGGCTTGAGGCTATCATTATTACTCTCTAGTAATGAAACAGTAGGCACGTTTCTCGCAATAGTCATCTAGAGTATAATAATAATAATACTATGACAAGTTTATATAGCGCTTGTGACAAAAGTTTCAAAGCGCTGTACATGTACACAAATCAAAATTACTTCAAACAAAAATCAATATTACTAATAGAATTAACATTACTCAAATTACCAAGAAAACAAAATATTACTAACATAACTTAACAAATTATCATTACTTAAATTAACCAGAAGATCAAATATTTCTAACATAACTTAACAAATTAACATTACTTAAATTACCAAGAAGATCAAACATTACTAACATTACTAAAGAAATTAACAAAACATGTAAATTCCCTGGAAATTAACACATTATATCAGTAATAGCAATAATTTAAAAAGACATAATGAAGGCATGGTAATATTTATTCGAACTTATTATTGAACTTAACTTTTAGTATTGAAACAAAACAACAAAAAGACAAGGTACTATACAATTCAAGCAATAAAGTACACTCCAAGTCTTCTTTTCTTGTCTATATTATTTAATTTGCTATATATATTGTAAATTACAAGCAGGTTTTATAGAATTTCCTGATCGCATTCATTATTCTTCTGATCAACATCTTTTCTTTTCTCTTCTAATACCTTTATTAAAGGCATGTAATATCATTTTCCTCTGCATGCATGATATATTTGTCATATCGATCTGTGTCTAAATTTATTATGTGTTTTGAGGACAAAAATGAAGAAAATATATGTAGGAAAACACAAATGACCTTCAACTTCTCTTATTTGGGACAAAGTGTTATTTGTGAGGCCTATCATTAATTTTAATGGGTTAACAGGTATTTTGACCTATCTAGTAAAAAGAAAATAGAACACTCGAACAAATGCACGTTGAGAGGGGGCGTATATAGGCAGACAGAGAAAGATAAGTTAGAGAGAAATGGAAACAGGAAGAGAGAGAGAGAGAGAGAGAGAAACACCCCAATAGGCTGATTTCACTGCAACAACACAAACTTAAAAGAAAGAAAAAAAAAGGAAAAAAGAAAAAATCGAAGGAGAAGAAGAAGAAAGAAGAAGCAAAAGAAGAAGAAGAAGTAAAAGAACAAAGAAGTAAAAAAAGAAGAAGACGAAGAAGGAGAAGGAAAAGGCGGTGAAGAAGAAGAAATAAGAAGACGAAAAATAAACGCCCTGTGAATATAAATATGTAGCTTCCAAATCATAAATCATCCGGTGTGTTTATAAACCAGCCTCTACAAATTTTCATTTCTGATTGTGCAGCGTATTTTATTGCGGCTATATTTATGAACGGGGTGAATACGGTGTAAAAGTAGATATAACAACAACAGGCTTATCATCGCGTAAATGACTATAAATTTGGGATTTTGTTATCTTCGGCCATCTCGTCCAATGATAACGAAAGACTTTGATCCCGATTCATAAATTAATGACAGGGGGTAATAATAATAAAAACGAACGTGTGTCGTATTTTTAATGGATAATTGCGAGGTATATATCATTTTGGCAGTAGTGTGGAACAAGTTGTAGAACCGTTATCTCGTCATGGTGTTGAAAGAAATTGTAATTGAACGAGACGTTTGTGGATACATCCAGCGGCGTAGTCAGGATTGTTTATCGTTGGGGTGAAGGGGCAGGGAGAAAATTGGGGTAGAGCATTCAATCATACACGTATGCGTTGCTATGCGATAGATCGAAGCGTATAGCGACCGAACGAAAACAAAATGTTAAATGCGTCTTTAAATATCATAGCTGAGACAGTGTCACTAAGTATCTTATTATCATATTTGAAGTTTTGGCACTTTTTGGTTCTGCTGGACCTGGGTAGCCTTTTAAAGCATGTGCCTACCAGACCCCCCCCCCTCCCCACATACACGCACTTTTTGCAGAAAAATTTAATTCAAAAGGATGAAAACTTGATCTTTATAAGCAGGACTACTTGCGCCCTCTATTCTACCTCCAATGTCTAAGCGGTACCCATTAATCCCCATGGTCCCTCTCCCCTTTTTTATGTTAATTTAGAGCTGATTTGATAAGATGACCACATGTCAGTGACCACGCAGGGAGGTCTAATCCCTCTTGGCCAAAATAGTGCAGATAGGCTTTAAAAGACTAAAAATCGCCTTAGACTTAAACGGATATATATGTTCACGGGGTAAATAATATTGTTGTAGTGTGCAAAAAAATAGCATGCCCATATCATTCAATACTGCATTTGAGAATATCGGCCCTCTTATGTCCTGTCAAAAAAGTTTCTTCTACCTTTACTTCTGTATGTTTTCAATAGATGTTTAGTATATAAAACTGATAAATTTTATTCCATTCTGTAGGTATTTTCTTTTTCGTCACTGCCAAAACTATATGTAAAGTATCTTCCGTATAATCATCCTTTCATGGTGATAATGACAAACTACAGAAACATAGGGAGCAAGGGCTTTGCCGGATACTTGTAATAAATTGTATAATTAATTCGGTTCAGCCTTTGTTTGTTTATAATTGTTGCACTTTAGTTAAGCTTTTCAACTATAGCTTTAGGGAGCGCATGTAACGCGCCCTGCTTCAGCTCTCCAAATTCTGAGGAATTATTAGAGAGCTTCGGATTTAGTTTTTGAATATTTACTACCTGTTTGAAGAGAGAGTCACAGGGAATCTAGTGAACATTTCTTCATTCCGATTGCTCACTCCTTATCTCCAATTTTTGTGGAAACATTTTTTCATTTTACGCTGAGCATTGGTCTTTTGACACATTTTTCTACAGCCATGTACATGGATAATGTTTGTTTTGTCTTGAGTGACTGACAGTGGAATCCATGGCTAATCACTGGCTAGCATTCGTCCTTATAATCATCTGGGACCCGTTTCACAAAGCCATTTTTTAATAACAAATGACAAAAATCAGTGACAACTCTGCTGATAACCAACCAGAAACAAGGATTGCACTAGCTTAATCATAACAAAAATTGGCATTTGATGACAAGTTTTGAGAAATGGGGCACTGGACCATAGCCTGAAGTATATATTTATGCACAATTCCAGCAGGGGAGAACACTTACAGCACAAACATGAAGCTAAATAAAAGGAAGAAGAATGGTGTTCTTCCGCGTTTTTATTAAATCCATTGCACTTTTAGATTTAATTTGGTGACATAGCATTCAATTGCTGCTCCCAAAGTGTGGAATAACCCAGATTTTTTTTGCAACCAGCAATCTCTCAACACCTTCAAAAGATATCTCCAAACTTACCTCTTCTTTTAACATATTTGTAAAGCGCATTTGAAAATTAATATGGAAAATGTGGTATATAAATACATTATTATAATTATTAGTATTATAATTATTAATAAAACGAAAACGTGCGGCAGAGCAACTCTTTCTAGTATGATTGTTCTTCCTAGCAAAACCGCAGTAGGGCACATAAGATTTGCATCTTCGAGAACTGTGAAGAATAAATAAGCTGGACACATTCTTTTCAATAAAAAATCAAAACGCTTCAGTAAAAAAAGATATACAAATATTTAATTACATGAATAAACGACGCTTGATGTCACGTTTCCTAAATTCTAAAATTTGATCGCTTGTGTACGTTCATCGGGGCTCCTAAATGGCATTATGTTTATGACAATTCTGAGAGGGCGCAATGCATCTAAATTAATATCGCTTCATTGAGTACAGATATAAACTGTCGAACCGAGCAGAAATAAATATGAGTTGAGTTGAGTTTGAAGTTTAGTATCCAAAACAAAAAGTACATCAATATAACAATCACATATGAATGGTTAACATTGCAATGATAAATGGGACCAGAAAATAGCTTGTAATGCTAATCGTTTCTGGTACCACTAACACACAAAAGTATCACAGCAATAAATGAGAATGTAATGAATAAATATGAATAACTATTGAAGACATACTTAAGCTACAAACTATTCTACATCTAGGGTAAATATGTTCTGTGATTAAATACAAAGCTTTAGTATTTTACACTAAATAAAAGATAAAGAATTATATAACATAATATTTACAAAAAGGCAAGAACCTTGGTTCAAAATTAAAAACAACTATTCTATTAACATTTAGATATTAGAGTTCTACGAAGGCAAGACACTGATGCTTTCTCCCATACAGATAGGGGCAGATCATTCCATTAGCGTGTGCATCTGAATGACATCGAAAATTTACCTTGCGTTGTCCTATACCTTAGGCACACTCAACTTCTTACTTTCTCCTTGTCTAGTCTCATAGTTGTGCTCTATGAAACAGCAAAACTGAATTAGAGACTGTGGCAGTTTATCATGCAATGATTGATACATAAAAACACAAATAGATAATTTATGAAGTTGATACACATTCAATAATTTTAGCTCCCGGAATATCGGTTGTGAATGAGTCCTAATTAGACTAAACGTTATAACTCTTAGTGCCATCTTTTGGCTTAATAATAAACACTTCATGAATACGTGTGCTCCCTCCCCTTCGTCAGAGAAAGAATGCTAGAAGAATAACTGTCATGATTTATTCGAATATGGTCAATCTGGATAACATGGAATACACGCAGTGTGTGGAAAGATTTGAGGATCATCATTAAAGGGATATGACGATGGTAATGATGATGGTGATGGTTATGGTGATGATGATGATCGTCATGAAGGACATGGTGGTGGTAATGATCGCGGTGCTAGTGGTGAGGGAGTGGTGATGCATGCCGCTACTAACAATGATGATGATGATGGTGTCGGTGGTGGTGGTGGTGGTGATGCTGCTAATATTAATGGTGATGGTGGGATGATAGTGATGATGATAGTGATGATGATAATGATGATGATGGAAACGTTTGTGATGAAGATGATGGTGGAGATTGTGGTGTTGAAGAAGAAGAAGAAGATGATGATGATGATGATGATGATGATGATGATTGAGGTAAATGTGATGGCGAAGGGATGCACATGAAAAATACACGTAGAGGAAGAGGAAAATAAAAATGTAAATGTTAACATACAAACAAATTGTAAAATGAAGAAAAAAAAAGAGATAGAGGGGTGGGATGAGGTTCAAAGGGAGAGGGCACCAGGAGAGGTAGGAGAGAGATAGAGGGAGGGAGAGAGAGAGAAAGAGAAGGGGGAAGTGGAGGAAAAAAATGACAATGCGAAGAGGGCAACAAGGGGATTCCGCCCAATACCCAGAATTACCTCATACGTGTAGCTCTTATTTATCGTCGTATGAAAGGTGGCCTATAAGTTATAGCAACCAACCCCACTCTCTGGGACTGATATGAACCACAAAATATCCATACATATTTGCTCCTGATGATGTATTTAGAACGGTATTCATCATCTCTCGACTGAATTTATCTGCCAGTGTGCGGCAACGCAGGGTCGCGATTACTCCACTGTTTCTGCGTCGAGAGCAGTGGATTATGCATGGGCGCCCTCTACTGTTAAGCCATAAAATGTACATACCATCTAATCGGCTTTATCGGTCAACACAAAAAGATAGAAAGAAAGAAACTCGTGGATTGAGGTGGGGCCGTGGGGGAGGGGGGGGGGAGGGCTCACTGGACCCCTTCTCGGCGTGTCTTGCCATGTAACGGACATGACTTTTCAGAAACAATAACAGTTTTCTTCATTTAAAAAGAAAAACCAAAAACATTAATGATTACTCGTTATCAATTTCATATTCGACGCAGCTGTTTCTTACTCACCAACTTTTTTCACCATCAACATCAAATAAACCAGAATAATATAGATAAAATCATACAAAATAAAAAACGAAAAAACAAACAAAAAAAATCAATATTAGAATATGAATTAAAAAAAACACGCACACAAGCTTTCACTGGTCAGAGCTGGCTTGATTTAACTTATACAAAAAGAAAAAAAACATGAAAACTTTGGTATGAAGAAAAACGAATAATTGCATTTTTTAAGGTTCACTCGTCTAATCTCATGTCCGTTTTTGATCTGTCAATGTCAGTCATCTCTTACTCACCCTTTCTCCCCTTAGCTTGCATGCTCTTCCAATACAAAATTTAGTTAAATAACTCGTAAATTTTGCCGTAAATGAAAAAAGAGAGTAAAAGGCCTCAAATCACCCGTCAAATCAAAAGACAAACATCTCAATAGAAACAGTTCTACAAAAGCAAATGTCATTTAAGAGCTGTATCATTATAGACCTCATTTTGTCGCTTGCAATAATTGTGTCACCAATGTTGAGAATAAACTTTAGTTATAGCGCCATCTTGTTTCACCAAGGAAATGTCGATGGGTTACCCGTAATAACGTAAACACTGTCATAAATAGATTCGTTTCTAATGTCTTACTGTCTGATCTAGGAGTGTGCAGGCAACTCATTGGTTTGATGAAGAGACTGTCAATCAAAATTATTGTTTGCCTTTTTCACTTTAAAGGGATTGGGTACTTTGTCTCAGATTCTGAAGAAAAAAAATCCTGGATTTAGCTCATGGTGCGATGATGATTATAAACGTCTAGGTCAGTCAGGAATCCCATGACTTTTACTAGCCGATCGCCTGTCTGATTATCAAGATATTCATGATTTGGAATAGAAATCAAAATTTGCGTTTTCCTATGGGTTTTCATAACACTACAGTCTATCGGGGAAAACGAGAATGGTAAAACCGGTCACTCAAAGATTTTTTTACTTTTTTGACGCACTTCTTGGTCATTTTGAAGCGCAATTTTTTAGGGGGTTCAATATTACAACATATCACTGATAACACGTGGGCCGTGCATCTCAGATTTAGCATTGTTAAAAGATGCCTTTAATTAACTCATAGCGGACATCACAATCTTGGTCAACCGAGTTGAAGATAAAAAAAACATTGGAAATATTAAAAATTGAGAAAGCTGTTGCCAGTACGTGCACTTTTTATGCTTTTCATGTTTGGTTTTGTTATCACGCTTTGGCTTATCATTATGGATTTCATGTTATACTATTCCACATAATTTGCTGTTATCAATTTTTATGATAAACTTTTGAATTATATTTAATGTAACAACATTTGAGAGAATTATGATCGTTCAGTATTAGTTCATTGAATTTCCCAAATCATATTCAGTCATGACGTTGCATTGTTGTTGTTGTTTAAAAAAAATCTATGTTCTGTATAATTATACAGTATTATCATCATATTATTACTATCAAAATGCTACGCTTTCAGTCATCGCTTATTATGTTTTATATTCATTATAAACGTTTTATTATTAAGTGCTATATGATATTTATTTGTACATGTATTGAAATATGTTATTCAAGATTGAATTTCAATGAAATGGCCTGTCGGAGGGTCCAATATTTTTGTTTTAATGTAACAAACAGTTTTCAGTTTATATAGATTTCTCCATGTCGTTTGATTCTTATCTCACGACATTTTACCAACGAAGTGAGAAGATTATGGTGTTGGTGGTATAGCGATTTAAGTGGGTTACCAGTTATCCAACTAACAGGAAATAATTTAAAGTATAGGATTCTTTTTGTTCTGAATATAAAACACTCTCTTGTGGAGTACCAAAGGGATCCATTTTGGGCCCCTTACTTGTTCACATTTATATAAATGATATTATTGATTGTTTACATGTTTTGATTATACAATTTGTCATTTACAGACGACACAGTGCTCATTTCCTCCCCCAAAAAGATTGTTCTGCCTTAGTCCAGATGACTAACAAGAGTGTAAAAATTGTGTATACTTGGCATCAGTGCAATACCTTATCTACAGTGCATTTCGTCATCGCCAAAATAACGCTGCACGTTATAGTGATGCTTCTCTCAAACTTAATAATATATAAACGCATCGAACAATGTTCTATTGCAATTTACCTTAAGGTATTCAATGATCAGTATTTATTATGGGATTCCCATATCAACTTTATCTGTACAAAGGTTTCAAAAAGATTCTAAGTCGAACTTAACTCTAAGTTGGACTTAAAATTTATGGAGAGCCATTTGTAGCCTTAAAATAAAATACTTTAAGTATTTTAGAGTTTTCATAAATTCCACATCAAGAACGTGATAACTCACATGAAAATAGAAAATATGAATGATTTGAATCAACATTTTATGCCTTTTAAAATGACTTTTACAAAATATTTTCAATGATGCTAACGGCTTTCCATAATTGTTAAGTGCAAATTCGAGATAAGTTCACTTAGGATCTTTGTGAAGCACCCCCCAGGTATCGTCTATAAAGGCGTCCATCCCCAGACAATTCTAGATATCAATCTCTTCATTATGCTCTGTATTTTTCCTTCAAATCAATGTAAATATTTGTCGTTAACTTAAATAATTTATGTAATGTGAATAAATGAAAACAATAGATACAAATTACCCCGAATCCCGACAACCACTGGTGGGCGTTATTTGTCGGAGGTTGCAAAGAGGTTTCGGGCAGTCTTAGGAAGATAGTCATGCAGTGGTGGGTAATTGGTCTCCGGTGCATTTTGGTCAACCAGAGGTTTACACTTCTCCATCGGAAACCTTTTGCCAACCATACAAGTCAGGGGAAGGTTTTTCTGGGTTTTCCAACGATGGGCGACAGTCTCAGACTGATTGGCGACTAGTCACCGTATGACGTGTATTTCTTGGGCGATATTTGGTTGAAAAAAAAATCGACGAATCATATATATATATATATACGATCACTTGTCGATTTACATTTGTGTATCATTCTTTAAATGTTTACCGAACGCTGACAACCTACAGGGAAAGTTATTTTAGAAACTTTGAAATTTCTCTCGTTACTTATAATGGTGATTCAAATTCAGTTTGTTTGACACTTATGGATTGAAAGAAAAGAGCGAACAAACAATAAAAAAGAAAATTATGAATATTAATTGTTTCCTTTTTTGATCTACTTAGATCATGTTATTTTCTGTTTTATTCGATTGATTATTTGCTGTTATTCACATTCCAAGCAAAATTAAAGTAGCATAGTACATTTTCCAAAACATTAACATTTCATTGAAGGGACTTTGTAACATTGTTCAGATGAGAGGTAGTGGTGCTAAGGTAGTGAGTTCAATGCTAGATGTACAATGTGAAAACGGACCATTATTCATGGCACAAATTGGGAAAAACAGATCTGATCGATTCCTTAATTCTCCCAACTATTTTATTACAATTTAATTACATTTTAGGTAAATAGAAAATCGTCATGAAGCAATAAAATGGCTCTACATTCCATTCCAGACATTTAAGTGTTGACAGATTTTTTTATATCCTGTTTTATGTCTTTTTTTCATGGAAAAACGGTTGGGAAAATTCAAAACTGGTTGGGAGAATTTACTGTTAGTCACTGTTAGAGGGTGTCATACATCGACTCCTTCAAAGAAAACCATAGATATCTTCGTGGTTTGAGAATTTTTTCATGATTTTTTGCATGTCAGAGGGTTAGTACAGTAGAAGGAATATAGTAAGTAACATTTTATACAAAAATTAAGCAATTTTTTCATCAACCTTCAACAATGTTACCAAGTCACTTTAAGTAATATAATCCTGAATCGTAATAATCACGACCTAAAAGAATGTTCTAAAAATCATTAAATACGGAAATGAAATTTAAATCTGCTTCAAAACTGGGCTTGTTGCGTGTATGTTTATTTGATTAAAATGGTGACTTCTAAAAAAAAAATAACACAGAAAACAGAATACACATAAACTAGACTGAGACCAAAAAAAAAATTAAACAAAATACAAAATGTTACGGCTAAAAGTGAAAGGGAGAGAGAAAAAAAAAGGATAGATAGATAAATAAATAGAAAGGTGGGTAAGTACATCTCTCTCCCTCTCTCTCTCTAGATATAGGGAGAGAGAAAGAGAGAGAATGAGAGAGAGAAAGAGAGAGAGAGAGAGAGAGAGAGAGATGAAGAGAGAAGAGAAAGATAGTAGTATAGAGTATGATGGGGCTTGTAACTTTCCTAAACATGCCAAACAGTGATGCGACATGCGACATAGTCGAGTTTTGTTGCAGAGGGCGCTACACAAAATATTTTATTTGGTGAGATAACAAAAAAACTGATGGTCAAATTTGAAAGAACATATAATTTAAATGACAAAGTCCTCTTTGTTTGATAAAAATCAGTTCAGAGACGGCTAAAATATCCATAAATATAATCATTTTTAATATTTGTTTTTCTGCTGCAACAGCCTGGTATTAAAAGAAATCAAAGTCTGATCTATTTTCTATTCATACATATAGGCCTAACATATTTTTTGTTTTAGATAAAATCTTTATTCAGATACAAAATCACGGATAACATCATACATATTTGTTTACAACAAGCAAATCATCACATGTTTAAGTAAGATCAAAGTATATATATATATATATATATATATATATATATATATATATTACTTGAATGCAGATTATAAATGCTTTCCTGTAAATCGTGAATTATCATCATCCACTTAGTAGTATTCGCATTTATTTTCTAACTTTTACTTTCTTCAACTTCTAGTAGCACGTAAAATATGCCAATGTATATTATATCGATTAGTCTATCCACTTCATAATACTCCCAATATTTGGTTTGATAGATTCCAACAACAAGATGCGTCAAGGTAATATGTTAAACATAGAACTTGCACATTATCAAACATGTGACCAATCAGCATCATTATCATATCTATTAACCACTTTATAGCCCGGATGCAGTACCACTCACTGTTCTACTACTTTAACCCTCACCTCCCCAACTATCGCGACTATACTCCCCCTTCCTGTTGAATTTACATTACCTATACTGCTTTTAACTGCTAGCTACCATTATTAACAATTTATCGTCACTCCCTCTATATTTTTTCGTGACAATGGTTATCATGTTTTATGATAAAACCGTACTAATCGCCTTTATTGCAACCTAATGATTAATTTCAAAATAAAATACAAGAAAATCACGGAGTAAAAACTATAAATGAAATTACACCACACCTAATAAGCTTGCCGACAGCCGTAAACAAATCATCGGCGATTGATCGCCATTCTTGCAAATTGGTTTTCGATGGTCGCGTCATTTATTGTTGTCTGAAGTCGGCAACCCGTCGTACGTCTATAGTGTGACTTAGGCTAAACATTAGTTTTAAACGCTTGCCCGTCTTTACTCATGACTTACATACAGAAATGTTGTAAACTAATTGTAGGAAACGTAATACCCTTTCAGATGATACTTAACGTTCGTACTTCACTTCAATGCAATATGTATGGACATTATTGTAAGATAGTGATGCATTTTCTTTGAGTCCTTCACGTTTCTATTCCTTCCTTCTTTACTCTAGCTAAATGTTAAAGTAAGAAAATATCCTGAAAACATGTCCATGGTCGCATATAATAGTTATTAGATATTTAGATAGCTTGATTCATACATGTATACTCTAAACATTGATATATAATGACAATACTATACATGAACCTATTTCTCGTTGGAACAATGTGAGATTGAAAATATCTAGTCCGTTTGTCACATCTACGTAAAACCAGCACAGCAAAAGTAAATCTCATGAAAGACAATCACAGTTCCTTGTTAAAATGTCCAAAAAGTGATTGCCATGAACTACGAAGTATTGAATATTTAATGATTTATTTTGTTTGATACTGATGTTATCACGTTCTCTTCAGGATCTGTGATGATGGTTTTCAGTTTCAGGAGAAACAAGATGTATCGTAGTTCTCGAAATGTTAAAGGTACTATGTCCCATTTGCAGGCCAAAAAAATGAAAAAGTTAAATTCCAACTGCATTTGAAAGATAATACTAATTTAGAACTTCCCTAAAAAAGGTGGGGCTTGAAAATGTCTTCAAGTGGGAAAATAATGACTATTAGTTGTCAAATCGACTTTAGGGCTATAGAGCCCAAAAGTAATAGTCTTGATTTTCAGACAATTTTACCGAATGGTCATACGTTTTATGCTGCGCAAAGATTCAATCAGTTTAATCTTGGCCATCACAAGAAGTGGGTTATTGATGTAGACAAATGCTCATGTACCCTTTACAACTCTTTTCATGTATGTTATTACCAAAGAAGAAAAAAGCCAGTCAGTCACTCAATAGTGTCTGACAGTGAAGTCTAGCAAGTAAACGGGTTTCCTTGCATAATTTGAATATGAGGACACTGCTAACGTATAAATTTCACAGATAGGACATACATGACATATTCATAATTCCTGCAAAGTTCTACAGCATTTGAGGTTGGCTGCAAAAGGGACATAGTACCTTTAAGCTTTCAAATATATTTATAATTTCAATACTGCCTATCTGTTTGTCGTGATTGTATCATATTGTATGACAAATTTCAATATATTCAATATTAATATCTTGATACAACGTTGAAAAAATATACTGTATATACTTTACTCCAAACACATGCAGTGCAAGGGTAACTTGTCTATTTATTTTCAATTTGCATTCCTTTATAAAAAGTTACGACGTTGTAAATTTGAGTATCAAATATTTGTTAGACCCTATATATTACACCTTTAAACCAAAGTTATCATCAATAAAATTTGTCGACATATCCATTATTTGTCTGACATTATTGTTAAAAGGAAATTATTTGGTGATGTGCCAAAGAAACTCAGACGAAGGATTGGGTGTATTTTAGGGATAATGGTAATATATATTTCAGTTTTATTGCTTGTTATATGATAAAAGGCGCGGAAACGTATAATGTGGTTTATTATGCTGAATCGAGCGATGTCAAGTTTTAAGAATAGCATAAAATAATGGCACAAAGCATTATGTATGCTTTCACCCATTCTAACACCTGATAATAAAAATTGCAAAAAACATAAAACCAGCCCTCGATAGTAAAGTGCCTAGCATAACAAATCCCTTCATAACATTTGGTATATGGTACTCTTGTTGGTATTATTGGTGCAATATTGATATGCAAGTTAAATACTTCTAAAATGATCTCGTATATGTATTCTTTATTATGTTGATGTGGATTTAATTCACGTAAGTGAATCTTAATACACAAACTTGATCAACTTGCATAATAAAAGTATGATAATAATTTGAAAAGTCCCAAAATAACAGACTTTAGTGAATAGCTGTATATAAAACAAAGAAAAGCACAACTTTACCTGGAAATCTTTCTGTTGAATTCTCGAACGGATGGACTAAATAATTTATTTAATTTACTTAATTTTGTAATCGTATGCTTAAAAATAAAGTTGAGTACTGGTCACGCGGTCATTTTGTGAAAAAACTGTTTGACAGTCTCTGCCAAAATGATGTTTGCGCTAAGTTGAATGACCGCTTTTTCAAATAGACTTATAAAAATACTGCAAAATTGGCCGGGAAAACCCAACATACAAATGATCAAACAAATCATATCAATATAGTTGCTAAACAATGATCATGATCATCACGGCCAAAAAATTTTGGGAAAGATCACGACTAAAAACTTGGGGCAGATAATGCTCATAATGTTCATAATGTTAGATGAAGTAATAGGCTTGGTACTCATCCTGGACTGTTCGTTTCGATAACAAATTATGCCTACTACAAGATAAAGAGAGAGAGAGAGAGAGAGAGAGAGAGAGAGAGAGAGAGAGAGAGAAAAGGTTGCGAATAAGTGTAGTTAATCAAATAGAGAGGGGGAAAGAGAGAGTGATATAGAAAAGGTTGCGAATAAGTGTAGTAAGTCAAATAGAGGGAGAGAGAGGGAGAGAAAGAATAGAGAAGGTGAAACATCAAAATATATGGTCTTGCACAGACCTTCTACCATAATGTTTGACGTAGGCATGTTGGGGGAAATGGCGCCGATGTTCCATCAGAACCTCATGACCCCCCCCCCCCCCACCCACCCCCACCCCCTAACTGAGCCAGTCTGGGGAGATTGCGCGATTGAAGAAAAAAGAAACAAAGAAAATATATACATGATTCATATTCGTGTGGGAAAAAAATATGGGATAGGAAAATGCTCGATCCGCCGGGGTCAGAAGAACCAGGATGATACTGTGAGGGGGGGGGGGGGGGGGGGGGGGGGGGAGTAGAATAATTCTCACAAAATGCCAACATTTAGGGGGTGGTTTTTACCGATTGGGTTTCAAAAGGGCGCATCAACTTTATCAATCACGGCGCAGGACAAATACAAAATCTTTTTTAAAAAGAAGAACAATTCCCACATTTATCCGATGTTTTGTTGGATCTAAGGGGATGGGGGAGAGGAAGGTAAGGGGGGGGGGGGGGTTATTAAAAACATTTTGAGGGCTAGTGTCCCTAATGTATTTCTTATGGGTTGTATTAAAATGAGGGGGCACGTGCCCCCTTGCTCAGCTCCCCTCCCGATCCGCCACTGATTCCCACATTTATCCGATGTTTTGTTGGATCTAATGGGATGGGGAAAGGAAGGTAAGGGGGGGGGGGTATTAAAAACATTTTGAGGGCTAGTGTCCCTAAGGTATTTCTTATGGGTTGTATTAAAATGAGGGGGCACGTGCCCCCTTTGCTCAGCTCCCCTCCCGATCCGCCGCTGATCGTGTGGGTCAAGGCTAATACTTGTCAACTGACTACCCTTCCTTGACCATAAACTTTGTTATGGATCCGGACACTTAACAGAAAGAACGGATTGGGTTAATTTGTCTAGACAATGTGCTTTTTGAGGACAACGTTATCACTCTGTGCCATGATCATATAAAATAAGACTGCTAACTGTTTCTCCAATATTCGTGCTTCATTTCGCCATAACCACGACGCTATATACATCAGTGTTTTGCCTGTTCCTTATTATATTTTGTACTTTAACATCACTTGATTTGATTTGATTTTTGTGTACACCTAAAATGAGATGAAATGGAAGGAGGAAATGGAAAGGGAAAGAAGGAATGATCGAGATTGAGAAGGTTGTGTACAGATTAAAGTTCAAGATTGAAAATCAAGAATGTGGTTCTGGTGGGAACGGTTGGTATTCTTCTGTTAAGCAGTTCTGAAAAGCTTCTGACTACAGTATTCTTTCGTAAAAATAAGTATATATATGTCTCGACGCGTGTCGAACAGCGTGCTCTTTTCATTGTCAGGAGATTAAGATTTCAATTATTATTCAGAACATTCCAATTATTACTAGTGCAGATTATTCTATCGCATACGAACAAAAATATGGACAATCTCTTTTCTAAGTTGCAATATTTGTTCATAGCCGTGTATAGAAAGGTAAGAGATTAAAGTAAAACGCTTAATACATAGCTTGATATTGTTCCTCATGGGTAGGATTAAAAAAATATTCCTGGAAGTGGTCGTTTTCTTCTCTACCTACTTCAGTGATCATCATCTTCGAATCCCCCCCCCCCCCCCCCCATTCCTCCGTATCATTTATCTACGAATCCATGTTCTCCTTCTATCACTATACTCATAATACATGTATGTAACAAAAACATTCATGAATGAATTTATAATGTACTTTAAAGATCGTATGCATTATGGAATAAACCAGCTTTGCAAAATGACAGTGTACACAAAGATTGTAAAAAAAAATTAAGAAAGATTGAAAATAATAAAAATGAAAGAAGCAATGATTATAAACGTAAACAGAGGAGAGAAAAGAGAAAAGAAGAAGGGGATAGGGAGTCGTGAGCCAGAGGAGAAGGAGGTGGTAATCCAACTACAACAGGAGCTCAAAACAAAATAAACAGACTTTTAAAGTGAAATTACATATTTGCATTGGCTACGCCTCTCGTTTGCGCCAAATCCCCTTTAATATGTATTTTTTTCTTTTAAATTCAGACTCAGCCCGTTTTCATCGCGTGACTCAACGAGGCTCGCCTGAATCCCCGGCCAAGGGACGATCATCGTAAAAACCTCTCCTACACAATCCGTGAAAATCTTCATTATGTTGCTGAACAGAAAAATATTTCCTGCAATTTCTCGCCTGTCTTTTACGACCAATTTATCACTATTCGGAGTTGGTCACAAAGAAACATGCCGACCATGGCTCCGAGTTAGCTAGAACCCCCCCCCCCCCCCCTCTCCTCCTTGTTCTTGGCTTCCTCTCTCTCTCTCTTCATTCTCTCTCTCTCTCTCTCCCGCTCTCCCTTGTCTTTTTCTTCTCTGTCTCTCTCTCTTCTCTTTCTCTTTCTCTCTCTCTCTCTCACTCCCTCTCTCTCTCCCTCTCTTCTCCCTTCTCATTTCTTTCTTTCTCTCTCTCTTTCTCTCTCTCTCTTTTTCTTTTTTCTTCTTCTCCCTCTCCATCTCTCTTTCTTTCTCTCGCTCTCTTTCTTTCTTATTTCCGCTCTCTCTTTGTCTCTCGCTTCTCTTTCTTTTTTCTCTCTCTAACTCTCTCTCTCTCTCTCTCTCTCTCTGTCTGTCTCTCTGTCTGTCTCTCTCTCTCTCTTCCTTTATTTTTTATTTTTCAATCGAAACAAATCAATATGAATGTGAGCATTTTAATGAACATGGCTTACTATATGACACATTCCTTATCAATGAGGAATAAGGGTCTATATCATATAAATAACAAAAACAACAGTAAAAGTGATATGAACGCGAACGAGTGATGGTATATGAACTACAGGGAGATAAACATTGTTGAAGGGTGTTTTAGGGGTATTTTATGACATTTAAAAGGTCTACTAGGGACTGATTGGATAATGAATTAAAGATCATACTCATCATCAGCGGATTATAGAATAACGCTCATGATTTTTTGAAATATGGAAGCAGGCAAAAGTTCACCACAATCTCTATTATTCCACAGAGTAAAGTTAATCAATATACAGCATATACATTTTGGAAAGATTCATTTTTGTTTGGTTGAATATAATTGATACAGTTGTAAATTCATATATAATTTATAACGAAAAACTGTTCCATCCCGTTAACACAAATGAGGAGTGGTCGCCGGTTTGAGAAAAAAAAATATACACACATTTTAAAAACTAGATGTTATATCCTTCAATAAAAGAGGAAAAGGGAAAATGGCGGAGGAAAGGATGGTAAAGATAAATGGAGAAGAAAATAGAGCGGGATCTTCTCCCGCTCTTTAGTCCAAACTCTGCAATTATTAATTCGAATTTCATTGACCAAGTAAGATCGGTACACCCATTATACTATGACGTAGTGGGTATGGCGGCCAGGTATTATCTATGAGGTTTCGTTGTGCCGACTGCAGGTGGCACGCGTATGATTTGGTGTTGTTGTAAGGGGGCTGGAGCCCCCAGCCCAAGTCCATTACCCCCACCCCCTCCCACTTATCAAAGCCGACGTTACCCCCCTGCCAATGGTGTAGCGGTACCTTTAAACGAACCCTGCGATGATGATTGCGGGTATGACACTGGGTTAATATTTATGAGGTTTCGTTGTGCCGAGTGTGACACGCGTATGATTTGGTGTTGGTGCATGGGGAATTGGATCTGGAAATTAATGAAGTCAGTTGCTACGATTTATCTCACCCTCGTTCCCACACGGATTACAAACCAAACCAAATACCCTCACCAGAGAGAACAATTAGCATGCTGAACTTGACCCGAAGATACTGAAAGAAAGGAAACGAAGACAACAAAAAAGAAAGAGAAGAAAACCTGCTTCGTTCATTTGATTTGTTGTGATTTCAGAGTCATGTTCCAAATAATCATAAGAAATGTTCTATAAATTATAAATCTTATATCTACTTCTATCTCGAGTTTTATGTTCATATGATACGTACCTTCGTATTGTTACTGATATTTAGAAATAATCTATTTGTAAATTGTCATTAATTTGTTTATATTGCCATATGTTAATCATCGTGTTCGTGCTTTATTTCCTGTTTTTTGAAATATAATTTGCAATCAGGATACGAATAAACATGTACGATTACAAATCAAATTATATAATTATACGGGAAAAGTGTGTAAGAAACTCGTTAACTACATTGTTTTGTACATTATCAAAACAACATCTACATGTAGCAATACATGTACAATCCATATCTTATCCACCTGCTTATGCTTTTGTTCCTTCCAGTCATATACATGAATTTTCAAAGTAGTATAATCTTGTTTGATCTTGTTGCCAGTCTTCATCTACAAAGTATAATCTATGAAAATGATTTTGATTCTATGGAATGGAAAGACCCAGCTATGAGGGTATTTGTGTGACCAACCTTCTGCCATATTGAATGTTAATGGGGGAAGTAAACCCTGATATTAAGTTGAATTTAAGAAAAGCAGAACATTGAGAGAAACAAATTGTTCAAAGTTTAAGCAATATGCGATTGAAAATATGAAATTTATGCATTTTTGATGTTGTTATGAGTGGAACATAAAATTAATAAGCAACACTGTGACGTATATTGCGGCCAGCTCAACTCTAATTTGCTCTGTACATAAAATATTCTTAGTTATTGATGACGGAATAGATTTGTGTAATACATATTTGCAATAATTATATTTATATACAATAGCACATGTTCTAATTGGGAACTTATATATATATTTGAAGTCTTTTAGTACATGGGAAATGGGAGGAGACCTCGCAAGAAACGTCACATAGTTGCCAATTTGTGTTTGATAGATCGCACCTTCAAAATTCATAACTTTCCCTTCTATAATGTTTCTCGGTCCAATGTAGTGGCGGTGTATCCAGCATAATGCAGAGATAATGTAACAACAACTCCCCTGCATTCTCTCGTGCCCCCCTCCCCATTCCCTTCTCCCCCTCCCCTCTTTGTCGGTACTGAAATCTATATCATTATTATAAAAGGTAGCAATGGTTGCTTACATTTTGAAGAAATAGATTGAAATACTTCTTGGGGAGACCCTCGCCTTTGCGTAACTGTGGCACATGCGCACTGGGCTGTTTACCTTTCGCCCGCTTAGCTTTTAGCTGAGGTGTAACCTACCAATTTTAAAATTCACGAGATTCACCGATTTCACACGGAAGTATTATGAAAAAGTTACAGTTTTATCTGTACCTAGATTATAATCCCTATACCAACTTATGAATATGACACAGTTTTTTTTTAAATATTGTGTGCCTTCCTAATCCGAAACAAATGACTGACACTATATATGCAAATATTTCAATCAGCTAAAAAAAAAAAAGCATGACGCCTTTATTTGTTCGAACTTTATGGCATTCACCTTTTTGGATTTTATTCCACATCAGGATTTTTATTGGTTAAATATTACAATTATAAATAACCCCTTTAGTAGAGGGGTTGTGAATAGTATTGCCATTGATATTATTGTTAATATTATTATTATCATATTATATATTGCAATTATCACTATTTGTTATTATTAATATAGTATCATTGTTATATAGTCATCATTATTATATATGTGAGGTTTAAGAGTACACGGTTTACTACCGTGAGCTATTCATAAGCTGACTTAGGTATTATAATCTATTCTGGATACATTTAAAACTGTGACTTTTTTATAATACGGTACAGTATATCACCGTGTGGAAATGGTGAATCGGATGCAAATCTATATTTTTTAACAATTCAGGCCAGAATATTGATGATATTCATGATAGCCATTACATAAGGAGATAGTACAGAACAGCTGCTAGCAGTGACAACATACTAGATTAACAGAGTGGATCATTTTGAAACGTAAAACTTTTAAAGTTGGAAGTTGAATAATCCCCGCCCCCTAAACCTCTTATGTACGGTAATAACAACGCATCTATCGCAAAATCTGAAATAAGGACGATGATTGAGTCAAAATTGAATCCTGAGCAAAAAGATGATGATAACATCATTCAGGGACAATTTTGAGGGTCCACTACCACCTAAAGTAGCGTGTTTCTTTCTTCTTCTTCTTCTTCTTCTTCTTTCTTTTTGTCTGCTACTTTATGCCACGTTATGGCATTAACGCTATGACATTATAAAGAAGTACATCGTTTAACATAATCCCTATTCAAGTTTTTCTGAATTTTGCAGATTAGAGGGTAAATGATTGAGTAACGTCAATTTATGTATTGTGTAACATTCGACCAAGTGGTCAGGAAAAAGAGACAGGAGAGTCGATAATGCTCCTGACTTTCGTTTGAACCCGATCGCAATTGCTTTCGAAAACTCAACCGAAGGACAGTATCATTACTCTATTACCATCAAGCTATATTTTTCTCCTTCATGTCATTTCCAATTTAACTTAGTCCTTTTTTCACAACTACAATCGATCCAAAGTGATGTAATAAATTCATGTACTTTTTATTACAAAATGATAATGATTATCATTATTATTTCTTGTAACAAAGCTGCCAATGTGTAACATTAAATGTGTAATATGAAAGCTAAACCGAACCTTGTATATCCCATAACAATCATGTGCGAATAACGCAAGCCGTCGTTATGTTCTCCAATGTCACTAGGTGATCCACAGGCAAAGCTACTAATGGTTTGGGTTGATTTTCCGAAAGTCTTTGCGATTCTGATCTGGACTTTTTAAAACCTCTAAGGGACTCGATCCTGAGGCTGATTATGGAAACGTCATAACTAACATATATATATATATATATATATAATTTCTCTTTACTGACGCAGAGAGGTAAAATATTTGCTTTGAAAGAAAATGAAGAAAAAAGAAAAGAATAAACAGACAAAGAAAGAGAAGATGGACGCAGACGGCTGATGTTCGAACCATAGAATTGTAGTCGCTGTATGATTGTCCGGTCATAATGCATGCTAGAAGAGACCCGTTAAGACACAGTGCAGATTGCCTTCTTGCTGGGACATCCCGGTAAACTAACAGTCCACGTGACTAACAATACCGGTCTCATGAAAAAAAAAACTTTCGCAGAAGCATCAGTCGAAAACACAAAAGAAGCAAAATGTGAGCGACATTAAATATTCAACAAACCATCAATCAGAAAAACTAATTATTTCATCTCATACGCATTATACGAGGAAGGCCGTGCCCACTTTTATCACCTTAGTACCAGGTATAACAGCCAATCTACATAGTGTTTTCTATTTATTTGGGGACGAGGTTGTGAGAGGGACGTGAAACAGCGTGAGGAAATGTCGGGCGGCAACAAAACGAAGATTTTTTTTTTTTAGATATTCCTACTTGCCCCGGCCCCCACTTGACCCTATTTACGACTTTACTCACCAAGTTAGCGATTAAAAGACAGTAAAGGGATGTAAGGGTGTTATACCCCGAATCAGCACCTTGCCAGATTCCATAAAACGTAGTTAACATCGTCATTAAAAGGGCCATGCACTTTTTACAATTAAAACTCATTACAAATTTGAACGGATGTAATATTATGACCAGTCACGGATGAATAAAGCGCACTGTTTAATATTTTGATACTAGGTTGGTCACAGTTCATATAGCATTATAATGGTAACCAACATACCATTTTAACGAAATTCGCAAACGTAAACGTTATAAACATTTTGTTTTCTTTGTCCGTTATTCTCTTTACTTCAAAATTGGAATGGGTTTTCATTTATTCCCCTATTAGCTGTCCATTGTACTCTTTTGATACTCTGGTTATTAAACCATTTTTTGAACATGTTGTTAACTTCTTCTATTAATCATAAATTTTGGTCATTTTGTAATCATCTAATACAAGAAACGCAACCTCTCCAATAGTGCTAATCTTGACGATATGATGAAATTAAAGTGAATACACTTGTAAGGAATGAATAGTGTATGTACGGTCATACGTGAATAATTTTAGAAAACAAAGAGTTTGGAGAGCACAATGGGGTGCCGAAGACTATGCTTACGAAGTTTGGAAAGAATTGGAATAGAAGAACTGACCTAAAAAGTCTTAACAAGTACTGCGAACAAAACGAATTAAATTTGGTAGAAAGAAGAACACGTTGACACGCGTTCTGGCCTAAATTGCCTTCCATACTAACATAATAATGCAGACCATTTTCAATAAGATTTATTCAAAACTGTATTATGTAAACATATACTGGGTCTGGTATCATTTGAAAATGGGATTTCATTGCAAATTGAAGTTGTTTCAAAATTTTTTGATTTTCAACAGCAATTTTTGCAATGTCGGTCAGTAGTAGGGTATAAGTTTTTTTTATATGGATGGAAAGAACGTTTCTTGAAGTATCTAAATACAAATAAAAAAAGGTACGGGTTTTATGATAGAGCTACGGCCATTTTCAGTAATTAAGAGGGCGGTATTGTCATCATGCGTAAAACCCTGGTGGGTGAAATTCATCATTTGTGTGTGCAACGTTGAGATAAAGATCCTCTGAAAGTTTTAAACAATTTATTTTTAAAATGTTAACGATTTGTACGGGAGTCAACCTCGGACTTAAATTTAGGGTATGAATATGACAGTTTTGAGGGCAGGTTATGCATACCTGGGCCCCGTCTTACAAGGAGTTGCGATTGATCCAAATCAATCGTAAGTCCTCCAATCAATCGCAAGTTTGCAGTCTCCTATCTCTTATGTACATAGTTGAGATTGATATCAATTGCAAATAAGTTGCGATTGATATCAACTCTTTGTAAGACGGGGCCCAGATTGAAGAGAATTCATTGGGTTATCTATAATTCGTTAAAAGTAGAACCTGGCATAGTGGAGACACGACACAGAAAAAAGGCATGACAACGGAACCAAAATTTACAAAATGGCCCCTGGACGGCCCTATACATGACCGATTTCGGAATACAAAGATGTCAGTGCACACGACGGAATGGTAACAAATATGCATACGTAATTTTAAAGTAATATAAGAATCTGCGTGCAAAACAAATGGAAATTCCAGGAAGATCAAGAAGAAGTTTTAAATAAAATTAGTATTCAGGACGCGAACAAGAACTAGGCATTGACGGAAAACGTCTAAGCAATTATTGTTTTTGTTGTTTGTTGCGATGAAACTAATGTGTTATTGCCCACTTTGGTGACGTCATGCTTACGTCTCCCCAAATCCTTCTCAGTCCAACCCGTATAAGTCGGTACAGCCCCGTCATGATTGACGACTTGGATCTGGAAAAGAAATTTCCTCAAAAGACGCCGCCACCTAAAGAGAAAAATGAGAGAAGAACGGGTCGGCAGCTGTGTACTGGGCTGAAACTGGGAGCTGGCTATAGGCGACGGCGATAATTAGTTACGTGTAAGGGTGTCGAAAGAGGTCAAGTTCAAACTCTCGTTATCCTCGCTCCAGGGCCCATCTCCCACTCGGCCTCCATTCCTCAGCAGCATAAGCACCTCATAAAGCCAGCAGAATACCTGTCATAAACCAATGTTTGGATTCATGCAAAAGGTTGGCAATTACAATAATCTACTCTTTTAGCGTGAGATAGGTTACCTGAGAAATAACAGCACAATAGTATTTCTTCTAGCACACCATTTTTGCTCTTTTTCGTAGTAAATGTGTGTCGTTTTCGTTAATTTTCTTTTCTATTCCTCAATAAAGAAGGACATAAAGAACATCTTCACATATAGCAGCACATCGTCAACATTGTCGTTCAAGCAGGGTTGCACTTGATTGCTATAGTAGGGCAACTCGTTTTGTTTTTTAACTGGAAGAGTTGAAGGGCAATCTCAAAATCGTTATCAGCACTGGTTAAACGAGGAGTTAAAACACAAAATGGAAAACGTCCCACAAGGTTTTGCGAGTAATTCGTGTAATATATCTGGAACATTTCAGGGTCGCAATCCCGCAGGAATGACAAGTGCTGGTTTCATGCAGATAAGTGGAGCTGCTGGAGATCGGGTCGTCACCACCACAGCCTCCACGTCGACTGCGGCAGGTAGCGGCAGGGCTTACATGCATCACCCTGGAGCTGCCACAGCCCACTTCGCCTACGTCAATTCCCGTCCCGATTGCCGGTTCTTGCAACCCTCGGTGTCCGCTACGACCACGGGCTCCATGGGTCTGCCGACGGCCAGCAGTCCACCGGGAATCTCACCCGTGGCCGATGATCAGACAAGAACTCTCAGATCAACACCGACCTTTCAGTTCAACGGTATGAGCATGGAGCTGCACCCTGGCCAGCAGCCTCAACGGTTCGACCTGAGTGGAACGGGGGCAGGAGCCCACATACGCTACCCGTCGCCCATGGGTAGCGCTGCGGCAGCCATGTACAATGCTGCCGCCACGGCCCCACCTCCTCATCCTCACCAGCAACATCTTTCTTATTTCAACTATCCTTCATACCCAACCTCTGCTGCCACATACCCTTTCAACATGGCAGGTAAGTGAGAGAAATAAGTCCTTTCAGAACCCCATCCCAAATATAAAAAATAGAGAAAGAAAAGACAGTAAAAAAGAGTTGCAGGTCGATTAACAAAATCGTCTGCACCAAGTCGATATCTTACAAAATGGATTTTTACTTTGACTTAATTAAGTATCGGAAAATCCGTTCTGTTCCTTAATTAATTAGATTTAAAACAAATATAGTTTTGCTGGAGATATTCGAATTCACAACCAAATCCTTAACATCAGCAAACGAAAGATATGGTTCACAAAATATTTTTTCTTGCATAGTTATCAATAACATGTCTGATATACAATGAAAATTACGATTAGTTATTATTATATGATTAAAATGAAGATAAATCTTGAGGTATGTGGTGTAAATTAAATTATCTCATATAATCATAAAGAAATATCTGATTCATGCATGGAATTATATTTGTTATAATGTATGAACCAAATCTTCATTTTTCATTCTGGGTACGTGAGGTAAAAAATATCACTTTTAGCTTGATCAGTCTGTATTTTGTTTATTTCATTTTAGCCAGATGACATCAATTAATTTCGGGAAAAAGACCGCAAACATTTATTTTTGTCAGCAGCATTGGTATAATTCAATAAATGTACTTGACATTTTCAAAGAAAATCTCTTAACTCGCTCTGTATCAAATGCAGATGCACAGTCACAACTGTATTTAGAACTAAATCGACATTACCTTACAATATTCACAAGACGTACTAACTCATAACAAAATGTTCTCATAATACACATTTTATTTATGTAATATATAGAAAAAATGTCTGGTTTCGTAATGGATTATGAAAGTGTGACTGTAAACTAAAAATTACATGTCTTCAGTGTTTTTAAATTACAAATGTAAACTCAGAGTATTGACGTTGATTTCACATATGTGAATTATGAATAAATTTTAACCGAATTCTTACATTCACCGGATTCCAAACTGTCGAATATGTGCGTGTATGATAATATTTCATGCAATAGTTTTTTAATATAGTTATTCGTTGATGGTTTCAATATTCTTTCGCACATAGTATTATATATATATTACGCAATATATGACCTAGACGATAGGGAACAAAAGTTGTATTTTGCCCTGATTCGACGAGTGTTATTTCCAACTATAAATCAATTTAAAAAAAAAAAACTTCTTAATCTGAGTAAACCTATACATTGACTTGAATAATTGCTTAAAATGTGTACTGGTTGCTCTCCAAATGCAGTTCGAAATCTTAAAATAAGTTTAGATTTTATCAAATGAAAATACCATCTATTCTATGGAGGTGGAAATTCGAGAAAGACAAATTATCAGTACATTATAATAGTTATGCAATATGTTATCCGTAAAGTGATAAATTTGTGCAGGGTTCCTTTATGAATGGATTACTTCTACTTGTGTACTTATGTCATAAAATTTGAGGATTTCCATATTCCTATATTTCACCATTATTATGCCATTAGTACACTCACTCGTTATTAGTATATGGTACTGTAACGCTTTATAAAAAAAAATGGTAATCTTCCATAAGAATTTTCACGACTGCCTTACAAAAAACCGCAGATAATGGAAAATAAAAGATTCGAATATGCAAAGCAGTGTAGCTCTAGCAGTAAATCATGTACACAATAGACAATTTGGCAGGAAGATTCATCGTAAAGTTGATTATCACAGGCTATACAAGTAATAAAATAATACAAACATGCTTCTTGTTTTATAATATTTAGTTTTTTTTAGCATCATGTTATTATTTAATGTGGTTGAAAATAATTTTACTTAACCCTGCGGTGTATCACAAACGAAAGAATTACAATAATAGGTCTTAAAATTCTTGCCGATGACAGTTCTTTGATTTTCCTTTTGAAATACAAAAATTGCTTCCATTAGAATATTCAACTTACTCTGAGCAATAAAGTGCAGTGCAAGAGGAGGGAAAAACTAGCATTTTGATAAGTAAAGTTAGCTTTGCAAAATTTTGAAGCTTCATGAAGCTTCTTAATTTTACGCAGGAGGGTATATAATATTGTTGTTTACCATAATCGACTAGAAATAAGCTAATCAAAATTTGCACTTCGAAGTGAACTTACCAAATGTGGAGCATTGTAGAAGCATAAGAAGGGGGAAAGGATTTTAAAAATATGAAGAAAAAAAATCAACGGAAAATGAAAAAGAAGAAGAAAAAAAGGAACACACACTTATGAAGCATGAACAAAAAAAGCGCAAAGAATTTGCAATTTAAGAATATAATAAAAGTGGCGAAGGTATGAACTATTCAATAGTATCGTATGAACTATTCTAAAGTATCAATTCGAAAGAGGGTTGAACAAAATTTGAAAACAAAAAAGAGGGAAACAAACATACAAACCAACCGATACATTGCATTTTTAGACAAGTTGCAAGAACACTAATCTTTTTTCTGTCGCACCGAAGGCCGCTGAGAAGTCACAGATGGTACAAGGTCATGGTCGGAGAAACTCCCCGATAATAGGCAGCCACCATCCCGACGGGATTCAGCGGCGTTTGTAGGTCGATTTGTGATGGGAAGATTTGTAGGTCGGCATTGCCCAATTCTCCTTCTCCTCCTCCTCCTCCTGCTTCTCTTCCTCCTTCTCCTTCTTTCTTTATACGTCGTATTTGTCTTGTTTTCTCTACTCAACATTTCTCAAACTCTTTCATTATTTAGCTATTTTGATTTCATTTGATCACCCTCGAAACAAAAGAAAAACAAAATATACGATCGCAAAGGCTGTCAAGAAATCAAATGCAGAATCCACTTCAGAATCAATATATTCTTGCATTGCTTTGAAAAAAAGTTTGGCTCATTATGTCATTTTAGTGTTTAAAATTCTTTAAATCATGATCAACAAGGCTTTTGAGATAAGCTAAGCTTGTTTTTCTTCTCCGAAAATCGTTGGAGTTGAGTTCAGAATTCATGAAACCAAAATACGACATTTCGATATACAAACAGGAACTTAACTTTGATGTAAAACTAACTAACACAGCAAGAAATATCGATGGTTATTTGAATGGTAAAAGATAAGCAAATGACTTATATTCAGACGAATATGATTTAGAATTATATCAAACGAAATATACAATTATGTACAGGAAAAAACACACTTTGAATTTGATTCAAAACTGGTTTTCCCTAATTATTTTCACCTCCTCCTTCCTCGTGCCTTTTGTGGGGTTGTTATTAAGTGATTTTATTGGTCATAACACAACCTTTTTAACAAACCTTTTGTTTTTTATTTTTCATTAACGTATTTGGAACATGCTCTACAAATTATATCAATAATTGATAATCTACTGATACATACTTCTGGTAAAAATACTGAACATAGTAATATAAAGATCATACAGTGTGTGTAATTGCAAACCTTGTTTGTCTTATATTTAAGTATTACAATAGTAAATAAGAAGAAAAAAATTGCATTAAAAAAAATCACAAGTGATACAAAAATAGATCCCCCAAAATAGGACGGGATTTTATGAGGTATAACAGACAAAACAAACAGAGGGTCGCGACACCAACAGAACAAACAACAACAACAACCCGTGTGCCTTTTCTGATTTCGTTCTTGTTATTTTTCTTTTTCCTATTAAATTTGACTTCATTTTGTCTCTTATCTGCTCCTTCTTCTTCCCTTTTCTGTTTCTTTACCCACCCTCCCATCCTAATTTTCTTATTTGCAAAGCCTTTTCATGCAGCGACATGTGGATATACAATATTTTATGTGGAATCAAAAAGGTACAACATAGAAACTCGAACATCTATATGTTCTTTAATAGCTCAAGTACAATGATGTCATGTTTGCACTTATTTGTTATTTCCATTTGATTTTTTCTTCATATTTTAAAACAACTGAGAAGGGAAATTAGTATAAGCTGATGAGAATTAAGGAGTCAACATTAAATTGAACTGATTATTTAGAATATACATAAAACTAAATATTAGAGAGCTTTTATTTTACCATTAGTTATTTTGAAACAGTATGCACTCAACAATTCTTTAACGTTAAGCGAATGATTCATGTAAATAGAAAATATAACATTATAAGACTAAGAGTACGAAAGTTAACACTGAACTATGTGGAATTAGTATTTTAATAATAAAGAAAGAAAAACACAGATATTCAAAAAGGAAAAAAACATATTTTTTGGTTATAATTCATGACGTTCTTTATATATATAATTGTGTGGATTTTTTTCTCTTAAAAATTTGTTCAGGACCTATACAGAATAACGAGGAGATTTTATAAAGTACGAAGAATGATACAAACAAATAATTCGAAGAGAAAAATATATCCTGTATTTCATTTTCATATAACCAGGTTATGCTACTGATGTATTTATAGCCTATTGACATATATATTTTCCAGTATGTTTTCTTATATTTCATATCTTATATTTTAGTATAATCTTTTTCTTTTTTCTTTCATCGTGTTTGTGATATTTACATTTCAAAGCTCACTACATTTATTTCAACATGCTTTGTTATTGCCTTTGAATGTAGCTCACCATATCATCAAATTAATATTACTACAGTGTAGGTCAAATACTCTAATTTTAAAACTTAAATACTTAAATTTATCAAATTTAGAAAATATGTTTACGAAGAGAATGAAAAGTTCGGTCTAACTTTATTATTCGACGAAAGGATATGATGAATTCTGGATGATATATCACATTTTCAATACTTCTCTCCTGTTTTCTGTTCTTCTTACCTTCAAATGAGTATAACAATATAATACTAATATACGCCTCCCACCCTGACATAACCCTACTCATAACGAATTACAAATTTAGTTTGGGAACTATAAATCATTCACTAATACATAGATACAGCATTACGTTTGTTGATATGAGTACTCATTTCCACGCATCTTCTAAAAGAGTTTGTCCCATGTTGATATATATATAACTGCAAGTAGTACTGTGTTAGCATATAATCACACAGTATGGTAAATGAAATCCACACCCGCCAGTAACGTACGGGTAAAACATGGAAATAGCAATAGCAGTAATCAAATGTTTAAAACCATATTCGTCTGGAGTCGTTTCAACAATATTATCATCATTTATATCATTGTAAAAGCAAACTATAGCTCTAACTAACATACTCCGTACGTGAAAATGTGTCATGTATTTCTGTTTCAGTTTCAGCGTGTTAATCATTGGAGCTTTCTAAAACAGATTTACTTGAGACCTGACAACGGCACTATGTTTAGATAATGTTTTGTCAGGAGTATTTAGGCGATTTGTTTCTCCGTATGCCATCAATGGTTCCTTCTCGTCATGCTATACAGATACATGCTGAGCATCATTTGAATTTCATTTCATTTAGCCGCACTTAATATTCAAATATTTAAATGATTTTATTTCTCATGCAAAACAGAATACAATGAATAAGTATATTACAACAACAACAACAATGAAACTAAAAATATAATAGTAATAGCACGATAAAGGAGGAACCAACTAGAAGCAGAGATTGTTGAAGTATTAGTTCCGGTTCAGAGGCTGTTTTACAAAACGTCTTGAAAACAAAGTATACATATAAAAATAATTAAATTATAAAATATTTAGCAAAGAAATGATACATTTTGGAAGGAAAAAATGGGGAGAAATAGTAAAAGGCAAAATACAAATACATGCAGTGCATGATTTTTAATAAGTATTAAAACAAGGAACGTGTGGGAATGATGTAAGCCGAATTGCTGTTATGTTTTTTTTCTTCTTTTGTCTTTCCACGGTCATTGCTTTCTCTGTGTATAATCATCAACTTCCTATCTGCGAAAGGTAATATTCAAAATATGTCTCACTATACGGTCAACATGTCTGGACGCCATTTTGAATTATAGCTTTCTGCAGTTCCTTGAACTTCTCATTATGTGTTCTTGATCCTAACAGTTTATCACAATCACACTTCGAGGTGAACCTTGTGATAGAAATACCAAGGGACACGACAAATGATAAATGTGGAGGCACATTTGGGACATTTGGGTCGATTTGCCCCTATTTTGTCTTTCCTTTATAGAAGGTTCGGGTATCAGTTTTCGGCCAGACGTATTAAGTTGTTTTCTCGACGACACAGGGGAATCTTTAGTGAAATATTGTAAATGGTCCTCCATTTAAATTCGATTATCTCCAGTCAAGTACGACTCTGAAGGAGAGAGAGGGAAAGAGAGGGAGAAAGAGAGCAAAACAAAGAGGTAGTTAGCGAGATAAATGCAGTTGAAAGAAGGCATACACGTGGGCGATAAATAAAGGGAAAGAAAGAAAGAAAGGGAGAGAAAAACGAAATATTGAGAAAAATGGATTGATATATAGAGAGAGACAGCGTGAAAGAGAGAAAGAGAGAGATATATATATAGGAGAGACAGGCAAAGAAGGATAGAGGAGAGATAGGCAGAGAAAGATAGAGGAGAGAGAGAGAGAGAGAGAAAGACGGAGAGAGAGATAAAAAGATGGAATAAGTGAGAGAGCGGCTAAGTATCTCCAAGGATGGCGGCTTCTCTTGCTACTTAGTAACAACCAAAACGGAAAAGAAAAAGAAAATCAAGTGGGAGAAAATGAATGGTATTCCTTGACGATAGATTATGAGAACATTATGTCTCAAACTGTGTATTCTGGAAGACTAATGGAACTCATTTGGTGTAATTTCCACTGTGGATTAGCTACTTTACGGATACCAGAGCTTTGGCACCCTTACGGTATGTTTGTGAAATATAAACCAGCAGGGATTTTATAACAATTTGATAAACAATTTTTGTATTATTTTTTGCACAAAAATATAATTATAAATCATCTTTTTTCTTCGTAGGTCTATGGAAAGTAGAGGCATACAATGTTTCGCGAATAATCTAATATTCAGTTCCTACAATTTGTATATTGTCTTCAAAATTCGCATATGCTATACGAACTACAGAATGGTACTTTAGGAGAACGCCTTTCATGTGCCTTGTCATTTTGTTCAATTAGAGGAATTTGTGTCTACTGGCAAACGGGCATACATTCTAACCCTTTCCTTTTCACATATCGTTTCCTTTTTTATATGTTGTAATTATCATTTGTGGTATCGTAACATAATGATTTTTCGTATTCGCAAAAAATCATTCTCTCATACGTCGACAGAAATTGCACAATAATATAAAAAATGATAATGTTTGCTCGGAGTCCAGACTATTTTATTTTACTCACTAGTACAGATCCGACCGCCCTGTGTGCGTTATTAATCGTCATGAAATTCGTAACAGACGTCCGAGTCTATTTATTTTGTTTTCATGCACTGATATGTCATATTCAGGCTGTTAATTATGGTCGTATGTATAGTTGTTTGACACATTTTGAATTTTCTCCGTACAGTCTGTAAGTTTATATTATATATCTTGAATTAACGATTAAAATCATGATCTTCTCGTATCGTAGTCATACAATACTACCCCGTTTAATCTGATAATAAGATCAAACTATTAAAGGAAGTTTGAGAAAAATACAAACAAATAGCAATTCAGTCATGGGTCTGATATTCCATGCCCAAACTATAACGCCTCAATAGGTTTTGCTTTTGAAAAACACGTCGATCCTATATTAATTAATGTTGTAATATTTCATTTACTTATTTTTCATTCTATTTTTTTTTTTATTTTTAAATTTGTTTTATTTTGTTATATTATTTTTTTTTCCGAGGGGGGGGGGGGGTATTGACGAAATTATAATTTTAACACTGCTATACTTTCGCAAAAACATTTTACTTTTGAATATATCATGCACGGGCATCAGCAAAAATACATATTTTGGGAAGCAGTGGGAACGTAGGACATTACATGACCAAAATTGACATTATTCGTTGTGTTAAAAAACAGTTTTAAAAAATTCTGATTGTTTTGCTCTAATTATATCAAATTGTTTTCGGAACTAAGCATGCACGTACAATTAACTTGTATGTGATCGATCCATGATAAATATAGTTTAATAACTTCTCGTAATGTAACTATATTTTGTGGCAAGTCCGAGATGGATGTTTATCTCCATGCCATTCGTATTCGAATATTCCTTACGATGATGTTGATAATAGTCATCAAGTTGTTTTCCAGTAAGATCATCTTGGATTCTCAATAACTTCGCACAAAATAACGTTCGTGGTCAAATGGATTAGTTACGGGACGTTCATGACGGTGTCTTTAACGTTACGTTTACGAGACGTGCCTCCGCAGTACCGAACTCTTAACTCCATCCCTAGCCCAAACACAACACTGAATCCTAATCCTAACCCTAAATCAAAATTCTAAAACCAAACGAAAAGTACCCTTACCCCCAACCCTACATCTTGATCAAAATAAAGACTGATGAAAATATTATCGGAGCACTGTCCAAGTTCTTATCTTAGCCAGGCCACTAATATGTTTCTTCAGTACTCAATCACTCTGCCACATTCAAAGGAAAGAAATTGAGACGCAGCGGGATGACGCGAGTTTTTTCTCCACCAAATCTGCCATATACTGTCACAGTATGACATTGAAAACATCTACCTTTCATATACTTTCAAAGTATGACATTACAAATATCTACCAAAGGAGAATAGAGATATTAAATACTATTAATATGTATGAATATGAATCTGTTTAATCGAGGATAATTGGTCAAAGGTCAATAGATAACTCGCTATTAAGTTTAGACAAAAAATAGCATATCACGTCGGCTCATTCAGTAAATATTCAACAGGTCTAGTATTACTTATTTTGCGATGCTCTATTTCAGCATGGTTTATATCATGATATGTTGAAATAAGGACTACCAATATGAAATACAGCGAAGTCGTCATTAACAGCAACACAATCAATACTAATATTAAATCATTTTTGTTTTTAAAATTCATTGGATACATTTTGCTATTTTAAGTTTAGACAAAATAAAGTACACTCTCATTTTATTGAGCGACATGAAATGATTATTATACATTCAGATATAAATATCAGTACACGATGGTTTAACAACTTATACTCTGTCCCGCACCCCGTAAATTAATGAAGATACATTTCCAACCTTTAAAGGGAATGAGTAACTTTATGATAATTGTAAACCTTTAGGTCAGTCAGGAACCCCATGACTTATACAAGCCGATCGCCCGTCTGATTATCAAGATATTTATGATTGGAAATCGAAATTTAAAAATTCGTTTTTCTAACGGTTTTTATTACACAACAGTCAATTGGGAGAAAGTAAGTATGGTAAAACCGGTCACTCAAAGATTTTTACTTTTTTTGAGGCACTTTATGATCATTTTGAAGCGCAATTTGTTTAGGGCTTCAATATTACACCATATCACAGATACTGATAACACTGATACCATGTACAACATCGGCTTGATTAAGCATTACTTTCCCTCTAGACAGCTACGTTCTCAAAACTCTGGCTTACTTGTTACTCATAGGGTCATGCTGGGCCTTCATTATGAAATACTCTCCCTCAATGAATTAAGAATAGCAGCTCTGCTGAAGTGTTAAAAAACAATCTTAAGAAATATCTGTTTAATTTAGCTTATAATTTATTACCATAACCTTTCATGTCTGTACCTTTCCTATTGTACTTTGTATAAATGTATCATGAACGTATTTCATCTTTTGCACAAGCTGCGCCTTGAGCATTTTATTGTCAAGTGGATTTGGCGCCTTATAAATCTTATGTATTATTATTATTATTATCATTTAACATTGTTAAACGATGCCTTTAATGTACCATGAGTACACCATCTCCCCCAACAACAAAAATAGTTCTGTTTGTGTTTTATTTGGGAGGGCGAATTTTGTGGCATCTGATCTGATATAGCTATGGAAAATGAAGACATTAGGGAAATATAATTTGTTTAACCATGACTTAATTAAGACCATGTTTAAAGTGCGTCCGATATCGACAATGGAACGGAATTAATCAAAATCATTTTATTCTCATGTAAATTAAAAACAAAAACAAAACAGGAAGGGGCCTAAATATATTATACACAACATACGCGTTTATTTGAACACAAATGTTACCAGATTGACTGCCCAAGTGCATTTTTGAATGACAGACTCAGCCACAAATAGGGTTTGGGCTAAACTGAATGAACGCTTTATCAAAAGGGCTGAACAAACTCCGAAATCCTATATTATGCACCTTTGATCACATGCAAGATTGCAGTATTACGTAATCACTTGCAAAATAAAAAATAAAAACAAACAACACTTGTTTGCATTTTTAAAATTTACCTTGATATAAAGCAGGAAATCTGTAAATGGGTTTGCAGACATTAATTGTAATATGCCTTAAAATACAATAATAATAATTATCTTATTATTATCATCAAGTATTTGGCGTCGCCTGTGCCTGGGAGGCGAAAAGCGAACTGAATCACTGTAACCCTCGGGTCTCTCCTCCCGATATAACTGATTAGGGTTGTGCAGGTGAACCACTACAACGGGGTTTCCCCCTATCTTATACGAATGGTGCAGCGGGTTCTTAACGTGCACAGGTGGCGTGGCGACTCTCCTCTACACGGCCTCCATTTAACGTCCTATCCGAGGGACGGAGTGTTTTCCACGTAACATAGCCTACGTCTATAAAAACAGGGGAGGGACATGTATAACGCACAACGAAGGCTTTAGTCATCCGCCTGGGTTGGATTCGAACCCACGATCTTTGGTTCGATAGGCAGACGTTTTACCGACTGAGCCAACTCGCCTCCTCTTAATAATAATGATACTCAAATATAGATTTCGCGTGCACAAAAGTGAATGAAAATGAAAGTGTAAATGCATACATTGTGTTGAATTTATGGGGTTTGATTGATTGATTGATTTTATTTACCGAGTATAAAACAGAACATATGTATTGATAATGACCATTACATGATATGATAAAAAATGACATCCTGATTTTGGAAGGATGATCTTGGCCAATTGCCTCCACAGCCACGACAGGTTTGATTAGCGCAGGTATAGTGCAATTATTGTGTGCAACGGGAATTGTGTTAACGGACCTCTGTATATCTGCCATCTCTACCCTCCCCTCCAATTATTCACCGGGTAACGGGCCACAGAAGTGACAGAACTGTTGGATTGTCCCTATAATCTCGACCCAGAACAATCCTTCGATGTTTCCCAGACTGTGGATTGCAAGGTATTGGGTTAGAAACCCTGCCATTTCGCTCATGAACTTTGGCACATAATACATGTATCTATATTTGCCATTCTCTGTAACTGGTAACTTTTAATTGTTGCTTATACACGCTCCGGTAGAAAGCCGTAAGAAATGGAAGGATGACAACTGTGACCTTCAACATACTGGGAAATACCCACAGCCAATCCTATGTTTAGGCAATATAACGGTCAGCTGTATAAAACTTTGTCAAATTATGATCACATTTAATCAGAATTGGTCCCCCCAAATGCCAAATTTCGGTGTGCTCATCTATGTACCGCATTTAAAAAGAGAGACATAGTACAACCGCGGGAGTACCAACCTATACAAAATATACACACGTCGGAGGATATGCTCGATACGGATCTGTACTTTAATTCGGAATTGATCTTTTGAGGTGTTGTGGTCTAGTGGATAAGTCACCCGACTGCAGATCGCAAGGTACGGGGTTTGAGTCCCGCCGCGGCACGAATGGCCTTTGGCAAGACATTTATCTACATTTGCCACTCTCCATCCAAGTGTTAAATGGGTACCCGGTAGGATGCGAAAGTTAATGTGGTCGGATGAGCAAGTGGCGCTTGTTAAATGGCGACTGGCCGAAATGCTCCCCAGGGAGTGGAGAATGTGCATACATTGTGTTGTGGGTATGATTGAATCCGACGACCGGGGTAACAATATGTACTGCACCTAGAAACAAAGTTTTAGGCGCATTATAGATGTGAGCTATTATTATTATTATTATTATCTTTTGGGATTAGTGAATACTGACCATACTTCTTGGGTCTCTACAGAACGAGATGCAGGATTCTGGATCGTCTGTCGTTTGTCTTTATAAACTCAACAGAATCCCCCAAAGAATGACCATCGTAACGGCAGACAACAAAGGAATTTGTTCTGGAACATTTTGACGATGTCATGAAGAAGTTGAATGATTTATTAAAGGCGTTGTTTAACAATGTTTCCAGTTTTACAAATCTGAGATGCATGGCACAACGTGTTATCAGTGTCTGTGATATGGTGTAATATCGAAGTCCTAAACAAATTGCGCTCCAAAATGATCATGAAGTACCTCAAAAAAGTAAAAAAATCTTTGAGTGACCGGTTTTTGCATAATCATTTTCCCCGATAGACTGTAGTGGGATAAAAACCATTGGGAAAACAGTTTTTGAAATTTCGAGTTCCAATCAGTCATTACTGACCTCAAGGTTTATAATTATGATTGCAGCATGAGCTAAATCCAGGATTTTGTTTCGGAATCTGAGGCAAAGATACCCAATTTTTTTAACAAGCCTTATTGTGCAATGGATAAAAAGTTCCTAAACTTTCCAAGAAGATTGCCGATGAGACTTGGATTTATATAACTCCAGTATCATATATGTCATCATAACAAGAGGATCAGGACTAGTGACAATACCTAAAAATGATAATAAATTAGAAATAAACCAATGTGATTGTTAGCAGCAATACAAACTTGCATTATTTCTTACCCTTTCAGTTTTAGACTGACTCCCTAACATCAACGTTCACGTAGTCTAATGGTATCATAAACATTTTAGTTGTGTAACTGTTGGAAATTGGAATACACCAGGGGCATAAGGTTTTCTGGCAAAGCTTTGGCCAGACGCTCTTGGGCTTCCGCTATTTTTTGTGAGTAATGTTTGAAACTTTGTGGAGTCTGACGATTTATCATGTAACAAGTGGCTGTATTCAATATTTCGTAACAATGTTAACTTAATACAATACATTGTAAATTGGTTCGATCAAATACAGTAATATTCACAGTACTTTAGAAAGTAGGATAAATATTTCACAAAAAATCCACAAGAAAATGGAAAACGACAGGGAAATGAGAAGGACAGACAAGATAAAGCTTGAAATAGAAAAAGAGAGATAAATAAAGGTGAAGTAATAAATATATTTTTTAACACAGAACAATTTAAATTCAGATTTATTGGCATTAAGCAATTTGTTGTAATGGGTGTTATCAAGTACAGCCTACATAGGATACTAACAAACTCCTGATTTACATATAAAAATGAATGAATTGAGACTTACCTTACACCGTACACCGGCATATCTCACAGCCCAGATTGTCTATAGCCAGACCGGATGGGCAAGTGAGCTGACATGATGTACTTGTCTCTTCATTTGGACATTGTTCAGGAGCTGCAAAACAATTGGTTTTTATTTAGCATTTTGACTGTTCTACTAACATGTACCTGTATAAAAGCTGCGCATGAGGATATAAAACTTGAGCGCAATAAATGGCTTCGCTACCTTAACACATGCAGACTGTATACCTTAATGATGTACAGTCCATAACACGTTCAATAATTCTGTTATTTTTATTTATACATATTTGCTGTCAAAGGCGCAGCCGCTTTTCAACCATAGGTCGAAGAAAGAGATAATAATAAGGAAAATGCGAAGAAGGGAAAAGAACGGAAGGAAGAGGAAACGATCTGCTCCCACACCCTCCAATTCATCGATAGACTAGTACTCTTGAATAAGGGAGTTTACATATACAATCTGCGCATGGGCAGCTAAAGGTCATTTGTACCAAAATGGTAAAACCCACAGAGATGAATACTGGATATGCGCTCATGAAAGTTATGTAACATTATTTATTTATGCACCAACGGTACATTCTATGATACGCAGGTGGGACTTAATCTTTTCAAGAGGTCAAAAAGGTATTCATGAAGCACATCTAGGACTTTGGCAGTTATTATTCTAAGATGCTCAAAGTGGAATTTCTCCATGTGTAAAAGATCTGTGGATATTTGGGGTCATTTGTACCATGTGCTATCTGTAAAACTCCCTTATTGTATCCTCATTTAGAAGGGTCAATGACCACCCCCCCCATGACATCTGTGCTCCTTCAGATGAATGGACCCAACCCCCCCCCCCCGTACGCCACTGCCTTTTGTTACAGTGATTCAAATCGATGACGCTTTTATCTCTTTTTATATTTAACAAATGACCAGTCCAGTATATGACATCCCCTATCAACTGCAAAATCCGATTTGGGAAGGTTAAACGTTTTACACTGATGTTGGTCTTCCGATTCTCATGCTATAACATCTTACATCACTCCCGAGTCCCGACAATAAAGATACATTTCCCTAGAAGCTATACAATTTTGACAGAGGATCGATTTCGGATACAACCGTATCAGAATCAGTTGGTCAGATTTTCACTTTTGAAGTATAGCAAAACTATCACAATCATACACTGTAATTCAATTATGTTCTAGTTCCTAAATAAATAAACAAAATGAGAATGACTATGAAGATCTCTGGTCATCACCCCACCCCAACAAAATATTCCAAGATATAATATAATGGTGTATCTACGGGAGGGAGGGAGGGGGGGGGGCGTGCCCCGGGAATCAATGTTTTCTTGTGATTTGAAATTGCGTTTCTGTAGGTTAAAATGTAACATACTCTAACGTTTTGTCGGTTTGCTCTTTCGTTCGATAGTTACATAGATGCGTTTAGATAAGGGGCAGGGCCCATGAGACTCGCATTGACGATCTCGAAGGCTGTACCGATATTATGAATTTTTCTGTTAACCCGTTGACTTCTGAGTTCTCTCATTCCCATAGGCTTAATACAGAAGCCACCTGGTTCCAGTAGGTAATGGGTTAAATAAAATCAACCTAGTTAGTTATATCTTGAAAAGCTAAATTTACCACATGAAAATAACGCCTTGTTTGAGTTGTTTAATAATAATAATAATAATAATAATAATGGTGGCTTCTTATATAGCGCACATGTCCGTCACGAAAACTAGATAATTTACAGTCCAAACTCTATAGGAGAAATACAAATCGGAGAAAGAAGGTTGATGTTCATATAATATTTCATTTTAATTTTAAATAATCACAGAATTCACAATGAATGGAATTCAGAACAACGTTGCCAATCACTCATTTACTCTGAACGGGCGTTGAGTTTAATAATACGGGTAAAATTCACAAAGTTCACAGGAAAGTTAATATATTTACAGAATCTTTGGGACTGGCTCAACAGTGATTCTACATTTGTAAACAGTAGTTCCGACGATGTTGTTGTATGCTGCTAACTTGACTATAGAGGATTCTAGGGTGATTTGCTGGACGTTGTCCATACAAATAATAACGGGGCATCCCAGGATACCGTCTACGAGAACGACAGTTAAAGAGACCGACCATTCGATCCCGGAACTCTCAGAAGTGTTGTCAGAAGGCCCACTAGACCGACGTGCAGTCCCGGTAGGCAGTTGGTCTATCGAACCGAAGTTCAGATACCTTTGAAAGACTCCGGCAGACTGACATTTTCTGTCTCGCGATGTCCGCTGACACTGTCCGTGATGTCCAGTGACCCGTTTCACAAAGCCTTTTTTCCAATGACAAATCTGCTTATAACCAATCAGAAGCACGGATTACAGTAGCTTATAACAAAGAACTGTCATTTGTCACTGGTGACAAATTTGATGAAACGGGGTCCTGCTTTGTTGGTCTTGTGAACCCTCAGATAACTTTTGGAAGGTTAGCCACATTGACACAGTCTGTCTCATGGGGTCCGTTGGCACTGTCTGTCCATGGTGTCTCTAGACCGGCTTGAGCAAACCCACAATTTCCAGTGATCACTCTACTCCGTGATCCATGACGTCATAACCTTACATAGATCATTAAAGATGAAGTTGAGTTCTGGTCATGCGATTGCATTGTGAAAGAAACAGTGTGGAACCGACCAGAAAAGGTTGATCATCTAGCATATAAGAATTTGTGTGTATTGCAAGGTTCTGAAATCATCAAAATGATAAGAAATTTGGCCAAGTCTTGGTAAAGTTACAAACACTTGCACAGAGAGATGTATATGGGACTACACGAACACGTTGCGTAAAAAGCCGGCCCCCCGATTTTTACGATGTTACATGCATATTTAGAATATGAAGGCATTTGAAGAGCCATGCTTTCCAGGGAACATGTCTTAACTGATGTTCTTCCACACTTGCATAATAAGAATGAGTAATGCTCACAAATTATTTTTCACCTCTTCCCAGAACTCAACCTTCTCTTTAAATACAATCTAGTAGATAGATTTTCTCGCCACGCAGTTTCATAACAAAGAAAAAATGATTGTATTAGGTTAGATAGGGTGTATATGTAATCACAATATACATGCAAGTCACGTACCTTTCCATTTTCTTTACTAAAATTTATTCTATTCTGTATTGGTCTGATTTTTGTTTACTATACTTTTTATTTTTAACCAAGTGATTTAAGTGGCAGGCAATATTTCTTTAGAATCAATTTTACTTAAATTATATTAGATATACAATATCATCGAAATACCCTGAATTCTTGGCATTAATTACCTACCAGCAAAATTGAATGCAAAAACAGGTGATCAAAAGTTAAGTTTCGTAACAACAATGAATAACAAAGGAATATCAAACCACTCACAGGAATAATAATTTTTCCTTATGTCATAAGCGAAAGTGATTGGTTTCATGGTCGTAATATGAATAAGCTCTGAACCCCTCCCCCCCTCCTCGCTTAAAGGCAAGAGACCACAAATATAAGTCTCGAATAAAGTGGCAGTCTCGTGGGTTTTTTTTTCTCGGGGGGGGGGGGCTATACCTATATATGTATATCTATCATTTTGACTTTCTTTACTTTCTTGTTTCTTCTGCCCCCCCCCCCCCCGAGCGTATCGCATTTCCCCTCTCATGTTCCATATTTCTTTTTTTTACCCGTATCCGGACACTCTAGACATCCACCCCCCGGATAACCACCCCCAGTCAACTACCCCCTAGGACAACTACCCCCTAGGACAACTACTCCCTAGGGCAACCACCCACCCCCAGTCAACTACCCCCTAGGACAACTACCCCCTAGGACAACTACTCCCTAGGGCAACCACCCTCAAGGATGACTACCCCCCCCAGGACAAATACCCCGGACAACTACCCCCAGGACAACTACCCCTAGGACAACTACTCCCCGGACAACTACCCCGGACAACTACCCCCTAGGGCACCTACCCCCTAGGACAACTGCCCCCTAGGATAGTTGTCCCGGGGGTACTTGTCCTAGAGGATGATTGTCGTAGGGGGTAGTTGTCTGGGAGGTAGTTGTCCGGGGTAGTTGTCCTGGGGGTAGTCATCCTAGAGAGGGGTTGCCCTAGGGAGTAGTTGTCCCAGGGGTAGTTGTTCTAGGGGGTAGTTGTCTTGGGGTAGTTGTCCGGGGGTAGTTGTCCTTGGGGGTAGTCGTCCTAGAGGGTATGTGCCCTAGGGGGTAGTTGACTGGGGTGGTTATCCGGGGTGGATGTCCAGGGGGTAGAGGTCCTATGTTCATTTTCTCTTTTCTATGCGATCTGATGTATTTAAAGGGATCGTTTAACATTGTTAAATCTGAGATACACGGCCCTACATGTTATTAGTGTCTGTGATATGGTGTAATATTGAAGCCCTACAAAAATCGCGCTTCAAAATGATCAAGAAGTGCCTCCAAAAAGTAAAAATCCTTGAGTGACCGGTTTTACCATACTCGTTTTCCCCAATAGACTGTAGTGTTATGAAAACCGTCAGGCGAACGGTTTTCAAAATTTGTAATTCCAATCATAAATATCTTGATAATTAGACAGGCGATCGGCTGGTAAAAGTCATGGGGTTCCTGACTGACCTACAGGTTTATAAATATCATTGCATCATGAGCTAAATCCAGAATTTTGTTTCAGAATCTGAGACAAAGTTACCGGATCCCTTTAATTCCTTTGCTTTCTTGTAGTTTTCTTGGTTTGTCTTTTGGGAAATTCCCAGGTTTCATAATCACAAATGTTCTGTGTCGTAATACTACCAGCAATGTTATTTATGGGTAAACTTTTTTTCCCTCCTGTACAAGAAAAAGAGAAAAAGAGAAAAGAGAGAGAGAGAGAGAAGGGGAGAAGGGGAAAGAATGAGAGATAGAGGTTAGAGAGAGAGAGAGAGAGAGAGAGAGAGATGAGAGAGAGCGAGAGAGCGATGTAAAGAGAGGGAATAGGGCGGTCGTTACGTAACTAATTGCAGGTTAGTCTAACGAAAGACTCTGTTTAGATTTTTTTTTAAATTTCGATATGACTGGCATACTAAAAGCAAAACCAACGATATACAGCTTGAGCAAAGCACAGTATTGATGCCTAGGTCACAGTTGCTCTACGGCTAGGATACGACGGCCGTATTCCCCCGAAATTGAGATATACTTGCGGCGGCCGCAGAGAATCTGCAGTGGCCTCAGGGTCACCCTAGAGCGTATCCCTATCTTTACAGGCCATACGGGTCGCCGTGGGATTATAACGCGGAGTTATAACTTTTTTCATTTCTAGGTTCGTCGCAGCAATTAGACACGTCGCGCGCCGTAGCCATGCCGTAGAGCATTCCCACTGCGACCATACGTCGGTCGTACGATGGCCTTGCGTTTGCAATGCAGCTGCCCTAGGGTCTTGTGAATTACAATTGACTTCTATCGGAACCCCCCTAAAAACAACAACAACAACAACGACAACAACACCAACTCTATGGCGGCCGCAGGAATTCCACGGTCGCCATAGGGCAGCCTTAAGGCGACCGTGCGTCTTCACTTCAAAGGCCTTACGGCAGTCGTGCGTTTTTTTCTTCCAAACATTCAAAATACGACGTGCGGCTACTTTAACAACATGTGACCGCTACCGTATGTGACCGTGGGAATGCTACGGCGCCCCTATAATTGCTATTGGCAGTAGATAGTTTAGACCGCACGGCCGTCGCCGCAAATGTGACCTAGGCATTACCCAGTAAATATGGGAAAAACATCTACGCGTGGTTCTTTTCTATGCCCGCAACTTCGTAGCGTCGTATACCTTTCCAATCATAGTTTTCTATGATACTCTTCTTCACTAACATTTACCAAAAATAAAAAGAGCTCACTTACAACTGTTTGCCTTTCACAGAAATCAACATTCTCTGTAAGGGCTTCTTCATGATTTCAAATCAATTCGAAATTGCGACGATCCGACTTGATCTAGGTCGAGTTACAGCAGGTTATAAAACTATGATGTAACTGTTCATTTTTCGAGAGTTGAAGGCTTATCATATATTTAACGTACCCGCATATCTGAAATCAATTCATCGCCTTTAGTCATTTTTAAAGAAATTATTACGATGTCTTCCATGAAATAAATGTTTGCAGCAGCGCAATCAAGGAGGTTCATGTGACGTTCAATGCTAACTATTGTCTATCTCTGTGTATGCTATGATTTAATCCAACGCAATTAAAAGAAACAAACACACACACACGCACGCAAACACACACAAAATTCAAACTGGCAGACGAAATATCATTATCACTTTTGAAGTAATATGACCTAAATCATCCGCTGATGCTAAAACCAGGGAAATGTAAAATAAACTAACATCATCACATGGGGCCAGTATAATTTAGATCGGATTTTAGGGGCGTTTTAATCATTTAAAAAAGAATGGGCCCGGTACGTGCTCGCCCCCACCCTAATCAATAAATACGTTGATTTGAAGGATTAAAACCAGAATTTAATCATTTCAGGAGTCGGCAGGACCAGATCCCGGATTCATGTTTGTGTTGTATTTCGTTTATTTATTGTCTATTGTAATGAAAGTGGATATGTCTTCGGACTGTCTTCGAGTCTCGCCGCGGCACAAATATACATTGGCAAGACATCAATCTATATATGACACTCTCCACCCAGGTGATAAAAGGGTACCGCCGTACCGGTAGGAAGAAATTCTGTGAATGCTGTGAGCAGAGCCGGGGTAATATAGGAGCGGCTACGGTGGCGGATATTTGTGCTATAAAATATTAGCAACTTGATAATTCATACCCATTCCAAATGTTGACATTATTTTAATATGTGAATAATAGATTTGTCACAATTTATGTTTCTTGAGAGTGTGACATATTTAAGTTTACATCGAAAAGTATTAAACATAGGCCCTAATTCATCAAGCCCATAATGTTTAATTCATGAGTTACGAAAACACAAACTTTAGCTATTAGTTTACTTAGAACTCGGTACTTTGAGTATGTACATTGAGCCTCGATCATAGTCCTTCCACTTCAACTATTTTATAGAAGAAAAAATGAACATAAATTTGCACAATATGGCTAACAACCCTTTTCTTCCTCATTCTGCTGATCTAACCTCCTTTTTCTATAGAGCTTTTGCCATCATTCCTTTTCCTTGTCTATCTTTCTTTCTTGTTTGCCTTCTACTATTTTCCTCCATTTTCCCTCTCTTTAATTTCTTATATTTTTCCCAAAAAATTCTTAATGTCTTTGTTAAATATTTGTAATTTATTGATTTTCTATGTATACTTTATTTTCAAGGCATATTGTAAAACAGACTCTGGTGAACAAATGATTCAACAAGCCCTGCTTCTAGTTAGATCCTCTTTTCTCGTGCTATCACTATTATATTTGTGGTTTCATTTTATATATTTGTTGTATTGTACTTATTCATTGTATTATGTTTTGCATGAGAAATAAAGTCATTTGAATTGAAAGAATGAACTTTAGCATGTTAGGCAATCATGATATCAATAACTTTCTGCATCACCTATTAAAACTTACGATTATTTCACTGACATATTGAATAATCCGAAAATGGTTTCTAAAGACAGTATCATAGGGCATTGTAACTGCCTTTGACCCAATTTCCTTAAAATCTCAACAGTCGAGTCTTTTTTAGAATAACAATAAACGGATGTAATAATGATTCCCTTTCCCCTGCAGGTGATGCCCATCACACGCCGAGCTGGATGTTTGCCCTGGCCGCCCTGCCCCGGCGGACAAAGCGACGACCATACACCAAGCTGCAGATCTTCGAACTGGAGAAGGAATTCCAGGCGCATCAGTACCTGACACGTGACCGAAGGGCCAGGCTTTCACAATCACTTAGCCTATCAGAGAGACAGGTCAGAATTAAAATAAAATTTAAAAAATTGTTTGATTCCCGATCTCAAAGACTTTCAAGAAATTAGCGTATATTGAAGCCCTAAACAAATTGCGCTTCAAAAAAAATATCTCTGAGTGACCGGTTTTACCATACTCGTTTCCCCACGAAAGACTACACTGTTATGAAAACCGTTAGGAAAACGCCAAATTTGATTTCGATTTACAATGATAAATATCTTGATAATCAGACGATCGGCTTGTAAAAGTTATGGGGGTTCCTGACTGACCTAAAGGTTTATAATTATCATTGCAGCATGAACTAAATCCAGGATTTTTTTTTTCAGAATCTGAGACAAAGTAACCCAATCCCTTTAAATACTTTCAAGAAATTAGCTCGAGACTCATTTAAAGAACCCATCGTGATGGTCAGATTACGTAGCATGCCAATGAAATGCTCAGATATTTTTTTAAAAAAAGAGAAGAAAAAGGCTATCGAACTCGCCTAAGGGTGATTTCTTGAATGTCTTTGCGATCGTAAATTTGCTGCAAATTCAAACATATCTTGAAGATCAATCTCAATTTCTATTTCACCCAGAAAAGATGGAAAAAACTGTTCATAAATTTCATTTTATACAGTAAAAGTGAAATAATTTCACAGACCAACCATAATATTAGGTCCTCTTATTGGAGCACATTAGTTTTTGTGATGATATGAAAACACAAAGTCTCTTTGTCCTGGGTGCTACGGCTTTTGCATTCTGGCATTTGTTGTGTTTTCAAATGTCAATATGAGGAATTAAATATGAGGATTAAAATATGTTATCATTGTAATAATGAAAATGAATATCTGTTTATCTATAATGTCTGTAGGTGTTGAATGATAGATGTAATTGTTTATGTAGTATCAATAGAAAATGTTTGTACTTGGATCATTCGTTGAAACTTCATAGCAATCCACCTCCTATCTTTATGTCATATTCCTTTTATTAAAAATCTATTATGAATTGGGAATTAGGGGTTGTGCGGCATAACGAAAACAAAACAAAACCAACTAACCAACTAACCAACTAACCAACCAACCAAACAAGCAAATTGCTTTTAGTGTAGTGGTACAGAAAATGATTATGTCATAATCATTTTTTTTTTTTACAAGAAGATGACAAAAGAAAAAGGAACAAGATGCAAAAAGGATAAATATATTAAGGCTTCTCTTTAGTTTTACCTCAACATTTTGACATGAGAGAGAAGTATAGAATATTTTTTTTAAAGAGAGAGAAAGCGTAACAATAGGTTGGAGTTTCGTGGCCTTGAGGTTAAGTCAATGGATTTATTCGGTATTTTGAGATATGAATCTCCATTTTAAACATGATATGCTTTTATATGAAACAAATTCAACCATAAAATGTGATTTGAATTCATTCAAACATTATAGATACATGTATACTCCAAGAAAAGAAAAAGTATGTTTGACAAAATCCCCCTATTAAGTAGTGGATTTCCCAAATGAATTTTATTAACAAAAGTACAGCAAACAACAGAAGCCATTAAAGAACTGTTCCAAAACACACGAGAAAGAATTAGACGACATTCTAGTCATAAGCAAACCGCTCAAAAGTTACATGCGGGTGTTTCTCACCTAAAATGATTAAAAGTGCAGAATATAAACAAAATGAATGGGATATGATTACGTTTCATTTTATAACATTCAAAAGGACACAGACCTGCGTTGTTTTGAAGAAGAAAAACAAAAAATTAAAAATGCTTCTCTTCTCTTCTCATAGTAAACATGTGATGGTTTTACATGCTCATACAATTTGAGTACAGTATGTAGAAATTGATATTTTGGTCTAGTAATAGTTGGTGTATTGGTGATATCGTTGTTCATTAAACCCGTACGTTTTGTAACACTGGGAGAAAAAAAAAATTAAATCATGTTCGGAACTTGGATAAACGCGCGAAAATCGCAAAAAAAAATTGTTAATGTACCACCTCTTCTTAACGTCTCATGGTGTTTATTAGTTAAAATACCTATACAAAGCTTCATATATATTGCCAAAACCCAATATAGTATGTTCATTCTATTTCTTTGGCGTCTATGTTCTTTGCTCAAAGACATTAGTCTGGTACCTTTGATCCTCACATCCCAAGTATTCAAGCCACTGATCTACGACACATTTACCGCATTTATCAAATTGATAATAATATTTGATAATCATTTTGCTCTGCCGTGATGCATGTTTTCAGGTCAAAATCTGGTTCCAGAATCGACGGATGAAGCAGAAGAAGATGAACGAACGGGAGAAGAGAACGGGCTCGAGCACTGGACCCAAATCCTCTGACAAATCTTCAGGATCCAACTGACCCCCCTCCCTCCTCCAAATCAGTTTGTCGAAGAAGAAAAAAACAACTCACGATGGGGATGTTTGCCTTCTCTATCTTGCACGGGAAAATGAAGTCGTGTTGCATTTGGTCTGCTAGTTTGGTGCTTGTTCTTTCAATCTTGAAAATAAAGTGATCAAAGTGATGTGCCACTTTTGCGCAAGCAGACACGTTGTTCAACATTAGTATTTCATTTCTATATGTGATAAAACCTCGCACGAAGTGTATTCTTAATTCTGGTTTACAGAGAGGATCCGACCTAGGCCCCGTCTTACAAAATGTTGATATCGATCGTAACTTATTTGCGATTAATATCAATCGCAACTATGTACATAAGAAATAGGAGACTGCAAACTTGCGATTGATTTGGATCAATCGTAACTCTTTATAATACGGGGCCCGGGTATTACTTTGCTTTGAAATTTTAACAGAAAATACTGCAGCTAATTCTGTAGATTTTTGAAAGATCTGGTGAATAGTAAGACAAGAATACATTACTTTTTTTAAACAAAACTCTGTCATGTTCTTATGAGATGAGCTTCAATATTTTCTCATATTTGTCGGCTGTAAATGTGATGATTCCCGAAGGAGGTACAAACATATACATGTACAGTATCAATACTCAAGAGCACGTAGCCAATAATACACATTTGCCAAAAGTAGGAGAGAACATGTGGGGTGAACTGCAGTAAATTTTTCTCAACCATTGATATGTCCCCCCCCCCCTATTTTTTCTTACTTGTATTGAAGTTATCACAATATCAGGATGGAATTCCGAATTAAAGTCTGTGGGCAGATGTTCATATCATTAAAACAAATTTTACCAAGGCATTTTCATATACGAATCGCCCCCTCCGTTCCCCAAGAATAAGGACTGTATATTTGATGTAATGATTTTTAGTTTACCACGCAATTTCGTAATGTTTTAATGAAATTTTATAGCATGTACAGTTTAACATATCAGACACAAATTTCCGATCCTTTTCTACTTTCGTTTCCAATCAGTTTTATTACATAACTTTTATAGTGAAACCTATTTGAATGTTGTATTATTGTTGTAGAAAGAATGCACAAATTGTAAATACATTTTCAGAGTTTCTTGCCAAAACGTATATATACTGATAATATTATGTTCTGTATATATTCATTGATATGTGTCATGCTATATGAGTCTGCCTTCGGTGTAAATCGTATGGAATTACGGGAAGTATATATGCTTAGACACTAAGGGGAAAACACAATCGTATTGACTTTCGAGAAATTAAATCTAGGTACATTCAATGCTCTATCCCATATAAATCATTTTGGATTACATAATACATCATGGCAATGGTCGCACATTTCCATAGGTGGTGAAAAAGGCTTGAGGTTACCTTATGTTTATTTTTCGAAAGTCTATGGGATCGTGTTGGAAATCAAATTTACACTTCTATGCGTCATTTTGATTAACCGAGGGTTTATTTCCCTTATTCATTCATTCATTCATTTTCCAATGAAACTGTTTGTACAGGAGATGCATGTTACTGAGATGTTTTCAAGCAAGTAGATCTAAGAGCAAATTAAACTGAGAAACAATGTCTAAGAAAGTGACCGATTGACCAATTTGATATTTTTTGTCCAAATTTAGTGATGATTACTGCCTTAATCATGTTGGTATATTTTTGTGGTCACATGTTGCAAATAGCTCTATCGAAGACAATCACTGTCAGTTGTATTTCAAGCACCATTTTATATTTGTAATGTCTTTGAAACTCGTTGCCATTTCTGTGAAACAGGCAATCTAAGACGTGCACAAAATGAATGTTGCTACTAATTTTGTCATCAGCTATAGATTGTGTGCTAAATTATTACTGTGCACATCGTGGTTACTTGTTGCAATAAGTATGGGCGCGGAAATTCAAAAGGCAGCACATTGTTGGTAAATTAAAATTACATACTTACAATTCAGTAAGCTTTAAGAGAGGGCGAATAGCAGGAAAATAATGTTTCAAAAACTGTTTCTATCTTTTTTTTAACGAATATTCGTGTAAACTGAAAATTCCAGTTGGCAATTATTCGGGCCTTATCTCGTCCCTAGAAAAATACTAAAACAAGTCAAACAAAGAAAGAAAACGATGTTTATGAATTAAGAGGGTTCGAAATGTTACTATAATCACTTTACTTTGAATTACAAAAAATAAGAATTGTATTTTGATTACACCTTTAGAATGTTGTGTGAAATAGTCTTTTATTTTAATTAATCTTGTACCACAATATCAGCCAAATTCATGTTTGTGAAGTACATTTGTAACCCTCTTTCATGCCCATATCTGGTGAAAAATAATTTGTCACATTTCTAAAATGAAAACCATTGAGGTTCTGCTTCTCTTCCATTTAGCAAATCAATCTGATTGGCATTTTATCAGTGTAAAATCAAATTTCTACTAAATTTGAATTTACATGCTGTTGTAAAAATGGTTCTTGTAATATGCTAATTTGAAGTGAATGCAGATCCAAGTTGAGTGGTGGCCAATAACTGCGTTTTATATCAATTAATTGATTCCTATTTTACTTCCATTAACGAACATATACATAAATTATTTCTTATCTTGTATTCGTAAATTTTTAGATAATAGATATTTGTTCATGTTGGATAGTTTCAGAGTTCGATGAAAATTGTAAAAGGACAATTTAATGGGTTCATTTGTATGAAAGCAGAAAAATAAGAAAAAATGAATGGCGGAAGTTCGAAATAAATTTGACCGATAATAGGAGAGTTATGAATGCTTGAAATATGAGATCACAATGGTTATGCAGATCTTAAATTGGCAATTTTGTCAGTGGATTCTCCAGTTTGTCGTGTAAAAAAACAACAACTGTATATTCTGGTTTTCTCCAAAGGGCCTTCTCCCTTGGGGCACTACTCAAAAAAATTATGGATGGTATGTTACTATAGGTCCTCTGAAAAGAAAAGAACCTTCCGAGTCATACATTTTGAAGAGGCAAAACAAATACGATTTTAGTCATTTTGTATATTGTAACAAAATGTAAAGTTGCCTGGCACTACATCACATTACCGATTCAGCCAATTTAAGTGTCCATATTCTTATGGATTACAACTTTCAAATATTCATAACTTTTTTCTTCCGATTTTGATTAAATTTCCACCAGTCTGCTTCTTTGATATTTTTCTTTTCTTTTAATATACTGGTCTCTTAAAGATGGATTTTCCTTTAACTAATCGTTTCAGAATCTATCGCCGCAGAGATTTTCACTTGACAGAATAGAAAATAGTTATTAAACTTGATTTCCTTTTTTTTTTTTAATATACAGTTTTATCCCAGCTGCTCGTGAGTATAAAGAGAACTAATCGACCTAAAACGTCCCCTCAAAAGATATTTTAAAGTATGACAGTATTGCAATTGTACTTTACTCTAGATTTGAGTATGATTTTTTTTTCCATTAGGAAAATGTTATTATGTCGAATAGCTTCTGTTATGCGAGAATAGAAAATCAGGGAAAAAATCAAGAAAACGAGAAAACATATAATTATACAAAAGTTATAACTTAGAAGTAAGAAGTTAAAAAGTTAAAAAATTACGTGAGTTCGATGCACTGCCTAGTGGTAACGTCCCAATATCGCTTATATAAAAGTATACTGCTTTTCTACAATGTATGTATTCTTTTGAAGATGTTGAATCTTGCATGGATTCAATTATGCCATTTTTCATGGAAACAATATGCACTGGTAAACTTCGTGTATAAATTATGAGGCTTGTACAAAATAGAGTGCTATTAAAAATGTTATATCCCTCTGTCGTTGCAATTTGAATAGTGCTCCTAGGCCAGTATGAGAGATTGACTTCATCAGTTAATGGGCATGCATCCATTATTTATCTGATGCGTCTATGTTTTATTTGCAAACACGATTCTTAAAAGGGAAAGAAAATCACATTAGGAGAGAAAACGTGATCGAAAAGAAATCTTTATTGTCTGGCCGGACTAATAATCTAGAAAATTATTTTGTTAAAAGAGAAAGAAAAAAAAAATGTGCTTGTCTCACTGAAAAAAGAAAGATAATTCAACAAATTTTGTCCCTATATTAAAATTAGTAGATTTCCGATTCGGAGAACAACGCCTCCACCCCCACCCTTTTGCAAGATCTCAAGAGTTTGCCAACCTCCAGATTTTGTGGTGAAAAGGGCCGCAACTTCTTTTTTCGTTGAATTGTCTATTTTTATAATTCGTAACAACTAACGCAAACTATACAAACAAATTATTGTTAATGATTTAACAACGAAAGGTAGCTAAATCTTAACTTCATTAGATGCCCCAGACTTGAAATACAACAGTCCATTGACAGCGCGTTACTTTCCATGCACTGTATTTCTCATGGGGGTGGGGGTGGGGGGGGGGGGGGTTGTCACGTTGCCCGATCTTTTAGCATGTTTTGAGTATAATAGTAAATGTGCAGATGTTATAAGCGTTACCATTATTGATTGTTATTACGATTATCATGATGATCACGATCGTTTATTGTTTATGATTATCATCACTATCACCACCATAAATGTCGATATTTTTCTTGTGATTGGCCTACACATCAAATTATCACAGAGTTTTTTATTATGAGCTGACTTTAAATGGCATGGACAACCAACATATCAATTGCTAATTAGCTCAATAAACGCATGCACATATACATGGAGAGAGTTTCAGCACAATTGTTATATGCTCGTTATATTGACAATTAAAAGAGATATGAAGAAAAAACAAGAATTGTAAAAAATGTCATGTAATTTTGTTGTATGAATGTGATAAACTAAGAAGAATAAACGAATAAACAAGGTAACGATACATTTATCATATCAACAAGCAGAACAAAGAGAAAGGTGACGAGACGGAGAAAAATAGAAGAATCCACGGATTTTTTTTTTTCAAACATTTTTCTCTGAAAGATCAAAAATAGGATGGGAAAGGGACAAAAAAAATAACGAGATGATTAAGAAGAAGAATAGGAAGAAAAAGGGATGGAAGATAGAAAGAGCGAGAGAGAAAGAGAGATAGATAGAGAGAGAGGTAGAGAGGTAGAGAGAGAGAGAGAGAGAAAGAGAGAGAGAGAGAGAGGGGAGAGTGAGAGAGAGAGAGAGGGGGATAAATATAGAAAGAGAGAAAGAGATAGAAAGAGAAAGAGAGAGAGAGATAGAAAGAGAAAGATAGAGAGAAAGAGTGAGAGGGAGAGAGAGGATAGCACAAGAGTATATATAAAAAGAAGAGAGATATGAAAAGAGGGAGGGACACACACACACACACACACACACACACACACACAGAGAGAGAGAGAGAGAGAGAGAGAGAGAGAGAGAGGGGGGAGAGAGAGGGGGGGAGGGAGGGAGCAAAAATATTCGGCAGTTACATGTAACATAATCGGCAGAATATACTTACTTATCTCAAGCAATCTTTTAGACAATCTATGTCCTTTATCTTGTTGACCTTTCTCTGTACATTTAAGATCGTGCTAATCGTCAAAGTTCAGGAACAATAAAAGCTATAACTCTACTCCAATCAGATAATATTTAACGTCATACCGTTTAAGATAGACTAAAAATATGAAAGAAAACCAAAACAAAACATGTATGTACTTATAACTCTGCTTGCATATATTTTTACCTTCTGTAAAAAAAACGCTCCTATTTGCTCCATCAATATCATCTAATGGTTTTTGTCCGGTTCAACACTTTTCTGTTGTTCTTCCTCCTCCTCCTCTTCCTTCTCCTTTTTCTTCTTCTTATTGTTATTATCATCATTTTTAATGTTTTTATTATTATTATTACTATTAATATTATCATGATCACTGTTCTCCTCCTCCTTCTTCTTCTTCTTCTTCTTCTTCTTCTTCTTCTTCTTCTTTTTCTCCTTCTTCTCCTCCTCCTCCTCCTCCTTCTTCTCCTTTTTCAAGGACTGGATCTTACTGAAGGGTTCCCTACTACATGAACACCTTCGACCTTCGAATCAACAAAACTATGTTTCAACAATATCATGTAAAAAGCGGCCTAGTCAGACTAACATGTTCGAACCGATGTAAGAAAATCCCTGCTCTACTCATAATACCCAATAATCCTTCATTATTCATATATTCGATTCTAATGGTGAATAATCGCAACTGTTTGCCAAACCAAGTTGACCTTGGGAGACCAATGCAACCATGACCTCTTGGTGTGCCGACAAAGGTTCCCCATTGCCAAGGCTGCTCGTTAAACCAGGAACTTATGGCTCCATAAACGAGGTAATGGGGGCGGCATATGTAGACAGATTTGTTGTTCTTCCTTTCTTTTCTTTCTATTTTTGTGTGTCTTCTCTTCTTTCTAAAGGGGGGAACATGAGCCCTCAAGAGACGGTCGGGACAATGAATTTTGTTAACTGGTAATTTTTCTGGTTTGGTATACAATGGGAGTAGGTTTTAGGATGCAAAAACCGCATAATGGAAGACACGTTGGTACATATCGTGGGAGGCTCAAACTATGAATAATCCAATCGCAGATGGAAAAAAAAATCGCATTCTCTTCATTACTCGCCACGGTGCATTGATAATCAACTTGCCCATCATAGTTTGAGTTTATCTAAAAATATATTAGTGATGTTACCACCATCATTTCATGTATTATGCCAAACGGCCTTTCTATTTCTTTATATGACGAAAGAGATCGGCCTACAACAAAAAATTGTTATATTGTGTATATGTTGTATCGTTAAAATGTAATTTTATTTGTATGTTTGCAGAAGAAAATAAAATAAATTCAATTCAATATAAAATGCTTAGCTCTTTTCACATTTCCAGCGTTCGCGCCGACAAATACCACAATGGATGATATAGCACTGACTCTCGATATCATTCATTTCGTAGTTTTCCAAATTCTTCCTTTTCTAGAAAGCTCCCTATTCAAGCTCTCCATCTTTTTTCGTTCAATTGTTATCTGTCCCCTTTTCTCTTGATCAAAAAGTACATCTTACATATACAAATCATTCAACATGAATTATTCACGTAGAACAAGGGAAATCCAAAATATCATACAAGGGAATGCGTTCATAGTTTAGAATTAATAAGTTTTAATTGAACACTGCAGGTTTTAAATGCAAAAATAATGATTCAACAAGCGAAACGATTTCCCCCCACCCCACCTCCATTTCCTGCGGCGCTGCGTTATTCCCCTTCCTGTTAGACAAAATATGATTTCCCTTGGAATTCCCCCATCTTTTAAAATGACCAACCAAAAAAAGTAAAAAAGCAACTCAATGCGGGATAAGTGATTACTTTGTTGTTGTTGTTATTGTGCTTGTCAGTTTTTTGTCTTCTTTTCTTTTCTTATTGCAACCATAGAGAAGGGAACATTACACAACGAAATCGGATCGCCACTGTCCTACTGAAATAGGCTTCACCACCAATCGTTTTTATAAAAGGCGGCCGTCGTTTTGCGAGAAAAATCTTATATTTGCAAATACATTTGATCATATTAGATTTGTTTTTTCCCACAAACTTTACCGATTAGATTAACTTCCAAATTTTGAAAACATGCTTAACATTTTTAGGATAGTGTTGTTTTTAACAATCTAGTTGTGTTATTTCTCTAAAGCGACTATATGGCACAATATTTTGTTAGAACCAACCCCGTACTAATAAATTATGTTTTTTTTCTTCTCCAATACACCCATTTTGGGGGGTATTTTACTCCTTTATCATATATTTATGGCACAGTGTTTATGACTTTAACTTATAATTGAAAAGGGACATAAGTCTTGTGATAAGCTTGGAAAATCCTTCATTTGTCATGGCATCAAAATAATTCCTTATATTTTTCCAGTCCTTGTCTGAATATCAAAGAACTCGTTCTCTGTTTCCAAGAACTTATCCACATCCCACGGTTTTCTTTTTCACCTAATAAGTTTGCTCCTTCATAAAACTGTCATAAAAAGATCGAAATATAATCTTTAAAAGGAATACAGCTGCGAATTCAATACGTTTATTATGAACTTTTATGTGTAGGATTTACAATATGAAATCAAGATTATTTTCATAACAAAGAAGAGAACTGGGGAACTAGAAATGTTATTACCGGATGGGAAAACGTTCTTTTGTATGCCCATCCCAAATAAAAAGAAAATTCGCCCACCCAATTACATGTAGATTGGATAAGTTCATTATCACTTTCAGTGATTCAAACAAACTATTGGGAAGAACGTGAAAAGAGGTGCATTCAAATGGTACGCGGTGATGATAATAACAATGGAAATTATTATGAAGACAAACATTTTATGTTTGTTTATCAGAGAAGTATTCCGAATAGTACACAATAAAATGTATTTCTTTATGCCAACCAGATATGTCTTATCTTTTCCTTCTTATAAATCATTTTAAAGTGAATTTTGCAAGTATGATTTCTGATCAAAAAACGCTTTGCTAAATATGAAATACATTCATATTCGATTGCCTAGTCCCATAGAATTTGTTTCACTTTATATACTTTCAAGATTGAATATCTTGAAGCTCGGATAAAAAAAAGACTTTCGAGAAAGAAAAGAGGTATCACCGAAACAAACAAAAAAGGGATTGAAATGTGTTAGCACTAGAAAATTGATCTGATTAAAAATAAGTTTTTAATATTACGAAAAATTTGTATAAGGCGTTATAAAAAGTGATTTTTTTTTTGTGTGTGTGTGTGTGTATGTGTGTTTGTGTGGGGGGGGGGGTGGGGGCGTCTGTGGAGTGCACTACCTTTATACGCTTGACCTACAAATGTAAGCCAAACATTTCTTCCCTATCCCCTTTACCCTCTCATCCTCCCTTCTTTCTCTCTTTCCATTTTTTTCATTTTTTTTATTCAGATGTCATCTTGTCACACGGATGTCCCCTGTCAAATTTCTTGAATTTATGAAGGAATTTACAAGTTCCAACAAGGATGCATAAATTAATTTTGCCAGGGCTATCCTCTTGGCAAACTCCCAACCTCTCTTTGTCTTGAAACTAGGAATGTTTTTTTTTGTTTTGTGTGTGTGTGTGTGTGTGTGTGATTCGGAAATAACAGCATAACTGCCCCTCGGACCTATTTTCTGTACCGGAAAATAATTTTGCCGCTCGAAACAATTAGATTTATCACGCGAGAAAGAATGCAAGGGCAATCCGTGTGAAAATAAGACCCTTTATTTCCGTTTAATTCGTTTTTAGATCTCTCTTTTCTCACCGATTTTCTCACTGAATATTTGTAAACGTTGCCCCCTGATATCATCAGAGTGTCTTTATCTGAATAGAGGGTCATGAAATGAATTCATAAGAATTATGCCACCCTCAGACCAAGATATACCTGTCTCTAGCGATGCATTACTGATTGTTATTCATCCCTTAAACATAGCAGCCATGCTGACACAGCGGTGACAGCGAATGAGGGTTGAGGGTTGGGGGGGGGGGGTACTGTAACATGCGGCTTTCGCCTGGAAGCTCGATTTGATTTACTGTATTGCTATCATAAAAAACACAATATATTCGAAAGCGCTACTTTTACTCGAATTTTATGTGTCGGAGCACAATTTCTCTCTCAAATTTATTCTCTCGTGAGTGTGGTCGAACACGGGCACATCAAAAGGACCGAGAGAGGCCATGAAAAGAAGCGAAATTACCTGTACTTAAATCGAGCATGATGGGAAAATTTAGTGACGTATGTTGGGTCAAAGGTCATGTTGATCATTCTTTGCCGTTGAGATGAATGGTTGGTTTGAAGAGAAGAGGCGGCCATGATGTGAAAGGTACATCTCAAATGTATTATTATGCTTGTTAGGTTGAATTATTGTACTCTGTTTCTTTATGTCTCTCTCCCTCTCTATGTCTGCCTGTCTCTATCTCTCTCTGTCTCTTTCTCTGTCTCTCTGTCTGTCTGTCTGTTTCTTTTTCTCTCTCTCTCTCTTTCTTTCTCTCTCTCTCTCTCTCTCCCTCCCTCTCTCTCTCTCTCTCTCTCTCTCTCTTGTTCCTGGAGCGTACAATATTTGTGTTCATGAGAAATACCATAAAACGTTAACTTAGCCACTTTTAAATTAGCATACCGTAGATAAAATAGCAAATAAAATATTTAGATTTCGTTTTTTAACTTTAGCAACATGGACCACAATATGCAAACCATTCAATGATTCAAAACACTTTGAATTTTGTCTACGCTCCTTCGTTATTTTATTTCTTCATGTTCTGGATTATGATGATGATGATTAGATTAACGATTCAAAAATGCAATACTGTAGAAAACAAACAAACAACCAACCAACAAACACATTTGTGTCAATCGTTATTTAACACTGGTAAGGGGGAACGGGGAACATTGTGAACCTTCACGTCGGGAAAAACGCAAGGCATTATTTGAAGAACGAACATCGAATTTATTAATAAAAATGAAGTGTATGTTATCCACAGTCAGTCAGGATCTACTCAAGATAGGACAGGCCACAAATAGCTATAGCGCCCTCTTTAGAGGAAGAACTTAAATGCGTTATTTTGGGACGTGCTTTCGCTGATCTTTCGTAGCTCGATGACGGTGGGCATATACATGTGTAACATTGTCCGTTTATTATGAGTGAAAGGAAAATGTCCAAGGTAACTAGAGGAAATATGGATAGGGACGGAGACGGAAGAGGGCCAGAGAGCCAGAGAGAGAGGGAGAGGGAGAGAGAGAGATATATATACTTAAAGAGAGAGAGAGAGAGAGAGAGGGAGAGAGAGAGAGAGATAGATAGATAGATACATAAAGAGAGAGAGAGAGAGAGAGGGGTAGAGAGGGGTAGACGGAGATATATAGATAGATAGAGAGAGAAAGAGAGAGAAAGAAAGAGAAGAGAGAGAGAGAGAGATAGATAGATACATAAAGAGAGAGAGAGAGTGGGAGAGAGGGGTAGAGGGAGATAAAAAGATAGAGAGAGAGAGAGAGAGAGAGGGGGAGATAGAGACAGAGGGAGAGAATGAGGGGGTATGCGAGAGGGGCGCATGAGGGGGTGTACGTTTATGGAGGGATGTGCGCAAGAGTGGCCTGCGGTTAATTTAAAACGTTTTTTTTTAAAGAATTAATTGTTATGTCATAATTTTTGCATTTGCTAACATTATATCTCTTATGGCCATCCCTTGACATGTTCAAAATTGCATCACATTATTCAAATTATCAAAAGACAAGCCTATATCACTTTGCATGCATGTTATCGTTCTATATTCATTTTCCTGTTTCTTGTTATCATTGTTAGCATTATTCATTTCTATTGATCAACGATTTAGAGAGATACACATCTGTACAAACCTCTTTGTGTACAACTCGGCTTTGAAAATTTATATTCCAAAAGACGAGAAAACATAGAAATGAAGGAAAAGCAATTCCGCTGACAAAGAATTGTCAACCATGAACGTCAAAGTTTCCCGCCTAAACTGGTCAAGGTAGAATGTCGCTTGTTTCCTCGCAGTTCGTCTGCAAAGTCATCAGAGATGATGATTCAGACTTTGTCTTGTTCAACATCCCGCTTGTCTGAAGCCATAAAACTAATCCTCGACATTATGAATACCACGGACTTGTGGATTTGATGTGCCCTTCGAAACAGAATTAGATCTTGTTTGTTTGTTTGTAACAAAGAAGTGTGTTTTTAGCGTCTTTTTGATAGGATGGAAGAAGAAAAATGCGTCAAGCGTGTAACACTGACCTGACCGGGATTAAGGGTACCAACGTAAAACGTGACCATGATTTAAAATGAAATTATTGCATACAGTGTTGAATGCAACAAAAATTGAAAGCCTTTACAACATTTTAACCTTAATCTCAAACCGCGGTTAGTTATTCCTTATAAAGACCTCTAAGTGTAGTCTGAATTTTAGTAGCAGACTTTATCAATATTCATTATCCTGTCATAACTTTCGTTTACCAGCCCCCATTCCCTCCCCTGCTCCCTTCTAATTCCGTGCCTTGGGCTCCATATTTCTTGGGACTAAACTGACTAAGAATGGCTACCCTTGCCTAAACAGAAACGGGTGCATTTTTGTTGAGAAGCGAATTCCTATGGAATACAATTATTTCATGTCCAATTTATCAATAAAACGTAGCACTGTCAGTCACAACAAACTCTCAAAAGTTCATTTACGAAAACTGTTAAATAATAAAATAATGGATGCATAGAAGAGGTTGCGTTAGGACAACATATTTTTTAAAATAAATCTGAAGACCGACCTTTATTTAACATAAGCTGCTCCTGAAGATTTTATTTTACTCGGGATCGAACCCAAAATAGTTGTAGGTATGATTTTACAGATGAGACAGCTGGCCTGTATGTTGTTTACTAAACAACAACCACTAAATTAACTTGTTATTGTGTTACTTTGGGGATCATTGTCCGGATGGCAATTGTCCCATGGATTACTTGTCCGGGATAGTGGTCCGAGGGATAATCTACGTGGCAGTGGCATTCCGATGGTAGTCCGAGGGGTTAGTGGTCCCCACATGTCTTGTTAGTCACGTATTGTGTTATTATTCTCAAATGTATGACAAGATTCGCCTGTAATATCAAAGTGTCCATGACGAATTCTCACCAAATCCTTTTCTTCCGTCTATGTTTTTTTCTCCTAGATCAAAGGACCCGTGATCTAATATCAACCGAAATGCACTTTATTCCCTCTCATTTCGTCACCTTAAAGAACCACATTGCCACACACCAAGGAATTGCATGCGTCTTCAAAGGCTGGATGATTTTAATGATGAACTAATCTACAAATTTCCTCGTTCTTCACAATGTAAAACCAATTCACACCCCTGTGCAACAAATCAGGGTACGTGTAATTGTTAAGTCTGTGCAGAGCATCGGGTCTATGGAGAAAATTGGGTTCTTATGTATTGTACTTTTCTTTCGTGAGCTCCAGAAGTAGTTTGTACATTTTGAAACTAATACCTCATTATTGTGAAATTCCATGCATCGGGACGTCTAATTTGTTTATTGAATCCATTATTGTGTCATCATGACATCATCGGTTTGATAATAACAGCTAGTCTATGCTTATTTTACTCTCTTTATTAATTAATATAATTAATATTAAATCAAACAAAACCATGAACAAATTACAAAAGACAATCGTACCATATATGTGACCAGTGCTGTTTTTGTTTTTGTTGTTTTTATTGTCTATGTTTTTTCAGCAAGATGTATTCAGTTTGTTGTCATTCTGATGATTCCAATAGCTCATAATCCACAACTGTTCCTATACTGACAACCAAATAAACCACTCAGAATGACTTCAAAGCATTTTTTTGTTTGGTTACAACAATGACGTTACATGACCACAACTTGAAGGGTTTCCGTATGCTATGGTTAGAGACCTATACTGTATTCAAACCATAGTGGTTCTACCGCTTGTTTGATACGATTTATCAACAACTAATCCAACCACTTATTCACGAACTACATAAGCATTCTAAGAATAATAGAATGGCAGGAGGGTGGTTTGAGTACCTAAACCTGCCTTCAGAGAAAGTTATGTACTAAGATGTGAATCTCGATGTGCAATGACTCTTCTTCGAAAAACCAAGCAATTACGTAACACAATTTGAACTAATTCTAATTTTTCTTTTGTATAGGGCCGAACATTGAACATTTAATTGTAACTTCTTGATCAAACGAAAGAGATGATGGTTGTAAAGAAATTGACCTAAATCAACCAAAAGATTTTGGTAAAAAGCGTCTTAAAAGTGAGTAACGAACGACGAGATGGAACGTTTTTTCATAAGTGCGAATTTTATATTTTTTTTTTTTCTGGCTTTGTTCAGTAAATGTGCTTTCCATCAAGTTTTCGTCTTGATACTTTGCTCGCGAAGTCGCATATGCATGATTCACATTTCAGAATAATTTCATGTTAGTGTCCCTCGAGATGAAATTCCATCAAAAAGTGAAAATTAGCTCTGAGAAAAACAAACAAGAGGTTTGATTTATATAACAATAGTAAAATAAGAATAGGCCTATAGGTTAGTAGTAGTACACGTAGCTTTGACAAGTATTGTTCGAGAGCTTCGAAAAGTACTTTCTATCTTTATTTCTTCAGCCCCGATTTTATTTCTTCTTCTTCTTCTTCTTCTTCTTCTTCTTCTTCTTCTTTTTCTCTTCTTCTTCTTCTTCTTTTTCTTCTTCTTCTTCTTCTTCTTCTTCTTCTTCTTCTTCTTCTTCTTCATCTCCTTCTTCTACTACTACTACTACTACTACTACTACTACTACTACTACTACTACTACTGCTACTACTACTACTACTACTACTACTACTACTACTAAAACTACTACTACTACTACAACTACTACTACTACTTTTTATCACTTTTTTCCTCTTTTTTTGTAACCATGGTACCATCTGCTCAGATCGTAAATTTACATTTTACAACAATCGTAAAATAAGAATAGGCCTATGTAGTCATGGCAGTAGCACACGTAACAGAACTGTGGAAAGTACCTTCTCTTCTATTTCTTGAGCCCCGTTTCCCCCTTCCTTTTTTAAATTCTTTTTTAAAATCGAACGATTGTACCTTCTGCTCTGATCGTAAATTTCCTCAATGTCAAGGCCGGGTGTTTAACTCTCGATGTCGGCGAAACCAAGACATAGCACCTCGTTAGATGTCGAAACAGAAATAACAAAACTCCGGGAAATAAAAACGCGTTGAATTACGACTAAACGAGGTGAACTCTGACCCCACGGTGGCGGGTTTGAAACGCGAGCCCAAAATGGAAACATCTTTATTGGCCTGGAATTATAACAACAAAAATATGGAAAAGTAAGAAAAATACGTGGTATGCGAGAGTTGATCCTTGTCCTATCTCCGGGTGGTTTGTGTTTTTGCATGATAATAATCGAGATTGGAAATGTGGCGTATAAACATATAGTTTATTTTGGTAAGGTAGTCGATGAAATGAAGAGTAGGTCAATTTTATTCCTAAACCTTGTGTAGGAAATTAAAGTGATACGAAGAATTAATTGGAAAGTAAATCTACCAAAAACATTTTCAGGGCCCAAAAGATCGATTTTGACAGCTTCGTGGGTTAGTAAACTTTTAATATAAGCAGTAGCATTCGTTACTGCATTTACATGTACTGTATGACTCATGTTGTATAGGACGAAGGTGGAGCAATCAATGTGCGGGGCATTTGTCCGGAGTGGTAGTCCGGTGGTATGAGTCCGAACACGAGATGTCAAATGGACATCTTCCTTTAAGTAGGAGCGTGTGCAATGTGTTGACAACAAAATATTTTGATGAATCGTGACATATCAATAAAAAGTACGTTGAGACTGCCCGCTTGGTTAATGTTATAGATATAGATAGGTGATGATTGGTTTCGAACAGAGCACAAAGTAAGGACAAATAAAAGGAAAATGAAAAAGAGATTGTGTGTAAACATGTATGGAATATTAAAGAAATTATATTCAGGATATTAATTATCATACACTTTTCTTACACCTCTGTTTTATGTGTACATATCACTTTAAAGCTATTGACAAATTGCATTGTAAGACAAAAACAATAAATGGGGGAAAATGACGAAGAGAGGGGGGGGGACGCATAAGGAGGGAGGGAGGGGGAGAGAGTGATGAGATTCAAAGAGGAAAATATATAATCGTGATTAATAAAGGGAAGGTGGAACAAAGACATATTAAGAAAAAGGGAAATATCAGAGCAAAATGATAAGAAAATTGAAGGTGATAGAAGGCTGCAAACTCCATTCACTGCGTCAAACAGCAGTCACAACCCCGACCAATCCGACCGACTTGTCGCGGCGACAAAACACCGGGAATCTGCTGGGCTGGGAGTCCCTTGACGAGCCGACAAGAACCTGCTGCCATGAGATGGACTCGCTGACAACATTCGAAACAATTCATCATTTCCATAATATTAACTTTGACCTTGACTTTGGGGGGCTCACTTCTTTTTCATACCAATCCAAACTTTCCAGCTGAATATCAATAATTTCAACACTATTTTGTCTAGTTATTAACAAAGTTTATACTAGCCTCTTTTGATTCCATCGGCCAATAATAACCGATGTGTCTTAGTCCCGTTTATACGATTAATTGCTATCAATATTTGAGTCGCAGGCAATCGGTGAGGCTTTGAATTCGGGAGGGATCGTGCCCTGCGGAAACCAGGCTTCAACAGCATCCAAAAACACCATGAATTAGACATCTTCCGACAATACTAATATCAATAACACTTAAAACCCCGAGTACAATTGCTTTGATACTTTTACCGCCCCGAGTCCTCATCAAACATTTCCTCCGCATCATGTGGTACATTTGGCGCACCCAACCAAAGTTCACTTCCATTTCGAGTCCGAGACAACGAGATTGTTATAAATTCATGAAAACGCAGATGCTTTCGAGCCCGACGTTTTCCCGTAGTCACCGACACTCAGCTGTTTACCCAGTTTTATGAACCCTAAGCTTTACAATATCCTACATTTTGTTGGGTGTTGGTACAAAATGAGGCGACGATGGTTGGACAATGAAGTTGAACAAGTGGAATTTGCCGAACCATGCCGAATTAACGATAAAGTAAAGACAGGCATTTGCCAGCATGTTTTATTGGCTGTGTATGATGAAAGCAATTGCATGGATCGGATTTTCCTTTAAATCGTATAATAAGATTGCTATCTCTTTTCGAAGGTCATGCACTTTTATGCAGAAATTTTGACATGATAACTGGATGCTGTCCGGTGAATGAGCGGTGCTCCTCATCATATTTTGCATCGTTATGATCATCATCTACATTTGTCAATGTCATCATTATCATTATCAGCATAATCATCATCAACAACAACAACAACAACAACATCATCATCACCACCACTTTCATCACCGGGTCATCAATAGCATAATTGTTGGTATCATCATTACAATGAGGAAATAACATTATCAACTAAGAGTTAGCACTATTGATCGCTGTATGTTAGAATCATTCCTAGTTTTACACAGCCATAATCCGTTGCCGAAATTCTCGTCACCCTTGCTTTCGTCAAAGAAATTCATGTTCAAGATTCACATGGTTTCACCAACTCTAGCTGGTTTTCATTTTCATTGTCACTATCTTCATCAATGTCGTCCTCCTCATCATCATCAGAATATCAAAAACATCAATTTGGATGACCCTGAGTTCCCACAATCCTCCTCATTTTGAGATGATCATTGCTGTCACAACCATTTTCGTCATCATCGTCACCCTATCTTCAGCCTTTCGTCAACCCCGTTTTCAATCTCTGCCCTCGTCATCTTCGTGGTCGTCAACGACGATATCTTAGTCAGTATCATGTGCGCTACGAATCCTTGCTTTCACCATCACAACCACACCCGTTTTTCAACATCATGACCATCGCAAATTACCTCTTGATCTTCTGCAAATCACAAACTCGACTGTTCTTCTCTTTGTATATTGTTGAAAATGTTGTGTTTTTTAATCACGTTATTGGTACTATCGTGACAAGACGCCATTACATCCTCTCAACTTTATAAACCTAGTAGAAAATTTTGCAAAATCACCCCAAATCAGGATAATTGTGTGTCCTACCAAATTTAGGGAAACTAAAATGGCCAGCTATTAAAGATGATATGTTTTACCCAACTTGTAGTAAAAGTTCATCTTTGTAGGGCAAAACATGACCAAACGGTTGAGGATAGATTTACCCTGGAAGTTAGTCATGTTACTCGGACACATTTTTTACTACGACTTGGGACTTTTAATTTTTACACAGCATCTTTAGGTCTTTAAAGATCTTTCATGAGTATTACCAGTAACGTCAGAGATTTCATCACTTTGGTTTGTCAAACTTGTAGCGTACAACCAATTTGACTCTATCATGACCATCAACTAAAATCGAGACAAAAGTTGACGAATTAGATCAGAGCAAGGTACCGCTGTCGTCATCTTCTGGCGTCGTCTTCAGCTCAAAACAATTTGGTCTTATACCTGTATGGGCGAGCAGGGTCACGTGACTGCATCACAAATTGATGCACGTACCGTTGCTGAAATTTTAAAATAATGTTTCAAACACTTGCAAGAAGGCAAATATTAATATTCATAGGAAATATTTGATGATTTTAATTTCATGTTATCTAATAAATTTTAAACACACTTTTTTCATCTTCATCAATCGAGTTTAAAAATGACTCTGATAACCTACAATAGGCTGAGATACAACTGGTGCTAAATTATTTCATTTATTGGTCAGTTAACATGATTATTACATATAACATACGTGACTATTTTCAAACTAACTTTGCGATTGGTGTTTGATGATTTTTGATTGATGTGAAAAGATACTTTTTTTCATTTATGCATTTGGTTCGGGTACATAGCTTTAAATATACATAGGCTATCATATTATATCATGCCTGTATTATATAATAATGAATTACATTCTTAAAGCATCTTTTTCATGAGAAGTGGATAGACTGCAAGAAAGTGGAGGCACACACATCTACGCGTTTAGAATTGGAACAACTTTTCACCTTCTGGTAGATGGAAATTGATGTTTTCATTTACAAACATGTACATATATATATATATGTGTGTGTCATAATTGTTGTAATGTGTTGTATAAATATAAAGTGGATCGATGAGTTTTCATTGTTAAAGTGGCTGCCGTAGGTGTTGTAAGTATTAACCAAAAAAAAGCGCTTTTAAGCAGGCATATTTTCTTTTGCGTTAATATAATCTATAATAAAGTATAAGCATTGTAAACCATTTCCATGATGATGATCATAACCATAACCACGATCAGCAGCAGCAGCAGCGTCATCACCATCACCACCAGCGCCATCACCTCAATCATCATTATCATTCCTTGATGAAATTCCCCATCGTGTCCAAAGTTGCCAGTTTAATCGTTCCTAAGCACATCCAATTGTTTTAGTTACTTAATAGATTAGCCAGCATGTTGTAAGCTAAGAAGGAACCATCTAAATTAGTTTGCCACTGAAGCCCAATTGTTGTAGGTCGGATATCAATCAAAGATATAAGAACATTATAATGAATAGGTAAATGAAGAAGGCCTACACAAACGCCTGATATTTTAATTACAAATTTGTTGCAGGGCCAAGGGGAGGGGGGGGGGGGGATACTCACATCAGACGCACGAACAATAGACGTGGAATTACATACAACGGATTTATGATTATGATGTTGGCACTTGTTCTTATAATTTCAGTGTTCAATATTCACAATGTCTTGTGCTTCCCGCCCTAGTCTAAAAAAATACAACAGCGGGTTGATATCTCTGCAAACAGACGCACACCTCTCGGCTGAGGAGATTATTGAAAGCGTAAATCAAGGGAAGCCATTGCACCACGGAGGGGACAGTTATATGCAGTCAAAAATATTTTACGATAAATAATACCCCTTTGTGGCAATGAGTGGGAGCTCCGTATAAAAAAAATGGTTTGATGAGGGAACTCGTTAAAAAAAGTTACAGCATCGTTTCAATATTTTATGAAACTCTATTACAATCGGGAATTAAAAATCATGTAGAACCCGCGAGTGCGTTTACACCACTCCCAGTTCAGGATTTTCTATTGTGCACCATTTTTGTCTCCTCTTCAACTGTGTTCAGTGCATCTATGAAATATACAGTTAGCAAAAATGATATCAAGACGATGATGATACATCATTATTATATGTAAAGTCTGAGGCCAGGGTCCCATCTGATAAACAGTTTCGATTGATATTAAACACAACCATGTACATGCGACACAGGAGACTGCAGACTTGTTATAGATTAAAGTCAATCGCAACTCTTTATAAGACGGGGCCATTGCTCCGAGCATGCAGAATACATGAAATTAGCATGCAGAGGCCCAGAACAAAGCAAAAGTCTGGATCTATGACAGTGATTGCTAGTTTTGTGTATTCGGTCCCCTTTTTGTTCTGTCATTTGTATTTGGCAGAAGGGCGTGGGTTGATCTTCACACCTTTTCAGTATTACAAAAACAATTTCCTTCAAAATATTCAGGAATTTAAGTCATTATTTTCAATTCCCTATAAGCATGTAGAGAAAGTATTTTCTTCTAGTATCGACGGTGTGTTTTTCTCTCCTTTTTCCTTTCTCCCTCTCTCTTCTATAATGGTCTTTGCTCTCTAATGATTCTTTCCTCACATGAAAGGAAATAATTAATGCTTTAGTGTTTGTAAGAATACGTGCATTTTACTTCCTCTTCTTCTCCTTATTTTTTCCTAATATATTAAGCCCTATATCATGATGACTGTTTCACTTTCGGCTTTAGAAAGATAGTGGAAAAAAGTTACAACAAAATGAGTAGTGTGAACCACAGCGGCAGGATGGGAGAACGACTTCAAGTGTCTCTCAGAGTTGTATGTGCGAAAATTTAATTGTTGCAATTACGAAACGCTATAAAACATTTATGATCAGCGGTTGCTTTCTCTCTTTCCGCTTTAAACCCCTGTCCATGATTCGAGAAAATGAAAATCATGGCAAGAGAGTACACCATCGATAACAAAACTCAAATATCCAGAAATAACATTTGTAATCGTGGGGTATAAGTCTCGGCGTGTTTCCAAGGCATTGTTCAGTATTCTCAGACGATGTTTGTCTTAGCGCAGTGAATCCAGAAGACTCAAACTAATTTTTGTTCAATAGTGCTAATACAGGACAATCAGATAATCAGTTAGATATGGAGGATAATTACCTATGCTTTTGTGATGTTCTTGTTCAGACATTCATGCCATTCAATGGTATCTATTCGCGAATTTCTAAAGATTTGGCATTTGCCAAAGATAGTGTAAGTATAAACAATACCACTTTGGGGTATGCATGGGAGGCGGAAAGTATTAAATTGATTTCTAAAGGAAAAAAAAGGATATATATTCTAAAAGGGAATTAAATATCTTCTAAGATGTACTAGGAAGTTATATAGGAACCATATGGAGACCAACAGTGACAAACAGGTGAGTACAAAACTGATTATTTCATTAATTAGATTGTCAAGTGTTCTCTTTCAAATATGTATCTCTTCATATTATCTTCTCGAGTCTTCTTGAGATTTGAACTGACCTTTGCCACTTTGTTATATTAGAATATTTTGTACTTCCTAATTTTTTTGGGTAAATTTCACAGTTTCACAGTTTTTGTTATAATCATTTTACTTTCTTTATTTATTGTAATACATTGATTGATCCGCATGTGGATTTCCTGCTCCAGTTACACACACGGCTCCATTTTCGCACTTGTTGATAAAACTCTTAGGCCAGTTGTATAGGTTATCATGTCATCGTTATAATGCAAATATGCACAGACACTTATAATCATGTTTTAGTCCCCATGTAGATATAAACATTAAGCCTATCTTCTCTTTTTTTTGCTTGCTTGTATCCATCTCAGATTTTGTTCAAAAGTAAGTTTTCTCCAACGTTCCCGTTTGTAATACAGACCAATCAACGAATTTCAGAACTACACTTTTTACCAGTATCATTTAGCTATCACCTCACCTGTCATTTCTACAGATCATAATTTCGTAACCTCTTCAATCATTTCATCGAGTTTTATTTCCTCGTCATTTTATTTCAAAAGGACGTGGCATCAAATTTGTTTTTCTGGTGTTTTAGATGACGTTTTCTTTCACAAAGAACAATGGTCAATAGTTTTTATGACCAGGTGTATCGGAATAACTTCATTCATCTTCAGTCATCAGCGTCATTTGAACACTCCCCTCTGCATCCATGTATAAACACATAAAAATCCCAAATGGCGTTTTTCCCTTATGGGGGCGACCTTGGGCTGCGATCAATCTGAACAGAGAGGGCGACAATGAATGAGGCCCGGAAGTGGATTACAGGGTATTTCTTTATGTTTCACTACAATGTAGCTTTTTCTTTTTTATTGACTTATGGTTCTGACCCATAACTAAATAAAGCCATAAAAAGACCTAAGTGCATTCATCTCCAATCAAAAGAAGAGAAAAAAAGAACGCCAACAATTTTAACTTCACAGGGGCCCCACTCGAAAGCATAGTTTTTTGGGGTCCCAATTTGGATCATGTTTGTCCGTCATCATTGCTATGTCTGGTATTTTTGATAAGCTGAACTGAACTGAACTGAACTTTAAACTAAGCTATACAAAAATAGATTTAATTTTTTTTTAGCTTAGTTCTTTCTCTCGAGTATCATAACGGGATAGAGGAGAGGATGGGGATGGGAGTACCTTTAAAGAGAAGGTTGAGTTCTGGGAAGAGGTGAAAAATAATTTGTGAGCATTACTCATTCTTATTATGCAAGTGTGGAAGAACATCAGTTAAGACATGTTCCCTGAAAAGCATGGCTCTTCAAATGCCTTCATATTTTAAATATACATGTAAGATCGTAAAAATCGGGGGCCGGCTTTTTTACGCCACGTGTTCGTGTAGTCCTATATACATCTTTCTGTGCAAGTGTTTGTAACTTTACCAAGACTTGGCCAAATTTCTTATCATTTTGATGATTCCAGAACCTTGCAATACACACAAATTCTTATATGCTAGATGATCAACCTTTTCTGGTCGGTTTCACACCGTTTCTTTCACAATGCAATCGCATGACCAGAACTCAACTTCATCTTTAACTCGGGTATAACTATATAACCATGGACCCTACATAACAGACATGACAAGTATCTTTACACAATCATTGTGGTGGGGCCCATAATATGATAATAGTTGCTGTAGAGCTCTCATTCTGGACTCTAGAATATTTTCAGGAATTCATGCTAGGTGCCCATTTACCAAGTGTGGCACATTTAGTTTATTTTTTCCAAAAGTTGGTAGTGCTTCATTCTAAGGCGATGATATCCATCCAGGGCGACACATTTCCAGTTTCATTCATTACTTTTTTTTAAATCTCTTAAATCAGTCAAATAAATCAAACGAAACGCGTACAAACAAAATAAAAAGAAAAACCGTCAAATCGTTTTAATTCCTCTTAACAAACTACTAAAAATTCGTTCACGTCCGCAGTTTTTTCAGATGATAGAACTTGTCTTTATATTCCCATATTTTTTTATTTTTTTAAAAATCTTAATCTATGTTGTTATGTCGTTATCTTTAACATTGCACAAATATTTGTTTTTATGCTACTTGATAAGATTATAATCATGTGAGATATCTGGCACACATTCAACATAGTATATAAAAACGACAAATTTATATCTCTCCGTGTTTTTTTCCACCAGCATGACTTAACACTTGCGTGCGAGTATGATTTTTATCTAATCAAATCTATCAAACACTTCGAGTTTATTGCAGCACGACTCTGACTGCAGTGCCTTCAACTTCTTTGTCTGTCTGCATGTCTCTCTCTTTCTCTCTTTCTTTTTTTTTTACCAGTATATGGGGGAGTGTGTGTGTGTGTGTGTGTGTAATTGATTTTTTTTTTACATACGTGTATCATCAGATATGATTATTTGCGTCTGGGGACCGATTTTTAACGTCACCATCCGAAAGACGTGACTCAGTTTCGAACCTGCGTCCTCAGCTGAATCAACTGATAACTTTTTTTAAAGACATGACATTGCAAGCCATGTCAAAGGTCATACAAAAAGATGATCTTTGGAATTGTGAGATTAAATCGTTTAGCAGGTGCTTTAAAAACCACATCAAGAAAACAAACTAAAAGGGTTAATTGATAACGCGATCAAAAACTCGTGAATGCAAAAGTATATCAAACGGTAAATTCCACAACATAGATTGTTACGGTTGACCAATCGTTTTTCCTTGTTGTTTTATATAATACCATTCCCCCCCCCCTTAAAAAAAACGAAGTACTGTACAACTCATCAAAATATTGTGTTGATATAATTATATTATTTATGTATTTATGCGTACGTAATGAAGTGGGTACCCAAACATTTATAAATAATTATAATGTGTAACAAGTTCGTCGCCCAATTCAGTACAGAAAATCATTATGATGTAAGAACAGACAAACCCTCACACACAAAAACTATTGTAGGATTGTACATGATTGTGGTATACACTGTATATCATTACACATAATTATTTTGGAAAACATAACGTGTATATCTGTTTGTCTGTTTGGATCATGCACAGACAATGAAATTTGGATGAAAACAATAATATAAATAACTAGCTATGAAGGAATCATTTGATATTTTAACCCGAAGTGTTATAAAGTATTAATGCACTATTAAAATGCAATGCAGACACCTAATGCCTTAAAACTATTTTAATGTAGTCTAGAGATGCTATTAACATGACCTCCAAATAAAAGAGCCATACATGATGGAAATTTTTAATCAAAAGTAAACAAGCATAAAACTAATCTTTCACCCCTTAAAATTCATCAAGGCCTTGGTTTTTATGGAAATGTACACTTGATGTGTCGTAAAAGATATCAAAGTAAATATGCAAAGTACATTTAGGAGAGGAAGGAAAAGAAACGGGTGAGAAAGGCAAATCGAATTGGTAATTTATTGAGGAACTTGCCTCGTGAAACAGCCAAATTATAAAATGGGTGCATACAAGGTTCGGTTGAATGTGCATAATCATGGAAGATAGGTCATCCACATAATCAAAGAAAGGTTATATCATATCATCATTATTGATTTCGATGTATTGAAATCAAAATCAAAGGATTACATTGAATATGCATAATTGATTTAATAGAAAATATGTTTGCTTTATATATCCAGCTACTTTCAGTAATTCATCGCTACATACTGCTTAGGCCTATTTTGACTACAGTGTCTACTAATATTACAAGTGTCTACTAATACTACTACTACTACTATTACTCATTGCTACTACTACTACTACTACTACTACTATTACTATTACTCATTGCTACTACTACTACTACTACTACTACTACTATTACTCATTGCTACTACTACTACTACTACTACTACTACTATTACTCATTGCTACTACTACTACTACTACTACTACTACTACTACTACTACTACTACTACCATTACTCATTGCTACTACTACTACTACTTTTACTATGACTACTACTTCTACTACTACTACTACTACTACTACTACTACTACTACTACTACCATTACTCATTGCTACTACTACTACTACTACTATTTTTACTATGACTACTACTTCTACTACTACTACTACTACTACTACTACTACTACTACTTCTACTACTTCTACTACTTCTACTACTACTACTACTACTACTACTACTACTACTACTACTTCTACTACTTCTACTACTACTTTTACTATTACTACTACCACTCTTGCTCATTGCTACTAATACTACTTTACTACTTCTATTACTACTACTATTACTATTACTACTTCTACTACTACCGTACTACTACTACTATTGCTACTACCGGTACTTCTACTACTACTACTACTACCACTACTACTACTACTACTACTACTACTACTACTACTACTACTACTATTTATCATCATTTGTACCATGGATATGCTAGCGATATTCATATCCATGATTTGTGGTGCCAATAACACTCATCTCCTCGTCATCTTCCCTCTTCTTCTTCTTCTTTTTCTTCTATAAGTTTGTCATGTCTTCCCTCGTCGCCTTTCTTGTGTGACATTCTTCTCTTCCTCCTTCTCTTACTTCTTCTTTTGCTTTTTCTTTACCTCTTCTCCTGTCTATTACCTAAACCACTATCACTCATGACAAGTATCATGTACAAATAAGTGGTAGCTAGCTATCACCCCCTTCAAGGCGAAACAGCGTAGAATCGCTTCAATCTATATTCGCGGTAATTATTTTATTCCTTAGTTGGTGGCCCTATTGATTTCGCTCATCTCTCCAGCCATTACGTGAGCGGTCCGCGCCCAAAGAGAATAGAGAGAGTGGTATAATAATTCCAATGATAGAGCTATTAGAACAGCCGATGACCCATCCTTCCTATTTTAATAGAGGGAAGATTTTCTTCGCTTGGCCACCGACAATAATCACTCCGGGTTTTCGTTAAGGTCGTTCTCATTACCTATACTTGCAAACAATGCATATCATTAATTCATCGATGCTTCATGAAGTCTTGGTCCCAACGGTGCAGTAAATAACTCACAAACGTGCTGCTGTTTTCTTGTTGTTCTTCTTTTCGTCATTGGCGAAACGAAAATTGAACAAAGTTACAGCATTATCTTTAGAATACAAAATTCATGCCCCCGTACTGGTTGAATAATTCTACAGTGTATGTACTTCTGTTGTTGCTGCTGTTGTCAATGATGATAAAACGAAGATTACATTATACCACTGAATTAATTATTTGTTCAGATGTCTGCGTTATTCATTCTCTCACTTTAGGTCAAATTATTAGTGGTATAAATCTTTTAGAGATTATCTAGTAAGATATGAATGGTTGAGGATCTGCTAAATAGCAATGACTAATTTCAAACATATCTATCAAGCAACTAAATCTTGTTTCTAAACAAAGCTTGTCTTACTTGGTGTTCTTTAATATGGCTCTAATTGTGCAACAACTAATTTGGATGTTGTTTTTGGTTGTTTTTAATTACACTCTCATAAGATTGCAATCGTACCTTGGGCTTCCTCTTTACTTGAACTGTGTAAGAGTTTGATTTTTTTTCATATTGATAGCTTGCATACATTCGATCTTTACCTATATTGAAAATAAGCAATAGCAATTTCCTTGTAAATTTAAAAGGAACTCAAGTTGTATGTATGTGTATTAAAACTACTGATTTCGTTTGCTAGTTTACACGTTTTTGTCGACCGAACATTGAAAACAGCATAACGTTTCTCGTTGCAGAATATATTTTCACAATCAGTTTCTATATATGCATACTGTAACAAGTTTTTCTACTTTTACACCATTTCATTTTGGATATTTAAAAAATAATTCCTACCACATGCGATAATAACAAAGATGACGAATTCGCTTCTCTTTATATTAATGACCAATTTGAATCTTAACCAAAAACTAAACTAAAATAATTGTCTACCCTATTTGCTGTCTTAGAAAGCACATTTATATGACGTTAATGAAATTCATATTTTTGGCATAAAATCGTTATCATCTTTCAAGAGTTAGCAGGAACATTAACCGAGCTAGAACACCCATTACTGTATGGAACAGTGTTGACATCCAAATTATGGCCTAACAATGCACGCAATCTTTCAATCCACAACAACGAAGTCAGAATAATTTCTCCCTGGGTTTTTGTGAATAGATTGTCGTGCGAGGCAAGCAATGAAGGTCTCCCAAATCTCATGTGATTTCAATGAAGATTTAACATTTGTGTTGCCTTTTTTGTTGTTGTTATTTAATAATGTGTTACTGTGTTGTTTGCTTGTTGTATGGGTTTCGTTTGTTTGTTTCGGGATATGTTTGTTGGTTTGTTTGTTTGTGTTTTCTTAATCCTCACTTACTCGGCTCTCTAGTTAGGTATTTTCGTTTACATTTATATGCAGTTCTTGGGCCACTCATCTCCAAACATTGTCTCTATTATTGGCGTCTCGATATAATCACATTTCCACTTGTCTGTCTATTTATCTATTCATCTACCCTTTTTATAAAATATATTTTTCGATCTTAATGGAGTATTGAAATAAAAAATAATCTATCTGTATAATATGTACAGCAAACAATCTTCAAGTTGTATACTCTATATGCCTACCGGTTACAGAATTACTGTACACTACGTTTAGCACTTTTCCCAGTTATAGGTAATTAGTAATAGGCGTATCCATTTATGTATTTGCTAAGCAGTATACTATATTTATAACAATGATATGTACATTCAATTTCATTCAAGAATGTCGAGATACTGATATACTGTACAACGCAGATCAGTTACTCCATGTTGTCACATATGGGTTTTGTCCTGCACCTTATCTGACGTTTATCCACAAATAGGTGATATATTCATAGCCTAAACTGTCCCAAATCCCAGTACAAAATAACACTTTTTTTATTCTGAACTTAACTTTGAAGTCATTGAATTACACATTATTATCCAAACCCGCCTCTGGTTCCCTTTTTTTTCAAACCATATACAATTCACTTCTAAGACTTCCAGGGTGAAATATATCGGGGGCGATGAGCGGTTTGGTAATAGAGAACTCAGCCGGACCCCTGGGGATGATTTTGACCGATACGGCTGGCTGCTGTTCCGCAGGTTCGGAAAAGGGTCTCTGAAGTCATATTTTGGGAGGATATTTCGTGTAAGATTCAGACATCATAATATCAGACACCTGTCGCTGTATGTCACGCATGTTGATACGAGATGTCATATTGACAAGATTTACTTGTTGTAGACACCTTCTGACGAATGCCGGACAAGTAAATAACCATATAGATGCAAGCCTAGCCAATGCAAGTTTGTTGGCAGGAAACAAAATTTCGGGATGAATTTCACAATATTTTGTGTAATATCTTAATATCCATAACAAATTGATGTATAACATAGCTTATTTAAGTCAAGAAAAAAAAATCAATTTCTCTTCTTCAATATCATAACTTTTAAATCTGTCAATATATAATTTGTCGTAATTTGAGATGCCATCACATTTGTTTGTTTGTTTGATTATCTAATTTTTAACTTTTCATAAGTATTATCGATTCACAAGGCTAACTACAATTTAATACAAACACGATTTGCTATAAAAAGAAAAGAGACAGAATTAGTAGTGAAATTAGTTTGCCTCTGTACTCAGAAGAAGGCAGGCAATTCAGTATAGTAGATAAAAGAAGCACCCGGTACGATTATATTTGTCCTTTTTTTCGCTCGAAAAAAAATAATCCTTAATACATTTGGGTTGAACTTCATATCGAGAAATAGGATAAACGGATTGAATAGAAGTTAGAACAGTTCAGATAGAACTCCAGTATTTGAATTAGAAATCATCAAGAATCTTGAATATTTAATGTTATTGAAGAGCAATATGTCAAAACAAAAATGTCGTAATACATGGAAATTGATAAGACCGAATGCAAGTTACAAAAAAAAACACGAAAACATAGATAAAGAAATAAATAAGCCGAGGTTTTACGCACCTTGCCGACTGCATGTTGATGAACTTGTATAGTGGTGATGTACAACTAAACTTAGCCAAACTGATAATTCATTTGCTTTGCAACAAGAATTGTATGAACTTCAGCAAAGAGTTGTTTGCTTCCTGTAATTTATGAATATAAACCCAATTCCTTCTCTTAAAAAAAATTAATCTGCTTATATCTATCTTATTTCTTTCTCCTTTTTTTTTTTGGGGGGGGAAGGGGGGAGGGGGGGTACGAAATCTTTTACGGTTTGATAACATGCAACAACAAAAATAATACCTCAAAATATAAGCGAAATATAAAATTTCCTGGCTCTTCTCCTATGGTCAGGATAAATCATTAGCTATTTTATCACCCTGAACTTCTTATCGAAGATACATCACTAGACCTAGTTCCTGGCGTTTAGAATAAGAAAAATACTATCATTAAGGTTGCACGGGCACTTTGAAGATCAAGGAACTAGAGATCATTGACATATATCGATATGGGGTGATTGATTAAAGATTAGAAAATGTCAATTTTACGATCATGTTTTCGTTTACTCCTTTATCATCCTAAAATAAGTTACAAACACAAAACACTGCGATCATTGACACGGGCATGTAAACTGTAAGCCAGATTTTTATTTGGTTGTTTTCTAAAGATGATCACAGTCTCTTCTTTGTTGTCTACTTTTGAAGACTAGACCTGTAGCATGCAAGGCTACGCTTTACGAGGAAGCGCACCAAATAGATACATATGTCATTTTACTTTGAAGCTTGATCGCAAAGGAAAGCTCTGCATTTTCTTTCAAAAGACATAAAGGAAGGCCCCACAGGATTTTGCATCCGACGGTTTCACTATTCGTGTTTTGCTAAACAAAATTATGATGCTATTTGGGTAGGTTGAAATGAGTTTATTCTCATTAAAACCAATCGACATTGCGCTAGCATGGTTGTCCATATAGGCCCTATGCTGTTTCCTGTTATAACAATGATTCCAATCAGTTTTTATATTTATTATGTTAATATAGAGAACTCTTTGCTGATACGCTTTGCGTATTTGTTAAGTCCCATATCATCATCTTTGGTCAATCTAACTCAGTTTCTTTAAAAACGATACGATAAAGAAGACGTGTGTTGCAAAGCGTGATTCAAATTATGTCTCTGTCAGGCCTTGCCGCATTTTTGCTGTGTTTCAAACTAGACGTGTATTCTATCTACAAACTATTTAAGACGTCTTGGGTTAAAGAAATGTGCAATAGAAAACTAAAATATAATATTTACTGTCATTTAAAGATAATAAGACAAAATAATACAACATTTATCTTATTAATACCTCTGACAGTTTTCGGGGATTGGCGAGTTTCTTTTATTTTCCCGCTTGACGCTCCGTTTGGTATCCGACGGTGCGCTTCGGCATGTGTACAACTCTCAATAACAACATTTCGTCCCCCATCTACATGTACCACTCGTAGTTATCCATTGTCTGCGAACAACAAAAAAACAAAATCAAACTTAGGCCCTTGACCTCTTATCAAAATCCTTTTGTCACCCTCTATTTATATTGCAAATTTTCCTGCTGAAAACTCTTTTTGTTTCCTCTTTCTCTCTCTCTTTCATGAAATTCCCTGCTAAATAAACGTCGGTAAAGAGATAACGAGTAGGTGGGGATAGCATTTTGTGTGAGCGGCGACTTTTCAGAATGTTTGATTCCATTTTGACCGGGAGACAAAAGAAAAACCAAATAGCCTCTGGGCGAAAGGCTCAAGTCAAAGTGTATGACAGTTGCCTTGCAATTGTGGAAGTACAAATGTAACTTTCGGACTGGCCTGTTATTGTCGAAGAAAGGGACATCTTGAAATCAACATTTATGTATGGCCTTGCCTATTGATGAATTGCAAATGCCTCCAGTCAGCGCTGTATCTGATCAGGGTGATGGTGGTGGTGGGGGGGGGGGGGGGTGGGGGGGGGGTGGTGAAATTGTTGGCTTTAGTGGTCATTCATTAAAGTTCACATCTATGTTTATTCGATGTCACAAGTTTGCTCGAAGTCTTATGTCATAATCATTAAAGAACAAAAAATCTTACTTTTGTTCATCTATTTATACATAGTGATCACAAAAGAATTAAGGCAATTAGTTTTTAAAAGGATTAAAGTAGGTAATAATTGAAAATTAACGGAACGTAATGAAAATCAGTTCAACATTGCACTTTATTGTACGCCTTGATGGTTGAATGAAATATTTCTTCATATTCTTTTAATCTTTTATCTAGAATTGGGGCAGGGATACTGCTAGTATGCCGTTAAACATGAATTTTATTATTTATTAAACCCCTCCCTCCTAAAAAAACACAACAACAACAAATGGATGTAACAAATTAATCGAAGAATTGTCTATACTGAGAGCCAAAAACGCATTTTTACACCAAAAAAGTGAAATGAAGCTACGGAACACTATCATCCTAGTTTATATTTATGTGCAATAACTTATTAATTTGAAATTTCAGTGTCATGACCTATAGCGTTGCAGATAAATATTTTTTTCTAAAGAGTTTTTTTTTTAAATACATGTTCTGATGAGTCCATTGTACCGCACATTTTATTTTCCTACCCTAATGCACAATACATTTCCCGGATCTTTTGTTTAGGGTAAGGAGTGCTAAATTGAGTGTCCAAAAACTGCCCCCCCCCCCTAGTATCAAACAAAGAGAGATGGAGAAAGAGTTGGAAAGAAGGAGACGGGAGAGGGGAGAGGGCGAGAGTACATTGTAGGTGTGAGAGGGGGAAAGAGGGGGGGGGGTAGGGAAGGAGAGAGAGAGAGAGAGAGAGAGAGAGAGAGATAGCAAGAGAGAAAGGGATCATAATGTTATTAGCGTCAACATGATCCGTCATGATCAGACTCAACATGAAGAGGTGCCTAAAAGTGAGAGAAAATTTCGCGCGCACATGACGGGGTCGTCAGATCATCACGCAGAGACGATTTTTACGTGTCGGCTGCCTCGTATTAAACCCTCTTCTTCAAGTCAATCAAATACATGACAATATGTCAGCAGTATGTTGTCAAATGATCCACCATTTCTGATAGAGAATCAAATGAAAGTGGAAAATAACCCGTCTATTTTTTAAAATTTTATCTATATTTTTCTTACAAAATATATACACTATTCCCCCAATGCTGTCTGAATTTTTTGTTAAATCCTAAACGAATCTCTCATTGAAATGATCGACACCACATTATAATATTTCATGAACAATGATTATGGTATTTCACCGTTAGATGGTTAGAAAACGCACAGTAGAAACAAAAAGAGTATGACATATTTTGCTGGCAAGTTGTTGATGGTATTTTGTTCAACATAGGCTATCAAACAAAATGCATGTATGCATGCATGCAGAATAATACACTCCAAACTCCAAACTCAACATTCTGCTATACCTTCCCATGAAATGATATCGAAAGGTGTGGACCCCATGCAATCAAAGCCTTTTAGTTTAGAAAAACTCAATCAAACCCAGTGGAATATAACAAGATTTCCCTATTTTCTTCTTAAAATGTCTCTGTTGCTCTCCCTTTTCTCTTCCCCTTCTTTCTGTCTCTCTCTCTCTCTCTCTCTCTCTGAGTCTCTCTCTCTTTCTCTCTCTCTCTCTCTCTCTTACTCCCCTTCCTGCAATCAACTTGTTTCTTAATCCATACCTTTTTTTAATGTATATAACAAAAAGTTGAATAATTCCTTATCCAGAACAGATGACATATTTGTATTTTTTTCATTTGGAAAAAAGTGCATAAATAAATAACTTCATCGTTCTACATTATATTAATGTCAATAATAATTGTTATGATATATAGATTCTTTAATAGCGTGTACAATATTTGGGACGATTTTATAACAATACGGTAGCTGTCAAAGAAAAAACATTATCACAAAATATGCAAAAATTATGCATTTGAATTTTCTAATCGGCACTGAATCTGTTTACCTTCTCTACTTTCTTTGAAATGTCACTGTAGAATTGAATGACTCATCAATCTGTTTAAAAAAATGTATCATGTCATATTTCACCTATTACGTCAAATTTTTCTGTTGATTTGACTTTATTTAATTGATTTGATTTCTTATCTCTGTTTCTGTTTGATGGTATATTAAAAGAAAAAGAAACACTTGACAAACGTCTACTTACCCATTTAATGTTATACTTATTCATTTTCATCTGCCTACTATAAATATGCCCTGTATATGATATTATATTCATTTACTTAATAATCTCTATTTATATTATTATTCATTTATATATCCATCTATCGACATTATTTAAATGTTAATTCATATACACCGGTATTATCAATCCATCTTTACTGAATAAATGTGTCGTTTGTCCATCTTGTTCTGAGTCGGCTTATTGTGGGGCTTTCTGAGATCTGTTTATTGATAGGTAGCGAACGAAATAAACGTATCACGGCAGTGGTTTAATTAATTACATTGAGAACACGCAGATTGCCATCTCAAGTCCCATTGAGCAAGTTATAAATGGATAAACTCAAGCCCTGTAATTAGTCCTAACCTAAACCAATATCATCATCCACTAAGAAAACACAATCGAGTTACGCTCTCCCTGACGGTGAAGAGGCCTCATTGAGCTGCTAAGCACGCCTACTCCAGCCCGCTGGCGTAAAGGGAGTTGATGGGGGTGTTGCGAGGAATACGAAATGCACGCCACATCCTCAGCTGAGTACACGCTAACGAGTGGGGCTATCCCCCTTTTCAGCCCAAAATCGTGATTTACGAGAATCTAATCAGCAAATCTGGCGGGAAATGAGCTCTTCACCTTGTCTTATCAGAATCTTAATGAATTACTGGACATGTTGAGCTCTCCATTTTGGTCCATATCAGGCTCTAAGAAATGCCCCCATTCAAGACATTATTGCGACTGTATTATGATCGTAATGATCCTGTTAATAAGTAGACAGGATAAACGTAGATTTTCCAATTTCTAGGAAATGATCCGTACCCCTGCCCCTCCATAAAAAAGGGGAGAAAAAATAAATTCGATTCAACCTGGAATATTCCACTAATCGACATTACATGTTATGACAGACATGCAGAGAATCGCTACACTTTGAATAGTGCCATGATTGTATTGTCAATATAGAGTGGTGCATGTAAATGTGTATTAATGACAAGAATAATCACATGAAATAACAAAGACATGTGATATGGGTCTCATATATGATATAGAAATATTTGTATTTCCTTTTTTTTTCCTTTCTTTTCTTTTCCTTACTATTTGTGGGATGCTACTCGATTGTTTGTAAACAATTTTAGGCGGATTTGGAAAAAATGTTCTAATGTACATAAAGGGACTTAATGTTGTACGAATTTTCTTTTAAAGATCAGCTTTATTTTTGAAATTGTCTAATAAGGTGTTAGAAGGCAGTGGTAGAACAAGTAATAAATAATACAAAGCGTTGATAATGAACTATAAACATATGAATTAAAACAGAACCGAATTATATTCGTTAACGTTGATAAATTGCATAGCTATTAGATCAGGTTCAATTATAATGTCAGGTGTTATATTCGCTTCACAATATCATAATTTTAACAAGATATATTGCATATGATATCAAAGCATATTCGTTCATTATATTTTTAGAGCTGTTCAAGCATTTTTATTTCTACAGCTTGATAACTTGTAAGTATTCATTTAACTTTATTGCAGGATTTTGAATGGGAGTGCGATCGGTTCATTACAACTCAACAAGGCCAGAGACAGAACGTTGCGAAAATAAAGATTCTATTATTATATTGTGCCATAAGTTATGCGTAATGTGTTTGAATTTGGAGAGATGGAGACGGCGATAGCTAGATAGATAAAGAAAGAGAGAGAAAGAGAGAGAGAGAGAGAGATAGGGGAGTAATTGTGAGAAAGACTTAGACAAATATAGAGAGAAAGATAAACACATACAGAGAGGAGAAATAGGGGACATAATTGAGGAGGCTAAAAGAGAGAGAGAGAGAGAGAGAGAGAGAGAGGGAGAAAAAGAGAGAGAGAGAGAGAGAGAGAGAGAGAGAGAGAGAGAGAAGAAGAGAAGAACATAAAATAAGAAAGGCAATTGGAAGAAGATAAAGGGACATGATATGCAATCAAGTGACAAATGTAGGGGTGAAATAAGAAGGGGCAGAGAGCGTTGAGAAAGAAATGTAATTATAATGATGGAGAGAGTGAAAGACGAGGTAATAGGGAAACAGGAGAGAGAGAGAGAAAGAAAGAGAGAGAGAGAGAGAGTGAGAGAGAGAAAGAGAGAGAGAGAAGAGAGAGAGAGAGAGAGAGAGAGAGAGAGAGAGAGAGATTGGTACATTTTAGTTCGGAATACTGGTATAGTATGTGATTGACATTTGGTGGCGACTTTCTCTAATTCTTGTTCATGAATATGCGATTCCCTTTTGAATAGTTGTTCACACCTCCAAACGTATCATTACTGCGTATTACGATGCCTAGGTTAATAATCAATTTGTATCAGAACCAGGAGATACTCTTCATCAGTGCATTACTAGAGATTACTAGAGAAAGTGGATTATCCGTCTTTCAGATAAAAATCAAATCTCAGGCGATGTATGTAGGCCTAGATATTTCTCGACAATGTAGGTACATTAACCCAGCAACTAGCTAGCGCATTGGTAGTTGTCACCATTATCGTTATATTTATTATGGGCATGCGATGTTACTAACTTGTGTTCTTCAATATACGAATCATTGGAATATATTTTATTTTATCTATTTTTTTTATTTTTTTTTAATTATTATTATTATTTTTTTCCCAAATATATATATATTTTTTTTTTGGGGGGGGGGGGGAGGGGGGCGGCAGTCCATGCACCTTCAAATAAGTTACCCGTGCAAACCTTAGTACATGGAAGGAAAACCGGTTCCCATAGTCCTTGTTTTTTAATTTATTTGTTTGTATTACAGATTTATTAATTAACATATTATATTCATATATTTGTTTTCATTATCTTGTAAGATGTTCTGTTTATCAGCATCATAACATAGTTGATGTAAATAAAACCGTATCCGGATACCTAACCCCTGGACATCAACCCCCCGGATAACCACCCCCAGTCAACTACCCTCTAGGACAACTACCCCCTAGGGCAACCACCCTCTAGGACGAATACCCCCAAGGACAACTACCCCCAGACAACCACCCCCAGACAACTATCCCCGGACAACTACCCCCGGACAAAAAAAAACCTAGGATAGTTGTGCGAGAGGTAGTTGTCCTAGAAGATTGTTGTCCTAGGGGGCAGTTTTCCGGGGGCAGTTGTACGGGGTAGTTGTCATAAGGGGTAGTTGTCCTAGGAGGTAGTTTTCCTAGAGGGTAGTTGTCTGGGGGTAGTTGTCCGGGGTAGTTGTCATAGGGGGTACTTGTCCTAGGGGGTAGTTTTCCTAGGGGTTAGTTGTCTGGGGGTAGCTGTCCGGGGTAGTTGTCCTGGGAGTGGTTGTCCTAGAGGGTAGTTTTCCTTGGGGTAGTTGACTGGGGGTGGTTATCCGGGGGTGGATGTTCATGGGGTAGTGTCCTAGAACCAAATAAAACTGGACAATGGGATACAATCAAGAAATACTGAAGCTGAAGCAAGATGAAATATGCAATGTGTAAAGTAATAACTCATCATGATGTTTATCACTTTTAGAAGCTCTGACTTTATTACTACAGAAGGTGAAGAAGGAGAAGGAGAAGTAGAAGAAGGAGAATAAGAAGAAGAAGACAAAGAAGGAAACAAAAAGAACAACAACAACAACTTGAAAACACAAAATGACAGTAGCGTGTTGATTTGTTAGGTATGCTTAATCCATCTTGTTACATGTGATGGCAATGTTCATAAACTGGCCGAATAGGACTGTCGTTCCACCACAGAGTCAATCATGACATCGTCAATAATCATAAGAACGAAATTTGATTGCAGTCATTAGCTGATCAACTACCTGTACGACAAATCTAGATTATAATGATGACAGATTACACGTGATAGTTTGCTAGATGATGTAGAATACAGAAAGGTACAAGCACTGGGACAAGTTGATTACAAGTCGTTTGGTGTCGACGAGTTTGACACCGGTCTTCAATAAGCATTATTCATTTAAAGGATGACTTTAATTGGCTTCGTGCAGCGCTTGGTCAACGAGAGGGGCAGAAAGCCGGTTTCCCGCGCGCCCGGTTTAGATTTCGCTTGTCGGGCACGACACCGCGCACAAACGAGGTGTAGAGGGAATTCCAAAGGGAGGGCGATGCGAATGCAATGCCGCATACAGACACGAAAACAAAACAAGTTTGTCTGATTTGGGATGTAGCAGCAGTCGGAATATCGCACTGTCAAGGGGGAAAGGAGAGAATAGAGATTAAGTTCGTTTGTGATTCATAAATTATTTGTTAATGTTTTTGGCCGCTGCCCGAGGGAGATTGTCTGGCAGTTGGAGTGCATTTTGGTAGGGACGCGGGCGGCATAATTTTTTTCAACAGCGTCATTATACGACGGTTGTCTGCGATGTCAACGTTGTGCTCGGAAAACACTCCCGCCTTCTCTCCACCACCCCTATCTCTTTCTCTCTCCCTCTCTTTCTTTTTCTCTCTCTCTCTCTCTGCGCATGAACCTACATCTTTCCCATTTCCACCATTCCTTTGCACCCTTGTCTTTTCTATATTCACCATCCCAAGTTCCCTTCTGTGTCCCCGTTGATTTTCTCTGCATCTATCTTTCCCTCTCGCTCTCCCTCTCGCTCTCTCTCTCTCTCTGTTTATCTGTCTCTCTCTCTCTCTTTCTCTCTCTCTCTCTCTCTCTCTCTCCTTCTTTCCCCTAGTTCTCTCTTCTACCTCTCTCCCTCCCCGGTACTTTGATCCATCTCCCCTCACCACATACCCATATTGCGAACTGTCCACCAATAATCTTCTTCTACAAGACTGACCATTATGTATCCGATTTTATGCAAAAATTCGACGATTGTTTCTCTATCTTTTGTTGTTTTCCTGCACAGAAACTGGTAGTAAAGGTTTGATCACTTTGTGTATCTGTAAATGTCCTATACCCAGGTTCCGTCGACAGACTTAATATTGTCATCTTTGCTTTCTTTTCAATAACGATTTCCTGGTTCTTTTCTTTCTGAATCATAAGCGCTGTATCCGTGGCGACATAAAACATGTTGAATATTTCAAGAGCACCTGTAAGCGTCTTAATGCCGTCTCTGCTTTGTCTGTGTTTCTTACCTATATCTCTGCTCTACATTCTTAGAGACTTTCAGTCTTTCGCTTTTTATTGCCCTTAAGTGATATATTATGATGTATTATTTAAGAATGACTTAATAAACCTGATGCGTCAAACATGCCAATGGCAGCGCAAACGTGGACTATGAAATTAATTTTGCGGTTCTGTATAGCATTTTCAAACCTTATTCATGTCTTTGATTACATGGAAATAGGGTGGAGAATTTCTAACAAAATCTCACAATGCTATGACAGCTGAAATACATGCATGTAGGCTATAACCAATATGAATCAAAACGGACGGTAAATTATAACATGAACATAATGGGGGACAATTCAACACCATTCGGGTGTTTACCCAATAATATATGTTGTTAATCACATGAGTAGCCTTTATTTTTTATGACCAACAGGTCTAGTCTAATGCTCCGTAATGTCAAGCTATCGTCTCACCCGAAGGCTCTCCGAGAGACAGACTAGGGGGTATTACTTGATGGGACTACGGGTTTGCTGGGTACATACTTGCACACCTATTAATGGTATTTTCACTAAGTCGGTGTCAGCGAATTATGGCCTATTGCACATGGAAACTGACGACCATCTCCCTTTAACTTCATGACGCTTGTTGTTTGCATATTACCAGTGTAACCAGGAGATGCAACATAATAATGTTATATTATGTTAGATCTAGTGGATCACTTTTGACACACATCGCAAAGGTTATATCGAAATTAATATTTTGTGGTCAAATAATTCTTTCACCTTACTCTGGGGGTGTTGCTAGCACATAATAAATGGTGGTAGCCGACAATACAAAAGTGACACTGTGAACAAGTGAAAGTGCCTTATGGTCATGGTGATTATGACTTGGCAGATAACAATAAATTGTTATGGTTATAAATTAAGATGGGAAATCTGGGCCCAGTCTAATAAAGAGTTGCAAATGGTCCAATGCAATTGCAAGACCTCCAATCCATCGTAAGTTTGCAGTCTCCTATCTCTTATGTACATAGTTGCAATGATATGTACTACAAATAATATCAACTCTTTATAAGACGGGGCCCTGAATTTGTTGAAGTGTTGGCACACCCATCATCATCTCCTCGTGCCCCCCCCCCCCCCTCTCAGCGCCCCTACCCATGATTACCGAGCTGCTAAGGCAGGCCGGAGGTAGATACTAAAACCCAAGGTCCCTTCAAATAACATACTCTAGAATGAAGGATATAAGGGATGAGAGATTTGGGGTTAAAGGAACACTGCCCTTGTAACGGATTTAATTTACTTTTGAAAAATGAAAACTGGTTTTAATTATGATGCAAGCAAGTGTAGAAGTATACATGTATACAGCCCTGTACAAAAAATTGGGGCCCTTTTTAAATGATACTTTCAGTATTGTTGCTTAAATTACAGGCACTTGATACCAGAAAAGTATAATATGTTAATGTTTACAAAGCAATTATTTCTTCTGTTATTTCTGCTTTTATTTTTAAAGGAGATTTTATTTATTAAAGCCAAGGTAAATTAACTCCTTTTTACGTAGGTGCATCATCATACTTGGAACGAAATATGTTTTGCAGTACCTGACCAAACAAACCGGATTACATATACTTGACATAGCCTACAAATATTTCACAGTTCAGTCAGTATCGTACATAACTATGACTAAATATCATATACATTTTGAATCGAATCGAAATATGCACAATTTCCAGATTTTCATATCATAAATATTGAAAATGACAAAGAGTAAATCTACTGAAGGTGTGACTGTCTTATATTAACATTTGTATCAAAATCTTGTCAGAATACTTAACATGCTCAAGAAGTTGTGTGTGTGTGGGGGGGGGGGGGGGGTCAGAAAACGTAGATAACAAACCAGGTATTTTTCATCAGTCAGACCAAGGTAGAGCAAAACAAAAATTGAAGTGAAAGTTGATACCTTTAAAACCATCTTCCAAAAGATGACATTCACATCGTCATGTAATGCGTTACATGTGCGCCCGTTTCTTGGGCGGCCGCGACTTTTCACCTAGTAAAAAAGGTGCGCTTGGGCGGCGCGGCGGCGAACTTCAGAGGCATAGTTCGACGGCAGTAAGTCTGGCACGCAAGGTCGTCCCCGTGTTTTATCCTCGTGATATATTGTCTCTCAGGTGCGTCGAATGGTATGGCGATTGGGGTGGCCATGGGGTACATCAAATCTCCCCGTGTGTGTCCGTCCAGGGTTTTGTTGAAAGCCTAACTCACCTGGGGTGGTGTTTGATTGTTATTTCGTCCTTTTTTCCTTGTCATCGCCTTCTCTTTATTGATCCATCTCCATCGCAAAGTCATTTTTACTGACCTGCTGACGTAGGAGGAAGGATAAAAGTCGTTAATATTACAATCATGTAATAAGATGTATCCCAGAGCCTAAACGAAAGTTGAATAAAAGAAAATCCACATATCCCGGCTAACTAAAGTTTATTTTTGTCTCAATCGAAAAGAAAACATAAGGTGTACAGGTGTAGCCTATTTCACCCAACTAAATAGAATGAATCCGAATATAGGAATATATTAACATCAATAATTATATATGAGAGAATTTGACAAAGCTGGAAAATTATAAATGAAACCCTAAGGAAAAAGAGGAAGATACATCTAAATGTAATATTAACAATTAGGGACAAACAATTCCCGACTCAAAACTATATAGCTAATTGTTTCAATTAGTGCATTGTACATGTTGGTCCTAATTAGGCATCAAAAACAAATTCTAATCATACAGATGAATATGTAGAATATCTCGAAATAAATGTGATAAACCACTTTCTGCATGCCTACAGATGGGATTGAAGATTTGAATATTGTTAAGTTCTTGAAGATAAGTCATTCAAGTCGTCATGATGATATGAGTACGGATCTTGTTTAAACAAGTTGCAGGAAGTATAATAACGCCATTAGTACATATTTTAATTTATCCCTTTTTTCCAGACGCATTCATTTCATAATAGCAAGAATTATTCCAATCTACAAAGAAAGAGGACTCGTCGCTACTTGCTATTTTTTAATTACAGACCTGACTATGGGACTTTTTACCATGTTTTCCCCTCTACCATGATCAATATGGTTGTAGAAAATCCAAGTCAACTAAATAAGAATTAGTGCAACTAATTATCAAATGCCTTAGCTGATTGTAATCATGCTATCGGCGTCACGGTATTCATGGTTTTGAGCAAGGCATTGACACTCTTGACCATACTAGACTTATACGTAAAATTATGGATTGAGGGGGTGTTGCAATACTGTTGTTTAAAAACTATTTAGTGAATAGAAAACAATTTGTATATTTGGATTCAACTGAATCACACTTACTTTCTATAAAATGCGGGGTATATACCGCAAGGTTGAATCCCTGCCATTGTTATATTTGCTATATATTTTATAAGTGATATTTGTTAATCATCAAATGCATAACAATATACATTATTTGCCTTGTAAGCAATGACCTTAAACAAGACATCCGTTAGAGAGTTGCCTCTCTATTTGTGGGTATGTTCCTTGAAATGCACTCCCGGTAACAGTTGTCGGTGTGACAGCAGATTTAGTTCACTTGGTGGGTTTGGGACCGTCACCCATCCGCCCGACGTACCTGGTGCCCTTGACGAAATGAACAGTCCCTATCACGAAATTATATTATATAATATAATATCATGTGAGAAACTTATAACTTTTCTGTTTTGTAAGAATTGTTCTGTAATATGATTATGTGCAAATATATATTCACATAATTATGTACTACTATTAGAAGTATCATCAGTAGTAGAAGTAGCAGTAGTAATACATGTACATAGTAGTTGTAGCAGTAGATGTAGCAGTAGTAGTAGTAGAAGTAGTAGTAGTAATAGTGCTAAAAGTAGTAGTTGTTGTTGTTGTCGTTGCTGTTGTTAATGTTGTTAATGTTGGTGATGATAATTATGATGATGATGATGATGATGATGATGAATTAGATCGAGGTTCGACAATCAACGTCAAAAAAATCCTTCAGAAGCTTTGGTAAATGTATTCCCGATGAGTAATGATAAACCGGCACCATATATCAATCCCCCGAATATGGTGATACATGTAGTACCAAATCGGGAAAGGAACCGTATCTCCCGTGAGATCAAAGCCAAAGTTGGTAGATTATCAAATTACAAATGAAATCACAAATTGTGTATCATATTTTTTGGTAATAACATCAGGATATCAACGAAAACAGAACGATATTAATACGCCCTCAGCGCCAAAAAAGAGCTAAAATGCGCACAGAAAAAGTGCACGCAGCATTCATCAATCTTTGGGCGGAACGGAATTGGACATCGCGTGACAGAATAGTGCGTCGCGCACTTTTTGATCGCGCGTGATCTTTTCTAAAGAAGAATTCGCAATATTTTATGCTTTTAATTTTTTTGGATCTTCCTCTCTCCTCTGATCTGCTGATGAATAGGATTGTTTTCATCTGGATGGACACGACTGACTAGGAACACACAAATGGGTTTCGTGAGGTTTACAGACCCTACCGGGTGATTATTCTGCATGTATTGAGTGTTTGAAAGAGTACATTCATGTACGATTTACACGACGCATTGGAGCCTTGCTCCTTTTTCAAAGAACTTGCCCCACGTGTCTCAATACCGTAGTCAAATGCATAAAAGGCTTGGTATCTATTCAACACGGAGTGTCCCTCTAAAGCAGGCATAAATGCTTGCCGGCAAGCAGTATTTGGACATTATGGCCCTCGTTGGCTACACATAATGATACACGAGGAACTAGACAAAACCATAGATCACCAACAAACCGTCAGAGTCGGTTTGGAACCCAGTATTTTCCTTTTAACGCTGTTTCTATTTTTAGAAGCGTAACAAAGCAATTTGGTAAGAAAATATCGCATGCATGACAGTATAAATGCTCTCATTTAATTTTCAACACTTTTGCTGGTAAGAAAGCTAATCAGTAAATAAACCTCAACAGCTTAATGATCCCCAAACGTGAAGGTCCAAGGTTCGAAGTTCATAAAGCGCGCTGGCCACACCCGGGACTTTGGGCCACACTTAAACCGCTTGTTGTCTCAGGGAGATGTGAATTTACTTTTCGTGGTGTTCCAGCTCTCTGAGCTACCTTATTTAAATTGGTCCAGGGTTTAATCCTATAAATCGCGTCTTTCAGGGGGGGGGGTGTTAAGATGCTTTCCCTAGACGGTTGTCATTAGATCTCATAATTTGATTCACGCCAACCATGCCAAATTACATTTACACACATGAACATACGTGCAGCACCCTCAAAACTATTATAGGCCTTAGACAAATAAAGCCGCGAAATTTCGTTTCAACATTTCAATCCCATTCTACTCAAAGCGTAGGGCTGCTAGGTTGTCAGTTATATGAAGGATATATAATGATTATGTTCTTTTTAATCTGATCATTTGAGTTGATTTTTCAGAAGCATCGAGAAAAAAAATTGGCAATAGACCAAAATCTCGTTCATTTTCTCTGTTTGAATAATTGCTCCATGATAATAGCTACTCCCTGAACCGATAAAAACCCTCAAGCACATTTCAATGTCAAGGCTTTCATGATGGCAATGTTTGTATTAATACTATGCTAACAAAACATTCAAGTTCGACTCAGGTCAATCAGTAATATAATCTACTCACGAAATGCTGTGCATAAAGATGAAATCATTCAAGCATCCTTTTTTTGTTGAAGTGTTATATCATCATTTTCCATAGTCAAAAGTGATGATCCTCAACCTTTAATACTGGAAACTATACATTTTTTGCGACATGTAACCTGAGCATATTGTTTTCTTTCGCGGATAGAAACATTAACGAACTGCAAACATCCAAAGTCTCGAAGCAGACGCGAATCTCGGCGTCTCGCAAAATTAGCCCATCTCAGACTACATGCAACCTTCTATAGCTTATCATTTGAGAATATAAAAAATATATTATATTTCTGAGAAAATAATGGAAGAAAAAAAAGGATTTTGTAATTTACTACTTACTACGGTACTTTTTCCCCAACATTTTGAATTATAAACATGATTAAGGGCTGAAAGAAACTTCAGTGACAACTTACTACAAAAACCGCGAATAGTTCTGTTTGACCGTGGGGTTTGACAGTCTGCACGTGCGTGGGAGTAGGTGGTGGCAAAGGAACAAACAAATAAGAAAAGATAAAAGTCCTACGCATGTATATCGGCATCCCAGCAAAGACATATTTCACAGCATAATCGGGATTTTGATGCTTTGATCAGTCGTCGAGGCGCCAGAAAACGATGTGTGCAAAAGTCTTTTCCCTATCTGTGGTCAGATAGACAGAGAGAGAGACATACAGAGAGAGAGAGAGAGAGAGAGAGAGAGAGAGAGAGAGGGAGAGGTGGTTAAGAGGGAGGGAGAGGTAGATATAGAGCTGAGAAAGGATGATAAAACTTACTATAATATGTTTTGAATTCTTAATAGGCATACATATTTTTTTCACAGAGATAGATAGATAGAGAGAGAGAGAGAGAGAGAGAGATTGTGAAAAAGAGAGATGAAAATATAGTTATCATTATGAATATTTTACCTCTTATCAATAACCGAACGCATAATTCGTATGTAGCCTATACATGCAATACGGATTCATGTACGATTAGGTCGCTTGATGAATTGTGTCCCTTTGGTTTATTAATTTATCATAAACCACAGATCGAGTTTCATTGTAAACATATTTTGTAAATATTTCCATCCATAAAATGCGTTATTCTACTACGAATGTGATATTTATACCCCTTGCAGTATTTTTCTATGCATCCATGCCAGAGTCTTTGACAGAGCAACTACACGCCTGTTGGTTTTGCATTGTGACGTATAGGACACTGGCGGATACCTATATGAAAGCTTGGCGGGTTGTGTGTGTATAATTATAGAAAGCTTCTTTTCGGTCGGATGACCGTACGTTCAGTGGCTCGATGCGAGGGTGAGCCCGCGAAAGGTTCGGTTCGGTGAGTTGCACTACCTCCAGGCTTGGAAGGGCCCAACGGGCAGAAGGATTGGTAACATTTTGAATACCAAGTATGGCAAATCTCTCTCTCTCTCTGTGATTCACGTCCCCCCCTCTACCCCCTCTCCCCCTCCCATCACCTCTCAGTCTTTTCTGTTTCTTTTCTTCTTTATGTTCTTAATTATATTTCATATTTCTTTCTTTCTCGGTCACTCCTTGTCTCATCCTCTCTCTTTATGTATATTTCTTCTTTCTTTAGCTTCTTTCGATCCCTGTTCCTCTTCATATTTACTATCCTTTGCCCTCTCTCAATCTCCCTTACGTTCACCCATTTTTCATTTTCAATTTCCTCTCCCCCCCCATCTCTCTCTCTCTCTCTCTCTCTCTCCTATATTGTCTATCTCTTTCGCTTCCTTTCCCTTCTCTTCATATTTGTTCTTGCCTCTCTCGTCCGTTTCTATATCTTTCTCTGCAAGATATATGTCCGTATTATATTCGAATATCTCTCCCTGTCCCTTCCTGTCAGTCTCTATATCTCCTGCATGTATTTCCTCCTTCTCTCTCTCTCTCTCTCTCTCTCTCTCTCTCTATCTCTATTTATCTATCTCCCTTTCTTTCTCCCGTGTAATGTTGATTTTCTATCTCTTTCTCTTTCTGTTCGCAGACGTTGAACTTTACAGCAATACAATAACACAACAACATGCATGGAACTCTTTTAAAGGGATGAAACACAAATTTTTGTTCTGCTTTGATAACTCTGTTGATTGCCGTGATAAATGGATGCACACAGCTGGACACTGACTTTTTAAAGGCAATACCGTGTGAATAATAGATATTGAATTTCGAGATAGTAATATTCGTGGTAACAGACTATTCATGAGTACGAGAGGATGGTGGGTGGGGCCATGCAGGTGCCGCAGCCCAAAGAGTGTTGAAACTAGGAATATTTGGGGCAACAGTCGCTTCATATTTGGGGAGCGAGACAGGCTTTTTTTGTACATTATTCCATGCCTTATCTACATTCTTGAATAGCAACTTGTCAGCATACAGAAAATTATGTCTCGCACTACAAGTGGATAAGCCCCTAAAAATGTGTTTCTCTTATCATTTGCTTTGCTTTGCTCCCTCACAAAATTTGAAACGCTGGAACTTGATGCTCGGTTAAATAAGCCAATATCGTCAAAAAAATATATACTTGTATTTACTTGGCAGCTTTTGCAATACATGATACTTACATAAAGTGAGTGACAATTACATGTGACTGCACTTTGTATCCCAATTTTGTATGGCAAAATGCATTCACTAATCACAATGTACGTGCTTTTGTATCAATGCTCGAATTAAATTATTATTTATATTCGTAAACATGGCGAACATACGAAATTGTTTCATTATTCTTTTTTTGTAATTCTCCCTAACATTTACTGTAAATAAGCTTTCATATTGATACTCTAATTTTAATGTTCTCTAGAATTTTCAATACATTCGATTGCAAAATAGACAGGTTTGATTTGACAAAAATAACAGATACCTTTAAAATAATATTATAGAAGAAAGGCATTGTTATTATCATGCCTAACGCACAAACTGTATACGGAAGCTATTCTCTGTAGAATCAGGATATGCAGTACAATTTACCAAATACGGTTTTCATGGAATGCAACTCATTTCTGAAATATGAGTCTGCTTATTCTCGTACAAAAAAAGAAAAAAAGTTAATGTGTATATTTTCATTGGGTCTAATATCGGACCAAAATAGAGTAATTGAAGTAGTCGTCACATTGTAATGATCATTTGCTACGACGAATCCTTTACTCAACGACGAAACAGATGAGCCTCTGCATTTATAAATACTGTATGTCTCGTGTAGTTTGCCTTCTAAAAAGAAACATTATTTGTATGTAAAGCGAATTTATAATCACACTATACCGAAACTTATAGTATATATATATAATTATATGTATACACCGTCTTCTCTATTCTCCTCTTTACCCTTTCTCTCTCTCTCTCTCTCTCTCTCTCTCTCTCTCTCGTCTCTTTCTCTCTCTCTCTCTCTCTCTCTCTCTCCCTTTCTCTCTCTTTCTCTCTCTGTCTATCTCTCTCCCTCTCCCATTATGTTTCAATGCTCTCTTTCATTTCCTTCACATCCCACGCACGTCTTCCCCTAACCTCTGTGTCTCCTTTATAACCGAGCAGAGATATTCACTTTATTCATCCATGCGTCTTCATCATCTTTCATTTTCATCTCTTCGGGTCTAAACCCCAACCCCAACATGACTAGACAATAAATGTTGATATCATGCTTTTGTCTCTCCGTTGTTTCTAAATTTCTGAATGGGATAATGTACCCCTCCCCCTTCTCCATTTAGATTTCCTTTTTTATTCGGAAATTCTAAAACCAGACTCAAGCATGTTTACGCATCAAGCGCGGCCTGCACCCTCCAAACGAATTTCCAATAATTATAGGTCTATTTCCCCCTCTCTGTCTCTCTGACTCTATCCCTCTATCTCTACCTCTCCCATATTACTATACCTTTCAGCTTTCTCGTCTGCTCTCTACGGATGCCTGTGATGTGACTCTCTCTCTTTCTCTTTCTCTGTAGCCCTCTCTACCAGCATCTCCCTATCTCGTCCCCTCCAATAACTCTCTCTCTCCCTTTCTCTCTTCCCCTCACGCTTCCTATTTCATTGAGAATCTCGATGGCGCCAGTTAAAATTGCTTGATAAGTGGTATATTGCACTGTGTGGCGTACACGGGCTTGACCCCGCTTCCACCAATCCGAAAGAAGCGCGCACACTGCCTGCATTAACAATACCCCCTCACTCTCACACACACAATGAACGCGCACGGAAACCAACAAAAACCCTCAGTCATTCCCACGAATTATATATTCAACGTTTTTGAGGGAGGAACTCAAGATATTTTAGTCTAACGAGTTTCTTTCAGTTAATGTTGTAAATTGAGAGATAGATGGCAAGGAGCACTGTCTTTGTTTTCAATTAAGGTTTTTTTTTATTACCTACACACGGAGCGCTTTCTCATTCTTGGCGTTAAATAATCATGCGTTTTCTACCGGCTGCCTGATTAGGGATGTTAAACTGTCACGTTCGTTCTGCATCCTTTATACAATCCTCTTCCATATATGTAACCTTATCTCAAATTATTCATTTCTGTAATCCATTAAGAAAGTAAAAAACACTTGCAAGCCACGAAACTTTGCACAAAAGAAGTTACTTTTGACAAAAACATCTTTGTATTTTTTTTCATTTGTTATACTTTTGAAGGTGCTTTGTCTCTGTTTGTACACGTCTGACAAGCTTATTTTTCAATTATCACTATATGGAGAGATCGCGTGATGCTAAAAGTCTTTGTATATCTTATTTTAGTTCTTCAAATTACGTCTTGAATACCAATGGAATCCTTATGAAAAGCGCTAGATCAGATGGATATTGTTCATTTAAAAACTCCTCTTCCAGTCAAATCTGTGTGCGTATGTTTTTACACGCTGTGCTTAATTTCACACCCATTTTTGCTTTTTTTTTCAATTTTCAAATCACCAATGTGCAATAAATTATTACGATCAAGTACAAATAACTTAAAATGATTACTAACGTTTGATATGAATTCAAATTTTCTTTCAGCTATGATCTTATTTCTCAAGGGGTTTAACATTGATTTGAAGAAAAACAAATGTTGGATGTTAATTTAGATCTGGTGCATACATAGATTTGCAAAATGATTAAAATCAATATATGAGTAATATAATCAGCAAAGTAGGTATTCATGAATGTGATCTTTCTCACAGCGAGATAAAGGTAGATTCTTAGTGTATTAAGATGGATGCTATTTGCATGATATAACTAGCCTACAATCTAGGACTGTATTAATACGTTTCTTTGGACAAGAAAGCGATCGTGGACAGCTGTAGTTTGTTTTTCTCAACATAAACATAATTCATAATTATTTCTATTTTATTAAAAATATGCACAATATAAACTTTCAAACGAACAAAGAATAAAGGAAAAATGAGTAGACATAAAAATAGGGTTACCCTTCAAGTTCATATGGACGTGTTTATTTGCTTGGTCTTTGGTAAATACTTCTATAGATTCGGTGACAAAATGAAAAGCCATTCGACTGGTCTGTGACGGACACCTATTGTGTAGTACTACTAAGGTCATCACCATTGCCTTTAGGCAGATTAGTCGGTTCTATCAGAATATTTGTGGGATTATCTGTCTCAAAAATCACAAAAACGACCCTTTTCAAAAAACACGATACAGTTAAACAAGGAACTACTATTTACACACATCTATATATATTTTTTTCAAACAGGGAAACATTTAAGAAATGATAATGGCACATCGTGTACTTTCGTTTTCTTGTTAACAGTTATTCTGTTTAAATCAATGCAATGTTGTGTAAAGAACTACCCTTAGCAAATCGTTCTTTTCTTAACCATACCACAACAAAATGTTCCTGTTGTCGTAATATTTGTGTACATCCATTTCATTACAATATGCGTGCAGCAATTTCATATCATTCGTCAAAAAATGCGTCTATAAACGCTTGAAAAACTGGCAAATTTAAATTAATTTTGTTATTTATACATACAGATATAAATCTAATTGTGACAAGTTTGGCAATTCGTCTAAATATCTGGTGAACTTCAATGAAAAAACAAAAAAACAATAGAGATTTAAGAATGAGGTATATTCAGTTTCCATGACATCATTGAGAAAATACACACTATTAATAATTACTGATTTTGTTAAAAGTCACATTCAAGGATATTAAAATACAACATCATCACATCCTTGACACACTCATAGAGAAAAATAGTTTTAAAAAGAATCAATTATCCACAGTGGCTAGTGAATATAATTGACCCATGGGTTAAAATATTTCGTATTATATCACCTCCTTTCCATTTTCCTTCAAAAGAACAATTGCGAGTAGAATATTGACAATTCAATACATTAAACAAATTCAATTAATTGATTAAATCATTATGTCTCTGTCATTTGTATTTCCTGCATATTTATTCCCAAAACTCATTGATTCTCCACTCGATTGAATAAAAACCACCTGACGTGCATCCAAATGCAGATACATATTGAAGAAAATATTGACCTGCAACCTAAGCGTATTACCATTGTTATAGGTAAAAATACACATTACTTCCAAAAGGATAAACTGCTATAAGAGAAAGTATTGGATATAGCACGGTATTGCAAATATCTATATCAAATGAATACTTGAAAACAACATAATCTATTCATTTATTTCATATTACGTCATATAGGAGAGTAGATTCGAGATTTGTTTTAAATACCGGACTGATCCAAGCATGAAGTTAAGACTTCAAATTCACTTAAGGTCATATTCGTTGAGGAAATATAAACATTGTATTACATGGAGAAGAAATAAATCGAACAAATGCTCGATAAAATAAAAGTTATCTATTCGCATTTTTATTCAAATAACGGTTTCTTTCACGACATGAAAGTTTATTCTTAGAATGAGTTAATTGCTTTATAACCCTTAAACAGGGTGATGAAAGGAGGAAGAACAAAATACTCAGACGTAACCGACACAAACTCTTCCTTCAATATATTTACCCCCCCCCCCCCCGTATTAACATGTTCTTGAATTGTGCTTATGTTACTCTTTAAACACTATATTATTGTTATCTGAAAGTTGTTTGTAAGATGTGAAAAATAATACTGGGGAAAAAAATGTTCATTTCAAACTGAATTGAACATATAGGTAGATGTTCAGCGTTGACACGAGAAAGAAGCATTCTATAACGATGTGCGTCCAGATAATTCAACACGGAAAGAAGAAAGGCAAAACATCTTTGAACGGCAGAGTTGTACCAAGTGAAAATGCATTATTTCGTTATAATTATCATATTTCTGGACTGGACTTTGTCAATTGTTGTACTTGTGCAAATTTAAGTCCATAAAGCGTGCCTACAACAGAAGAGAAGCCACTAAGGGAGGGATGAGATTGGAAAGGCACATTTAAAAGACGTCGGTTTCTCAAAAGTGCAGAGATAAAGGAAGTGTGTTATTAGGAGACCAGGAAGAAATAGGACATTGGTGATTAAAAAAAGAAAATCATAATGTAGTCTCTTTCATATCATCCGAAAGATGTATTTAGATACGGTCGCTTCTTTAACCGGACATGTCCAAGGCAACAGCTTCGTACAAGTAAATAAAGTAATTAACATAAAAGCATTTTTTTTTAGTGTGTGGAATAATACGAATTTCAAGAAACGTAAGTGAAAAGTAGATACATTAAACGTGACTAACAATGGGATAAATCCAAGATGGCTGGAAATGATTATCATCAACACTTATAAATCAGGCGCAACTCAACGCTTTGTCAAATCCAGTTTCTTTCAAGTGGACACGGCAAAGTCCGCTGTATTCACGTTTCCACTCCTTCAGAGAAACGCACGAATACACCTTGAATTATCCATTGAGAAGATGGCTGAAGATAGGAATAATTAATGCAAGTCTCCCCGCTTTTAATTAAACAGGATCTGTTCTTGCCATTACATGTATTTGTTTCATTCATATGATATGACGATTATTTAATCAGATGATATAAACCCTAAAGCCACTAATTTGCAGTGGTGATGCTTCCAGGACATCTCAAAAATGTTTCTATATCAGCACGATTAAAAATAGTTTGTGCCGCTACTTATGAATAAGCTCACTTGTACACACATATACACACACACGCGCAGAGAGAAAGATAGATTGTCCGATATATTTGTTTCGACGTCGATGCCACATCGGTGCTTTCATCGAAGCTGTGGTTGATGACCAACTGAGGGATGTGACGTGTTAATCGCAACGGGTAACGGGTGGTGATTATGGTGGTGGTGATTGTGTTGATGGTGATGGTGCTGCTGCTGCTGTTGATGCTGTGAGGAACTCGATTGCGACATCGTAGAAGCCGACGATGTCGACGATGTTGATGAGGTGGATGAGGTGGTAGATGAGGTATGCGATGAGCCTTCAGCCGACTTCTTCTTTGTCGATTGGGTCTTTTCTTTGTCGTTCAGTTTTTTCATCTTCATTCGCCTGTTCTGGAACCAGATTTTGACCTGGCGTTCGGTGAGGTCGAGAGCCTGTGAGAGCTTCGAGCGACGATCTCGGGTCAAGTACATGTTAGTTGTGAACTCCTTCTCTAGTTCGTAGATCTGTAACTTGGAGTATGGACGGCGTTTCGTTCTTCGAGGGGTCGTTGTGAAGGTTGCAAGAAGACTACACGATGATGCGCCTCCTGAAGAAAAAAAAGTAGAGAAACAAAAAATATTTGAGTTTCGTTATCTTTGTAGCATTTTAGAGTTAAATATATGACGATGCATTGAATCCGTTCATAAAGAAGTACTTCGAATATGTTTTTTTAATGCAAATTTTCAGAGAGAGAGAGAGGGGTGAAAACACTCTCCTATCTCTCTCTCTCTCTCTCTCTCTCTCTTTGTAGCATTTTAGAGTTAAATATATGACGATGCATTGAATCCGTTCATAAAGAAGTACTTCGAATATGTTTTTTTAATGCAAATTTTCAGAGAGAGAGAGGGGTGAAAACACTCTCCTCTCTCTCTCTCTCTCTCTCTCTCTCTCTACCATCTCTTTCTGAATTATCTGCAGACCCTTACATAGAATTCCCTCAATAGCCTATAATTAACATTTTTTGGTCGTGGTTGTTATTTCTGGCAGTTTCATTTTCTTGGGCTTGAAAAAAACAAACCTGCTCGATTCCCCCACTCCACCCTTCCTTTATCTCTTCTTCAACAGTCTCATTCACTTTGGGTGTCCAAGAGTCAAATCCGATAATTCATTTACGTAATGGATGCACCCGTTAAACAGAGACAAGTTGTTATTTATTCAAAACTATTTACTAACTGCAGTCTGTTGCTCGACAGTCGACACACTACCCGGCGTTTTGTTTTGGGGGCCGCGGTACGCCACGATGTCACGAAGGGCACCGCTTAGAAAATTAGACTTCAAATATTAATTTCTGAATTAATTGCAACCAAAAACGATTCGGGTTTGGTAAAAACATGGCCTCGCCCGTGACTTGATATAGGTCATCGGGTTTAATTATTACAAAAGCATTCAAAAAAAATAAGCGGGGAGTAATACAAGCCTTGTAGATGGCCACTTGCTCTTCATTTACATTTAACATGTTTAATGCCACGTCTGTATGATGTAGTTTAAAGCAACAAGATGTTATACTGGCTATTTCATCATCTAATTAAAATGAGTTTCTTTCTTTTTGAAAACAAGAGGCATGTCTAGCTTTTAGTGTAAATAGTCTATACAGATAAAATATTATCCCGAGGTTTGTGGAAGAAGTTTCTCCTTTGTCTACTATCATCTTACTCTGGTCAATTTAAAAGGGGATTTCCTTCAGTAAAAAAATTAATAAAGAATAATAGATTCGTCAGAACCAACATCCTAAAATATTAATATAAAGGGATTTCTATATTTAAGACCTTAAATATGTTTTCAAGAATGCAACAGTTGCTTTTTGGAATATAATAAACAGATGATTATAGGATACAAAATAAAATGTTGAAATAACAATTTACATAAGCATAAGAAATAACAAATTTAATGTGTACTTGTTCATATTAATTGTTGTAAAGCATTTTCGTCGGAGTTCCCTCTCACTTTGGTTGTGTTTCATTGAATTGTCGAATATGTCCAAACAAACTTCTTAAATGTTATGTTTGCATAAATAAGATATGAACAGATAATCATTTTCAATACAGTATATTCCTTATTTTCATAGTCAAAGTAGATCATAATAACTTTATTTCCAATTTTATTTTATTTTCAATGTATTTGTCTACTAAGTTATGCTCATTCATAATGAGGTGCTGTTCTTTCTCTACAATATCTTAATTTTTTGAAGTAACCTAAATGTACTACATTTAAACAAAAGGCCTTTTTTGGGAGGTGCTGGAGATTCTTCGTAAAAACGGGCCTTTTCAAGGAGCCTAGCTTTTGTCGTTATCTATTGTTGTTTCTGCTGTTTCGCTTCACTCTATTAAATTTGAAATGGAATTCTATCACTAAGGTTTAATATTTTCATTTTGTTATGATTTTGTAATATTTTAATGATTGTCCGTTTTTGTCAAGGTGCAAATAGATTATTTCGATTTCAGTTTATTGTCATATAATTCCATATATGTAGTTCTTTATTTCTATGCTACAGGGGTATGCAACTATATTTAGCACGATCGCATCTTTTCCAATTATCGACTTATGGGCAATTTCAATACTCTATTGTATGTCCAATAGAAATCAAGTTCGAATTACGTAATATGTCATTGTCATGATCGCTCATTTCAATAAATGACACACATGACTATTGAAAGTGTCTTAAAGGTTGATTTCTGTCTTCAAAAGGAGTAGCTATCATGTTAATTATATAGCCATCAACATGTGAATAAGCTGAGGAAGCGAGACATAGACAAGCCTTAATAAAACTAGATATATTGTATGAATAAAGTACTACGTACTTTCAGGATAAGCAATTCATGATGTCATTCACTCTGTAACAAGTTCAACATGTCTGGGATTAAAAAACTGACTTTTTCACCAAGTTTAGTTTATGCATGAAATACCCCCATACTTCCAATAAAGATAATGAAGAAATCTAAAGGGAAAGATACCATCTGAATCATGAATTGCGATGCTTGTCTACCGGCATTTCAGTGCAAAGAAACACGGCTGCTTTCAAAATGAAATACAGGTTTACAAGCCGCAGAGCTCTAAATACCCCAAATTTTATGCTTTGACATTGTCTGGCGATGATTAATTACACTGTTTTTACAAGAAAATAGCCCAATATAAAGAGGTGTCTTTATATCATTTGGCTGTTTATGAATGCACACCATCATCTATATTTAAGAGTTTACATACACTGAAAAGAAGTGACAAGCAACAAATATGCCCTTTTCTATAACTCTTTGAGGGTAGGGTATCCGAGTCTTTGTCGCGAGCCAGCCACTGGCGTTCAAGCACGCCGCCTGGCCCGGGGCGATACACGAGGGTCCCCCGCTCGCTACACAAGCAGGAGGGTGCGTTATTTGACATCTCTTCGTTTCCACCCTACAATGAATGGTACACGATCGTTGGGCTATGGATATCATAGAAAAGTCTAAAAACATCAAGCTTTGTGATGTAGGTATTGAGATGTACCTCAATACCAACACAATACCATGGCACCGTCTGGTCTCTCCAAAACTCTATAGTTGATTTTTTAAAAAAAATCTGCCAGGTTCAATGACATGTCGGTTCTTGATACCAACTTTTATCAGATTCACCTCGTGAATAGGTAACAACCATATTTCAAATATTGATAATGGTATCAATGCGAAGTTGCACAAAAAGGGGTAGTTAATTCGGCGCAGCTATTGGCCATGGGATCGGGAAGGGTTGCATGTTGATAACCGCTGGGAAAGGGGGCTTCTCTGAGCACGTTTAGCAGACTCGTTGTCAAAAAAATATATATATATATATATATATATGGAGGGAAATGAGACAGAAAAAGATCACCAGACAAGACTCCAGACAATAATAGTCATCAAGGTGCTGTCGATAGAATCAATTTTTTAATCTTATCTTCTGATCTATATTTGAACTATTTTCTAGCTTGTGTATGGAGGAGAAGGACATCCATAAGATATCACCGAACCAATTGTGATTTAAAATCGATTTCTTAATAACAGGAAAGTTTGAACCGCTCCATTTTGAAAAAAACATAACAATTAAATAACAATAGAAATAACGATAATAATAATAACAATAATAATAATGATAATGATAATAATAATAAAAAATAATAGTAATAACAATACGAAGGAGATGGATAAGAAGAAGAAGGAGAAGAAGAAGAACTTGATAGAAGTGAAAGAAGAAAGTGAAAGAGTATATAGAGGAAAGCAATGGATAACGCTCATACATCAAGTGTGTACATTATAGTCCAACATTAAGTTGGACAACGCTGTATAAAGAAAACTTCACACTACTCGTTTGATAACAAACCATATGTATGAATTATATCGCGTTTTCCCCTTTTTTGTTCTTCCTTTCTTTTTTGTTCTTCTACGAATGACCATCAAATGAAACAAAATTGTGTCCGGAGGACCACGGTTAGACGATAAAGAAGCAAAGTGACAGACACATCCAGTTAGAGAAATAATAGCTACAAAATTGTGATTTTCCATTCATTAAGCTCATCAAAATGGCCTCGAAATAACAATAAGCCTAGCTAGAAAGCACAATAACAGCAGTTCAACCCCTATCAATGAAATGTTGGATTATCTATATATACCCATCCCCCTCTGAGAATTAGACATCACTTGTGGGTGATCTCGCCTTAGGTTTCTCAAAACTCCAGGTCAACTTGTTTTTGAAAGACATGTGATTAAATGATTAGCATAAATTTGCACGAAAAAGCATATAACGTAGGTTAATATCATTTTGGAATGTTCCCCTTTCTGTCTTCGTCTCATTGCAGTATGCGTATCATTTTCAACTGCCTGAAGTAATGCTATTTGAGATGTGCTTTGAAGCTTATTATAATGTCGAAACAATAACATTGTAAAATAATAAGTCTTTAATGGTTATCATTGTTCTGAAATAGATGATATTGTAAATTTACAAGAGAAATTTAGGTATTCCCGGTTTTCATTATGTCTTCCTCAACACACCAATATGTTAAAGTAATACAACTTTAACAAAATATATCATGACTACTACAGTAATTTGGAGACCTATCAAAACATAAAGTCAACCTGCAATGACGAGCTATTGACGACTACATTAAAAATAATATGAAATATTGTAATGTATTTAAAAAAACACTTCTTTAGATTTCTTTTTCATCTCTTGGGTTATCATAGACAGTGGCGTGGCCAATCCCTAAATCTTGTTTACAACAATCTCTACAATTCCTTGTCACCATACCTCGCCGTGTTGTTGATGGAAATTATGATAAGTACTGGAAAATGGGAAGAAAGGAAATAAGAGGGATAGAGGGGGTAAATAAAAGAAAGCGAAGGAAAAGGGCGAAAATTACTAAAGCAAATGACGAGAAGTAATTACAATTTCCAATTGGCCCGGCCATTGAAAACCATTGACGCGTTGTACCGACCCAAGAGTTAATCTCACGATAATCTCTACAACTGGTCTTTGTTCACTCGGCTGACCATTCAGATCAACAAAAGAAGGCACTGGCCGAATTCGAACATAATACCAACCGCCTCTGACATTTGTAGTAAATTGAAGAGTTGGTATATTGTCCGATATCCATACCCAAACTCCATCCATTCGCATGTTCTTAAAGACAGAAAAAAATATCCCAGATCTAACCCTCTCTCTCTCTCTCTCTCATCCGATGTAACCTTACTCCATTTGTCGGAGTCCTCGGGGAGATGCGACTTGTCGATATTTCAGTCTACCTTGTCTTTGATTTCGGAACAATTCATGTCCTCCTCTTTCAGAACCCCCCTAACCCCCTTTGCAGACCTCAAAGCACCATGCGCCGAGCAGAGGGACACGACGTGTATACCTTTTTCGATCGCATCCCCAATTCGACGTTATTGAATATCGATTGGAGCATTTGTTAGTCCCGTCTGTGTTTGATTCTAATTATCCAGTTTGAAAGCGGTAAAACTAACACGTAATTTAGCCGGACAAAGAGCCAGATAGACTCGTTTCATTTATTAATATGTGTTTACAAGTCGATTTTCCAGGTCTCACTACCCCCCCCCCCCCCCCCACCAGCACCGGTAGCAAATGCAACTTTCTACAACCATGTTTCCAATCTTGCCATCTTTTTACAGACCATTGAGTTATAAATTGATGCAATGTGTTTTCATTAATGAAGTTGATAGAGCAGAGATATCTCAATTTTGATCTATAAACAATCAAGACAAGCCCCGTGCCTCATTTACTGCATGAGTAAAGATGATAAGCACAAAACGCATTGCGAAAAAACAACAAAGCTGTATTATTGCTCATTAGTTTACATTTGATATTATGGATGAATAGGATTTTTGCTCAGAGAAACCTCGGAAGATAAAAAAAAATGAGCATCCGCATTTTAGACAATGATTTGGGAACACGATCAATGTTATGATCTAATTTATTAATTATAAATTTCATCCATTCAACAAGACATGGCAATGTGATAGCTCAATTTCAACAACTACTTCAAAACAATTTGGGGTGTTTCCTTTACCTGAATTTTCAACCTTGTCCAACTACATATGTAGGGCTGAGTGCAGGAATTTAATAATGGTATATCTGAATGTTTTTCGTGTTCTAAACAGGTCTAATATCGATAAACACTTGTTATCATATTGCAAAATAATATCTTAACCAATTGTTTATTTTATCAATGCCACGATTAGATGACCAGATACATTAGGAAATGAACAAATGTAATGACATAACAATAATATTTCTATCTTTTGATTGTGTTGATTTCACATTTTCACTGAACACTTTATTTAGAATGTTATCTACGTCTTTGGAAAAGAAATAGTCAAGATCAAACTAAAGCGCAAGATATGAGGATTTCCAATGTTATTACTATTTTAATCAGAAAACTAAATGCACATATCCGATACACAATCATGCATTATCTTGTTATCATTTGAAAACAACTGTGATATTAAGTGGTCATCATGAAAAGAGACTCATTATTAAAATTTATTTAATAATATATTGTTTTATTGAAATAACCGTATGACACTTCGTTTTTTAATCGTATTAATGCATATTTCGATTGCAATACTTTCTAAGCCCGTCCCCCTTCTAATTAATTGAACGAAAGGTTAATATCAATCCTCGAAATAGACTTTGTCTGATATTCGTCTGTCATTAATTTCACTAACGGACGAAAGGAAATATATTGCAAATCGAGGAAATCAGCAAAAAAAATTGTTATGTTAAAATGTAATTTCGCTACCTTTTATTGTATCCGGCTTAACAGTATCATTTCTAAACATTACATTAAACTCATGTTTACAATCGCCTTCTATGTTTTATTGTCACATCGCCTAATCAATATCTAATTATCAGTTTGCTCGCATCATGCTTACAAATGGGAATAAAAACGGCACGAGCTATACCAAATCATGGCTATCAAATCACACAGATAATCCAAAAGCTATATATATATATGTTTCAAAATAGCCCTAAGGCTATTTTGTTATGTTTCTAATCACAAGTTTACCTGCTCTTCCTTCTAAATCCTCGTGAAGAGAAGGGGTAATTACAGAAATCTATCACAATTTAGAGTTAAGAGTCGTATAGACAGTAAAGTGGATTAATAGTTAATGTCACAAAGAAGAAAAGCGCGGCAATCAATTAAATTCAAAGCCCAGACATGGCGAACGAGCGGAGCAAGGACAGCACGTTATCTCTATAGGCGCTCGTTCTGACATGGAAAAGTTTCAAAAGTTTGGAAAGCTCTCCTATTTTTAGGCTGGATTTTAAAGAAAGTGAATTCGGTCCTCCATTTACTATTCTGAAAAATCACAAATAGAAATGACATGGTATTTTCTCTCTTTTCAAATTAAACTCTATTTATTAAATCATAACGACGCACCATTTTACATGACAGAGTCTTATCATGCTTACACTATCTAATGTTTATTATGTATCTAGCTGATGTTGAGTTGGAGTTCGAAATAATTGGATCTCTTTCTTGATATAATCTCAAATTACTTAATTGCTTAGAATTTTAGGTCTTTCTATTGTCTCTATGGAGCTTGAACTGTATCAAGTATAAATAAATGAAAGAAATATCACAATAAGGACAATTCTTGATATATAAGATTTCGTTATATCACCCCTAGATAACTTGAAATCTATCATATAGACTGAAGGTAAATGACATGCGGGGGAAATGTGTACTGGAAACGACCGCTTCAGAACGGAAACAAACTCGCTGTTACTGCGTCATTAAATACCTCATTTGCTACTACATTGTTATTCAAATGCAGCGAGTCATGATTCTATTATTACCTCTTATATTGTTTGATTGCAGATGAAATTTCTATTTTTAAACCACATTCCTTGGGGAATGAAGCCCCCCCCCCCCCACACACACACACAGTTTTCTCCCTGATATAGGTTCATTATTTACACCTTGTTCAGATTCATAATTATTATCATACTATCGATAGATTTAAGCTAATTATTTAGCTCGATTTAGATCTCGGTAACAACGTAAACTGAAGAATTATAGTAATGAAATATGATGTTGTAAAAATCGTTTAATTTGCCCCTATTCGAAGTCATGTTAATTTTAAAATTATATTTCATGGATTATCTGTAAAAAGTGTTTTGAGGCCGATTTAACGATGTGTTTCTTTAAAATGATCTCATTTTAAATGTTTGATTTAGCATTTTCTTATCCAGGCTTTGACCCGAATTTGATTTATCATCATTAGCCTCTTTTGGTAGTAATGAAATCAACAAAAATAGAATAAACTGGTAAACGTAAACTATACGAACCAATGAGTATGATTTGAAGGAAAAAAATAACGTCCAACTTGCCAGTTTTATTCTAGATTTTTCTTTTGACTCCATACATATCACTTCTTTATTTTTAAATGGCACCCCTGTAATCACACTAAAATTATACATTTTCATCTCTCAAATGCTATCTTAATCAACTATTTATTTCATTATTAGTTACTATTGTAAGAACTATCAGTTGTCATGCAAACTGAGGCCACCCCCAGTTGACTCATACCCACATAAATTATCCAATAACCCCATAAGCACAGAAAAATTATTAAAAAGGAAAACAATTTGACGAATAATTGCGACGGTCCCAGAATACTGATTAATAATTGTGGACGCTAATTCCGATATTGTGTATTCATAACATTTAGCCTTTTACCTTTGGCTGTGTTATGAAAGAGCTTTGCTTTGAAAGATACTGATGGTTCAACACGGTTATGACGGCATAGCGAATCAGCGATATAATCCTGCATGCTCGAACCTTTTGAATTTAATGAGGTTCAAATAATGTTCCGATTTATCAACCTTCATGTATTTGCTTACATTGCAATATGAATGCTTTCTAATTGAATCTAAATCGAACTGTAATCTTAAGTACACATTGGAAGCGAAATGACACGACGTATAAGATGGTGATATAAAATGCGAAATGAAAATCTTGAAAACGTGAGAAGATTTAAAAAATAATATGAATTATTTTAGCTTAAAGTTTGGCTAATAACGGCAATATCTATTTCATTAAGTCCATCGATAGGCCAATATTATTGTAATGTTTTAGCCCACACCTTGCCCGCTTTGTTATCTCTTTCATCCACCTTTAAATTATCCATCAAATTACCAATATTTAGAAAATACCATACTCACAATGCTTTTAGCCTGTGATGGTTTTTTAAAAGATGGAAATATAAAGAAGAGAAATATATAAACAACAATCTCTGAAAATATCAAGTTATATGCCAATATCAAAACATTGGGAAAAAGGGAATCTTCTTTCCAGAAGATGCAACTATTTCAAAAATACCGATAATATCTATTTAAAAAAAAAATAGTTTCTTCATAAAAAAATATCAAGCAAGAAAGGTATTTTCTTGAAACTTTCTACCTAGTGAACCGAATCAAAGGTGACTGCACTTGAATAACTCCTCGGCCATGTACACCGACTCCTTATTTCGGTCTCTCGACATACCATTCAACTCTACACCACTAACATACACACGCAAAAACAGGTGGAACCCCTCGCAAATCACCCAAATTTGGAGAAAAATGTCAAAAATATCCCTAGTCCCCATCAATTTTACCTTTCAAGCCGCAAAGGATGAATTTTGACGTTGAACTTGTGTTAGAGTTTGTCTGGTGCCCAACGTTTCACCGATAAAATAAACGTCTGATAGTATTACGATACTACACGTACAGTTAACATCTGGTCATACACCGTATGTCTTACATGTTGTTGGAATTGTGCGGCAAAATTTGATATTTTCCGCCTAAAATTACCCACAATCTGGACGAAAATCATTATTCGATTGAATATTTCGTTGTGGATTACTTTTTTTAATAATTTGTTTAATCGTGTTTTTTGTTGTTGTTGTTTTTTCGTTATCAAACAGTCCGAGAAAATAAAAATATAAACAAGTCAATGCTATCATAAATATGATACATTATATAAGCATAGGTAGGAGTTGACTTATCAAAATAAAAATGAAGATCGATAACCTCATTTAGCGATCAATCGCAGATCAACTGAGGCCGATTACTTCATCATTATCATTGAATGCGATTGTGCCGAGTATCACTGTAGATCTGTAGTAGCATGCTACAGTGAAAAGTATGTGTATCCGATCTGTTTACTAATCAAATATTACTATAGTCAAGTGTCTTGCAAACATCTGTCAAAAAATGTCAATCGTTACAATAATTATTTTAATTTTATTTCGACATTGCGTCAATAATATTTGATTTTTTAATATCTTAATAATAAGAGAAACATTATTATTTTCACGATTGCATATTTCCTTACATGGATGTATCTCGTGGCTCATACAGAGAAAATATTAATATAGTTTGACAACTTAAAAATATCGCTTATAACATGGATAGTGTAGTGTATTATTTTTGTTGTTGCTGCTGCTGCTGTTTGTTGTTGTTGTTATTATCTGTTCATCAATATGACATCGGATTTAGAGATGTATGAAGGGCAGTCAGCCTGGAATCTACATAACGTATTTCAAAACACGTGAAGCTCCATTTTGCAATGTCTACGTGTGTGTGAGCATGGTGTGAGTAATGTGATGACTACGATGACTATAGTTACTGGTTATTTTAAAGGGAATGTTTGAGACATTGTTAAGTTAATTTTGGATTGAAAATGATAGTGGCTTGAAGCAAGGAATCACGCATAAATCTATATAAACATGGGTATAATTGCCAATAAAAACTCTCGATAAAATTACTAGCGTTCGGAGGTTTATAGGAGAAAAATTACCTCCACTTCCCTTTCTTTTTTTTTGTTTGCATCCGTTTGGCTTCTCAATGACGATTGCCAACTTAACAAACCGGTTATAAATCGTTTTGAGTTACATTGAAATAAATGTTCTATTTCTAGAGGTAGTCATTCATTTGTCCATAACGCTGCAACACGTACATCATCCAAAATGTCAAGTAACACCTTTAAGACCCGACTGATCATGGTCAGACTACCCTTGGCCAGATTCAAGAGCCATCGTGTCATCTTTAATCATAATGATGATCGTGAGGATTCCTGGAAGCCCCAGCTCATCCCACAACTGCCTCATCATGACATCGCAACCTTGTATCTGATCTATGAGCCCTCCAGAGGCGTAATGAGCACAGGGAAGGGCTCCTGCTGAATTATGACTTGCAGCCGAGTGTAGTGCTCTCGCTTTGGCTAAGTTTCTCGCTCCCCTCGACTCACAAACAAACTTAACGCCGGGAGATGAATTATTAATGCTTCACTTTCGTTGACTGCAAGCTGCATGGTTATTATGCAAGACTGCCGTTGTTTATCCACTTTGGAAATGAGTTTACGCTTTATGAGAACCATCCGTCATTCTTATGATCTCTTAGATTGCAGTTCAGATTTGGGAGCAGAATAAAAAAAAAAAGAGGGATGGAAACGAGGCAAGCTCGGGTAAAATGAATAAACTTGACCCTCAGTTGGATCTGTATCAAAATTGGCATGCCTTGAGAGGTTTCTTATTGATATGAGTTCAGTTCGGTATGATTTGTCCCCTAATTATGGTAAATACTAATAGCAGCTTTACAGTAAACATCAAAATTCATATTGTGATCTGAAGGTAACTGGCTTGTAACTAGTCGGCTAAAATTTACAAAATGGAAAAACCAATATAAATGTCCAGAGTTTAGGAGAGTAACTGAAGAATATGATATACTGAAGCATCAACTTTGGTTTTATGATTACTATTTTATAAAAAGTGCATGACTAAAATTGTCTCCTTTTTTAAATAAAGAGATTTAAAAAAAAACAGAAGATAATATATCAAACTGAGCTACATCGACTTCATGCAGAAACTGAATGAATTAACATTGCTATGTTACACGTGTTGCATGGTGCGTTCAATCGTACTAAGCAGTTAGAACACAACGAAAAGCTGTCTAATCTTTATTAAAATTTAAGTCTGATCGATGAATATTAGTGAACCTATTCTCAAAGTGTGTACCAATAATAATTTATTCATGCATAACTATGTCATGTTGGTACATGTGGCCGGCGAATAGGCTTTACACAAATGATACACCCAAAGTGTGGGATATCAGTTTCATTCTTAATGGATTTGTCTGGGAGAAAAACTGCCTAAACAAACATTCTATTAACTTGTATCACATTCGATCGATCCTTTCCAATCTTAAGAAAACTTCGAGACCACCGGCTTGTTTGATCTCTATCCTATCTGGCCAGTGCAATGACCAAACTGACCCATGGCTTTTCTTCCTTTCAATTGTCAGCACCGATTGGCCGAACAGATCTCCCCCTCGATTAAATCACATCATTGTAAACAACTTTAGACCGTTCCTTTCTCTCCCAAGCCGATTAATTTCAATAGATACCTTCGAATTTTCTTCAGCAAAGCGGGGAATATCAATTACATCTAACAAGAGATTATCCGTATTGAGAAGACAAAGCAGCGTTCGATTTCATTCAGAGAGTGGATTTAGACGGAGTGATACAGCCTTTTCAGGCCAGCTATTCACGCCTCCCCTGTACGGAACTACCCGCACAACTATCGCTGAGCCACGGCGACAATTGTGATTGTGATCCGCTAGTGCTCGCCTTTTCACGGAGTCAACATGTTATACAAACAATTGATTCTTCTCAATTAATTTCCAATGCTAATCGCTTGCTAAGAGGGGGAAGAACAATAATCTCACTTTAAATCGTTCACACTTGATGAAAAGAAGCGGAAAACCGGACGTTTTCGACATGTATAGGACGGTCACTATGAATAAAGCAAGACACTTAATTACTCCTGGGAATAAAGTCTCTAACACACAGCCATCCGGGTAATTCAAATCTGCTTAAAGTCAACCTTCAAAGTAACGCAAAGTCTTTCTTTCCTCAACTTTTGCCCCAATAAAATTTATCAGAAAACGAGTGAAAATTAGGAGTACCAGCGTTCCGCCAAATAACTCTCAGTATACTTAATCCTACTTAAGGTCCTTTTCTTATATAACTGACGGATAAAATATTTTCCACTTGATTTAGTTTAATGCGAGATATGTGACACACGTCATATGATTTTATAGCTGCAATAAACTAGAAGATGAAAGAAGTTGGGAGGGAAAATTTATTCAAAATGTTTGCTCTAATAATGACAGACGATGTGTAATTGGTGGGGATCAATCGCATTTACAGCCAAAATAACTGTCTTGTCCTTCTAATATAATAATAACCTTCGCGTGGTTATGTACTAAAACCATGTAGAGGTAATTTGTCTTCCCCAAATTATTACCTTTCTTGCATTTACTCTAGTCTCTTTTACCTCCGCTGCAGCCCTCCCCACGCCAAGCAATACGATGGCATTCATGTTTTTAAGAATTCAGTTTTTAAAGTTTAAAAAAATGAGTAGCTAAGAGTATTTTTTTGGGGGTGTGTGTGTGACTAGAATGCAATATGAATTACGTAACACGATTTTATTATTATCGTTTTTTGTTGGTATGGCAATTTTCTTGTTCCCTCTAACCAATCCTTGAAATTTGCTTAAAAAATGTGCTCGAATATCCTAACGTTGTTTTCAATTTGAAGGTGTCATAGTACTTTCTTAATAATTAGCAATATGCATATTTTTGTACTGTTTGCTAAATGTGAAAAGTAATGCAACAGTATTGAAAAGGAGAATACTTATATTTTATTTCTTTAAAAAATTGAAAACTATACTCAATATTGGAAGTTTTTACTTTTGTTTTGGTTTCCTTATTTTCACATGTCGATCGTATACACAAATATGAACTTTCTTTCGATTATTCAGTATTAATTTCCAAACAAAATGAATCTATGAGACAATGTACGCGTTATCAAACCACAACATGACCTGTCCTCATCTACAACACGTTTTGACGGTTAATCTGAAAGCGATATCACATCTATTTCCTATACGTAACTTTTATCATATATAATATTTGTAACCACAAGAAAAAGGAACTTTACCAAAAAAATGTAATAATCTGTGAATCGGACTGGCTTCGAAAGGTTTGGATATCATTCAGATTTGTGATAAAAATCGGGGGGGGGGGGGAGAGATCCTGTACGAGTATATCTTTAATGTACATGCAATACGCATTTTTGTGAACGTGTTTTTGCACCACTGCACCAAATCCCCTTATAATCATTGCTATAACATATACAAATTACGTTAAAACCAACAATTGTCTTTATTTCTATTTTTTACATCTTATTGTACTAATTTGAAGATATACTTCTATTTGAATTACAAATTGTAGTAAATTTAGCAAAGCATTATGCATATGGCAATGACATTTCCAAATGTACCATTTCAAATCCTTAATCTTATAATCTATTTTTAATTGCAATCCATATCAGTTAATCTATATCCCTTGAGGAATACACGTATAAATCCTGTACGATTGTATCTTGATGTACATGAAATTCGCATTTTTATGTACGTGTTTTGGCACCACTGCACCAAACCCCCTTATAATCATTGCTATAACATATACAAATTATGTTAAACCAACAATTTCTATTTATTTATATTTGTTTTATATTCATTTACACCCTATTGTACTACTTTGAATATACAATTCTATTTGTATACCAATTATAGTGAACTTATCAAAGCATTATGCATATGGAATTAACAATTCATAATCTTCCATTTTTTTAAAAATTGCAATCCATATAAATCTACCCCTGAGGAATACTTTTATAGTTTACTGCTATGTACTTTTCCCGTCTTTTAACATGTTCAATCATTCTTCTTCTTCGTCTATCACTGTAGAATTAGCATCGCTAATTCGAGCCATCCATTACTTATACGATCGCAATGTGTTTGCTGATGAATTAGAAATTGATAAGAGCAAAAAGCTTACGCATTAATATTACCGAATATCTTAAAATTGAGCACAATTTCCTTTTCTTTCACTCAAGTTTATGCCATTCCATTTGAATAGTCTTATTACTTTTAAGTTGCAGAAACATTTTAAATATGTACGTTTGAAAAAGGTGGTGCTTTATCAAATCGCGTGATTAAATATGAGCTGTATACAGCAAGTAAACCATGTCTAGCTCAATTCATTCCGTCATATTTTGCTTTCAAACTTCTTTTCCATAAAAAAATAAAATCATAACAATTTTAACAATCATGTTAACCCTGTTTAATGAATATCTTATTTGATGTTCAATAAAAATAAACGGGATATTTAAGTTGGCAACTGATACATTTTGTTAACGATAACGTTTTTAGACCACAGTTTGACAATCCTGATACCGAACACTGAACCTCCCAGAATAGTAAGACTCTTAATTAAGTATCAAAATGCAGGGATGTTGAAACATTTTTCATCAATATTCTGATAAAAAATATACGATATATTACACTTATCCTTCAAAATACACTCCACAGAGAGGGAAATTGCACGAACACTTCATTATCTTAAATAGTACAATTCGCTAGTTTTTTTTCGCACAGCATGCACATGCTATTTGCTGAGTGATGTACTCGCCCGAATTTTCTAAAAGGCCTTCAGAAAAACTCTTTTCTGCCGATTAACAATTATGGCATCGGAACTATTTCAATCTTCACGTCTAAATCACCGATTTTACTCACTCAACTACGTTTGGTAATTGACCTTTTGTTTAAATGTATTTGAATTTCAGGAAAGAAATAGAAAGAAAATGTGAATAAAATGCGAATTGAACTGTACAGAACCTCAAAGCTTCCACTTAATCTGAACAGATTGGAAGGTTCAGGTATACATGTAGTTACCGTGCTAAAAAAAAAAATGATGTGTGATATGTGATTTGTAGAAGTAGGAATTGTGATCTATTACTTTCATTCCCCGTTCGGCAATTCATTTTAACATTATACTTCGCTGTTATTGTATAAAATCTAGAATGATATATTCAAACTTATATAATGTTTGAGTTAGTGCAACTCAAAGATAAGTACATATTGATGATAAATGAACAGATTAATCCATAGTCATAATTATAGGCATGTGATATACAGCTTTAAAGATTAGGCAGATACATTACGTTGCAAAATAAAATACTTTGCAAATATAATTTTAATCACATGTAAACTCGTTATAAAATATGGAATAATACGGAGTAACATTCTAGCCAGGATTAGTTTTAATGAGAGTATCTTGATAAGACTACCGTATCCCAAGTTGGGGTGAGTAGAGAGAAATCGACGAGTTTTAAGAGGCTCTGCCCAATAATAATCAAACATGCAATAATTTGGAGGAAAGGAGATGATATCAAAATTTATACGATGAGAAAATATCCCCAGAGGACTGGTGCTTGAATTGAGAGGTACAGTTCATAGTCGCATAAAATGGCGTAATAGTGTTGTGAGTATAATGGGATAAGGAGATAGATGGTTTGTTTTATGCGATCGTTGGGTGATGTTTATGGGCTAGAGAAGGGGTGATATAACCGGTTGATGTTTCTTACCTGTCATATCAAGAGGATATGGTGAGTTGTGGAGACCGTACGGGGAGCCGTAAGCGTTGCTGCTCATGTATTGCTGCTGATGTGCCATATGGGCGTGATGGGGAGGAGATCCTGCATGAGTTAGAAATGTATTGCCGAATGTATTGGCGTAGGGGCGAGGTGTTGCCCCATGAGCGGCGGCGGCTGCGGCGGCCGCTGCCCCACCACGGATTTCGCTGCTATTCCAGGCCGCCGCGGCTGCCGCTGGAGACACCCCACTCCCGGCGGCTCCCGGCGGCAGCTCGTCTCCAGCACTGGATGCAGCCAAACTTGACTCGGTGGGTGAGTTATACATGGGGTAGGAGTAGTGAAAAGCACTAAGTTGTTCAGGGTTTGAAGAACCGACACTGACCATGGCATTGCATGAGGCCCGTTGCCTACTGCTTGTTCCGTAAAGTCCGTTCATAGGGGCAGAAATGCCTCTATATTCTGCAGCACAACTGTCCATTCCGGTAGGGCGTTGAGCTTGCCAAGCCTGTTCCATGCCGATCTGCATTCTGGCCAGAAAACACAAATGCAGAAATAATTTTTTATTGCAGAGCGCGGGTCGAAGAATTAGGTGCTCCCTTTTTAGCTGTATATCATACAGTATCTAACAGCAGTTGAAAATTAGTTAGGTATGGGCGCTCGAATCTAAACCCTTCCGTCGTTTCGTCAAGTAAACTCTGTGAATGACGACCATCCGACCTCGGCGACCCTTCCGTATGCTAATCAACATTTACAACTCGGTCACGTGATACTCGCTTACTACGAACACCCATCACACAGAGTCCACTTCAAATAGTCCAGTATTTTTATTATCATGTGGTCGAAATCTGGTGGATCGCTCTTTCTATTCTGTCTCCTCACAGTCTTTGAAGTCCTGCGACCCCTTTCTTATCGGCTTTATGGGACTTGAGTCAAATAGAAAACAATAACGCGGGGCCCGAAATCTGCGCAATCGCCCACCGCTCTTCCTTTGATCTTACTCGCAACCAGTTCCATTGGCAAATGAGTCTCAAGCGCAAATTTATGGCCACCCCTGTGCTGGCGTGGCGGTAACGATGGTGTCGCAACGCGTCATGGTCACAAATACTATCCACCACCAGTACAGGAAAGGGTATCGTTTATACCAGGGTTTAGTAGGGGAGCACTTCTTACACCACTACCAACACAAGTAGAACACTCCAAAAGTCGACTGGTCAACTGTTTTGACATACCGGTGTTCACTATAAAAGCGAAAACCGGATTTCGATATAAAAAGCCCCCAGACACCCATTGAAATGATCGGTCACGCAGTGTCCACTGGCACTTTACCTCTTTCATCTAAACTATTTCGGATTATTTTGATTTTTGGGATGTTTTTGTTTGTGGGAGAGAGGGTGAGGGTGGGCCACTCAAGAGGGCAAGAACTATAACATTCTCTTGTTGCTCCAAAACACCATTATGTAATTGACTTTTAGGTGGCATTTCTGTCTCTACATACTCTTTATCACCCCCTTTCTCTCTCTCCACTCTTTCCCTCTGTCTTTCACCCTCTCTCACTCTATATTTCCACCTCTTTATTAATATCTCACTTTCTTCTCAATCCCTCTTCATCTCTCTTCATCTCTCTCTTTCTTTCTCTCTCACTCCCCCTGTCTCTGTCTCATTTTTCTCTCTTCTCCTCTCTTCCCTGTCTTGAATACATTTTGTTCATCGCCCATGCAACTGCCTCTTTCTGCCCTCCTCCACTCCTTCCCCCTTTATCCCTCTCTCTAAATCTCTCTCTCTCTTTCTCTCTCTTTCTCTCTCTCTTTCTCTTTCTTTCTCTCCCTATCTCTCTCCCTCTCTCTCCCTCACTCCCTCAGACTCTACCCTCTCCCATATGAAGTCGGACTGTTAAGGATTCTAATGAAACATCAAGCGGGAAGTTGGCAGTATTGCAAGACATACCATTATAACTCAACCTCAAGTGGTAGTGACAATGATTAACACTCTAAATCATTTAGAATGTAAATTATATTATTTTCAGTAAAATTTAAAAGAATATATTTTACAGGGTTATTTCTTCAGCGACATAACAATAATGGATTTATGACAGGACATAACATCCAATATTACACTAATTGAACCTATCTATCATAATTTTAGTATCATTATGTTGTATAATACTATCTTTTAATAATACATGTTTTTTTTTATGTGAAAGCATTTAAATTATGTTTGTCTAAGCTGAAGATGTTGCGTACACGCTATCCGTCTTTTTCAAGAGACAATGTGAAAATGTCCATATATCACATTTTCTCAATGATCTAATATGATTTAGATTCTTTCAACTAAGTAATACTACAGAGAATACCTTCATTCAATATCTATTTTATTGATACATACACAAATGTTGATTATTTTTTCTTTATTTTTAAAATTGTAAAATCATTGTTCTACCATCGTTCGTTACCTTCCTGGATAATAATCCAATGATTCGTTTAAATCTCAAACTGAGATATAGTGGCTATATCGATTTCTATATTCCAATCACATGAATGAAACACACATGGATTGCTGTCATATTTTCGAACATTTTAATGAATAATCACTTAACGTTAATATTTCTCACAGTGAGATTAGACAAATTAGGTAAACATACGTCAATTCATCTCATCAAAGAGTAACACATTCTCAGATGATAAAATTAAAAGTATGTCAATCAAATTTGACAATTTCATTTTCTTGGTTCAGGCTGTATATGTAAGACAATTTTGAACATTATTAACAAGAAGTCTACAATGAATGTCAATAAATGACAATCACAAGTAAAATGTTAGCTGGTGGTAAACAACAAAATCACCGTACTTATCTGAATATTTAGTCGCCCGTAAAACAAACTCTGAGCATTTCGACAAAGAAAAGGCAACCAATGTTGATAAAGATAATATCACAGAATATCGATAAAGAAAATGCATTCATCAGTCAGTCTATGTGGCTTGTCATTAATCGCAATTATTTCAAACACCAAAACTTAATGTTGTTTTCTATAACTTTCCAAGAAACTTGATATTTTTACACACACACTATAATTTTCATAATTGTCACATTCGTTCATTTATCACTGGTGTCGATATTTTGCTCTTCGGGCGAATTCTTCTGAATCAAAAGTACTAAAAAATGTGTCACAATCTAGTGACTCGCTGAACTATCTCAGCGATATATCTCGATTCATAATGGTATCTTGTGATCGAATCAGCTTCGTCTTTGTCGATCACATTCCCCTCATTTACTCCTCGTTTTCGTCACTAAAATGCTGGAGCGAAAGCTAGCGAATCATAGCCTTCGACTAACAATGAGATTCCTCTCCCCGAGGAAAAACAAGAAAGAAAATATGACAAAGACGGAGATCCGATCATTATAACTGCATTGACCCCGTTACGTAGGGACTGCGACAATAGCAATGCTATCTCATTACATATTAGTCGACGCGTCTATGAACTGTACTGCAGTATGTATATGATAGTTTTTTGTTTTTTTTAACGAATATTTTTTTTGAATAGTTACGGAATGTCGTAAAAAGGCCACCTCATTATCATGTATTAGAACTGAACTACAACATGTGAATATAATTTGACCACGAATGATGATGCTACTATTTAAAGCTGCATGAATTTCATGTTATTAATTTGTTTACCCCAAAATCGGTTTATTTTTTTTATTTTTAAAAACTTTCATGGCTATTGATTTTACTGCCATGATTGTTTTTTCTACTGATTCATTTTTTTTCTAAAACTGTATTAGTAGTTTACATTTTTTTGTTTCACCCTCACTCTCACAGTTTTTTTTTTTTTTTTTTTTTTTGCTGCTCTTTTTTTTTTTAGGTAACTTATTTTGCTGCTACTTTACATTACTCGTTACAATTCTCAACAACATAATCAATACATATTAAAATAAAACATGTTTTATAACTATTATGCTATGGTTTATGTGTTAACGAAATATCAATGATACAGATGATGACATCGTAATTTGGTATTAAATATGCTGAAAATGCATTCTATCTAATATATTCTATCATTAACTAGTACCTAATCAATCACAATATTTTAAAGTATAATATATTACTGTAAAAAAAGCTACAGTATGTTATGTAACAAAGAGGATATGATTATAATGACTGACTTAAAGTACTATAAGTAATGATACATCACATAAATAAAATGTCTAAAGAATATTAACGTTCAACAATAATATTTTTGGAGCAATAATATTTGTTTTTATTCTTTACTGTTTGTTTACACAATATAACGGGGTTTTTTCTGCTAGAGGACTATAAACAGAATTTCCGCTGAAACAAACATTATATGATTACTATTTGAGAGTCTATTATTAATAAGTTTGTTTATTTTCAGTCAAAATTGATTATCTAAGTTACAAGATGTTTTGTTGGTAATGTATTAAATATATAAACGAAGATCCAAAGTGTAACAGGTAACCAGGGCGATGGCTCATTTTATGTGCAATATGTAATTATCTAAGTTTAACAATCTAAGATTGAATGAATGTCAAATAAACAATATGGGGATATGATATACTGTTAAAATGGAATTTCCGTCAAGTGAAAATGAATAATGTTTGTCATGCTCAAAATTTAATTTGAGTCGTACTAAAAAGTAAAGGGAAAATATGTGGGCTGTTTTATTCCATCTTATTGATTTTAGCTACATGGTATACGTCTATATAGTCGATCTGTGCTATGAATGATTTCATATGAGAGAAGTAGTTTAGTCACCCCCGACAAAGGTATTCAAAATATAAACTATTTTAAAATTGTGGCGGTAAGAAAAACTGTTATTAACTGTTTAATAGATATGAGTACTCCGAAATTTCGATCTTATTTTTCTGGTGACAGAATATAGACCCAAAATTAATTAATAAGGCATAGTAAAATTCGAAATATCGTGCGAGAACAAGGGGAAAAAACATTTATACAGCTAATTTCCATAACAAAAGAAACAAATCAAAAGCCTCAAATTTAATTTGTTCGATGAAATTACATTATTTTGCTTAATTTCATTCTTTATTTTTTCATGAATATGATTTTAATAAAGTTCATTAAAGGACAATCATTGATTATGCCTATTGTTGTTGTTAAAGAAGATAATTAATGCCAGTAATTATTATAACATCAATTTCTCATGTATTTTAATGCTCTTTATTAGTTTGTTTTACCTTTTGATGGGGTTATTATCAAATAATTTGTGTAAGGGTTTTTTCTTTCTGGATCCCCAGCATTGGCGTCATGTAAAACATAATTTTTTTCTTCCCTTGTTGTTGGTGTTGGTTTGTTTTTCCTTTATTCGTTTTTTTACAATAAGATATCACAGAAATCTATGATGGATAAGCTTTATGAATAGGGTTATTCTATACTATGGAAGATGTTAAGTGGCGAATAAGTAGAATTCATCAATAGCATCTACGTCATCGTAGAAGCCTATTCTTCATTTTCCATTTAGTTACCTCTCTTTTTGTGAAGACGAAAACAAAGACAATTTTGATCAACATCTGCCTTTGCGGAATAAAACCATTCAAAATGAAAAACTATGATGTGGGGGCGCTGAATTGCTCATGATTTTTCATTCAAAATGTCAACACGACCTTTGACATATAGCTTCCGTGTTTTGGAAGGGGTCCAAGCTATCTCAACCTTGAGCTATGAACATGACGGGGGTTACTTTGAACCGCACAAAACACTTGCTATTGTCGTGGACTTTTGCGGTTTTCGAAACATAAAAGTGCGATGGGAAGCATAATTATCACATTTGAATGAATCCAGCAAGGAAAAAAAGGGCCCACAGAGTATAATCACGAGATCAGTATGGATGTACTTCGACTGTCGGTATTGTTACAAGCAGTGCCTTGAGGTATACCCATGGTCGCTATTTCCCCCCTTTTCATGGATTTGCCCCCTTCTCTTTATTTTCCTTCAGAACGGATGTTACTTTATATATTCTGTGTATATATCTTTGACTTTGATGATTCTTACATCTTTCATTATAACCTGTTGTTAGAAGTCATCCCTTGAAAATATAACATGCTTTCTATTTACATTTTTATATTAAATACTTTGCAAAGCGTAGCATTTTTATATAAACGTCGCAGGGGGACAAATTTTTGAATTACAATATAATTATCACGAGTGTAGTCAAAATAAAGATATACGATGTACTATACGGAGGTATACATGTGAAGTACTTGTATTCCCCCTCCTTCATTTCTTACATTACCTGTTCCTTAAAAGACAGCAATTAAAAAAAAAAGAAGAAGATCAGTATAGGTCAAAAGTATTATCGATATTAGAAAGGAAATTGTTCGCGCTTGAGGTGGGTGTCTGTATCTAGAAACAAGTAGATCGCTATACATACCCCTACGGATTCTTTGCCTGTCTAGAATATATTGCTCTTGTATGACAATGAATAACCTATTCAATTAGTGTTAAGGGGAAATATGAAGGACATCGGTTTGTGTTGCTCTCATCAAGAGGATGAGAAGGGGTCAGACGATGAGCTCCGGTCATTACAATGGACGGACAGCGGATACATTCAATTTCCAGAAAGATTCTTTCTACCCCTTGTTTGTATCAAAAGTTCATGTCTGGATCGAGTAGATCGAGGAGGTTAGTACTTCTTCTTGATGAAAATGACGACGACGATGATGATATTGTTACTTGTCATTTTGTCTTTGTCTGATACCTTAGATTGTTTAGTGTCTTGTAAGACATCCATAATGTGTTCTACGACACACCGCTCTCTGTGTCGTACAACAACATTCTTCCGCGGTCAATAACTTACATAAACTGAAATTTGTACTTCAAATCTTGACTTAAAAGTACAGACAAGCATATCCATAACACTTAACATAACCTAACACAATATTGTGACCCCAACCCTAACCTTATATTGCTCTAGAAAGGTCTCCTAGTCAAATTTTATGTCGTATAATTATTATTTTGTCTAATCAACAGTACTGAAGGACTTCTAATCGCGTACGTATACTGTAGTCGATGTTGGCAAAAAAAGGGCTATGGACTCGATGATGACGAAGACATGTGTATAAAGTGACAAGATAATTTATTTGATTGTGCTCGAACGCATGAAGTTGTTTCCACCAATCACAAACACTCTTGTATAATGTTCTCACGTCATGAATAGAATGTATCTGAGAATGTCATACTTGTGCTGATGACGACGACGACGACGACGACGACGATGATGATGATAATGACGCTGATGATGATTATGAAGACGACGACGATGACTATGATTGTATCATAAATAAAATCTACGAGGGGTTTTCAGTGAAATCAAAAAATAAAACCTGATATTGTTACGTTGTAAGGCCAAATAACAAAAGTAACGAGTTTCTCATCCCCTCCCGTCTCCTTTTATTGTTTAGTATTTACTATTCAGAAAGAAGCAACCAAAAAGAATGTTTTTAAATGGCTGTGATGTAATTTGTGTATAAAGCTGAAGACATTCCTCAAGTTGTTTCTGAATTTTGAAACTTGCGTAGCAAGTGGACTTAAATGATGCAAATCATTTTTGTTGTCATACATTACATCAGCATACTCAAATAGCACACTATCTGTGAATAAATATACATGTACCTTGGCCAGCTATATTTAGCATGGCATCCATCTTGGAAAAACATAGCTAAAAATTGAAAATAGTAAAAAGTAAATAGTAATGCCCTGCCTCCTCCTTTTTTGAAAAAGTCTGGACGAGAAACTCGTTATTTTTGTTTTTTGGCCTAATTGGATTTAAAAATAAATGAAATTAGTAAAGCACATAATACAACAAGTCGTAGACAAAGTGTACCTCTGATATTTTTAGTAGCAGAAAATACTAAATGAGATGTTGAACCTCACAATACACTATACCTTTGCTCTTCTATAGTTGTACAATCCTTTCCATAAACACCTTTCCCTATTAAATCTCCCTGTAGTACAGAAGCAGGGTTTTATCTGCACAACGAGTGTATTGAACACTATTGTCTTATCCGCATGACATACTTTTTCTTTGCTTTCTTTCATTGTTTCTTCTGTCAAGGTGGTATGTATCTCAAGAATGGCATTTGCCTTTTCGATACAACTTGATTAGCACATTACCCTATCGAGGAATGTACACACGAAACTTTTCGAGGTCATTTACGTAATGTGACGTCATCTAGGCGCCATTTTGTGAATTTCGCATATCTCTAATATCGCTATAACCAAATGGCATTAACACTTTTATATTTCATAATATACTTTAAAGGGAGTGGGTAGTCAGTTTCCATGTGCAGAAGGTCGTAATTCGCTGACACCAGACTTGGTGGAAATACCATTAATGGGAGTACTAATCTGCACACAGCAAACCCGTTGGCCAGTCAAGAATTACCCCCTAGTCTCTCGGAGCATGCTCGGAGATTTCCCGGGCGAAGGAAAAGCAAAGCATTACATAAGGTCTAATGGTCATAAAATTCAAGGCTAAGCCTGGTGATTGACAACACCTGTTATTGGGTAAACACCCGAACGGTGTCGAATTCCCATGAGAGCTGACTTCTACTCATTGCGCAGTATATCGGCATATCAAACGTACGACAGCTCGCGCCCAAAAAATTAAAAATTTCATCAAAATCGTCTCAAATTAAATTTGCACAAGTTTCAGACCAGTTTGAACATTTTATGAAAAATTCGCAAACACGCGCATGCGCGTGCGTTTTTCCGCGCGTCGACCTTATGAAAACCAAAAACACGTTTTTTCACATGTTCCTGATCCTATTCTTGAAAATTCTAAATAATAGCAACCATTCAATTCTGAAACGGGGAGGGGGCCAATCATTCGGTATATTACGTCTCTTTCTTATACCTTGCAATGATTCGTGTACGATACCTTTTTTTTTATCATAAACTTACATTCTGATGAATATCACTTTTTAATCCGAGTTGCTTGGCTTGAAACTTTGAGATTCTAACGGGCAACCATCATGCTGAAATCAACCACTGAACCATATTCTCAAGGACAATGACCCCTCCCTACATATCCCATTCTTACATAAAATGTAACATCAATTTGTAGAACTCCATACTTTTCACTCATGATAGTTATGAAAAGGTTATTGACTTCTTTATGCAAGCAGCGGAGGCAAGTAGCTCCTGAATGGCACATCTTGCTAAAAGGGAAAGTCTTGATAGTAATAATCGTTAGAAGAATGCATCTAATTAAAATTCAAATGCCTGTTATTAGAAGCTCGATAGGCGTATAAATTCGGTTGGGCAAAAATTATGGCAAACCAATTTCCATATCCAAAATAATATAAATAAGTAAAATATATTCATGTCCAGAAAACAAATAATAAACAGGACAAATTTTGTCCGGCATATCTCTTTAAAAGAGCGGTAAAATAGGGAAGGGGGATTAAGAATGAATAATATGCATGGACATAAATGAATTATTTTCTTGACAGCGCGGCAATTAGAAAGCAACTTATTGACACGTATGGGCATCCATCATCTTTCGAGGCTTTCTTCTCGAGCTATCCGTCTGGAAATAACACTGATCCAACTGCCTAATACGTTCTCACTTGGAAAGAAAGACGGGATTTGCCGCCCGCGAGGGAAAAATGGTAAGAAAAATCAGGCTTAAGGGGATCCGCCGAGCTTTAAGATTCAGAGACGCGGCCTGCTTCTTCCGCAATGCTTGTGTTATTGATTGAGATTTTATTAACAACTTTTTGATATTATTATTATTAACAAACCTTTCAGGGAGTGATGGGTTGCTGATCCACTTTTATTATGATCCATTAGAAATAAGACGTAAGAAATAACAAACAGAGGGATTTCAACGTAATGAAAATTTAATTTTAATAAGCATAGCTTAGATGGACAAACACGTAATGAGGTCTAGTTTCCATGGTGTGAACTGAAATATACGTAAGAGGAAGTTAATATACCACGAACAAAAAGAGCTAATGTTTGAAGTACAGAAAAGCAAAAATAGGGAAAATGTTTTAAGATTTACGAGCCAGAAGGGCGTTAAACTCATATCTTTTACACAAAGTTTACATCCTTCTGGCTTTAAACAATACAGTTTTACACGTAATAAAGGGAGGATGCAAAAGGAGTTTCACCAATTTATCTAACTAATAATTTTGAATATAATAACTGCAGGTAAATGAAAAGGAATGACACGAATAGCTGTAAACCATGAAACACACAGTATAATATGAAATGGGGTCGAATGAATAATACAAAACCATTTCAGGGCTGTTCAGGAAAAGGGCCCGATTTGAACTGTTTTTTCGATGACCGTATCCACTGGGAAAAAAAGCTAGTGTAAAAGTAAAATATCGAAATAGAAGAGAGAGAGAGAGAGAGAGAGAGAGAGAGAGAGAGAGAGAAGTGAACACATACATACACACAGCCAGACAGACATACCGACAGACCGATATACAAAGAGACATACATACATACCGAAAGACAGATATACAATCAGATAGACAAACAGACATACAACCAGACACACATACTAACATACAGATAGACAATCAGATAGAAAAACAGACATACAGACATACAGATCGACAGAGGGGGCGAGAAAGAGAGACAAATCAATGTCATGTTTGTAAAGCCGACAAGCCGACAATTTGAAATGGAAGACAAGCATTATGCATGCTAAAATAACGACACGAACAGAGAATGGAAGAAAGGGAATGCAAATTTGCCCTTTTTTCCCTATTGTTACTTCTTTCCCAAAAAGTGTTTTAAAGGCGGCTTCGATTATACATAGGCCTACCTCCACAAAATCATACACCATTGATTTGAGTAAGTTTAAGGGTTCTTACTACCGTTTACGCTCGATTCCGAAGCAACATATAATAGCGCATACCAAATTTCTAGAACACTAATACTATTACCCAGTCAGTCAGTTTCCAAGTCAGATAGAGATAAGGATTTATTAAGTCAATTTCATTTCATTCATTTTATTTTATTTCAACACGGAACCACTTGCTAACAGCCAATTTGACTGTTCTTCTGCAAGTCTGTGCTTAAAAAAAAAAAAAAAAAAAAAAAAAAAAAAAAATATCTATATCTAAAACAAACACAAACAAATACACTTCAACACTGTCTGACTAGAAACAAAATAGTTAAATATAAATAAACGAGAAATGAATCTATTAATGCTTTCCATGTCTTCTGGAAATAATTGAAAACAAAGACTCTTTCCTTGGATTCCAGACAACAATTATCGCGAAGTCGAAAAAAAGGAAATTCAAGTACCGATCGTAGGACTATTTTTACGCCTCCTTCAACCGCAGAAATAATTATAGGAAGAAGTCATAAATTGAGTGAATCTGTCCGAATAAGTATTGAGGTTTCAAAGCGGAAAATATTCGATTCGCTCAGGTAACTCGACAATTGAAACAGATCTTTTTTTTTAGACGAATAGCCCTTTAGAATATTTTTACTTTTTGGTGCTTTCAACTACAAAAACGGGATCGCTTGAAAAATAATACCCTGCATCCAAACTCTGCGTGAATCATTTGTATTTGTTTCCTCTTTTATTCATCGCATTTATGATTGAATTACATTCACCCCTAGTATATATACGCCTTGTTTGCTCCATTGTACACTTATATTGACATTTTCTATCTTAAAGAGAAAATTGAGTTTTTAGATGGTGAAAATAGTTTGTGAGCTTCTTCATTTACTTTATGTTAGCGTGGAAGAGTTTAATTTTTTTTAAATGTCTCCTGTACGGGGGAGTTTCTTCAAATGCTTTCATATTCGGAACATGACAAGTAACAGCTAGAGGATGTGGATCACAACCTTATGCTGCATATGTTTTGTGTAGTCCCATATACACATTTCTGTATACGGTGCATGTGACTTTTAGCAAAACTGGGCAAATTTCTTATCATTTTGATGATTCCCAAACTGTATATTATACACTAATTCTTATGTGCTATATGATCAGCCTTTTACCTTTGCTTCTACACATTTTCATTCGCAATGAAATCGCATGACAAGAACTCAACTATTTCTTTAAGGAAAGGGTGGGTTATAATTTAAGAGTAGATTTTAGGTGTGCTTATTCTCGAATTGCTCATTTCATGTTTGAATGAACCGGTGAGTTTTATGGAACGTGCTGAGATTCTATGGATTTAGGTGCACGAAACAAACTGATTTCATGACTGAATGGTGATCTAATAAAAACGAACACTCAAAATGTATCAATTAACTGCTATATTATGTAGTCATAATGGATATTTCAAATTAACTGCCTTTAACCGATGAATGTCAAATTAGCCGAATAGTAAGATCATAAGGAGAATTAATTTTCTTGTAATTACGCACAATATATGCCCCCTCTCCCCCTCTCTCTCTCTCTCTCTCTCTCTCTCCCTCCCCCTCTCTCTCTCTCTCGCTCTCTCTCGCTCTCTCTCTCTCTCTCTCTCTCTCTCTCTCTCTCTCTCTATTTATATATATATATAATAAGGGAAACATCATTGGCGTATAGTAGAAAACTGTTCATTTTTAACACAATGATGATTTAAGGTGTCGATGGGAGGGGGAGGGGGTTGTAAGCTCTCAACATCTTTTACAAAGTGGGTAAATACAAATATCCTTTCACCCTTGCCGGTTAAAGTCCCATCGCAAAGACTTTCGAGAAAGAAAAAAAAAAGACCTTTAAAAAGGCAATTGCTGTAACGTTGTTCGTTGCCTTGCGAAATGTGCAAACGGTAATGACATGTTACGTAATAGGAACGTGAATTCTACATGGATAGGAAATTCACTAGGGAATTAAAATTGCTCTTGAGTTGATTTTGAAGTCATTGTAATTGTCTTCTAAATATAAATAAAGCTGATCTTTTTTTTTTAAATTGTTTGTTTGTTTTTTCATTTGTTTTGGCGAGAGGCCCGAGCCGTTATTTGAAGTTTATTTTCTCCGCCAGAGCAGGTCCCCTTTTGGCCCTCTCGTCATGATATTGGAAAGCTTTAATTTTTTCGTCAGCAGACTCCTAAAAATAAAACTGCCACCCCCCCCCCCCCTTGCACCGCCCCACATCATATCGATGTCACCTAAATGAAGACCCTTACTTCAAAAGAATAATCCCAATGCTCAAAACCTGATTGACAAGTTGTAATTCCTTATCATAACGCATCTACCTAACCAGAAACAAAAATGTTATTGCAACCAACAAAAAAGAAGTTTAGGGGGAAATTGTAATGAAATCCTTATCACCATCTTGTTCCCTCCCTCCCGCCTCCCCTCTCACGATTTTCTGATTAAGACATCAAAACCCCTGACAGCTATAGGAAAATAATGTAATGAGTTTCCGTTCGGCCCCTTCCCGAGAACCGTACACTGGAGGGGTAGCATGTCGCGGCTGAGACTCGGGGGACGGAGAGGGAGGAAGACCGTTGCAGAGTTATAGCCCTCTGACTGGCTTCGACTAAATGAGAATTAAACAGGGCAGACACTCTCACCCCTTACACTTAATATATTTATCTTGTGTTTTATTTTCTTCAGAATTACTTGTTTGTTATTAGGTTTATTTTTAAATCGTATATTTTAGGTATTTTTTAAAACCATTTATTCGTTTGTTTGTAAACATTGTTTTGTAAATAAGTATTTTGTGACCCCATTTGAAAACCAAATCATGTTAACAAAGGGCATCCATCCAATAACGGGAGAATATATGTTATAATTGTATTCCCTACTAAATGATCACAGCAAGAGTAAAGAATTGTAGATAAGTTAGATAAACATGAGAATAGATGGAGTGCCCTTATTTCACATACTTTAATGCACATGATCATCGCCATAACAAGGTTATACAATTGTATTTGTTATTGCATAATGGCTTTTTAAATGGATTACAATATTTATTTCATTATCTGTACGAGATGCTGGTAAAATTTACGTTATGAATGTGAAACAGCCTGGAAAAGTTGATTAAACAAATAAAGAAAAAGGGGAAGGAAATGATTAAATTACGTATAAGTCAAAGTGAAAATTGCTTTAGAGTTCCAAAATGAATTTCAATTCCAATTTAATATGTATAACAACAAAGCGGAATACTACTCATTTTGCTCAGTGACTCGAGAAAGTAAAGAGCAAAGAGCATGTGGGAGAAGAAATAGAGCAGGAGGGGATGAAGGTGGTGTGAGAGAGAGAGAGAGACAGATACTCATACACAGACAGACACAGAGAGATAGAGAGACAGAGAGAGATGCAGCAATAGAGAGAAGGAAGGGGGGGGGGTCATGATATGAATACTATAATATTATGCAACTTTTATTTCTACCCGATAAGTTCATACTCATTTCCTAAAAAGAAAAAGAAAAAAAAAGGTGATCTCATAGTGCACGATGACCTTATTATTATGGTGTCTGAAAAACGCAGTTGTGTTACTTTTACGTGTTTCTTCATCGCAATTTCTGTTTATTACCATCTATTCAATTCCCTAGATAAAATACTTGTAAATGTGGAATTAGTTACACATCTCTGACTATCTAAGTAAATGTACATGAAAATAACTGAGGCGCAAATAACCACACATTAACGATCAAAAACCTAGGTTGATAAAGGCTGCTATAATTTGCTACGTCACCGATATGGCGGGGCTAGTCAAACCGCGGGTGTTACCAGGGGAATTGCTCAACTTGAACGTGCGCTAGTTTACTAGGTTAAACGGACGCGTACCGTGCTGAACCTTACCGGGCGCCAAACCGCAAAGTCAGACGAATAACATGCAAATGCTGTCACCTGGTCGTGTCAGGTTTTGAATTTCAAATTTTGTCAACTTCGAGTTTGTAAGCTTAGCGACCTTTTATCGAATGTTGTACCGCCAATGATATGAATACATGGATGGATTGATCACTTTTTTTCGTATTATTCACTCCATTTTACATCCTGTTTGAGCGCTGTTTTGTATTTCTTTAAAAGCTGTTGAAACTTATCTTGCATAATACCATGCACTTGAGATATAGGCCGACTGATTTCACTTTTTGACCATTTGTACCATATACTAACCCGATAAATGTTTGGTTTAATGCAACGATTAACTGATACAATTCTCCAAATGATAGCGTCTAATAATGCCATCATAATTATTAACAAACAAAAAAGAGACCAAGAAATTGAATTTGAAATCGGGTATTCTAGGAAAAATCGATTCCTCGACATTCACAAAGTTCCAACTCATTTAGATACCAGACGATTCAAGGCGATTATTGATTTGTCTAACCTTTCCGCTTCTTTGATGAACCGAATGGTGTAATTGAAATAGAGTCATTGCCATTCAGAAATAGAATAGCAGATTGCGGTTTGAATTAAAACCTATATGTTTAGACTATTAACGAATCACTCTTTTATTATTCAAATGAAAAACCAACGAAATTCATGGCTGGTAGACATTCTCATGGTAAATATAATGATACTCTTTTCTAAACTTAAAACCAACAGTCAAATGAAAGAATGTTGATAATGAGCATGATGAAATCCTTTTTGACTTCTGCGGGATGATTAATGAAAGAGAGAGAGGGGAGAGAGAGAGAGAGAGAGAGAGAGAGAGAGAGAAAGAGAGAGAGAGAGAGAGAGAGAGAGAGAAAGAGAGAAAGAGAGAGGGGTATAGAGAATATAAAATTTGTCACCAGCGTATTATGAACAGACATACAGTAGTTTAGTTGGAGAGGGCAAAACTAACCAGCTGATGGGGAGAGAGAGAGAGAGAGAGAGAAAGAGAATGAGAGGAGGGGGGGGGGGTAAAGGGGGGGGGGGGGGGTCTGTATGAGAATCAAAACAGGGGGTCGGAAATGGGGTGGCGAGAAGGAAATGCTTAAAACGCCCCTTGACAAAACCAGAATTTCCTTTGAGAAATCCAGTCTACCTTGCCACAGATTCCGTTTCTGACCTTTTATATGAGTGGGTGGGAAAATATATCCGACATGGAGACAGGGAGAAATAAGGGAAAAGAGAGGGAGGAAGAAAGGAAAATAGAAAGATAAAGGAAAGAAAAATAAAGAGAGAGAGAGAGAGAGAGAGAGAGGAGAGGTGAGATAAGTGGAGGTGAGATAAGGAGAGAGGGACAGAGATAGAGTGGGAGAATAAGCAAGAGTGTGTAAGTAAGAGGGAGGAAGAGAGAGAGAGAGAGAGAGAGAGAGAGGGGGAAAGAAGGGACGAAGAAGGGGAGGGTAGGGAAATGAAGAAAAAAACAGAGAGAGAGAGAGAGAGAGAGAGAGAAGGTAGGAACTACATGAGAGATAAAATAGTGAGAAAAAAAGGTTTGAAGAAGAGAGAAAGGAGAGGTAGAAATTGGGAAGGGGCCATTTTTGTGTGCACTTTCATTTTTTACGACACAAGATGGCGCCAGTCGAAATAAGAAAAGTGCAGTATTGCAAACGCACTTCTTCGCAAATTATGATTCAAATGCAATTATGAATTCCCCTTTTGCATGTCATTGATGTATATTATGTCAGGGACGTCTCAATCATTAATGAAAAGGACGAGGAGAATGCAAAATAATGTAGATGGAGCATTGTTACCCCCTCCCTCAAATAAGAGAACAAGAAGGAAGGCAAATTGGAGGAAATTATGCAAATGAATGCAGTGTTTGACAGGAATACTAGAAACTAATGCTGCACTGACTATGAGTTGGATATATTTAGATATCGGTACAGATTGGAAACAAACCATGTTACCGTTACCAGTGTACATTACGAGACACGTCGAAACCATGACTTGTGATGGACAACATTGGACAAAAATGTCGTAAAAACTCGAGATAACGGGTAACTATCACGGGGCGGCTTCTCTTTGCTTCCACCTGCATTATCGCAAGGTCACTGAAAATAGAGTAAACACGAGGAGAGGAACTCGAGGAAATCCGCTTCGATTTTTACTGCATCGTCACAGTCATGTTAATAATGTAACGGTACTAATGTTATATCGGATCACTACAGACACTGTCTACTTCAGTGCAGTAGGGAACTCCCTGTTCGGGGAGTGATAGTGGTACATGAATGTTTTCATGGTGGTCTTCTCTCATACGAAAGGATATCTAGATCAGTCATGTTATTGAATACAGTCCTACCTGTAATGTTACATCAATATTTTAGATTTTGTTAAATAGCATAATTTATTCTTCCTTTTTTATTCCTTAATGAAGAAAACTTTTTCAGTAATAATGTAATTTGAGTTGATTCTCAAATAAATCCAAAAAAATACAAAAAGGAACACAAAAAACTGAAATCGGTCCATTCGCCAAATATAGATTCGTCCCTCTTAAAGTCTAAAGTATTTTTTTGTTTCAAGATGTAAATACATACGCCTATTTGTTGTATTCAAACTTCCTAATTCAATTTTGCATTAAGTTTGTTTATTTATTTACTTTTTCAAATCTACATCTACTTTCGTTTCTTTCTTTTTTGTCTGGGAGGGAGGAGGGAGGGGGGGGGGCGGCGACCAGAATTTAAAAAAAATACTTTTATTTACGTACATGTAGATTTTTTTTGTTATGTCATTGTATCACGGAATTTGTATGCATTCCTTTAATGTGCTTTCTCTCTCTCAGTCGGAGAGTGCAATTGTTGAATTACGACCAAAATGCCAGCAACAAATTGCATAAGCTTTCTTTGGTCGCAAAGTTGTTCGATGAACACAAGAATGAGCCGACTGGCCTCGTGTAGGCCTACTACCTAGCGATTGCTTTTATTATCTTCTTCTCCTATTTCTCCTTCTTCTTCTTCTTCTTCTTCTTTTTCTTCTTCTCCTTCTCCTTCTTCTTCTTCTTCTTCTTCTTCTTCTTCAATTATTTATTTTTCTTCTCCATCATTATCATCATTATCATCGGCGTCGTCGTCGTCATCCGTCGTCATCTCCACTTCCTCGTCCTTCTTCTTCTCTTCCTTCTTCTTTTACTTCAACTCTTCTTTTTTAAATTTATCACGTTGTTTTGTCCTGTGTTTCGTTTTGTTTCGTTAGTTTATTTCATTTGTTATGTTGTTATTACCACCCCTCCCCCTCAAAAAGGAGTCTACGGCATTTGGATTAAATCGGTTGATAATCAGAGCTGAAACAAAAGTCAGCCATTTTCTATGGTGCGTTTCTAATGATCTATTAGGCCTTGAAATTATATCATTTCTTTCTTGGCTTTTCCAATGTCCAGTATGAAATGCTTTGATTTAGCTATTGGCAATATTCCATTTTCTATACAGAATTCGACATAGGCCTGCATAGTTGCGGTTGTTATTCTATGAAAACAAAAACGAGCCCGTGTTTTGTCCAGGAAAAGGTATTATATTCGCTATTCACGACTGTCGGCCGCAGTCTAGCAAAGTTTTGACGAGAGTCTCAACTTTGACAAGTGCGTGCGCCGTCTGCGCTCGTAAAACCGACTTTACGATGCTCCCCGAATTGTAACAACCGCTCGGCGAGGCCGCTTTGATCTTCGCCGCCTCGAGCTCTGATTGGCTGAACCCGCGGACAGCGCCAATAACTTTTTGACCGTATAAGGAAACACAGAGACCAGACCGCTTGTCTTTTTACAGTTGGTCGATTTTATGTGCGTCTGAGTGCGTTGCTGAGGAATAGTAAGCGACGGGGATCTAAACTTGGGGACACAGAGGTGACGCTCTGCGATGAAAAAGACTTTTGTCATGGTTGGAATGTATATAAATGAATAATTCGAACAGTCCGGATAATACACTGATTTCAATGTTGGCTCCGCCTGCTCGATACAAGCGCAGTGAACCAATTTGACACATGGTGAACCGCACTATGTCCAACAGAAATTAATCATCATAATCGAACAACAAACATTGATAATTACTGGGGAAGGGGGTGGTATTCTTTCTAGATAATTTGGCGCCTCTTTGAGATGACCGATCTACATCGCCCTTACACATCCATCAAAATAATTTGGCTTTCTCAATACCCCTGTTAATGTCTATGTATCTAGTTCACACCTGTCATTTTCACATTATCGTAGTTTGTTTTGGTGGTCGAAATTATTTCTTAGGAATACGAGGGAGAGAGAGAGAGAGAGAGAGAGATAAAAGAGAGAAAGAGAGAATGGGATATACACATCATGTATTGGGGGGGGGGGTATTCCTTGTGGCGTAATATGTAATTGAGAGGAAAGTACTAATCGGTCCATTTCTCTAAAGCATAATCATGATTATTGAATTTCGATGTGTAAACCAGAACCCTGAACATAATCAATGCTTCCATCAGTCTTTTACCATGTTTATGTCAGGGTCCATCTACAGGACAAGTGAAAATTGTAAATTGAACAGGATCACAAGCATGGCGAGTATTTAAGAAGAAGAATCGTTTATAAAATATCAATAAACATTACTGTATTGCCATAGACATTCGGATGCAGTTATGTAATAGGCAACAACAAAACGTATTTATAGATTTCAACTGTCAAAACGTTCACCGTCCCTGGTACATTTTTATCTTTTCAAGTTTTTGTCACACGCATTATGGCTACCTTTTTATATACGGACTTTAAAGTTTTATGTGGCAATTTAACAGCAAAGTTATTGCTCATTTCCACTTTAGTTTCAAATGTCCCTCAAAAAGTCAATAAAGTCCAATCTTTTCGACCATTAATTCTTCCTCATAATAGTCAGTTAAATCAGTAACAATATTCTGTTTACGTGTTGCAGGACGGGTTTTAAAATTCACTTCAACTGGAATATTCAAGCAGATGCAGTGGCCAAACTTTTCTCTAGTTGAAATGACCGCTTTGCCATCTTTTCTTGAGTCTGGCAAGGAGACATCGTAGTACTTTAAAGAGAAAAGCAAGAAAGGAAACAACGTTTCGAATTCTATAAACTTAACTGTATAAGGTAAGCCTTTCAATTACGTCCTTTCCATTCTTGTTCGCTCTGATCCAGCCTATATAATTATTTGATCGTAGATGTAGATGAATAGACATACATATAGATTTCAGATGTGTTCCAAGAGAATAATGGGATTTCATAAGTAAGGTTTGCACAAACTTGAATATTGAGTAAATTATTCTGCAAAAAGAGGGTGAGTTTATGTAACAAGTTAAGGTTTTTCATACTTATTGATTACAGAATATGGAATGCATTTAATTTCGTGTGTTTCTGTATTCAATCATGAAACAGGAAAGATGCCATGAACGTTGAATGATATTAATCATTGATGATAATGTTTACCGTATTTAATGAGATATGTTGTTCACTGTTATGCACAACATACTATAAGATGGGGACGAATTTTCACTAACGTTGCATCCCTACACAGTGGACGAGGTTTCGTAGTACAAACCTGGACCCTGTTTTGTTTCTCAACATATATATGTCTTGGGTTATCTATTAATATTATTTGTTATGATAACCTCAGAATGTGTTTGATGATGGTGATCTTATGAACATTCAGATAATTTACAATGGTTTAGTTCACTCGACCTGTCTGACAAGCCCGCGGTTACCGCTTTATTCTTATTTTTCGTACATCGATAGCTATAGAATATGTTACTTTGGGTGCAGCTCACGAGACCGATTGTGCTATGGTCTTTATGAAAATTTATCCGAAAGCTTAAGACCAACATGTCAGTCTTGTTGGCCATTTATACATTATTCAACAGGGTTAAATCATGCAAAATTAGGAATTTCTCTTGGCAAGGTTACCACAAAACGTAATTCCAGAACTCAAGATGGGCCTTACCATTGTCAAGGCACTCATTAAGGCCCGTCTGTCCTAGTTTGGCCAGGGGATTAGATCTCCCTGCGTGGTCACTGGCAGGTGGTTATCTCATCAAATCAGCTCTCAATTAACATTTAAAAAAGGGGACCATGGGGGATCAACGGGTACCGCTTAGGCATTGTTGGCTATATAGAGGGCGCAAGTAGCTACAAGTAGTGCAGTCCTGCATTAAAATTACTTACATGAGTCATTTATCGTATTTTGAGGTGAACCTTTCCCATCTTCAAGTTCCAACACGGATTCATGAGCTGGGTGGTCTTTCGCTGCCTTCATCACATTCTACCACCCTGACAAATCGCTTTTGTCACCTTTTTCAAGTTTTTATTGATTTCTGCAGGCTTCAACCGTAAACTTTATGACTCAAATTTTGTGCTGAAATATTAAAAAACGAACGACTTCTAAAGTTTGGACCATGAAAGTTATACCCAGGGTCGCTCAACACCAAGCCCCATTCTCACCGGGAACTGGTCACAGCTGCGTTAGTGTGCAGAAGGACTAATCAGTTTCATTATTGATTTTATTAATGAGTTTTCTTCTATTCAGTTGGCCAAGATATATCTCTTTAAAAAATGAGCCAATTTTTCATTCAAACCTGGACTAAAGATCTGTCTTTAAGTGGGAGGTTAAATTAGTGTGTATCATATAGGCCTACCTTGAAGAAAAAAGAGACACAAATAAAAATAAAAGATCATAAGATATCACTGATGCATTTTGCATAATGAATTGGTTTTATTTAATTGCCGCTAAAATATACCGAGCCATAATTTTGTATGATATCATTCACGCGGTTGTTCAAATAATCATCGGGAACATCAAACAAATTAGAAATTATAAATTGATAGATGTGCATTTAGGAATAAATACCGAATATCAGGGGAGAGCGAGAGAGAGAAAGAGAGAGAGAGTGAGAGAAGGAGAAAGAAATAGAGAGAAAGAGAAAGAGAGAGAGAGAGAAAGAGAGAGAGAGAGTGAAAGAAGGAGAGATAGATAGAGAGAGAGAGAGAGAGAGAGAGAGAGAGAGAGAGAGGGGGAATGGAATATAGCATTAAAACTTTACTTTTTCATAAATATGAAATAAATGGGCCTCTCCTTAGAAAACAAGTGTTTGTTTTGAAACACACGAAACAGGAGTGCAAGGTTGCATCATAACAATTAACCTTTCTTCATTTGTATCCAGTAGACAAGTCATACCTATTATGTTAATTAATTACTCTATGCCACATGGACCAAAGACATTATAGTGCCCTAAATTGCCTCATTTTTCATGATTAATGACTTTTAATCAAATTCATCCCCTCCACTTGAAGCCCGATTGCTTGGGCCCCGTCCCGGAGTTCTCCTAATAAGCAACGCATGACTAATAGGCACGGAATCTCGAGTAGCGCTGCTAAAATCTTGGGGTTTCCCTCTCTTAATAAAGCGACGATCCTCTTAATTAGGTAGATACAATGATTAACCGTCTTAGTATTCTCAGCTGTATTGAAGATGAGCTTTCCAAGATGGCGGTCGGCCAAGCGAGACGTTAGTCATGTTAGTCACCGCCGTGTATTGATCATGCACTTGAGTTTGATAAGAAATACCGGCTACCTCGTATTAACGCAGCCCGAGACATGGGCCTAGTAAACTGAGTCAACGGGGGTTTAATGCCTGTCACAATTTTTTAGTGTAGGACTTTTTCGTTTGAGAGCGAAATATGAACTCAATTGACTATTTGTTGTTGTTGTTATCTTGTACTTTTTCTTTTTAAATTCGTTTTTCTTTCTTCTTTGGTTTACTTTGATATATATTTTTTTATAGCAATGTTAGGTAATATTTCTAATCTCTCTCTTATTTCTAATCTCTCGAAATGGTTGAAAAGCTGATGGAAGTTTTATCATATTCAAAAAGAAGATGTAATGGATTAACAGAAAGGAGAAAGAAAATATATTGGCCTACAATGTAGACTCACAATAATATTCATAAAACTGTAAATGTGCTAGTGAAGAAGTGAAACAAAATCAATAGAATAGGGGTAAGCTAAAGATTTTTAATTGGCAAAAGCAGAATGAGAACTTAATGTCCCTCCCGCTATTGGGCATTAAAAAAAGAAAACATTTCTTGTAATCTGTATGGTGCAGCATAACTCATCGTAAAATTATTAAAGAAAGAAATATCAATGAACAAAAAATGACTACGATAACTGAAATATACACAAGCTGTTCAATGTTGTATGGCAAGATATAAAATATTAGTCAGGCTTTAAAGAAAAGATGTTGTATTGCCCTTTGCATCTTAAGATTTAAAGTTTCTTTTTCCTTTTTTTAGAAGAAAAAATGTTCAATGAACCAATAAATATGTTTTAAAGCATTTAAAATTGAAAAAAATATCAGCCCAAAAGAGGGGAAAAAAGCACCCCCAAAAAAATTAAAAATCGACCGACGGACCCATGCGCAGGCACTTCGTTAAATAGGCCTAAGCCGAAAATAAGTGTTGAAATCACTTTTAAATGATAATTTTCTTTTTCGCTTGAAAATTCACATTATTTTGAACAAAATATATGTTAATAACATTTACATGATAATTATATTATACCGACCTAACAACTGATTTATTTATACTACTTTTTTTTCCCCTCTTTGTGTGTGTGTGCTTTTCGTTACTCAAGAATGAAAGGTGGACTGGTTAAATTAGGGCCTTTGTTTACTATATACGAGTAATTCTTGATGTAAGCTTAAATATGCCACATTCTCTAGAAACATGAATCGGGAAAATCCACTTTTTTACATACACAAATAATTACAAAATTTAGCGAGGGTATGAATAATTTAGTTGTTAATTGTATTATGACGTCATAATAGTCTTTTCATAACATGTTTCATGTTGACTTGGAACACCTGACGTAAGTACCAACCGAATCTCCCAACATAGATTGTTTGTGAGACTTGATTCGTGACAATACCAAATCTCGAGGAAGTAGACATTTCGCAAAAATACCATACTTTCCTCACTATAACCTCAATTTTGACACCAATACACTACTTTAGACCTCAATAACCATTCCCCTTCCTTCCTTTGATTCTTGCAATTCAACGCTTGTATTCATTATTCCCGGATCTCGTATGAACCCAATATTAAGTAGGTCGTTTTATCATTTATATAATTGTCCGAAATATACCCTCCTATAGCATTATTGTGGTCAAACCGAATTCAAAGTAATACATCAGTGGTTCATTGTATGTATGCACGCATATTTAGATCGGTTACAAGTTGAGTTAGAGTTCTTCATAACCTTTCCCCCAGTAAACGTTTAACCTGCATCGGTTTCATACTGTTTATCAATATGCAGGCTACGAACTAGTTTACAAATCTGTAAACATTCATTAAAAAATATTCAGCGCATGGGAAGAGGAATATTATCCCTTGTAATGACCCCCATTATACAACTTATCTGTCAAATTGGCATGCTTATACCAGTACTTCTTAAAATATTATTTTCCCTTCCATTGATGTGTCAATGGTATACCTTTTATAATGGTATACCTTTTATATACCAATCCAATTTTGTTCATCTCACCCCCCCCCCCCCCTCCCCCACACTGTCCTCCCCTCTTTTTATACGATGTCTCAAAATATTCCTACCTTCTAGAATCTATAATTTTCAACGTTTAAACTGAAAACTGACCTCATCATATTATTTTATCCACACACTAAAAAGGATAACCATGAAACGTGCGAGATTGTATGCTGCTAATAGACGAGTTCGGCAGGTGAAGAGGGGTATTAATTATCTCACATGTTTACCCTGTAATCCACCGGCCCTAATGACAGATAAAAGTACATTTTGGTGTGACCCCCGAAGATTAAAACATTCACCTCGCCCCCAAAATGGCGAGGACAGAAGCATGATCCCCCTTTAAAACTCTTTTCATTTTTTTTTACGAGAGAGGTTTTATTATCGACCCATTGGCGCCTAATAAATCCAATTTTATTATTTTTCTCGACTGTTATTTCTGCTATTCAATGTGATACATTTATTTAGTTGAGACCCCGTTTTGTGACGTTTTGAACAAAAGAGGATGAGCAAAAATCCACCCCGGGAATGTAAGCCAAACAAATTCACTCCTTCGAGTTGAATTGTTCGCTCCCAGCGGAGATAATTATTGTTTGCTATTTTCCACAAAGAGAAAATAATACAAGATGGGTGCGGTCTGCTTGCGTTCTCATAATATTATTATTTGAATGAGAAAACAATGTTTTCACACGCTCCAGCCACCAATCAACCTTATTTATCTGATTATCTCTCACTCTCAAAAAGGAAAACTCGATTTGTCATTCTGGATATCATTCTGTACCATGTCCACTGATCATCATCATCATCATCATAATCGCCATCATCAACATACCAATCCTACAGGATGTATTTGTTCCGAATGATGAATGATACGGCTATTGTTTTACTGTTCTCAGGTATTCCAGGGATGTAGTGTCTTCCACAGTGGCTACTGTTTATCCAGCGGTTAACCACCGGCCGAGGTAAGTCCTTTTGCTAACCTGGTCTCTGTTGACGTTGCCACCTCGTAAACAAGTGTTGACAAAACGGGCCATTGTTTTTGTTTAGTTTACGGTTGCTATTGTCTTTGACAAGCACGTTATGTGTCATCCAATACATAGTGATAAGACATCCGTGTCAAGTGAAGTCCAAAGCTGACGTCATGCTGAACTTGAAATGAACTTTAGTTTTTGTATTAATTAATTGATAATCTGAAATGTTACTCATGCTATTGTTGATCGGATTCTTGTGTGTAACTTTGTATGCATAAGTGAAGAAAGAAGAATTATTGGAGGCAGAATAACACAGAGAAGAAGAACGAAACGTTCTTCTGAAGTCAGGTCCCTTTCCCCATATTTATACTATTGGTAAACTAGGCTAAAACCTTTTGTGAATAATTCATATATCTGTGGTGTTCAATTATTATATTCATTAACATTTTTGGGGGGATTTTGATAGATGTTTTTAATATCAATCGGAATGTGTTATGTGAAGAAAATAACCTGTAGTAGCTGTGCATCTAAAGGCAACATGTGCAATGTTGCCTTTAGTAGTGAAGATAATTATACGCACACTAGTCAAACAAAATTGTCACAACACGAAAGAAAGGTGGGGGAAAACAACAAAAGAAGAAGTAGAGATAATGAATACAAAATTGTTAGTTTAGGTTCAAAGTCATAATTTGTTCTAAAGTGGAATGGAGTAAAAACCCAAGCCCACCGGCTTAATTTATTGAGAACTATACTTCCTATGCTAGCAGTAACAAAAGACATATAACTTTATTCTCTGCGATTGAAAAGAAAGGAACGTACGTACGATTCTTCAAATTTATATTACAGTACTTCTTTAAATTGCGACCAAATAATTCTGACCAAAACAAACACTTGACTCTATTTAAGAGTCTATATAATCAGAAATGGATGCTCTATACTTTTTTTTTTTATCAACACAATATATTTGAAGGATTTAAAATACAATTGCTTTCCCCTCTCTCATCCACATAAAAAGGAAGAAAATAGACAACATTGCAATAAAGATGTACTGAATGGATATATGAAATTAGATATGTTACTCTACTTTTAAATCCTAAATCTTACGTCAATTATTCATATATTTAATGTGTAAATAGCAATAAAAAAAACAATCGAGAATACATTCCATCAACGCTTATCCAAAAGAAGAGAAAGGTCGTTGTTAATTTTAATTTTAACTGAAATCGGTACCGAGGTGGGGCTCGAGGTGAGATGTGAGGCCGGTGGGCGCGGCTTGACTGATCAGTAGAGTTCCGTTCGATCAACCTTATTTCCGTGTCGTGTTCAGCTTTTGGCGAGTCGGTTTACAGCTTTATAGAACAATATCTTATTCTTAATCGAACGAAAAATCCAGTCTTTTACAAAAATTATAATTTGTTCAATTTCCTAAAGTAACACGCATACATTAATTATCATACTGTAGGTTATGAAAACGCTACCGAAATATATGAATACGTTCTGATATATTCACTCTACATGACGTATATCAATTTTGCAGTTAATGTATCAATGTGATTCGATGTAACTGGAAAAAAAGATATAACCTAATTTTTTTTTATTAACACTGATATTTGTCAGTTTTTGTTTGTGTTTATTCCCCCGCATTTTTCTCGGCTTAATTATTGACGACGTAATATGGAGCACAATTGTGTTTTACAGTTTGATATACATGTACATGTAACCGAATTTCATCGTCACTTTTATTCTCTTTCAGATGATTTGCAATAATGAGGCAGGCTTATTCGATTTGGAATGTAATCGACTATTCTTATACCGTGCCGTTTTTTCTGAAAGCAAAATATTTTCCACGTTTTTCTGACATAATACAGGCTATGAAGAAATAATTTTAATAAAATGAAAGAGTATGGCTTCGCCTTTCCTTATCCCGACGACATGCTGCTAGCAAAATAATTTATCTTATAATATAACCTACCTAGACTATACTTCTCTTCAAATTGCAGATTTAAAAAAATGAAATAAAAGCAAAACATCTTGTGACAACAAAATATTAATACCACTTTCTGGTCGGTACTCCACATTCTATCTTTTGAAAATTCGTCGTTGGCCTATTTCATATCAAAGAATCTCTGTAGCTCGGTAGCCTTCCTTTGTTCAGGTAAAATTGTATTCACAGTCTCAGGATCGTTTTTGACCAATGCTTTACTTAAGTTTTCTGAAGTGTCTTATAAAGTATCTTTCAAAAATCTATTTATAATCTACAAGAATTAAAACAAATTATTCACTTTAATTTTTGGTAAGAAGTGCTAGATGTTGTTTGTATACACTCGTATTCGCAATCTACGAATTCAATATTAACTTTCTGGTCAATATTGATCATTATGAACAGAAAATAATCACATCATCTTGCAGTTTATTAATCTTATGCCAAAATTGAACTTTAATGTTGATAATTTTAATACTCTTTAAATCGTTTTGCTACTCTGTAGAAAAATCCTTCTGTCTCATGTTTTGGTCATTATCCTACATATTCACTTTGAAATATCACATTTAACATCTTAAGAATTTATGACAAATGCCTCATTTTAGAAAGTGAAGCATTAAAGTGAAGCATTACCAACAAACTTAAAAGGTTGTATTCACGATATTGAGACCTTTGTGGCCAATTCTTGACTTTGATTTCTCTTTAGTATATACCATTTTACCACTTGAAAATCGTTTTTACAATCCAGAAGACATATTTCTTGACCAAAACTTCTCCTTTATTATTCGTCCAGTCTTTTCTTTCGTCTTTTATTAACAAAAATGGTAATCTCAATCAACAAAACTTATGATAAATACTTTTTTTATTTTCGGTCGGCCGGGTAATTTACATTTTTATCTTTAAAAATCATGTTTACAGCCAAAAGAAGATTATTATAAAAGTTTCACTTTAATCTTTGGTTAGTAGTTTACAATTTGCCGCCCGTCCTTTTCTCTTGGATGAAAAAATAAACAAACGGGCTTAATTTATCATCATTTGATTTGCAATGACAAAGTTAAAACAATCAACTCGTACATTCATCTCGTGTTATTTTGGGATGGCGGGGGATAGATACATTGCTAAAGGGACACCGATCGTGCGTAATACATCAATGTTTTTGAGCCATCTTCAATAAACACGTCGTGTGGATTTACGATGGACTCTAGCATCGCTTCATTTCAATTTCTTCCCGAGTCGAATAACCCTCCTCCTCTCCCTCTCTCTTTCCAACGATGTATCTGAAAATAGAACAGAAATGTGTGCTTTCTTGTCACCAACGTAAGAAATATTGCATCTGAAGGTAGAAATAAGAAGCAAATATAAGATCCGCTGATCGAAATTTGTTGGGAGAATGTTAGAAAGGAACCCGAATATGCCTAATCCATTATGAGACGGTGTCTAAAATATGGTTTTCGAGAAGACGCCCCCGAGGTTTCGGCCGAGATGGCCTTGTGATTCCGAACAGAGCGCTCCTGAGTTGAAAAGACGGGCTGGCGTTTAAAATCGTCATTTTGTCTCTCAGCGGATTAACATATTTGACAGTATGAAATACAGGAAAATAAGGAACTAAACAACCAAAATCATTCACTGGGTTTTTATCGGTTATTTTTGTTGATATGGCATCTTTGCTACAAAACCAGCAACGTTGTTTGGGTTTGACCTTTTGCAAATAGTTTTGTGTTAATGGACTTGTTTAGACTATTCATTTAATGCGTTTGTTATAGTCAGTAAAACAACTTGATTGATGAAATATAACTTATATTTAACAATTAAATTATTCATGTACCCCTTGTAAATGTGATGCTTTTTGTGTTTCGTAAATCAAGATTGAAAGATAGACTGGTTGAATTGGGGCCTTTGTTGAATACCTTTAGATGTAAGATTTAATATGCCAGGCTGTGACATTCTCAACTCTCTAGTAACACAAATCGGGACAATTTAGTTTTTCACATACTTATAAAATCGCCAAACACGGTAAGGGTATAAATAATTTAGTTGTTAACTGGCATGACTATTTATAAACATTAACAAATAAAATATCTATCCTGATCAAATGATAATACATTTTAATATTGGTTTTATTGCTTTAATCCTCATCCTTCTTCTACTGACATACCTAATTAAATTAAATTCGTGGATTTCTTTTAATGGAAATGACTAAGGTATGGTTAATTTCTTTGTTACGAATAAATTACTTTGTTCTACATGTATTTGTATAATTGAACTATATACTGAACACCATTATAAATATATGGGTGTTTGCTTCTCTGTTATTAATACCTCCTCGTCCTTCTTCTTCATGTAAGTCAAATCAATCTTGCCATTTAGGCTTACGGCTGTTTAACAGCACTTTATTACAAACAAAATGTTATTTTATACCTGTCTTCCTCCTTTCCCACAATCCCTTCACTAAGTCTGAATACGTGCATTTCCCCCTCTTTTTTTGTATCCGTTATTATCAGTAATGCTGTCAAACATATGAATATATACAAAATGAGAAGAATATGTGAATGGTTGTCGATTTTTGTTGAACGGAAACACCCTTATTCACACTCAACTGCCTATCTGTATTGCGTTAGTGTTGATTACACTGACTTGGAGAACAGAATGTGGCGACTATAAAGAAGATAATTGCATTCCCAATTATCTGTCATCGCTGTGTATTGATATGAAATCAAATATTCATAATATATCAAAACTAAATCAGCTCTGAGTAGTGAATGTCTGAGAATGGCACGCATCCGGTGGCCCTTAAACTTTTTTTGTATCTTTTCAAAATAAATTTGAAGTCTCTTGTTAAAGGTCCCATTTGCAGGCCCAAAAATGAAAAATTTCAATTTCAACTGCAAAGGTGGGGCTTGAAAATTTCTTCAAGTGGGAAAATAACGACTATTAGTTGTCAAATCGACTTAGGGACTATAGAGCCAATAAGTAATAGTCTTGATTTTCAGACCATTGCACCGAATGGTCATACGTTTTATGCTGCGCAAAGATTCAGTTTAATTTTGGCCATCACAAGAAGTGGGTTATTGATGTAGACAAATGCTCATGTACCCTTTACAGCTCATGTTATGTATGTTATTACCAAAGAAGAAAAAAGCCAGTCAGTCACTCAATGGTGTCTGACAGTGAAGTCTAGCAAGTAAACGGGTTTCCTTGCATAATTTGAACATGAGGACATTGCTAACGTTTAAATTTCACAGATAGGACATACATGACATATTCATAATTCCTGCAAAGTTCTACATAATTTGAGGTTGGCTGCAAAAGGGACATAGTACCTTTAAAGGGAAAGTCCATACTGGTATATTATGTTGGTTTTAATAGAATGAGAGGAACATGTCAGTGAAAGTTAGAGCAAATTCCTATTACAAAAATAAAAATTGTGAATGAGATATCGAGGGGAGAATGTTTCTTCATAATTAATATTGATAATTATGTAAACGCTGTGTGCAATAACCGATAGGGTCTTACATGTTAAGCGAAATAAATGCTGGGACAAAAGGCGTATATAATTTGCAATGTCTTCTGGTCAGCTCTTTTTCTTTTCCAAATTTTTATTCGTACAAAGAGTGCTACCAGATCAGATCAAACAAAACTATTTCAGAATGGTTGTCTCTTGCACTTGTACTATTTAGGCTCCTAAATGTTTTTTACTTTATATATTTTCTGTCTTTATAATTTGCCTATGAGCAGTTTGTTTATATGGTAGTGCAAATATGTTTGTGTCAGGCATTTTCCGAAATGCGCAGTGCAAAGTATCTATATCAGACATATGAAACACGCTTAGATGCAATAAACAACCCAGTCTGTAGTACTAGTTCTCAGTTGTAAGCCTATATCTACCTTACCCGCAAAGAGAGAGAGAGAGAGAGGGGGGGGGGAGGGAGAAAGAGAAGAGGGTTGGGGTATAAGTAGCGATTGTAATATTGTGTATTGTCGGGGGATACATAATTGAAAGCCACATTGCTGAACAAAAATGAAAATTTATAGAATTAATAGTTAGTTAAAAGATTAAAAAAACTTGTATACCTCGATGTCATGTATTATACAAGAGGCCTATGTAATTATATTTTTTCCGCTACTGTGATTCAAGATTGTGCATTAATTTACTTTTACATGGCCTTAACTTTTCAAGTTCATTATGCATAATTATTACATAAAATAATGGCAAGACTCATGAATGCATTTATGAGGAAACTTCTCTGTCACGTTTGAATTTCAACGTTTTGATCTGTCAGTCAATGTAATGCAGAAAACAAAAACAAACAAAACTAAAAACAAACGAAAAAAAGAAGATAAATAACATATACAAAAATTAAAAAACGAAACCATTAGAACAAATTCAAATGACACAGAGCAGAAGCTAAATAAAAACAGCACAAACATGGCGCAAAGTTAATGTCACTAGATGGCGCTATTGAAAAACAACGAACAGTGCTTATCGTTCATGGCCATGGGTATCTCCTACTATCATAAATAACGATAATTTGGTTTACACCTCTCTCTCTCTCTCTCTCTCCCCCTCTCTCTCTCTCTCTATCCATTCGTATCTCTCGCCCTGTCACTATCTCTTAATTTCCCCTAATTATTTATTCATGTATTTCTCTCTCTCTCTCTGTTCCTTCCCCCCTTCCCCTCCGTTCCAATCGTGATCTCTCCGTTTCTACTCATTTATATTATCCTTTCTTTCTCTCACCCTCTTTCTCTTTCAACTCTCTCTCTCTCTCTCGCATTCCATTCTCCCTCCTTTCTTCCTCTTTTCAATTCACTTAAATTAAGCATTATGATAATTTTAAAATACTAGTAGCTAACCGTAACAAAACTGCAACACTGCACTTTGCATACACCGTTCTATGTCAGTAGATGGCGGTATTCAAACCTAGCTCATTCGCTACCTTTAGTGAATTGATGTAACTGTCTACGTAAAGGTTTTTTCCAATTGCGATTGCATAAATAAGAAGGCTAACATTCAATTTTTTTGAAAATTCTTTCGTATGAGCAGAACAATTCTCGAAAGTAAAATGGTAAATAATTTAATGAAACATCTTTAAATTATTACAAATTCCATAGTTTTGCATGCCCTGTGTAAATAGATATGATTACATGATACATAAGGGGAATAAGGGGAATACGGAGGGGGGGGGGGGGGGGTAAGATCACTTATATGGTACTACCTTTACGTGAGCGAGGAATTTATCTCAAGCTAAGGGATTGTTTGTATTGTCTCGCAGTGCCAAATAAGACATATTGTGTGTCTCTTGGTCGTAGGGATCTCAGCAGTTTAATAAGAGGTTGGAAAAATATAAAAGTAAAATGAAGAAGAAGAACAGAAGAAAAAAAAAATCGAACAAATAGAGGAGCTGCATATTAATGCCATACGGGCATTTAGATTTTAGACAGTTAAAAGGTTACATATTTTGTGACTTATTACACTTTCGACTTTCGGCATCAAATTATTTCTCTACACTTTTCTCTATACAGGTACACTGAATCTCTTGACGTGTACAGAATTGAGATAATTTTTTTTTCTCTCGACGTTACTATACACTTTTGATTTTCAACTGAGCCTCCAGCGACAAATTTTCAAACGAGAAGTCATCACTCAGCTCATTCCCTTGTACCTGTTCATGTCGAGTAATTCATGATTTCCACGAGGCCCCGAAAACATTACGCAGTAACAAATCATATTTCCAGACGTTACGCAATCTTCGGCAAACATCAGAGAGGGTAAGGTCCGGTGCCGCATCCTCGGGCGGATCAAAAGCTTGATCATGGTTTGACCGTCACACACGTGTGGTCAAGCCGTACTCGGAACCGTCCTCAACATTTTTATTCGGCGAGATAAAAGGAGCCGCCCCTAAACCAGGTCAACGACATTTTTTTCGGGGGCGGCAACACTGGTGGCCAGCGGCCTTCGCATTCTTTCATGTTGTAAAAAACTGAGGACCAATTAGTTATTTTGATAGTCGGAACATGACTTGTGTAGATGATTATATATATGTTTCCCAGTCGTATCGTACACTACACAGTAATACACGTACATTGGAACTGCATAGGTATGCCGTCACCGGCGGCGTAGCGTGGATTCAGCTAATGGGGAGGGGGGGGGGGCGCTGGTATCATGGGCACCTAATTCCGTGGTGGATGAATTGTGTTAAAACAAGGCCATCAAGTGAGGGGGAGAGTGAAACGGATCCTGTTTTCAAATTGGTTACCCTCTCCCTTACTTTCTCTCATTTATTAATCCCATAAAAGATAAGAAAGGTGGATTTAAATTTTAAATTTAATTTTTTTTTAGAGGGCTCGCAAACTAACAACCCAGTGATTGCCCTTGGGAGCAGCTCGTTGCTGAATCCCAAAGTTTACAAAATTTTTCATTATAATAAAGCGCTTTCTATACTTACATGTATACTGATAGACACATGTGTATATAAGCCTCTATCAAACCTCTGAAATTGATTTGTTTTTCTTCTTCTTCCTGCAATGACGACCAAAGGTATGATACTTTCACCATGTACAGGACTCTATACAGAACATGAGTATTTCTCGCTGTTGCCGATTTGTGATTTCATATCAATCTTATTTGGAAACGCCACCTCTCTCAAAAAATGAAATGGAAGCTCTTATTACTAATCATGTGAAAGAATATGTTTTGACTTTATACGTGATGATACAAAGTTTGTCGGGAAACCGCCTACTAATTTATATATTTGGTAAATTATTATATCTATTTGGACCAGATAGATATCACGCACGTGTCGCGTAGTCCCGTATACATCTTTCTGTATACAGTGCTTGTAACTTTACCAAGACTGGGCCAATCGGATTTCTTATCATTTTGATGATTCCAGAACCTTGCAGTACACACCAATACTTATATGCTAAATGATCGAATTTTCTGATCGAATCCACAACGTTTCTTTCACAATGCAATCGCATGACAAGAACTGGTCTTTATCTTTAACTGTAAACAAATAATATTTCTTTTTCGTTCATCGATTTTTTTTTCTTCTCACTTCTTAGTTTAGCTCCTTTGTTGTTTGTTTATTGATTTTTTACAAACATTTTTTTTAAGTGAGATGTTTTGTCGTGCGCACAATGATTTGTTTCCTCCAAGATAACTATTTCCTATGAATGCTTTTGGATGTACCCGAGTCCCGAGTAGCGACAAAATACGAAAAATTTAATTCATGTCATGTAGGCGCCTATGTAAAAAGAGATGCTAATTATTGCCATTATTTGTTTTGATTTATAACCAGTCAAAATATTGTTACCCGCTTTCAAACTGACTTCATCAATCATTTTAATCCACTTAAACTCTTAATCCACTTGAATCCTTATTACGATTGCGTGATAGATGTGTTGCTGGTGGTCATAATGTTAAATAGAACTTGGTGGTTGCTCACATTACCACTGTTTTTTTAATACATACAGGAGCAGTGATTGGAAATAAAGAATGTGATATGTACTTCAAAGTGCGTACAAGAGAACTTTCACACGCAACGCAGACTGAAGATGTAATTTGGGAATTTTGTATCCCGATTAATTTCCATGTCAGTATAACAAAAGCAACTTATTCAAGACCTACAAATTACATTTATAACGATTTCAATTTTGTGCTGGTATTGGCTTGGGCAGAGACTTATCCGCTGTCGAGTTCAAAAATATAATTAATTTCTTTTTCTGCCTTCTCCATTAAAGGCATCGTTAACAATGTTAAATCTGAGATGCACGGCCCTACGTGTTATCAGTGTTTGTGATATGGTGTAATATTGAAGCCCTAACAAAAAATGCGCTTCAAAATGATCAAAAAGAGCCTCAAAAAAGTAAAAAATCTTTGAGTGACCGGTTTTATCATACGCGTTTTCCCAATAGACTGTAGTGTTATGAAAACCGTTTGGCAAACGGTTTTCAAAATTTGTAATTCGAATCATAAATATATTGATAATCAGACAGGCGATAGGCTTGTAAAAGTCATGGGAGTTCCTGACTGACCTAAAGGTTTATAATTATCATTGCAGCATGAGCTAAACCCAGGATTTTGTTTCAGAATCTGAGACAAAGTTACCGGATCCCTTTAAGACACTTCTCAAAATATGTTATGTATAGCATATTAGTATAGGTCCTTTAAAGAGGAAATACCCTCCTCATTCATAAACGTTTGTAAAATTGAAATTCTAATAACTTAGTGTGTGGAAACAAGATTGGATAGCTGTCCGCCACTACACATCACACACAGCGACATTACCGATTCAGCCAATTTGAAGAGACAATATCTATAGTGTTTACAACTTTTTAAAAGTCTTAACTTTTTCCTTTTTTATCTATTCAATTCAAACTTTCGCCATTCTGTTACCTCATTATTACTTATCTAAGTTATCTTAACTGATTATCTTTTTAGCTATGAGGGGCCATAATTTGTCGACCCTTCTTTTGAACACATACAATCCACTACGGAAGAGTCTGGAGTTAAGATCCAGCTAAGATAAAATACAAGCTCTCTGCCAACTTGAATGCCAATACCAGCATAAAATCGAAATTGTTAAAAATGTAATTTGTAGGTCCAGAACGTATCTCTTTTATTATACTGACATGGGAGATTAATCGGGATACAAGATTCCCAAATCACATCTTCAGTCGGCATTTACGCACTTGGTAGTAAATCATAATTGTAATACCACACTCTTTATTCCCAATCACTGCTCATGTATGTTTTAAAGAAACAGTGGTAATGTGAGCAACCACCAAGTTCAATTTTATAACATATTCAATCTACTTAACATTATGACCACCAGCAACACAGCTATCATGCAATTGTAATAATGATTAAGTTTTGAGGATTAAAATGATTGATGAAGTAAGTTTAAAAGCGGGTAACAATATTTTGACTGGTTATGAATCAAAACAAAATAATGGCAATAATTAGCTCTTTTTTGTATACATGAAATGAGTTAAATGTTTGTTTTTGCCGTTACTCGGGACTCGGATATTTCCAAGAGCATTCATTGGAAATAATATTCTTGGGGGAACAAAAGACCTTAAAATTTGTTCTCACGAAAACATTATTTGATGTAAAAGAACAACAACAAATCAACAAACAAACAAACAACCAAACGAATTAAAAAGAAGATAAGCAAAGAAGTGACAGGTTTTAAAAATGTTGATGAACAATAAAAAGATGAATATATATATATATATATATACAGTGAAAATCGATGTGACATCACAAATCGGTAAAAGCGGGAACACACATGTTCTGTACAAAGTTCTGTACATGGTGACATTATCAATTTTCTGTTGTTTTAAGCAGAAACAAATCTATTACAGAGGATTAACGAGGCTGACACTTGTGTCTATCAGTAATACATGTGAGTACAGCTGAAATGGATGCCCTTCAATAAACGTGTCAAATATTTTCCATCAGCTAATAATTATGCAAATTTCTTTCATGAATTAAGTGAAGTTCATAATGCGAATAAAAGACAATGTGTCAGACGTGATCTTGTAATCCCTAAAAGCCTTATATACTGACTACTTGGTATCGAAAGCATTTATTATGCTATGACGGCCCTTTATTATGGAATAATTTACCTGTTGAAGTATGAACAAAACCAACAAAATTGACTCGTTCAAATCCTTAGAAAAGTTTCAATTTCATTTGTCTATATTGCAAAGACCACATAGCTTTTGATTCTATTTTTGTGAATTTCACTTGAATATATTTTCTTTCTTTCTGACTTTTTATTTTGATTATGATTTGATTTGATTTTCTTCTGCATTCATATAAGTACACAGTTTTTCGATAACAATAGGAATATAAAATACAAAATGTATTTTTCTGACAGTGAATCATAAATAAACAAATATACCTAACAGTCGTTATTTTCAAAAACGAAATGATAAACTGTCGTAGATACTAAATTTCATCAAACATTATACAATTATTTGCAGAAGAAGGACTGTTATTGTAAGCAGATTGCGTGAAAATAAGACAGGCCCAGACAAAACTCATGAAATAGTTTAATACATTTATTAAGCAGAATGGACAAGTCATTGAAAATACAAATTATACGGGTGATTATTGACAATGCATATGAGGATGATGCAGATGATTCTGCTGCTGTTGCTGCTGCTACTGCTGCTGCTGATGATGATGACGACGATGATGCTGATGATGATGACGATGATGATGATGATTAGAATGAAGAAAGAGATGACATTATGATAAAACTCATGAAATAGATAAACACATATATTAAGCAGAATGGATAAGTAATTGAAAATACAAATTATAAGGATCATGATATTAACAATGTAGATGACGATGATGCTGAGGATGATGATGACGATGATGATTCGAATGAAGGAAGAGATGAAATTATGATAAAGATTGAAGAGTTGACATAGAAATTTTACCTTGAATATTTGATTTGATTGCATGATTTTGTTGTTCAATTGGGTTGCTTTTCTCTCGTAGGGCCCCATGGGAGACCAGCTGATGCTGAATGGACTATACACAAACCCAATAATAAGTAGATGAATAAATGAATACAAATGAATAAAGATGAATAAATACAGAGACCGTTTTATTTTGAAAAATTCAAAATTGAATTTTGGAAATTTGTGATTCAGCGCAAAGCTGCCAGCTCGCAAGGGCTATCACTGTTATAAGCTGTCAATTTGCGATCGCTCTGTCAAAGCTTAAACACATTGTACACCTGCCGTATCTTTTATCAGATTGTTATCTAACTCACTCTCGTGCGTTCCTCTCATTGAAGGCATTTTTCTTAGTGGCAGATCCATTACTACCCGGCATTTTAGATTTCCGTACACGTAGTGATCTCATATTTAAAACATTCATAGGGCCTATAACTTTCTTATTATTGGTCCAATTTATTTCAAATTGTTTCCATTCTGTTTCATCATTATTATTAGCATTACTGGGTAACAATCCACTGTTCGATTGCAGTATTGAATTCAACCTTCCTCTTCTTCTCCTCCTCCTCCTTCCTCTTCTTCTTCTCTTCTTCTTCTTCTTCTTCTTCTTCTTCTTCTTCTTCTTCTTCTTCTTCTTCTTCTTCTTCTTCTTCATTATCTACTTCTTCTTCCCCTTGAAATCACATTCAAGAGTTAATGTGTATTTTTCCCCATAAGGAATAGGCGTATAAATATGTGGATTGACAGATAAGATAACATTCATGAGGTCCTTAATCATGAATCTTAAAAGAGGAAAAGCCTTGAATTCCCAAAGAAGATCAATATATTTAAGGAATAAGGAGGGCATGTCAGAAGAAAAGTGATTATCATGTTGGTATATGAATAATCCGATAACACCAATTAAATACATTTTCATGAAACCATGACTGACAAAAATACCGCGTTTTACCTTTAAGCCTTATCTTTTTTATCGACACGGAATAGAGCTACCGTTTTCGTTCAGTTTATTGAACGGACCGACCTTATATGGGTGTAGTTTGTGTACCAATACCATAAAAAACGAAGTTCTAATGACGGAGGGTGTTCAAAACCGTTGTCATAAATCGACTTTTAAAACAATCCTTTTTGAATATGATTATCTAGGCCTAATATTTTTCTCATAGTATAAACTTTTTAATTTTGTAATTGCGTGGTTTATCTATCCCATCCTAATACTATGATCAGAGGGATGATGCTAACAAAAACGTGTGTAATAACAATGAAAGAAATCTTGCTTTTGATACACATCTTTTTACTGAATATTCGCATCCAAGCATTTCGTTCATGGTTTGTCCCAACCCCCGCTGCATTTTGATTGATTTTATAATTTCTCATGTTAGATAGCATTTTTAAAAGACCAAACGAAACAATACGCGGTTTCATTACACATTTATATGTGCGTATAGTGGATTGATGTGCATTAGGTCTATATCTCGATTTCTGCACCTCCCCTTAAATATTGAAAAAAGAGTGATAGATGATAATTGTTTTACTTTTGTAATTTGTTTATGAAACAGTTTAGATATGACGAAATTATGTAAATATTTGCAGGAATTAAGAATATGTCATGTATGTCCTATCTGTGAAATTTAAACGTTAGCAGTGTCTATAGTATTCCAATTATGCAATGAAATCCGTTTACTTGCTAGATTTCCCTGTCAGACGCTATTAAGTGACTGACTGACTGACATCTTTTTTTCTGTGGTAATAACATACATAAAATGAGCTGTAACAGTAACGCACTACTTGTAATGGCCAATATTAAACTGATTAAATCTTTGTGCAGCACAAAACGTACGACCATTCGGTACAAGGGTCTGAAAATCAGACTATTACTTAGGTGATTGCACTCACTTATGTCGATTCGACAACTAATGCCTGGTCGTTATTTTCCTACAAAAAGCCATTTTGACCTGCAAATGGGACATAGAACATTTAATGAGTACTATCAAGCCTGATCAACGAAAGCTATAACCAGACAGAAATATAACCGGCCAGTTATACAGCTCTACCCCTCCCCCAAGAGCTTTGGGTAGACTACACCCTCCATCCCACCACCAACACCACCTCCTCCTCTTCCTCCTCCTCCTCTTCTAAGTTTGGGTCGGTTTGGTACACTACAGCTCGTGGAGTGAGGGTGGTGGGCTGCTTTTCTTCCCGGATATTCTCGGTCATGTCCTCATGTCTGTCAGTCCATAATAGTCATAAAAATCAGAATTCCTAGCCCAAATAATGAAAAGGAAATAATGGAAGCGGGGCCCACGCCATAGTGGTTGGATACCGCCACGAAATGAAGGGTTCTTTGTTTATATTGCCATATTTTTATTGAGCCTGATTGTTATTGTTTTAAAGGAAACACCGGGAGTTACGAGGCTAACCGGTGAAGCCTTTCTCATGTACGGAGATTGGTGTATCCAGATTTACGGCGTAGCGCCTGAATGGGGATGAATCACCCTCCTTCAAATTGCTCAAAACTAGAGAGAGAGAGAGAGAGAGAGAGAGAGAGAGAGAGAGAGAGAGAGAGAGAGAGAGAGAGAGAGAGAGAGAAAGGGCGGGGAGAGATTGGGAAGGGAGAGAGGGAGATGGGTTAGGGAGAAAAGGGGAATTTTATTTCAATAATTTGCATATCACTGAAAACGTTTATAAATAGTATTAAAATATTCTTCAATTTCCTTTGATTTAATCTATAACTAACTATTTTTTTCCTCGTATTATGATCAATTCCTTTGCTGGAGTTTACATGCGCGACTCGTACTAGATAATTATTACATGTCTCAAACCAGAGGCGTATCATGGGTCCAGGAATTCGGGGCATTGGCATAATAGGGGGAGGGGCGCTGGTCATTGGGCGGATTGAAGGCGCAATGGTACGACCATCGAACAGGAGAAGTTTGCGGGAGGGGGGGGGGGGGTGCCCTCTTCATTTTAAGTCCTCCTTCTCCCTTTTTAAAATAAATTTCCCCCTCCTCCCATTTTAAATCAACGTGCTCCTCGTAATTAGCAACGAAACTGTCCCATCAGATGGCGCTGACAACGTGCAGAGTTTTAGTAACCACTGTCGGATGTATATATCTTGTAGGCTGTTTTTCGCCATCAAACAGTATCAGTCAGTATTTGGGACATCGAAAGAGCGTTCTTTAAATTTACGGGTAAACCATGTTAAAACCACATTGGTTGTTAGTTATAAAATGGTCATAAAACGAAGCGAGTCGGCTTTTCTTTGAAGTATCTGCCCTTGTCCGGCTTTCGGTCACGGCGTCATAAAAATACAACTTTTGGACCAAACTCCATCCCAAATTGAGGAGCTAGTACACTCCAATCTAGATTGCACAGCATGATCTGCATGCAAGCAGAAATTGGCCTATAGATTTACCTTATCGAAAGGCTTCCTGTAAATATTGACACAATTTGCGAATTTCATCAATATTTCAGCATATCAAATTCTCGTTGAGGGTTCAACAAAGGTTTTTCCATGAGTACCCCATAGCAATAAACTGATAAATTTGGCTAAAAACTTGTCTGTTTTATGATGTTTACTTACGGTGGTATTATTTTGTTTGTTCTTTGCAGATCTACATGATAATTATTACAAATGTCGTCTGCTGGCAAATGTTTTAAAAAAGTACATATTCATATTCGTTGTATTTCGTTTTCTGAAACTTTATCACACTTTCGATTGATGTTACCAGAATATTCGAAATATGTGGTAACCTGGATAGGCCTACGTTTCATCAAAGTGCCCTCAATGCCCTCATGGTGTGCACAAATTTTGTATTTTCTTGTCCAACCAGAGAGAGAGAGAGAAAGAATATGGAGATTGTAAGATAAAGAAAGAGCAGAGATGATGGAAAACAGACAGACAGACATCCAGACAGACAGAGGAAAAGAGAGAGAGAGAGAGAGAGAGAAAGAGATAGATGCAGATGGACATTATATAGAGAAAGTGATTGGGTGATTATAACAAAAAAACAGCATATGCATTAACATTTTAAAATCACCTTTCCAATGGCTTCACCACTTCATGTCTGTTCATGTCTTACACCTTCCCATTAATTGAACGAAAGATGTACGGGTAGGTCATGATTATTATAAATCAAGATACAGATCGCAATATTAAAATAAAAGCAGTTAGGGTAATGGAAATAGTAAAACAAAAAATAAATTGCCAATATTTGTTTAAATCTATTTTGAAAGTTAATCTGCACGGACATAATTTCAATGGATTTCACACCAACACGGATTTGGGCATATGGGGTAAGGTATCGTTGATGAACGCTTGTGTTGTCGAGGATGATAATCTATGCTGTATTTATTGTATACTATAAATAAAGCAGTCTCAGACTATACTTTTTTCATTTGAAAATCAATAGCGGCAAGACGTTGAAACGACTTAACATCAGCAACAACTACAACAACACAAACATCAGCTGCATGGATATTTCTTTTTTTTACGCTTCCTTTGCATAATTAATAATGGGGATAGTAACAATTTGTTATCACAGATAATTACTTTTAAGATATTAAATTCGACACAAACTTTTCCCGTACGATTATAAATTCATTGATAAATGAAAAAACCCGATTACCCAGACTTTATTCAAATAATTCAAATAAATTAATATATGTATATATATATTTATGAATAAATAAATAAACAAATTAATAAATATAAATGAATAAACAAATAAACAAATAAGCCCTGCATTATAATGGGTTTGTGCGTCTCTTATCAAATATAGGAATATGATAATCCTAACCTGATTTCTATAGGCCATATCAAAAGGGTATTGATAGACTGGTCAGGTTTTAATTCACAACTCGACATTGATGCATAGTCCTCAGAGGGAAATTTTGAGGGAAATTCTGAATTTCTCGGTTCATGTAATTTTTTATAAAACATTGCAGCATTCAATATTTCTAAAGTAATATTCAAAATGACAGAATTTACTTGGATTGCCTTTGTCCGTGTCAATTAAATGCACGAAGAAAAGATTATACAATTATCTAATATAATTTTTGTGATTGGTTTATATTATGTAGGATACCAATTACCTATTTGCCCGACTCCTATACTCAAGCTTGCCATATGGCTATCATGTTTACTCAGTCTCTTCCTCAAAATTGGTTCGTGATACCCCTACTCTTGACATTTTTAATAAACAGGCAAAGGACCTACCTTTGTTTTTTAAAGATTCTTTTTATTGCCCTCATTTTCAAGATACCACAAAATGACAAGATGTGTAAAATGACAAAACAATCAAAACCACAATATATATGTGAACTTCAAGGGAAGTTTATACATTTAAAAAAAGAAAACAAAAAAGGAGGAAACAATCCTCCCTGTCCTCCCACTTCCTCCTGCCACCTTCTATTCTATGCATGTATTCCATACAGATAGGGAACTGAAAACAGGTATAGGAAAGATTACCTAATTATAAAATGATTACCTATTCAACATAATCGATCCAAAAAATATCGTATGGCTAAAAATGTAGTCTTTCAATGTAAATGTATTATGTTGTACATGTATGTTTATTCAGATTATTATTTATGTTTCTCTTTATAAGCTGTTTGTATATTTCATGGCACAGCATTTGAATATGAAGGATAAATTATGTAAAATTACTCGAAACAGTAAACTAGGCGCTAAATAAATGTTAGTTCTTGTTATTAATACAATAATGAGCTATAGCACGGTTAATATAACTGTCAGGGTTTACAAATGGGCCTAGTTGAAATCATAGGTTGAATACTGAAGACACAAGTAATATAAATACATATGATGGATTATAAGTTCACTGATATTAGAGTCAGTACAGTCGGCTCTGTCCTCGCTCACGAACCGACTCTCACGGATCCCGGTTCGGGACTGAGTCACGTCTTTCGAGCAGTGACGTTCAAGGTCGGTCCCCAGACGTAAATAATCATAAAACGATTTCATTACGTCTGTGAAAACCCAATTAAACACACACGCTACCCGAATGGGAACATTAATTCATTTATGCACGTATAGTATAGTTCAAGCAACGATCAACAAACATGACAATGTTATGATGAGTCTATTCAAATATAAAACCTACGTCGTTAAAAGAATGGCCTTGAAATGTATCTTACTATCTTTGATCTACAACAGTGACTTAAATATTTCAAATTGGCGAACAGGTTTAGCTATCATACATACCTAATCACAGTGGGACTGCCCCAAGCAGACTTTACACAAACCTGCTAAGCCTGCTCTAATGTTTCGAAGAGAGTGGTAATAAAAATATGTTCCCAAATAAGGTACACTGTATGTTTCGTTTGACTTCCTTCATATATAATTATAAATTTATTTCCGCACGTGATATTCTGCAGCATTCTACTTCCTACTAATTACCGAGGGCCCTGAATAAACGTTGTTGTTCCCAATTAAAGCACAGCATGTTACCTAACACCACATAATAGCAGTTAAATTAAGATATTTATCAAGCCCTTGATTAATTCACCAGTTGGCAGTGAAAATGTTAACGTTTATTGACAGGTCTTTTCATTTCGAACTTTTATACAAATGTTTAACTCTATGAAACAAGAATTCAACATTTAACATTTCCCTTCTCTTTTATACCTTGCTTGTTTTTGTTTAACTTTGTTTTGCGTCGTTCTGTTTGTAATATGTGATTATGCAAAACAAACAAAACAAAACACAACAAAACCGGAAATGAATGACTCACACATCTTTATTTTAAACTAAGGACACCCTTTTTAAAGATAATATGTGAAGATTTGGAAGAATGGCTGAATTTTCTACTTGAAGTTTTGTTTCTTTTTCATTTCATCGTTATTTCATTGGACTGTTTGCCTCACAGTACTGTGGTCGGAAAGACCTTCTCAGTTATTCAATTACTGCAAGTTCGACTACTGTGCAACTCCTCGATGACGTAACCCATTGCGACCGTTTTAATTCTACATGTAGTTTATGGTTATTACTGCTTAATGGTGACAGCAACGTCAGAGTCATTAAACGCATTGACCCTCGTCACCCGCCATTAAGCTAGATATATCAATTTTATTACCCACATGACTCAAATAATTAATACCTTTTTCTCCCCTCTCCAAATGAAAGAAATAGAAGAAAAAAAAAACCTTTGTCGAATTTCATTGTCAAGCTGTCTCTCCATAAAACGAACACAATGCCACATGGAATTCCCGTTGGGCCACTGTTGGCGAGATAAAAACCTTCATATTTCTACTACTCGAAGATTAAAGCTCTCTCGTTTTACGATATATCGTATAGTTCTCTATACGAGCGGATGCCATTTTACAACTGTTTGGGCCGTTAAAAATATATATAAAGTTTTACAAGGTGTTCCAACTGGCAATGATACTGTTGAAAACAGATCGAGGTAGTATAAATCCAGCTGCTAGTGAGCAGGATTGTGTTTCTGGAAGGAAATATTCGACGGACTAACATCCTGAACATGTACGAGAGAGCTAAGCAGGTAAATTATTCAATTTGTTCTAGAAATGAGGATTGAAATTGAAATTTATTCAGTTCTTTTAATTCCTGGTTTATAATTGTACATTATTTTGATTTGTATATTTAATGATATAAACTGTGTTCCTTGATTTATTGGTAGCATTAACTGGTTTCCTGTTACAAATGGTGTATACCTTTTATTTAAATCATACAGAGTATTATGAGTGAATTGGTAACGTTAACTTTTACACGTGTATACATCCGGGTAATGAGAATGGCATGATTGCTGAGTTAAAGATATAGGTGTGTTCTGGTAAAAAAAAAATGAATTCTCTCAGAATCAAACGAAACTTACACTGAATGTTCAAGATTACAAATAAATGTCATTTGCCAAACAATTTTGGTAGAAAATGTATACTGGCTGAGTAATGAGCATAGAAAGATTAGGAAATCAAGGTTAGTAGCCCCGACACCATTTGTGTAGTCCCATATACATCTTTCTGTGTACAGTGCTTGTTACTTTACCAAGACTGGGCCAAATTTATTATGATTTTGATGACTCCAGAACTTTGCAGTACACACCAATACTTACATGCTACATGATCAACTTTTTCTGATCCATTCCACACCTTATCTTTCACAATGCAATCAGATGACCAGAACTCACCTTTATCTTTAAAAGCATTTAAAGACCTAACCGAAATTAGTACACACTAATCAACACATGTGACTGTTGGTCAAAGCTGAAGTTTGTATTCTTCAAAATTTTAAATCTTCCTAAATTTGCCTACGTAATATTATTGACCATATATCTAGAACCATCTCTATTCAATATCAATAGAATAAGAATTTGAGCGGGGTAATGATTAGTTAATATATCAAGTCGCTTGAAAATCTTCTAGGACGTGAGGCTGTGGCCTGCAGCGAATTTGTCTCCTTGTAATTTGTATAGGGTACCTAGTATATGTAACGTACTAATTGAAACTGATATTAAAATGTGAACCAACACTGGATGTCACTTTAAACAAAAGTTTCAAAATATTTGCTTGCGTCAGCGTCCCCCCCCCCCCCCCCCCCCCAGCGACATAATGCTCAAACGTAAATTCAGATATCGGTCTCAACCGCTATACAAACATAATTATTATTGTTGTTCTTAATAATATCCTTTTAATAGTCTTCAGTATCAATAATGAACACGAAGTGGCCTAAACAACGTACAGTAAAATTGTACATGTTTTCATACTACAACCGGTATTTCTTAATTATCATAACTATTAACGGAGTTAAAATAAAAGACAAACAATCTAACGAGAAAAAAATAGCAAAAAAAGAAAACGAATGACATCGTGTTCAACATTATAATCATGGTTCTTAGTGAGCCCATAATTCACATAGTCAGTTGATATATATATATTACATGTACTTTGAAAGTAGTTAAATGAATCGAATGGAACAATGTATGACATGAATTTAACGAAAAGCGAGAGTGTATATGTGACTGCTGATAAACAAGAAAACTATATTTTGTATTTGTATATATTATGTGTACATAAATGTTTCGTATATTAGCTGTTACTTTCTATTATTTTACAATTTTTGCAATGCATTACAATATGTACACATAAGAAGAGTGAGTCAACAGCAGAACAGGGCATTTTTTGCATATAACACATTCATTTATACAATCACACGATCATTTGTTTGTCCTGAAAATTCATACAGAAATTTGACAACTGATAGTTGAGCCCTGGACCTTTTTTTAACGGCAAAAACACGCAATATGTTAAATAAATAATTTACCGCATGTAGCTGAAAAAGTAACTTGATTAAATTTGTTCCTAAATTCTAACAACTGTTGTTTATTATTAAAGAGAGTATTTGTTAATTATTCATTGCTTGATGTGAATAATTATCCCTGAATTTGACCAATTTGAAATTGAAGTAAATACCATTACTTTTGAAAATCAATAAACAAGTCTTGTTATTCCAGTGATTGACATTCATTTTTTTGTTCGATGATTTTAATTTTACGAAAATTGAACAAAGTGATGCAGTGTAGTCGATTGGATTATCCAAAAAAACAAAGACAAATCCATTACATTTTCAGAAAACAGCAATTCAATGTCAATCAACACACTTATAAAAAAAAATCCCCTTCACAAACATGGCGTAACTTACAATGTTGGCGAAAGAAGAATATACTTCGTTTGGGATGCATACAGTAATGTTTCGTTTGTTTCATTTAGCTTTTGCGAAACTGGTGTGTTTAAATATGGCGCAAAATTTGGAGTATCTATTTCACTTTTTCAATGAAATTTATCCGGGAATGTTTCCAACGTTTCCTACTTTTATCGTACCAACACCTTATTCTGAGCTTATTTCTTTATGTGTCCTTTTTGGTAGTTTATTTCGTACAATACTTATATCTCGAGCCAGTTCGCCAAATAAGATAAAATGTATAGGCCTACACTAATCTGAAAATTATTTTCCCTAAAAAATACAATTTATAATTTTATGATAGGAACAATGCTCCTATGCAACCTTATCTTATGATTTAAAACTTAGTTTGAGATAATTGACTGGTTGACCAATTGGTGTCGATGCTTTTCTCTTGGTGTTTTTAGCCATTTATATGACAAAGATACAGTTTTCATCTTTAGGTCATCCTCAAATTCTAACCTACAGTTTCAAGAGAGAGTCTTTGTGCACGGAAGTGTCATTCTTTTTCAGAAGAAAATAAGAAATCTCAGAAGTTTATGCTTAAAAAAAAAGGGTAGCCATTAATTGTGTTATTAGCCATTTATACGAAAAAATGATACAATTGCCATCTTGAAGCCATCCTCAAAACTAACCTGTGCGTTTCGATCGAGAGCCAAGGGGAGCCAATCTCTCTACAGAGAAGTGGTCAGTTAATGCTGTCGTAAAATTAATTAATGACGCCAACTATGTCATTGGTCGGTTACATTTCTCGCAGGTGCACCGCTATTTTGATTTATTGTAATCCTTGAAACATAATGACCAACACAAGAAAATGGCGGCCAAACCGTGTCTTATCATCTACGCCACCTTACTGGAAGCATGCACTACATGTATGTCCAAGGAAATACTGAAAAGAATTCGAATTTTTCACCGTACCACTAAAGGCTGTCGCGTCCGATTCTTTCATTAATGTTAACTACCTAGCAATGACAACACGCTAGTAGGTTGGATATAAAGGGCTTAGAATTTGTCATAACCTGGCAGTAAAATAACTATATTTTTGGATTGATTGACGTCTACGTCAGCTAATTTAAAGTGACTCGGAACATTGTCTCAGATCCTGAAACAAAATCCTGGATTTAGCTCATGGTGCAATGATAATTTTATCCTTTAGGTCAGTCAGTAACCCCATGACTTTTACAAGCCGATCAAGATATTTATGATTGGAAATCGAAATCAAATTATGCGTTTTCCTAACGGTTTTATAACACTACAGTCTATTGGGGAAAATGAGTATTAAAACCGGTCACTCAAAGATTTTTACTTTTTTGAGGCACTTCATGATCATTTTGAAGCGCAATTTTTATTAGGGCTTCAATATTACACCATATCACAGACACTGATAACACGAAGGGCCATGCATCTCAGATTTAACATTGTTAAATAAACATTTATAGTCAATAAGCTTTATGAAGCGTAAAATTATACTTGCTTTTGGCTGGTATTTTTTCTCCTTCATATGTTGTTATATACCTCATCATGAGAATACAGAGGCATTTACTAAATTCATGTATTTCGGCTCCCAAAGTTTGGAGAAAAAGATCAAATTTTAACTTAATTAATTTGTTTAACAAAAAGGAAAAGGCGCCTTGGTTCTTCCAAATAATGCTCACGATCAGCTGTCATTCTCTAAGACCAGTCTAGCAAAAAGCCATGTTCATCTAATCTGGAAAGGTATTATTTAATTTACGAAGATATCATCTAAATAGCGAAGATATCGTCGAAAGTGTGAAGATGTTATTGGACTTGGTTTTAAACAATGACAGTTACTGAATTTAATTGAATGTCCCCGTTGCTTTCGAGGTAAGCTCCAGTCAAAATTATGATTCTGCATGTTTACTATTTTCCCTTTTCGAATTTTTACTTTTTCACATGTCAAGTTCATTTATACCACCATCAAGTAAAGATAGACCTAATAATTATTGATGGCTAATCTCCAGCCTAATAATGAATTCTAACTCGTAACTCGTAACTGAACAATTCGTCACTGTTTTCACGAAGTGACGGTAGTGAGGAAAATCCGCACACAAAGTGAATGCGATTTTCATTCACTACCGTCACTTCGTGAAAATAGGGACGAATTGTTGGAAGTCATCATTATTTGTATCACGCATAGGTAGAGCCACACCGTAAGAATATGGAGCCGACAAATGCATTTTGAGCTAAACTTTCATCCAGATATGTAAAAACAGAACTTTGATTCACAAACATAACAAACTATTGTCTTTTCGTGTCACTATATTTCGCTAAGTTACCTTATATACATGTATGCATCATGTACGTATAACAGCGCGCACTTGTAGAGTATAATAATTAGGAGGAAAGGTACCACGTACTTCAAATTAAAAGAAATAATAATGAACGAGTAAAGTAATGACGTTGACTTCTTTTCTTCCTAAAGCGGTTTCCAAAATTTGAACTAAATATTGTATTTTAATGTGACCTCAAAATGCGATCAACAATGGATGCTGCACAGTGCATCCCTAGCAAAATCAGTTTATGTACCCATCATGCAACCCTTTTCAAGAATAAGAAGAATACATCTGTCATCTGAAAGTAATGTGCAGGCAGTTTACTGGTCCCGAGGGGTTCGTTTGATAACTTCCTATTACTCTACCTCGTCTTTATTGTCTTCATCCCACAATAGATCATCTTATAATGAGCGCTTGAGGGTACTACATATCGTTCACAACCTCGGAAGGATACAACATACCCTATTAATAAAACTTTAATACCTACATGTAACTCGTGTAAACAGAAACGGAAACTACTCATTTTAGAAGTACAGGGGATAATGTGGTTTCAGTGAAAAAACGGAATTCACGAAATTGATATTTAAACAGGCTGATGGTAGCAATAAAGTAGCCGAAGGGTAAAGTTAGAACAATTCTCAAAAGTTCGAAAGTCCTTTCCCATAGTTGAATCGGTATGTGTCTAATTGAACTGTTGGGAAAAAATTTAACGAAAATTTTCAAGGAAATTAGTACTTATCATCAGAGTTTCGCCTTTGTTATATTTTGTTCAACTATTTGAAAACCTGAAAATGAAGATGTATGGCATCATAAACGTGAGCCGAAACCTTTCATCGATTTGTAGAATAAATTGTTCATGCAATTTCGCTGCCAAGACATTCGCCCATATAAAAATAAATATGAATAATGAGAAATGTCAAGAATTCTACTTTATCTTCCATAGAATTCAAACCTGCCTTTAACTTTAAATGTCTCATTAACGAAATAATTTTCACTTGCTGTATTACAATGTTTTTTGGAATGTGCATAATGGTAGAAGATCTCAATTTTTCAATACATTATTCATTCAATTATCATTCTAATTATAATCATGCTCATTATCATTAAAAGCAAGACGAAAATCACATCGATGGCAATCATGCTCACTAAATCGACAAATTATAAGAGAAATGAGTTTGTACAGTGTACGTAATACAGACTTATCTTGCTGGAGGGTAAATTCGATTTACATAACTAATTCATAATTCTTGGATGAACCCGCTCATCGACATAAAGGAAAACCAATTTTTAAATCAGAAATAGACAGAATTAAAGGGGAAAATTAAAATAATTCCTTTCCTCTTCCTTCGCAATACCTTTATTTTGTCTAAAAAACCGTAAGCTTTCTTTAAAAATTAATGAAAACAATCAGAAAGCAATGCATTTATATCATGCAGTAAAGTAAAACGTGAACCATCATTTTCTCCGCATCTTCAAAAAGTTGTTACCTTCTTCTCTCTCTCTCTCTCTCTCTCTCTCTCTCTCTCTCTCTTTCTCTCTCTTACTAATTATAATTAATAATTGTTATGTTATATAATTAGAAAAAAATTCTTACTTGACACTTTCATGTACGGTCTACGCCGTACAATGTCCTTAGATCATTTATATCACATCTTGTGCAGTTCTCATCCATACATTTTTAGAGCTATATCGCAATGGGGCAAGGGTTATTTTATTAAATAATTTAGGCTATCTGTTATTATACTCATAATTTCAAAAATCTACCTTGCTGTCAAAAAGAAAATATATTTAAGTTTGGTCGAAGAGCTTAGACACAGTCCTACCTTCTTGCTTTAGTTTGATACATTTCTTATAAAATGTTTATAAGTCCTGCAAATTATCATTTATTTGTCAATCGGGTTTCAGCATTAAGATGCAGTAATTTCTGTTGAATTGGTATCATCTTTAGTTTATTTTTTTTAAAATTATACTTCAATTAGTGGTAATTTTAGTGAACAAGTGCATAGTTGTACGAAGCACCTACCGAACTAAAACACAATCAATCTGATTATAATTGTGTATATAAGTTAAAAATACAAACAGATAACGTTCTATATACTTCTACCCTCTATCTCTCTCTCTCTCTCTCTCTCTCTCTCTCTCTCTCCCCCTGGCTCTCTCTCAAGAAAAAAAGGTGATAAAATTGCGGATGAATTATAGAGGTATGGATCTATTTTTTACCGTTAATGCAAGTTGAAAATACAAAAAAATATTGATATTGTATTACTCTATACCTTAACCATTTACACCCAAAGTCGAAATCAATATCCCTCTTTATCCTTGGAAAATTACTGAATTATAGATTTTAGAATTTCTTGTGACTGTGCAGATTGTGTAACAATGTAATGATCAATCAAACCAGCTTAGTGAAGAAAAAAGAACAATATGTAGGTAACTATGATGGACCAATGAATTTTATCTTGCGTTTACATTTTGCCCCGTGCTCCAACGTTAGCGCGTCGTTGGTCAGATTCCATCCAGAGGTGTCGGCCTGGAAGACGTTAGATTTTAGAGGAGGATACCTGCGACTTCATGACCTTGCTTGGTGCAGACGAAAGCTGGAAAGAGAACCATGAAAACGTTCTTTATAATTACTTTCATTCCTTCCTATAACAACATATTTGTAGATTCAGGTAGCTTGTTCACTCTAAGGAAAAACTAGAATATGATCAATAATAGAATGTATGCACCAGTTACACTTTGTTGCCATACAATGGCAGTGATATTGTTGCTGTGAAAGCGTGAATGAAATCGGTGAACCGAGTCGCAAAGACTTTCGAGAAAAAGCAATATAAAGCAGTTTCAAAAGCTTTTTCCACCACTCATTGAATTGTGCAAACATTAAAATGGGATATACAAAACGATATTTTAATTTACCTAAAGTTGGTTATTTTAAAGTCCATGGAATCGTATGGAAACTGTTTTTTATGTGTGTCTTTATATAAAAAAAAATCTGTTTCAAAAGCTGTGATTAAAAGGCAAATTAAGTGAAGTTCCTTCTGTTCTATATAAATATATACAGCACCGTGTGTTATCATATTTCTTACGTTGCTAACGCTGTCATAATTATGGGATGAGTATGATTCGTCAGATTTGGGGAAAATAAAATAATGATTGAATATGAATGTTAAAAGATGTAGTTATTTATTTAATGATATATAATGAAAGGATAATGTTGAAAACTAAAGAGAATGTTTAGTTCTGGAAAAGGAGAAGACAAGTTTGTGTTTCTTTCTATTGTTGATGGTCATGTGGAAGATAATTGTACAAAATGTTCTCTGAAAAGGATGACTATTCGGCGTGTTCATATGCCTTCATATTTGAAATATGACGAGAATAGCTGATATATTTGGACCAAATTGCCATGCAAAATGCATATACATTTCTGTGTAGAATCCGTATGACTTTCGGCAAGACAGCGTAAATTTCGTATCACTTTAATGATTCCGAAACACCAATTCTTGTACTAAATAATCATCATTTTTTCAGATTGCTTCCTGACAATTTCTTTCACTTTAAAATCGCATGACAAGAACTTAACTTTATTTTCGAGCCTTTCAATTCCCCTAAAATCTTAAGAGTTGAATATGTCAAATCATATCATGCACATCTAAAAGAGAAACTGTTGGGATTGCAAAAGGTTTCCTTCTATTTTTACGAAATATGAAATAAACCTCCATTCGCTTTATAGAATAGCCGAGGGCTAAATGTAAAAGGGAGATCAGAGAATGCAACTTGTGGATAAAATTGGGACACCGAAATCAAACGAATTTGATAACATTTATTGAATGGCGCCTAATATAATTTCATAGACGACACTTGGCATAAATATAATGTAGAACGCTCTGTTAAAAAGAATCATATGCCTATATACCTTTATCGATTTAGTAGATTTTTTGTTAATATGAGCATCATATTTTCTTTCTTACGAAAAAGTATTACGACGAAATTATGAGAAGTTCAGGTGAACTGCGAGACACATGCTTATCCTTAAACTTAGATATACATTTCAATTTTAGAGTATAAAGTTTAACCCTTATAAAATTATTTTTATAGAAAGCTTATAGAATAATAAACGGTTTACTTCGAAAGGAATTAAATTTGGTGGTTTATGGTCGGGGGAGGTTAATAGTATTTACTTAAAATTTTGACAAAGTCATAAAGCTAGTTAAATATTTATTAATTTGAGCAAGACTAATGTGTGAGGCGGGGGGGGGGGGGGGTAATAATCGTATGCGTACCGCGGTATACGGGTAATTTCATAATATCCTAGATATCATCATAAATAGAGAAATAATTTGAAAGAGGTCCCATACCATTGTTTTGATTTAACAAAATCAAATGCGATCTTTAATAAAGAATATGTTTTATCAATTTTTGGTTTAAATACTGTATAAAAATAGAGCATCAGTGTCCCATTAGGAAAAGGGATACAATTCCAAGCAGTTGGGCAAAGTAAGAGATTATTGAAACATGAAGAAAAGAGTGTTATGTATAGACAAAGATATCAATATTAAAATAGTATTGAGATGGAAAGGGATGGGGAGGGGGGTGTCAGATGAATAAAGAAAGAGAAGATATAGAAAGAGATAAGGATAAAGACAGAAATAAATTTGAGAGGTTTCTCCAGACAAGGAAAGTTAGATGCTTCGCAGACGCAAGGCTCCGGAACGAGAAAGAAAACATGATTGAGAAGTTTTATGGCGTGTGCAAATTGATAATTAATGATGCTTTGGAATTATATCACCTCTGGGAATTTCAATTACACATTTTCGGATCATCGGACATACTCATACCTCCACTATTACCAAAACACATCATCGTTTCAAACATGGTACCTCGTATAGCGATGTGTGTCTAGCAGACATCTATATATGAATCACCCTTTCCTACTCTCATAAAGCATAATGGTTGGGGAAAAGAGATCATGAACAACTTGATCGTTATCAATTAAACACATTACCTGTCTGGCAATGTCGTTGTTTTGAGAGCCCCCCGAGGTACTGGACCAGCTTGCTCTCGCTTGTCGTCACGAGCGGGCAAGCCCAGGCGTCGACGACAAACTCGAACAGATGAGACCATCCCTACAGCGCAAAAATCGTAATTATTACTCACAAATTCGTGAGGAATCTATTATTCCTATAAGGAGTTGACACAATAGGAGAGGAGAGCCGTGTTCGATTATGTGATGCCGCTTTCCTTCTCTTTCATCCTAAGGAGTGTGATAGTTGTATTTTTTCGCGGAGGAATTCATGAGTTGAGGGCAGTCATTAGTCGAACGTGCCGATCGTAGGATTTGGAGCGACGGAGGAAGGCTAGAGCGGATATTGGTGATTAGGTTCGGAGGGAGAACCTCGGTTGGTCATCGGGGAGCTCCCGGGCTCAAACTCGGTTCAGGCCACTCCCGGTGCAACGAATCTTTAAGAAATTTCTGTCGTTTTTTGTCGTTTGCTTTGTTTTAATGATATAAATTGATTGTTAATTACACAATATATAAACAGATGAGCAGCATGTACTATTCAAACATATTCACACACTATTTATAGCTTACATAGCCAAATAATATACCGTTCAACAACATGGGCATGCAACATTCAAATTCATATTCATATTCATATCACGCCCAACTTTGTATTATTACAATTATTATTAGTTAATACAACATTATCATGACTGTATGAAACCTTTGCCATATTGTTACTTTTCCTGGTGAAATGCTAAAAATACTGAAAAACGTTCATAACATGTTCCACTGTTCAAATAAATAAAACTAGACAAACAAGCTAGACAACAAAGAAACATGTACATTTTCCATTTCTTACCAGCCTAATTTTGCAGAGGTCGTACAACGTGTTGGGAATCATGTTAAAGATAAACTTGAGTTCTGGTCATGCGATTGCATTGTGAAAGAAAAGGTGTGGAATGGATCAGAAAAGTTGATCATATAGCATGTAAGTAATGGTGTGTAATGCAAGGTTTCTGGAGTCATCAAAATCATCATAACTTTGGCAGAGTCTTAGTAAAGTAACAATCACTTACACAGAAAGATGTATATGGGACAACACACATGGTGTCGGGGCTAGTACTACCCTGATTTCCTGATCTTTCTATGCCCATTACTCAGCCAGTATACATTTTTTTTCTAAAAGTGTTTGGCACATGACATTTATTTGTAAACTTGAACATTCAGTGTAAGTTTCGTTAGATTCTGTGAGAATTCATTTTCTTTTATTACCAGAACTCAAGTTTATCTTTAAAGTGGACTATGTGCTTTAGCAAAGTATTCTGAGGATAAAGCAGTTGAAATGTCCTATTTTATTCAGAAGAGCAAAAAGAGATCGTGAGCACGGTTTCAAGAAATTGGCTTGTAACATCTTCTACAAACATTTTGGGCTACACATCTGAATGGAATTCGTTTTGATTATATACACATTCCCAGCTATCATGCAAATATTCGATGATGCCTGGATACAAGCGTGCCCTTATGCAAAGGGGGCAAAAGCGGTACTAATCTTATCGTTATTATTGGGTGATTCATTCAGCTATGATAGCATATGAACCTCCAACAAAGAAGTGTTTCCATTGACTGAAAATATGTATTCAACATTGAAATTTATGTTTATCAGGAACAACCCAGAAAAAGCTGCAAATACACCTAATATTTTGAAAGGTGAATTGATGACATGATAAGAAAGAAAAGAACAAAAGGATGAGCTCAGATTGAATGAGGCAATACGGATACCATGCGAATAAGAACATAGGAATGCATGGACGGAAAAACAGAGAGGGAGAGAGATAGATAAAGAGAGAAAGAGAGACAGAGAGAGACAGAGAGAAATAGGGGCGGAGGCAGACAAACATACAAACCAACAGCCCGACAGACAAAGACATGGAGAGGGTAATAAGAACAGGCAGATAATTATAGAGAGAGACAGATACATGAATCGTATCACCAAGAAAAAGAGGGGCGGTTACATTTCAAGAAATCAAGAGAAAGATAAACATTGATAGAACATATAACAACTATTATCACAACCTTCACTAAACACCAAAATGAAGACACATTTCTACTCGATCACAACAATAATATTGAATATCAAATAATGGTCCATTATATTTTGTATAAATCTTAAGCTCATGTTTGTTTGTTTTTCCAAACCATACAGCCAGCTCATCCATTTCCTGGTAATGTTCTTTGTCGGCAACACCATTACACCATGAACTCTGTCACGTGATGCTGGTAATGTCGCATGCTCCCTAAGCTCACCACGAGCGCCATGTTTTCGATCAAAGTAAGTATACTAACAGGGCATGATTTATCCAGGCCGTCTAATTGTAGTACTCCCATCATATCCCTAACCATCTTTAACCGATAAAATGCTTTTTCGAGACTTCATCAGGGCATGAATGTCTCAAGTTTTAAAATAAATTGACGATGATACGTTTGGAGATATTGCTTGAAAAGAGAGACGAAACGTTTACAGCCGAGTTGTCCTTGAATAAGTTTTTACTCTCACATGGGCGGACCTTCTGATTGGTCCAACATTTGCCACGTGATGTTATGTTTTGAGTTTTTATCTCCTCTCGTTTCATTCACCATTATCGATTCGGAAATGTTCGTCGTGTGACTAATCAAATCTCAAACAAAGACCTTCAGATCGTTAGATCATTATTACCTGGAATTAGAGTCACTAAAACCGTTTAAACTTTAAATCTTTAGAAGAATGAAAACGGGGTTTTATCGATTATGACCTTTCACCTCCATACTCATCTGATATTGCGGGTCATATTGGTGTGTTGTATTTAGTAGGTGAACCCAAAGGCTTTATGGTAGCCTGCCTGCCTTCCTTGGCCCAATATCAACGCATGAGGTGTGTGTTGTCTGCTACCGTTTACACCCATATGAGGACGCACTTTGTGTCAATCGTGGCTGTCCTGGGGGAAACGATAATAACTGTGTCGTCTGCCTAAATAGATACACGCATTGAAGATGAGCTACTCTTATACGTCTTTATGACTTTTCTTGTAATTACCGAAGCATAAACAATTCGGACGTCTTCGATAATATGCTAGACCGAGCACAAACTCAATAAAAGTATACTGGAGATTTTGATGAGTATATGGGTATTGGAGAGAGGTATTTTGAGGGTGAAATAGGATTATTTTGTGAATTTAGAAGGATGGAAGGATTACAAGCTCCCCGTGCCTTCCCACACAATATTGGAACATTTTATGACACGGTTGCAAATGGTCATAACAATGGTTATAACCTTTCTCATGACGGTAGTTATGTGGGTTTAATGAGCAGATTCTCTTACCACAGCAGCACGAACTGTTTGCGAGGATATCCAAGTCCAGCGGGCGGAGGCGGCGGCGGTGGAGGAGGTGGCGGCGTCGACGCCGAGTCCAGCTCGGCGGGTTGCTGCTCGTCGACGGCGGCCATCACGCCGACGAACTGTGCCAATAACGGTGGTCATTCATGGACATCGCCTCCTCCTAATCATGGTGATAAGCCAGCTGGACATTTTCCTTTCTTCTACCAAGAGGTTTATACACCGGGCGTTCACCATAGTCCGCCGACATCGTTAGGCCATCATGTCTTGTCAACTCACGGAAAACACGGGTATTCCAGCGGGTCTGCCAACCCTCATCCCGCCTGTGGGAACGGGGACGACGACCCGTCAAGACCAGAGAGTGATTCAGGTCAGTACCACGAATTTAGGATATAAAACCAACTTTTTTGCATTTAATAGCACATCTTTAGTTTATCCAATCAGATGCGTTTTGTTGTTGTAATTATAATAGTATTAAAGTATTTAAAACGATGATAAACTTTAAAGAAACCAATATTTCAGTCATTTGTTGTGTATGACGATCATTTTCGTTTCCTAGTAACGCTTAAATGGCGTGCTATGACGATTTTGCCTCAACATTTAATTTTATATGTCATCAAAGTAGTTTGTCTTTTAAAACATAAAGTTAGTTATTCTTGTACATCATCTCAATTTATGAATGATTTTATCAATTCACATGTTTGTATGCAATTGATAACGATGGAAATGAGTCTGGCGTGAGTATAAACGAATCGATGGTTTTAGCTCGCTTTCGTTTTTCCGAATAACCATATGAGGCGTGATAAAAATGTACAACTTCAAATTGAAAACTGTAAAGAAACACAATGAGGGAGGAAATTAAATATTTCCAAACCGTCTCATTATTTCTAAGAACTTTGTTAATAGACGGGATTCCCTCTGAGACGTTTTCAATAATTTAAGGCCCCTGATTATCATCTTAGGGGTTCAAGTATTATTCAAAATGTTGATTACGTCGTCATATGCTTTCTTCAAGTTTTGATGCTCGTTATCGTCAACAGAATGACAAATACGACTTTCATCCTACCATCAGACTGCGTACGGTTTTACTTTTTTCATTTCATGTAAATATACATGTATTTGCATAGATTGGCTTTTTTTGAAAAACAATGTCTTAAATATCTTTCAACTAGGAGGTTTGATATCCAAGATTACTCTCTAAAAGCGGTAAAGCATTTTTTTTTCTTGACAAACGTTCATTTTTTGATGGAGTGATGTCACAAAATTGAGATTTAAGATAGTATTTATTCGTTACATACCTTCAAATTTATATTAAATCATGGTATATATATATATATATAATCCCATCATGTTTTCGATCTGATCCTTCTGGTAGGTATTTGTAATATTTGTATGGGAAAAAAAATTGGTCCATCTCTGCCGTTTGCATGAAAGTGTTCCCGTGAAGGATCGGGGTGAGGAGAGGTTATTGTACGACAAATATCTAGCATGAAATAGTATAGTACATGCAAGAATAAAAGATAGAGACAGAAATTTAAGACAGACAGACAGATAGAGAGAGAGAGAGAGAGAGAGAGAGAGAGAAGATGTTATACAATACCAAGCAGTTGGACGGTTGATGTACATGAAACAGGACATTTTACTTCTTCAGAAACTATATATCTATTTTTTTTAAAGGGGGGGGGGGAGCGTTGATCAAACCTTGATTTCTTCATTTTTTAAAATAATTTTTAAAACTTTTCCACTAAATTGGGATCTTTTGCTATAAACATTTTGTATAGGTAAGTATCTCAACTCATGGGTATTATATTTGTGCCATTAACCAAAACATTTTGTTTTGACGCTGACATTTTGTTTAAATTACATTTTTAATTTATATATATTAATTTCTTCAATCAATAGTAGTATTATTTATCATCTATTCTATCTCTTTACAGTTTCTTGCTTATATTTCTTTACTTATAATGCAACATCCTGTTCGGCCTCGGACTGTGTTACATGTGATTCTGCACATTAGATAAATGTCATTGATTCTATTATCTGTTGACAAGCATAAATGAGATCACATGGTTGTGTTTTTATGTGTGTCGACTTTGAGCTATTTCCGATTCATTCTATTTCTTGTTTAAACATGCTCAACCCAAGATGGGTTCCTGGTAAAATTTAGTCTGTTTAAAATGGTAAATAGCCTCTTTAGCTCAGACAGAAACTCCAAAGTAAGCATGGATTTAAGAAAAAGAAAGTATTTAAACTCTAGCATGTTTAAGAAATCTAGATTTTTGTAAAATAGAAAGTGTAGATGAAAATTAAACCAGCTTTTGAATATAAATCATGTAAAATATCCTCCATTGCAGCAGGGGTTGCAGCATGAATTTAAGAAAATATGTGAAAGATAATGGTATAAAGTGCAGGGTTTGTTTTTTCTCTTCAGGATAGCCACCAAAATTATTATTTGAATATTTCCACACTTAATTAGCTTAAAGACAAAAATAATTTTAAAATTAACGATAATCAAAAGTAAGAAATCTTAATTATTTCCACCAGACTTATATGATTTCTCTGCTTTATGAGCCTGCGAAATTGACATGCATACCGGTGCATTGGTCACTTTAAGCTTTTTATGAATGTGGCAAATAGGAAGTTTGGACAATGTAGTCATAAGACACAGTGAACAAAATTTATTATTGTATGTGCTTTGAATTGCAGTGTGACATGAAATAGGGCATAGGACATTTCTTTGCCATTTTCTCAACACATTGCCTTTGAAAATTCATGTTGCGTGACGGATTTTACGTTGCATACTATAACATTTTTATGATAATTTCGTGTCACATCATTGACATCAACACACACATGCATCCACTGTTGACCCATTATTAAGTTTAAAAAGGACAAAAATGGCAAACTGGTTCGAGACTAACATGCGTAGAACTTCTTTGCTTGGTCAATCACTCGTTTCTAATCGGATCAAATCAAACGGAAATAGGAAGAGTTTCTTTTAATTGAGAATGTTTTAGAAAATAGGGATTTATACAAACAAGAAACTCACACCAGTTGTGAATTATTGAAGCAAAGCTACAAGGTCTAAGGGCCAACCTTTTCTTTGTGTAATTGTAATACTGAAGAGAAGGAAAAACGAAGAGAAATTCTTACAACGTTTGGTATTCTTTAAATGTGTTTGCTCGCGTAGGCTTCCAGGGGGGTGTTTCACAAAGATACTAAGTCGAACTTAACTCTAAGTTGGACTTAAATATTATGGAGAGCCATTTGTAGCCTTAAAATAAAATATAGTCAAAAGCAAAAATTCAAGTATTTTAGATTTTTCATAAATTCCACATCAAGTACATGAAATCTCCTTGATAATAGAAAATATGAATTATTTGAATCAACATTTTATGCCTTTTAAAACAAATTTTACAAAACATTTTCAAAAACGCTAACGGCTTTCCATAATTTTTAAGTCTAACTTAGAGATAAGTTCAACTTAGGATCTTTGTGAAACACCCCCCCGGCATAATTCGCCATGGGGCTAATAGTCAAAGCCCGCCGTATATCCATCTCCCGGTTTTAAAGCGAGCGAAGCAAGTGAGACACACTCTAAAATAGTTTGGGAAAAAATACCCAAGGGGAAAATTCATGTTTGATGGGTAAAACTTTTAAAACTCAATGTCGGGTAAAACGTCCTCAAATTGACTAAATAAAAAAACTAACCCAACAAAACATACTAGGCTATGTTCCCTTGTTGCTCAATACTTTTTTTTAGAGTGCAACAGTTCACGCTTCATGAGAGCGACAATGTATACTTCAATAATACAATATACAAGGTAAAATCAGAAAATTATAAATAACCACCTTACTGGTTGTCCACAAAATAGTGATTTGAAACTGACATTATCAGGGGGCAGTAGCTCCCACTTCTTAACCCTCCGTTTGCAAACGATAAAACTTAAAGAATGAATAAAAACCTAGAATGGGGCTAAGCTGTGAGAAGAGATCTTTTATTTTAGTAGAAGAAAAACACAGCGGCAATTATATGATTTTACTTGATGGCAACATTTGGTACATTGGGTATTTAAACTGAACAAATTATTTAGTAGTTAAAAAAGGACTTTTCTCGAAACTTTTGTTCAAGATATAATACATTTATTTAAAAAAAAATGATTGTTTCAGTTTCACCTTTAACCATCGGCAACTCGCTTTATAAAAGATGAAGAACAAAACATAAAATGTGTGACAAAATGGAAAAGAAAGGCAATGCAATTATGACGTATCGACTGGGTAGCCCATTGCTGCATTCTTCTAATGCAGCAGCCATACCTTCATAAGATAGATTGTGAAGTCCATTATTTCTTCGCTTTGGATTCATGTTAATTGAACAAAATAGTTCCAAACCCTTGCGTAAATCAAAATAAAACTGATTTCTGATGACCATTATAGTCCCATATATTGATTTTCGACGAAGGATATAAATTTTGAAGAACAAAACTAAAAGCGCAATATCTTCAGCATGTTCAGTTTATACACCAATGGCAATTATTAAACTGAAGGAAATCATATTTATCACACGAGGCAAATTATAACAGTTTTAAACGAAATGCTCGATTTACATGGAGAACTATTTATACAATTTAAATCTTCATGAAACACAGGTTTTATGACGATGCTTTAGATAGAATTTCATACAAGGAATATGTTAAGTGTATTTTCGGTACAATAAATAACGCGTAGGTGCAAACAAATAAATGATAATAGGGAATTTGAAATAACGGTTAGATTAAACATTTTGTATTTTTTCATTTATTTATTTATTTTAACATGGGCGGAACATCCTAGTCAGCACATCTTATTGTATGCGCGAAATCAATTATTATGGTGTATAATTTTGTTTATATCACATTATATTAGAGCCATACAGCAGTTAAAAAAGAAAGAAAGTTAGCTATCGATAAGTATGCTTAACTAATTATCTATATTATTATCTTTTTATGATGTAAACAAAGTTTATTAGCTGACGAATTTCGCCATAATGATAATAATAATAATCCGTTTTTTTTATATAGCGCTCAATACACCGATCCAACGATGTGTCTAAGCGCTTTACAGATATATTATATAGGTTCTCATGTTAAGTAAATGTATTTAGAAATAATACAAATCATTTTTTTTGCAAAGAGTGTATAAAATCCTGACATGTTTTACAATTTTGTTGCCTTTGACATGTTGAGACGAAAGTTCAATGAAAATAAAATAGTCTCAGATTGATATGGCTCAGAAAATAAATACTGTGTATATTGATAATTCGTTTAACACTTCTTGTTATCTCTGATAGTCATATCTTATAAGTGAAATATTTGGGTTTTATGGTGAACAAAAAGTATTTATTGGACAGTTTTATCAATGCCAAAGAAAAGTGGGCTGTTTTATTGCTCCCTTAGTTGTATGCTATATCAATATATATGTATTAGACTATTATTGAGGAACTCTATAATTTATCTAAATTTTACGACAAAGTACATTCACGTTAGCGTCAAGAGATTGACATGGAATTCTGTTATCTCACAGGGGTTACTTTAAAGGCATCGTTTAACAATGTTTCCAGTTTTACAAAGCTGAGATGCTTGGCCCTACATGTTAAACGTGTCTGAGATATGGTGTATTATTGAAGTCCTAAAATAATTGCGCTTCAAAAAGATCATGCAGTGCCTTAAAAAATAAAAATCTTTGAGTGACCGGTTTTACCATACTCATTTTCCCCAATAGACTGTAGTTTTATAAAAACCGTCGGGAAAACGGTTTTGACATTTCTATTTCCAATCATAAATATCTTGATATTCAGACAGGCGATCGGCTTATAAAAGTCATGGGATTCATTACTGACCTTAAGGTTTATAATTATGATTGCAGCATGAGCTAAATCCAGAATTTAGTTTAGAATCCGAGGCAAAGATATACCCAATCCCTTTAATTGACTCTGATGTGAGGTTTACAAACGTTAGGAGGAATGAAAAGAAAATGAATTTGTTTCCTTGACTAAAAAAGAAGATATTGAATCTAAGTGTAAATGAAGGTTATGAATTACTGTGGCGTATTCAACACATTACTGATCGGGTGTGTACCCCAAATTGCAGGCACAGGGCCGAACAAAATATGGAAATCCCCCCCCCCCCCCTCCCAGGAAATACCTAGCGCTGGATTGCTTCCGGAATCCCGCTTGTCATAGGCAGATAATTATCGGCTCTCTGTTTTTATCATGATTGTCAACTGATTTTGATTTGATTCGAAATTTACATTTATTTCATTCACATTGAAAAAAGGGTGAATTCAGAGAGAATTAGGAGGGTAAACAATACACAAATAGAACAGAACACTAAATAAATTTAGAAAGTAGTAGGAGGCGTAAACGAGTAAAGCAAATGTTTATGTTGGCAACGCCCATTTCTAAATTTGCCATTGGAGGTTCTATGAGATTGTGGAAGGGAAACGGTATAACGAGGATGGAGGGGGGGGGGGGTTGCTTCTTTTGTTGCCCTATACCATTCTGAATGGAGAATTGAAACCGCAGCCAAGAACTAATTATTGTAAAAGAACTTTTGTGTACAGAGCTTCTTTTCAATATAATAAATTATCCCTTGATTTGCGTCAACTACCCACTTTTGCCACCTTTAAGACTAACCTAAACAGACTATAATCACCTTGTTGTAGTACCTCTTTATGTATGTTTATATGATGTTTGTTTTGTTTGTTTGTTTGTTTGTTTGTTTTTTGTTTTTTTCCTTTAAGTATTTGTATCAAGTTTTCGACTGATACTTTGTAATTATTTATTTTTTTAATTTGTAATAATATGTATATTTTGTATATTGTAAACTGGCAACAATTATCGTTGCAGCTGAATATGGGCAACCAGCCGTATATTTGTATTTGTATATGATTATTTTTTATACGGAAATAAAAACAACAACATCCAAGGTACATAATCGTCTCTCTGTTTATCATCATTATCAATGTATAGAAACCATTATAAGGAAAATAGTCACTGGGCTTTGTATGAGATTTTCAACTGGAAGGGGCGGCGGAAAAAGATATGAAGGGGGAACGGTTTCTTCTCCTTATGCTGTCCTATACCCCTCTTGAGATCAGCGCTAGGGCCCTAATGCAACACCTGTTTAACCTATAGAACAGCTCCTTAAGGGGGTTGCAATAGAGGGGAAAGTTTATTGTGCCTCTCTCTATACGACTGCCCATCTTTAATATTCATTTTCGATTTATGACGAAAGTGGCTTAGATGATGACAGTTAATGTTCATCGAAAATGTGCGAATCCTTGAAACATGAAAGGAATAATGACATTTTAGACAGTGAAGGTTGTTTTATTTATATTTTTACTGCATTTAATAGCTTGTTTCGATTTTGATGCAATATGAAAGGATTATCTACAATGCACTAAAAGTCAAACAATTTATACTCCAATTAACTAATGGGCATTGTTTGAATTTTATTAATACCTTTAAAACATACTAAAAAAAAAGGAACTTCATATGCTAATACTGAAAATGACTCCTTGTTGCTTGAAATATGAACAACATATAAAGATAAAACTGACGTGTATCTAAACCTGAAACTTCAAACACTATAAACAATTATAGAAGACAAAGAAGGAGAGAAGACAAAGTATGTGTAAGAAATAGTTGGGGAGAGGCATAGAGAGCGAGAGAAGGGGAAGAGAAACGGAGGATAAGAAAGAGAGAGAGAGCGAGAGAGAGAGAGAGAGAGAGAGAGAGAGAGAGAGAGAGAGATGAGGTGGAGAAGGGGCAAGGAATTCAAAAAATAAAATATTGAATTTGTCTCTATTTTTTCGGGTGGGTGTACATAAATCATGTACATATTTCGGTTGGGGGTAGGAGAAAGAGTAATAGAAGGTCTTCACATCAACTTATAATATAGCTTTGCCTACAATGTAGTTGTTATTTGTTCTTTGTTATGTTATAAATTATTCCCAGTGTAGTTAGCAAACCTCAACCAATATATATATTTTCAATCAATTATTCTTAAAAACACATGTATCATGCATTTTAAGTTTATACTTGGAAGAGCATGGGACATGTACCATGGATTTTTCACAACTTTAAATAAACTGCCGACTCAATGAAGTGGTTATGAAATAATGTGATGTGATGTGATCACTTACTAATCATGTATACATAAAATCATCCTATGTACATTATGTTTGAAGAAGAACAATATCTACATGTTCGCACTTGCCCCCCCCCCACGTTTCTCTTTCTCTCTCTCTATCTCTCTCTCTCTCTCTCTCCCTCTCTTTCTCAATCTCACTCTCATTCCCTCTCCTTTATCTTCAACTCATTTTTTTCTAGATCTACTGACCTTAAAAGTTATGTCCTATTTCGACTTCTAGTTCTACATCTTCCTTTTTTTCTAATTCTACTTTGTTGCTAATTTCACTTCTAACTTTACTCCAATTTATATTATCTTAACTTTGATGCTAAATCAGTCCTTCTCTGTCAATGTTGATTCAATATGCAGTCAAACCTCTCTTAGGAGCAACCTCTCTATATAGGCCACTTGTCTATAGTGATCACCTAGGAAGAAACATGTGATGTTGAACCTGTTTACAGAAGCCACCTGTCTACAGTGGACTGTACATAAATTGTGTTATATTTTTTTGAGAAGCGTTTAAAGAATGTATACCGTTTATACTGCTAACACTGATCGACAATGTATTGATATGTCCGATTTCGTGGGAAATTGTAGCTATGCATTTAATTTGTAGATGCTCTCAAACACATAAAGAAAAGGTTAAATCTCTAATCGCTATGTTTAACTCTCAATATAGTTTGCAAGACCCATGCCCGACGACACCATCCTTTACCAAACGAATAGATCTACTTCCACCCTGGAACAAATACTGAATCCTAAACCTAACCCGGTATCTTTGACTCAAGAAGTCCAGGATAAAAAATGTCGCTAGAGCATTATGTCAGGGCACCTTAAACAAATACACTTCATATTACGGTTTATACTAAAGGTTCAACATGAAAAAGTTAGCGCCAATCTTTCGTTGCCCTGGTTTCCACTGAATATGCTGAAGGGGAACGTAACTAGCAAATTAATCTGAATATAAAGCGGATAATAAGAGAGGCAGTCTGGTGAAATTTTTAACGAACTCGGACAAATAACAACAATTGGCTCAACTGATAATGTCACTGTAATACAGAACCGGTTAATGATCTTCCAATACACAATAACTAAAATGTCAACTTTTCACTCCAGAGCATCTCTTATTTATGGAGGGTTTATAACAACATGCTTTCTATAACCATTTTTAGTAGAGCCCGAAGAAAGAAAAAATAGGAGAAATCAGATATAAATTATATTTCAGTACACGACATACGAGGGAACTGACCATGAATACATCCAACCTTATTGACGAAATTATCATTTTGGAATTTCGCATAGAATTAGAGATTTCATATTTCAAACATTCATAACTGTCTCATTCATTGGTGCAATTTATACCAAACTCTTACCCTTCAAGCTCTGATGTGTGTTTGAATTTAAGATTTTAGTTGGCCATTATCAAAATCATCTTCATCCCTCTTTTGATCCCTCTAACATGCGACATTTTGTGCAAATCGTTCAAATCATATATAGGGGGGGGGGGGACATCTTTTTGACATCGCCATCCCCTCTCCATTTTCCTCTCTCTCTTTTTCTTTTCTTTTTTCTTTCAAATTTGTATTTGTTCCTTTTTCACCATATAGTTGGGGGTATGAGCGAACTGGACGTGTCCCCATGCACCTACAAAATTGAGTATGCTGAGTGTATAATCGTTTCCAACGTTTGTGCACTTGTCATAATTATATGGCTGCATTGCTAGTAACACTTGGAAAGGTTTAAACAGATATTAGCTGTGTTTAATAAAGTATATACTATATCAAAGAGAATTTAAGGTCGTGTTATGGTAAAAGTAGTTTTGGAGCTTTGCTTATCTTCTTAAGATCATTTTGGAGGAAAGCCACAATAGAAATTCCCTCTAAAAAGAATAACTCTTCAAATGCTCTCATGTTCAAAATATTTTAAGAAATAACTGAAATGTTAATAAACCAGTCATGACATGTAGTCCCAAAGACACATTTCTGTGTACAGTGCATGAGACATTCGGCAAGACTGCGTCAGTTTCTTCTCTTCTTCATTATTGCAAAACCTCACATTATACACTAATTCCTTTTCACAATTTACCTTTCCAATCGTTTCCAAAACATTGTCTTGCTCAATGCAAACCCTTGACCAGAACTAAATTTCAAATTTAATTTTGTTAATTTTTAAGATGACGTAGTAAAGGGAACCTTTTAAAGTCCGCTTAAATGCATCATCTAAAACATGTTTGTGATCGTTTACCTTCTCAGATTTGTTTTTCTGGCACGTGTTTCAATAATCCAAATTGGGGGTGGACACGCCATGAGCTTAATGGGTACGGTTCATTGCTTATCCCATTTATCTGACCGACCAACAATGGATTAGAGAGGTGTGTCTTGCTCCCTTCTTTATCCACATCGCCCCTGTGATACTGCTTTCACATTTTTGGTCCTAAGTTCCGCGTTAATCAGTGTTTTTTTTATTTTTTTTATAATGAATAGATAGAATTTCCCTGAAGATAAAAACATATTGCATGAATGAGTATATTTATAAAGCAGAATATATGCAATTCTATGTGAGCCTGACATGTCTGCATGAATATATGAGGGAGAGAGAAGTAGGGGATACATGAAACTAAATACACCTTTTGTTTAAAATGAGATCATATTATATTCCATTTGATAGCATTACATATGTTCTGCTTTGTTTTCCTTTTAAATTTTAAAGTGTATTATTTTTATCTGTAAGAATAGGTCCTATATGAAATATGAGATACGCATGTGTATTATTTTTCAATGATGATTTTTTCTTTTCTTCATAGATTAATGAATATGTGTAGGCCTATACTGTTCAATTAAAAAGAGAAAGGACAAACGCATTGTAAGCATTATGTACAGTGGGTGGGTATACTACACCAAGCAAGGCTTGGGCGAGGTCCGTATGACATTATAATCCTTATCCTCCAAACAAATGAAGAAAGAAAAAAATCACTTGTGTCCTTACTGACCTTTGCGAGTACATTGTTATAAATTATATGAAACTAGTGTATTTCAGAGACTCTACATCATCGCACTATGAATACGTGGAAACCTGAGGATTGCAGGAAACTGGGGGCGCTTTTCTACAAACCTAATTCAACAAAGAATATTGTTTCTTGTTGTTGATCTTCTCAATTAAGAATTCAGTACAGGTACGGATAACTTTCTATGGGGGTATGGGGCATATAAACCTGTAGAATCCTGGAGTCATTTGAAATACGCCTAATGACCGTAACATTCGTATTACTTCTTGCTATTGTATTTCACATTAAACATTAAATGGGCCCTTTGAATCCGGCTTTGAATATACCTCGAAATTAATGCTTGTACGACATGATCGCAACTCGTTTGAAAAACAAAAAACGATGCTCAAGATTGTAGCTTTGAGATGATGTAGAGTGGCAATTATTTCTATTAGGCATTGTATTGCATTGTATGTTAGGCATTGTATGAAATGGAAGGGGCTTCTCAAGAAGTTTGTAAGGGAATTTTTTCCTGGATTAAGGGGGCGTTTCAAGATTTAAACCAGAGCATAAGTAAAATATGCATTATTTGGTGTAAAGAAACTATCGTGGAACTTATGGCTATGTCTACTCTCCCGAGGTTCTACCGTCCTTAAAAAAGTATTATAACTTGTGATGCAATCACATTTTCCCCATGTTGTATTTAATAATCTCACAGTTAGGATTGTGAGGGAGGTCATTTTCGACCACTTACTTTTAACCTTCCACTAATTAAGTCACGTCTGCAAAACACAGGTAGTGGAAGTAAGCTGTCTGCAGCATACACTCGTATTAATAATCGTTTGGGGATTCCCCTAACATGTGAGGTGTTCTACCGGACATTCCTAATGTTCCTAATGGTTGGTTCATTGGTCAGACATCCCCCGACCCCGGCAACCTGTACCCGTATCGTCAGGGGAGTGGTCCCAAAAGGGGTGTCAATATCAATCTTCGTTTGTATAACAGGGGTGTCGCATTACCTCTTGTTGTCAGGTAAAACTCCTGAATAGTATCATCGCTAATCACTCTTGACATGATCCTCATCCTTTCATTGAAGATCATGGGGGATAATTAATCGTGACAGATAATTTCTCGGATCTATTTTCTACGTTAATTGGCCGACTGGGGGCCGAGTGACCTGAGAAGCGGATTTGACGAATACGGTGGTTGACCTATTTCATTTCCCAAGACTGTATGGTCTAATTCTCGTGTAATACACACCACTAAGTCTGGTTTCATTGTGGTTTAATTATGGATCGAAAAGGTGACCAAATCTTGTCAATGGAACTTTTATCTGGTTTCCGATTTAAGCATTGGTGACAAAATTTTGTTTTGAGGGACTGCTCACGCGACAGTCTGTGGCTATTATGACAGGTAATATCAGTGAAAAGGAAATTTTAAAATGCGCTGTGACATTGGTACACTTGATCGTTAAATCGTCAGAATTGATTTCCATTTAATTATTTAAATAGGACAAAGTTGTGAAAGACTCTAGCTACTGACAGGGACACATTTAGGATTGTATCTGGACTGCTACCCCTTTCCCGGACTACCATTTCCAGACAACCTTCCCACAGAACTACGTGCCGGAAAAGTACCGTCATTCCCTATAACCAGTCCCTATAACAACTGCACCTCTCATATAATGACACCCTCGTCCCCATCCTGTGACAACTTAACATCGCGAGATTTACCCTCGGATCGTCATACCATGCCATCATACCAGGGAAATGTTATTGGGTGTAATTATCCTACAGGGTAGACGTCCGAAAAATATATGTCCGGTTTGTTGGTAGTTGTCCAGGACGGGCGTATTCAATTAGAGGTGGAAGTCCCGGGCCTCGTCTTAAAAGAGTTGATATCAATCGCAAATATGTACGTCAGAGATAGGAGACTGCAAACTTGCGATTGATTGGAGGACTTGCGATTGATTTGGATCAATCACAACTATTTGTAAGACTGGGGTGGGGGGCTAGTGTCGTTGATATTGAATCTTTGAGGTTAAGACTTTGGGAGACGAAGCAATTTAACAGATGAACGGCTTCATTCATATTCCGAAGTCCGTCATGTGTCAGGTATTTGTGACGCAAGCTTGATGATGCAGATCATTATGTAAACAATATTCATTGTTCAGTTTACAATTAATCATTTGTACTGTTTACCACATATTACAGCATTTGTTTTACAACCTGAAAGATTTCAATGATTTTGTGTTTTCATTTCATTCTAGATCGTTAATCAGTTCCATGCTATCAATTTATAAGAAAATGTGTAACTATAAGGCCCAAATTCACAAAGGAGGTTTGTAGACGAACCTAGGTTTATGTGCGTCATACGACGCGTTTTGACGCGTTTCTACAAACCAAAACGCGTCATAAGACGCACATATACCTAGGTTTGTCGACATACCACCTTTGTGAATTCGGGCCTAAGGGTTTGAGCAGGGATTGCGTTACTAGTCCCTGATTATTTAATTGACTGGCCTATCTACCTCCTGCATGGTATATTAGAATTTTATTCATTTATGACAAAATTCTATTTTGATGTGGGATTTTTCCATAAACAGTAAACGCTCTTTCCCTATTAAGATGTAAAACATCGGACCTATAATGACCGTTGTTTTAAATCTAAATTGCAGCTTTCAGTTTCGCATATTATGAGGAAGGAGCAGCACATTTGTTAGCACATTTTTCTACCATGCCTACGTTTAGTAGGTTGTCACAGCCGTTCTGTATCGTTAACGATGAAGGAATTATAAATCTGAATTCGAATGTTTAAATCACAATTCTTATTTATTCATCTATTTCACAATTCCTAGATCACAGTGTGAGTCACCAGGCTGTATCCGCCAGCTACACCTGGATGGCGCCACCTTCTAACGTCCGCACGCGCAAGAAACGCAAACCCTACACCAAGTTCCAGACCTTCGAACTGGAGAAGGAGTTCCTCTACAACATGTACCTCACAAGGGACCGCCGCTCCCACATCTCCAGGGCGCTCAGCCTCACCGAGAGACAGGTCAAGATCTGGTTCCAGAACAGGAGAATGAAACTGAAGAAGATGCGGGCGAGGGAGGAGAACGAGAGGAAAAACCATTCGCATCATCCCGCCGGACAACATCACCCACAACACCATCATCATCTCGAGTCGAAGGGCGGTGACCACTGCTCCATCGGAGGCGGTGGCGCCACGGAGCTGATACACAAACCCAGCGCTATTCACCATGCCTATGTTGGGGGCGGTGGCGGAGGCGGGGGCACACACGAATCGAACCCGCTGGCTGAGTTACAGCAACATGGTGTGTTGCAGCATCATGGCGTTTCATCCATCTAATCATCGAACATATTTGACCAAAGATGGACCAAAAGAACATGACAAGTAAACAAAGGAAAACTCGAGCTGAATAGGAACTATGCCGGTGCAAATAAAAAGTGTTTATGGTATCTAATGCACTGAAACTCGCTTCTGTCTCAACAAAACCACAGCTCTTATGAAGGTGGATACTTTATGGAATCTTCTTGACCAAATAAGTTGAATTCCATAAATAGCCTAATAATTCAGCGAAAGTTTCTGTTACACAACAAACATAGTATACTCTCAGTCATGTCTGTTACCACATTCATTAGGACGATAAGTATTAGGGGCTGTGGTAGCATTATAATTATGCAGTTTGTAAGCATGATATAATGATAACAAAATGAATTTTATGTTTGTTTAGATTTGTACAAAAGGACCCTTTTTATCCAGGCGTTGCTAAAGGGTTGGTGGTACCTTCCCTTATAGTTTCACGATTAAATTCTACTATAACTCCAAGAGCTTTGATCTTGAGGAAGGGGTACAAGCTTGAGTTTGGGGTACCTGCACCCCTACGACAATTAAAACATAGGTATAATGCTGAAGTGAAATCGATGATTATTTAATAAGTGTTGGTTTTGTTCCTCGTTTTCATTCAGGTAATGCTGAACCCAAATATATCTTATATGGTTATCTAGGTGATTATATATATTATATATGACGACACGATTCTTTCTTTCGAATGCATTTTAATGATTCGTTTGCTTTCTTCGCTTCTCTATATAGTCGCTCGTTGCCACAGGTGCAATTTTGCACTAAAACAATAGGCAACAATAGTCCAACATAGAGAAGTTGCAAAATGACCCATGTCCGGTCTTGATTAGCTCCATGACAATCATTTTAACAACGGTATATATTAAATATTGCACTGGAAACAGTTAAATAATCTTGAAGCCTTTGGTATATGTATATATCTATCCCATGATAAATGTCATGAATACCACGTGACAAAGGAACATTAATTGTGTTAAATATAAAGAAATAGTTAAATGGACAGCATTCACAAAGCTTTCATGATGAAAATTAATACTATGGATATTGTTTTTGGTAATGTAGAAATGTGAGCAATACACTTGAAATGTTGAAAAATGAATAATTCCTTTTTTTCTGTCACTCTAAGTCTACCTCACAGCAGAAGGTCCATGCTCAAAATAAGGATAAACAACTTGGCGGAATGTTGATGTTCATCCTTTAGTTCTTGTTCTCCTTTTGCATCGGTGAAACGGAATATAAAACTGCTTGACAGTCTGAACGTGCATTGTATACATGATATATAACTGGTAATATTTGCTATAAAATTAGTAGATAGATGTTGGGTAATGCAAGACCAATATGGATGCAGCGTGAAACAAAAAACCCATGTTCCCTCAGGGAATAATGTAGTGACGTGTTCAGAGTGTGGGCATTTTACATGAGAAAATAATGGTAGCAATTGCACATTTACTATAATCTAATTTTAATTCAATCGTGTTTTTTTTAATTCAAGGAATAACTTTAACAAAACTTGTTGCTAATTGTTGGGATTGTTTCTAGATGCTTCTTTATTGATGCAAATTAATATTTAGTCACTGTTTTGGTAGACTACAAAGATTTCGTCATATTTCTTCATTTTGATCTGACAGACAGTATGCAAGTTATCATTATGTTTGTATATTACAAAAGCTAAATATTGGTATTCACGATATACAGCTAACATGAATAATTGTCAAGATAATTATTACATTGTGCTAATAGCGGGATTTCCCACTTGACTTTCAAATTGTCCGAAGGTTCACGGACCGACACAAATCTCATAACAAAATAAACCACGAGACAAAAGGTTTACGAGACTTTTGAAACGTTAATGAGACTAAATGACAAAGAGACCGACAAAATCGGTCTCATGAAAACATCAATAGGTATCGAAGGTATAGGAGATCTTAAGTCAATCGGCCTACGCATGCATCCACAATAGACCTAGCATCCATGTATTTAAAATGTATGCATAGGCCTACTTTTTAAACAAAGGTTGGTCTTGACAACCTGAATGCTTGCTCAATTAGGCGTATCCGACATAGCAACAAGTTATGTATGCAGACTGGATTCCGAGTATTATAATTCATTAATTAATAACAGGTTAATGGAATAACTCGTCACTAGGTCCCCAGGGAAGAAACATCCATATAATTAATTGACTATGTTAGTAATCCGTTCTATGCAGTTGTCATGGTTCATCACTCCAGTCAATGCTATAGGCTACCAGAATGGCGCTCAGAGCATTCAAGGAATTTCTCTTCTTAAAGGCCCGGTCACACAGCCCTCCACGGGCGTATCGCGGCCGAATCACGGCCAAAAATTTCTGCCCGTGAAGCAGACGCTGTTGGACGCTTTGAGGTCGCGATGAAGACGCGATACAGCCGTACTTTACCCGTCGTTACACGGGGTAAGAAATTCACACGCGGTTGGCCGCGCGAAAAAGTTTTGGGCTGCCCAAAAATTTAGACCGCGGGTAATCGCGGGCGGTACACGTGGTACACGTGGTACACACGCGGTAAAGACGCGGTACAGACGCGGAACGAACGTGCTAGGACGTGCTACGGCCGCGGTTAAGACGTGGTTACACGCGGAATTGGACGCGAAATTTTAGCGGGTAATCGCGGGTGGAGCACGGTCATAGCACGTTTGTTCCGCGTCTGTACCGCGTTGTTATCACGTGCATTAGCGTGTGTACCGCGTGTAAGCGTGGTAGGCCGCGGTACCGCCGCGCTTCACCCGCGATAAGGACGCGGAACAGTCGTCGGCGTCTGTTCCGCGGGCATACCACGGGTAAACCGCGGGTAAGCCAATTTTGCACATTTTCCACCACGGGCAACCGCGGGCAAAAAAAAATCGCGAAATTTTACCCGCGATACAGACGCGAAAGGCTGTGTGACCGGGCCTTAAGTACGCGTGTTACATCTGAGTCAGGAATAAGCACGGGTAAGGATTCGTACTCTCAACCTCTTCGTTGAAAGTTAAGTGGGCGAATCAAGGCAGTGAGTTAATAATGGTAATGTACGTCAAAATGATACATTCTATATTAAATTCAAAACTTATTTTATAATAGAAAACTATGATAATTGATTTTAAGTTTAAAGTAAAGAAAATATAAAATATTTTAATTCATAATTACGTCAGAGCAAGAGAAAACGCATAAATTAGAACTCGTCTTTTGCTTTCTAGAATGGTTCAAAGGAGAAAAATTGATCGGTTTATAAATTATATCTAATTATAGGTGGTATTCTACATTTCTACACCGATCCACTGTCATTCCTAACCCATTTGTTTAGTATGACGTATCCAGACTTAAATTCGCGCTCTGTCTTCTATTCTCTCTCTCTCTCTCTCTCTCTCTCATATCTCTCTCTCCCCCTCTCTCTCTGACCGTAGTACCTGAAATTAGTTAAATTCATGTTCTAAGTAATTAATAGATTTCCACCGTCCATAACGATTTAGAAGCCTGTCTTTTTGTTAGAGATGCTTTGATGGAGAGATGGTAAAAATCCCTCCACATGGACACATCCTTGCGAATTGATTTAGCATACTGCTATTTTACCCGCTACTGGGATTTTAAGATATTGTTGAATCACTTGTCTGTTCATTCTTGCCGAAATAATATTTTAATCCAAGCGATTAAATTTCATTATTTAGTAGAAGTTGCATAATATTTTTTTATAAAAATTCAATGTGCGTTAACGTTTGTGTGTGTGTCTTCTGTTCCCCCCTAAACAAAATAAAACATTCTTTAAAACGGCATTATGATAATTTTGTGTTACTTATGATAGCAATTGTGGATTTGTGGTGAAGTATATTATGTTTTATATCTTTTATGGTATTCTTGATATTCTTTTTTTCGAAATAAGCTCAAGGTTTAATAGTTGAAACGAGTTTCATGAATGGTCTCTCTAATAATGCACAATAAGTATATGTACCTTGGAAGAAAAAAAAATACTCTACGACATTGTGATAATTGTACAAATGTAACGTTTCTGCATCCAACGTTGCCACTTTAAAAAATAAAAATGGTTGTGAATACGGGTTACTTATTATTTTTGTTATTATGTGTCATTATAGTTACTTATAAAGTGGCTTTTTTCCAGAAGAAATACCCATTTTATCTATTAATTCATTTTTCATATAATGTAACAAATGCGATCCTGTGAATTTAAATATGTTAATGGTAGTGGCAAGAAAGTTATGTTGACTGTTCATCATTCTTCTTAAAATTATTAAAAATGACGACCAAAGTTGAACCACTGGATCTTACTTCGTATTGTCAGTCTAAAACAGACAAGCCAAAAGAAACTGATAGATCATGTACACATTATACCTTGTATGATAGCCGTACCAAAGACGTGTTCAGTTTGTATATTATTAGGTCTGTCTTGAATCCATTTTGTAACGAAGTTCATATTGTAAAGAGCCATGTAGTGTGTGAACACGTATCTTTTTTTTCCGTCGGGCACTGTATTGATGTATAAAGTTGAATGTGAACTATCTATTAAAGTTGTGATCACCATTACACAGTTCCGTGTGATTTTTAATTATTTTGAGGTCTTTCTTTACTTATCAATAGAAATTTCAAGTCACTAGCATTAGATATTTCAAACAAATATTATTGTCAATGAGCATCATTGTCAAAATAGATAACCACATATATCACCCAAATCAATTCAAATTTTAAAAATGGAATAAAAATGCCTTATTGAGAAAAGAAAATCATACCTCAGTATCTTACAGGCATCTAGTATTTTATTCAACGCTATTTTATTTATGACATTACAAAGAAGTAGGCCAACATGTGTTTGGTTTGATCTAAGAGGATATGTTACAAATTTGATTATCGTCAAATGGTTAATGATGGTGATAATATCGATAATAATGATGATGATGATGGTGGTGATGGTGGTGGTGGTGATGATGATGATGGTGGTGATGCATGGTGGTGGTGGTGATGATAATAGTAATGATAGTGGTGGTGATGATGACGACGATGAATATGATGGATAATAAAAATGATAATGATGGTGAAGGTGATTATGGTATGGTTATAAAGAAAAAGTAGAAGAAGAAGATGATGATGGTGATGTTGATGATGATATGATGATGATAATAGTGATGGTGATGTCCCCAGCGATGTTTCCCAGATGCAGGAAATGATGAAGAAAAAAAATAAGAATGTGGATCATATTGTTAATGGTGCTGATATATGCAATGGAGATCATAATTTTATCGCTGATAGTAACATTATGATGTTGTGATGATGATGGTGATTATGATGATGATGATGGTGGTGGTGGGAATGGTAAAGGTGATTCTGATGATTATAGGATCATATTGATGACGTTGTTGCTGCACTTGGTAATTGTGGTAGAGGAGCCAATCCTCAGACAGAATACGCATTAGGAACCAATCAATATTACATCATTCAATCAGAAAGCTGAGAATGAGAATGAAGCTCAATAATTATTAGAAATGTCAAAAAAACGTTACAAATTGAAATGACCCGAACATATCACGTTCCCTGCAATAGAAATATATTGATTAGTATGTCTTAGATTTTTCTTAATTTGTTACAGCTATTAATCAAACACAGTCATCCGTGCAACACGATAACTAGTGACAAATTCCATTACATTTAGCTTATAATCAATCACACACTAACTACATGCATAGCTCAGAACAGATCGCCAGAAAAGAAAATGCTCTACGCCCCCTCTTGACAGACGCTGTATAAGGAATGGTAAGGGTCAAAGTTCAGGTCATAAAACTGGTCGTTGACTCCTGTGGAAAGATGAATTTTTTACGATCCTGGACGTTAACCAAGAAATACTATGTGACCCCGGAACCAAAACATACCGACTATGTTTATATCGGGAGACTATACACGTATAAACAGATATTGCAACAGTTCCAATATCCGGGCAACAGATTTAAGGACTGAGTCTTCTAAAAATGGATGGTCGATCGAAGTGAAAAAAAAATGACAGTTCCTTGCATCCCGTATCAAATACTTTTCTTTTGATGTTTGACCATATTTTATGGAATAAAAGAAACTGCACGATCGAAGACACTGGTGCAGAAACGTAAATATTTTATGATAAAAATTAAAAGACGTAGTGATTTGATGTTATTAGAAATAAATTATATTGAATATATTATAAGAAAGTATAATATAAGTTGAGTAGGATGCCAAGATAAACAAACGGCTGAACCTGTTTCATGGATATAGAAAGAGTGAAGAGAGATATTGCGCCGGGGGGGGGGGGGGTGGAGGGAGGGAGGGAGGGAGAGATGGAAAAACTAAGAAAAACAATCAAAGACAGAGAGAAAGCAGGGGACAGGGATAGAGACACAGAATAGATAGAAATATAGATAGAGAGGGGGAGGGGTAAAGACAATGGGGTGAAGAGAAAGACTATACGTGTGATGACCGTATGAATGAAAAGGGGCATTCCATAAAGACAAACAATTTGACATTTAGCGGTAAATTGCGAGTGTGCAAGGGCTCCTCAGCAATTAGTCTTGCTGCATAAGGATTGCAATATTTTTCAAACTCCCTCAATGAAAAATGCAGGTCCTTATTCATTAACAGGTAACTAATTAATTACTAATTTAGCATCAATAAAATCACCCTCTCATTAAAACATATACATATGGGATATATGGGGTCAACGTGTTTCAACAAACTGAAGCTGCTGCCTGAAGCAAGGCGATCTTGTACTGCTCCCTCTGCGTCCAAACTGGGGAAAGGGTGATCGCGTTTTCGTAGAAGCATACCAATTGCAGCAAATATTTCCCAACAGAAACAAAACATGATCCTTGAAAGGGCAAAATATGTACATTTCGGTTGAAAATAAATCAAGCGGAATGCTTTTTAAATGTGAATAAATTAATTTGATTGGAAGTTTCAAATCATATATTACAATCGAAAGCAAATAAAGAGCAAAAACATCAATATACGATATGATGCGGCAAATAATATTTTTTTTAACCAAATGGTGAGAATCAGAATTCGAAATAAACATGCACATTATTCTGACAATTCATGTAATAAGAAAATGAAAAAAGTTTTAGATCCAACATTTCTTTGTCTTGTTTTTTTCTCTTATTATTTTTGTTTTGTTTTGTTATCCCCTTTGTCTTTTTTTTTTTTTGACTTTCGGAATACTTATAGGTTCGATTTTGTTGATCCTCTTTTTTGCTATATTCGCAACTTTCTGGCAATGTAAATAACTTCGACAATCCGCTAAACAGCCACAAATAATCGAGAAAAGAAATATGATTTGCATTAGGAGTAGGCCTAATGATATTATTAAAAGAGAACACGCTAAGTTAATTTAGTTATTTCTAATGGTAATTCCAAATGGTTTCTTCCAAATTGCTTAATTAGTTTCATTCACTTCATTAACTTGATGTTTTCACTTCTATGTTTTCATTCCATAGGATTTGGAAAGATGAATAGAGGGGAGGGGGTAATGAAAATGAAATGGATGTACTGTGTAGTTTACAGCGTGCATCACGCGAAGAAAAGTAATTACTCAGATAATCGGTGATACATTGGCACGAACGACATTTCATTGTACTAATTTTAAAATGCGTTTGATAATTATGAAAAATAGGTAATCATGGTATATAACATTGATGTCGATTCTTTAATTCTTTTGCGATGAATTGAGAATATTTGAGAGAAGACAAGTTTTAGACACTGTCTCCCACACTCTTCGTAATTCCTTACTATACATACATGTAACATCGCGTGTGGGCCTACATACATCATGTGCATGTCTATTCACGCGTAAGAAGGCATAATGGCTTCGCAGAAAGGGCAATAGTCTTCGCAAAATAGAAGGTCCAGGGTTTGAAAGTCGATCAATGCCGTTGGGTAAATAATTAGTTCACTTTTACCGAGTACCTAAATATATAAGTTCATTAGAAATTAATCTTAAATATGTAGGTTTTTAAGACATTAAAATTACTATTTGGACAGGAGCCTATCTGCAAATCTTCTTTATTTTTTTTACCAACATAGTTAAGATAAAATTTGTTTTGAAACGTTTTTTATAATGTTTTTAGTGTTATCGTGTGCTAAAAAACATTATTGAGGTAAATATTTATTCAAAATGTTAACCGTATAACATAGTATTGAATTGTACGTCGTTTTCCTTTAAAAGGTAGGCTACTCCTCATTAAACGAATATAGAAAATTGAATATTCTTTTCGTTTAATGAGAACTTTTAACAGGGTAATTTTTTGTATTAGTGACCCGCATTTCTTTTAGGATGGGGGGGGGGGGGGGGTGTTCATTGTACATTTTTATTTTCGATATCGTATAATCTATTTTTCTGGAAATTAAAATCATCATCATTAGGCGTTTTTTGTTTCTAAGATATAAAAATAAACTTCTTTACCTGACATTCAATTTTCACAGGGTTTAATTTTCTCTAATAGTATTCATTTCCCCGTATAATAATAATAAAAAAATGAGCAAAATAAATATTTCCCCTCGAATGATCTTTAATTATGTGGCATAAAACTTGCCAAAGTATACGCCAAAGTTGCCGTGTTTACAAAACGTCGTGATATCATATTTGTTTTTATTTTGCATTTTACATTTTTTTAAAAATAAATCTTTCTTTATGACCAGTAGTAATGTTATGTTGGTGGCTATTTAGGCATTATTAATCAAGCAACAAATCACCGTCATCAGACACGATAATGCTCCTACATGTAAATCAATCCACTCATACATGAACATTTCATTGTCAGGGTTCATTCTGGAAACAAATGTTTTAGCATTTCCTCTCACAAATCATGATGGGAACATAAATAAGAGCTATTTATGACAAACGTTGATTATCACGTCGTTAAATCGCACTCATAGTCACTCTGTGCCCATAAACCGTTTTAGAGTTTCAATGCTTTCTCCTTCCAGTGTCTCCAAAGAAAAATTACTGCCTGTCTATAAAAGATGGAGGATATAGCCGAACACGTGATGAGATTAATTCCCACGGTTCTTTTTATCTCCCTCTTGTTTTATATGAGATGGAGGCGAGTATGATAAGATTAACTATTTCAGTCACCACCGAGCAGATTGGAATATAGCTGGATATGCATTGAGGTGTTCGTCATCATACAGCCCGCTCAAGGAAAGTCCGCAATATCTATTTGGTAATACTGATGTCATCGGCCCTCATTGCTCAGGTAAGATTAAAAGATCGTATTCCACAAAATCAATTTCATACAATAGCTATGATAGATACATATAAAATATATAACATTAGTGAAAGTTCATGGCTTTTTTTTCTCTCGATTCAGTGTTTGAATAAATCAATTACCGGATATATCAGAACAAATAGACGAAATGTAGACTTGCTTGCTAATCAGATGTACAATTGAATCGGTAAGGTGGACTGAATCGTCCGACAGGTAGGATCTGTTCGTTCTACAGGCTGTCATTTTCGACCAACTGTTTCTTTAATTCACGGCTAACTGATCAATCGACTAAATTTCGAATGAAATTATTCAAAATGTAATTTGATATATTATATTGTTCCCTCTCATGTGTATCTCCTTTCTGATGCACAAATCTCCTTCCTCATCTGCTCTCAACCCCACATCCAGCTCATCTTGATGGCTTATTTTCTGTACCCCCGATCTCTCACTTCTATTGTGTCCGTGTTTCTCTATCTTTATCATGTACCCTCTTGTCCCGTTCTCGTCTCTGTTGACCTATCCCCTTTTTTCCTGTTTGTATTTCCTTGTTGTAGTTACGAACTTGTTAATTTAATTACTCATTATTCCTAACCATTATTTGAGGGGTCCGCAATTGTACAAGCTTTGCTTTTTAGTGAACCCGTTCTGTTTCCAATACATGTGTATGTATTCCTTAATTTTTGTAAATGGTTATAATTGATTTGTAATGTTTTGTTGGAAACAGAAATAAAATTGAAAAATGAAAAATTGAAAGTATTAAAGAGCTCTTTTACATTCATAATTATGTATATACCAATTCGGCTATATCATGACTATTGTTGTACTCATAGGTTGGATAACCTGCAATATGCACTGTTTTTGTTGTTGTTGCTCATATGTTGAGAAGTTGATACAAGTTCTTACGGCTTTGGTATGCAAACCTACATCCAGTCATTTCATTTCACTTCATTTATTTCGACAATAACAGCAAATCAAAAATACAAAGCTTGTCGTTTAACAAAGTCATTCCAATTAGAATATTAATAATGGAGAAAATATATGCATAATATTATGGTACGTGTAATGCAGTAGTATACAATTGAGACTAAGAAGACAATTATTGCTTGCTGTATTACGGAGGAAACCTTGGAAAGCATAGTTTTATAATTTAGGTTCCCTTACATAAAATATCAGAGTATCATAACGTAGAAAATGCAAGGAAAAGAAAAGATGGGAAAAATGGGACGATAAAAGACAAGACAAGCAAAACAACACAAGTCATCGATGTGTACACTAAATAATAATGTATATAGTACCGAGAAAACAAGCAGTATTATTTTATGGAAGTTATTTTCAATTTTTCATATATCTTGTGGGTTCACATGCTGCCAGTATCAAACAACCAAAACCATCAAATAGTTTTTTTTTTTTTTACATCAGTTTTTGTTTTGGGAAGAGGTTAACCTACTTGGTAATTACAAAGTTTAATTACCATTTCTTGTGTTTTTCTTCTCACGCTAGTCACATGAATTCCATTGTTTTAGTATTGAAGACAAATAGCAAAGTACCTACACGCCGAAGACGGAAATTAAGGCATCCTGCTAGAAACAAACAAGAAAACATATTACTACTCTTCTTTAAAATAATTACACTTTTAATATCTTCCTATTTTCTTTTAATTGGATAAAAGGTGTGCGCTAATTATGACTATAGGGATAAAACTATATAATTAAGGGTCAATGGAGGGTTCGAAGACAATTATATCGAAAGCGATATTGTTTCTTAAATAATGAATTCAAAAAAAGGGGGGGGGCTGAGTGAAAATAAAAATTGGTTATGAATTATATAAGAACGATTGCAAAGTCGAGTGTAATTAACAAATTGTTTCGCCCTTATAACGTATTCAAATCTACGATAAAGTATTCAAGAATCAATCAAAACCATTCGCAGTATTATGTTGTGTCTAAGAATGATAGAAGTGGCTTACTGGATCAATTATTGTTTGTATAATATTACTTTTCTTGATATTACCAAAAAAAAGAACGTTTCAGATCTTCCTAAAATTTAATTCATTATATGGTGCTATAATTTCGGAAAGAATGACAAGCTACCATCTCATTTTTTTTTCTTTCTTCGCGGACCGAGGGATTTTTAGAATATGAAAGATGATCATTATCATTTCATACCTTATATACAAATATGTTTTGCTCGCCGTCAATCTCCTTGTGTGTGCAGTATTTGTATGAACTATTTTAGGCATTGAGATATTGGACATTTTATCAACAAGTATTAGGAATTAACCCTCTTACAGTCCTTTTTCCTTTTGAGATTTCGAAATACGATTTCTAAATCTCCAAAGAGATTAAATTGTCAGACAATAATGCATATACAAATTTCAAGAATTTTCCATGCGGATATTTTATATCTTTTAGCGATAATGATTGCGAATTTATATACGCCTTTCACGTGAAATTCGTTCCATTACTGACTAAGATGGTATTTTTTTGGTTCAAATGTGGACATTCATTATTTCGTTTCAAAATGAGCACATTTAAAATGTTAAAGGCTATCAGTAAAACATGTGATGTAATGTATAATTTTTTGCCATCTAAATATAAATAGAGTTATAAATACACTAAATAAGTTAGATGACTTAAATGGGGTTCTTTTTGAGGGTGAGCGAAATGCCCGTTACTCTCATTTTTACAATTTGTGTTATTGTGATATTGTTTTAATAATTGCTCGGTATCATATTTAGCAGAAATAGTATTGATAATATTGTATTTTTTGTTTGTTCATGTAGATGTCCTTTTTTTTAAAATCTCAGATGAAAAGTGTCCTCTTTTTGAACCAACTGTTTTTTTTTTCTTCAAATCGAATATGAGAAGAATCATATTAAAAAAAAAAAAAACAGATATTTGTATCAAAATAACCAAACGAATTTATTATTTCACTATGGTTTCGATCGATGGACTATGCGCAATTTCCATTTGATTGATCATTTTAATTGATTATTTTACCAAAATTTTCGGACACAATATCTGCCACACAAAACGACCATATGATACTGACCAATACAGTAGCAAACACTTAAAATGGTGCGAAAAGTAAAATTATTGGTGAGCGATGCCAGATTTAAAGCCAGATTTATTTTCTAACTGAATATTATCACTCAATGAAATTCGGCCATTATTCTAGCGGAAGACTCGTAATTGTTAGAACTTGTTTCTGCTCTAAATCAGGCCATCAGACGTGTACAACGATAAATGACAATCAACGACGAATTATATCGTTTTGAAAGCTGTTAATAAAACCCTTTTTCGCGTTTGTTCGTTGATGCCGACTATAGGAAGACAGTAACCATCACACATAATGTCAGCTATGTGAGAAGGAAACATGGCCCTGTTTCATTTTTGTTGGGGGGGGGGGGTCCAATCAAATACAATTATTTCAGTAGCTTATAACGGTTATTGTACCTTGTCATTGATATTAAATCTTATAAAAACAGAGACCATACAACTCCTGGGTTTGAAACAAACTAGGGAGATTTCGATCCTTGGGGTTATTACATTTTCAGAGAGAGAGAGAAAGAGGGGGAGTGGAGGGGGGAGGGAAGGTTTTCGGAAGGGATGGAGGTGTTGATACAGAAAAACGCATATAAATATAGAAACAGTAACAAATATTGGGAAAGGGATAGAGAAAGAAAGAAAGAAAACACTTGTTAGGAAAAGTGTGAGAAGGCATTTCTTGAGATGTAGCTAGGCCGGTAGACTAGGGCCCCATCTCATGAAGAGTTGCAATTGATGCGAATCAATCGCAAGTTCTAAAATTAATCGCAAGTGTACAGCCTCCTATCTCTTATGTTTATATTTGCGATTGATGTCAATGAGATAGGTCCATGACAACTCCGCTTCAGACGTCCAGCCTATCCACCAATGCCCATCAACCCAAAACAATATAACAAAACAATATAACCTCCCGGTGTAATAGATGTATTTTTACATCGTATGTAGAACAGCCTGTATCATTTCACCATCGATATTTCCACCATATTCATCATCTTCTACTTCATGCTCTTTCAACTATATGTTACCATGTTTACCATCATCATCATCATCATCATCGTCGTCAGCATCTTCATCATCATCATCATCATTTTCCTCCCCCTCCTCCTTCTCCTCTTCATCATCCTCATTACCACAACCACCATCATCATCATCATCATCTTCATCATCATCATCATCATCATCATCATCATCATCATCATCTTCATCATCATCATCATCATCATCATCATCTTCCTCCTCCTCCTCATGATCATCACCCTCCGCCTCATGATCGTCATCCACAATCTTTCATTCCACTGTTGTTATGTTTATCATCGTTTCATCCTGCATCGATTCGTCATCAAATGGCAATATTTGTTTGATTGATCGCAACTTCAACAATTCATAACTTTCTTAATTTAAGTCGGATTTGGCTGAAACTTGTACCGACCTGTTCCTTTCATTTGTTCTATGAAAACCAAAGGTGGACTTTCCCTTTCGTTATTATTATTCGTTAATACTATTACTCTTCTTCATGCTCTTATGTGCGTAATGTGCATTTCCTGTCAAATTCAATTTCCACTATTATATGTATTACCACATCATCTCCATGAGAAGGATGTAAATATGATGGTGTTAGCTCTAGCACCGTAACTTTATCTTTGTTGGTAATCGTAATCATTATTTGATAAGCAACATCCTAATCATCATTGGTAGCTGCCTTATTCAAGTTTTAATCATTGTTTTACAAACTATCTGCACGTCTTTTACTTGCGATCATTCATTTTATTTTACAATTCTCCTCCGCCATTCTCTGCCTCGATCCATCATGCAATAATTACCGTCCTCATGAATGCGTCACCCTAATCATCATTTCCATCTGCATCACTTCGTCATCATCAGTATCTTGTTCATTTTCACCATCTTATCATGCAATCACCATTGGATATTCAACATACATTGCAAGCTTTCGTCCTCTCGTGCCCGTGTAACAACTGATTAGAATTACATTTTGAGAGCGAGCGAGGCGAGCGGTTAGACAAAGGAATGGTACATTTCTGTACATGCTTCCTGATTTAAAAAAAAACATAAGCCATAGCTAGCTCCAGCCCCACAGGCCTATGCCCTCCTCATATCCACCAGCATTATCATCGCCATTATCGACACCATCATCATCATCATCATCATCATCATCAACATAATCACCTTCATTACCATTATCGTCTTCACAATCATGATGTTCTTTAAATCGAAACGGACTTGTCATTATTCGTTAGGTTATTGACTCTTCGTTTCTTGTTTTCGAAATCCTAACGCCCGAACAGAGCTGAGGACTGATGGTTGAAATTCCTTTCAAATTATTTTCCTTCATTCTCGTTGCCATGGATTCAAGGGGCTATCGGTCACTCGAACACATTGACATGATTTGACCAGAGACATCATCCCTGATTTGACACAAATAGATGAGGACTAGCCATCGCTCACCGCTTGCCTTCGACCGAAAATCTTTTTGGAGTTTGCCGAATACTGTCGGTCCCCGTTGTGATTAACCGTAAAACAATGAAGGACGGTCGTAAAAACCCAGAATTCGGTCGTAAAAATGCTCTTTTCTCTTTTAAATCGGACCGTGGGACTCGTTGCGAGAAAGTGGCAAACATGAATACTGAATGTTATCAAGGGATAGCTTTCACTAGGGAGAAAGTGAATGTATTTCAATGTTCCTACATGTATGTTCTTATTTTTTCAAAAAATGTTGGTTTTTAGGAAAGATTGATTCAAGTGATATACAAACAAATTTCAGACTCTGGATTAGGAATTGGGAACCACTAGCAATATCAATCCCGATTATTTTTTCATCGTGAAAACATACAAGTTTCAGTGTATAAATATTGAGTTAGATAGAGCATTGGTTAGAGTAGGAAATGACAAAATGTAAGATTCTCGTACATACAAGCCCAACAAAATTATTACGCAAAGAAATACCGTTTTGCTCACGGAATCGAAGGAAAATGTATGTCTATAATGTAAGCACTGAATAAGCAATTTTGAGGCTCTTGGTCAGAACTACAAATGAAAACGTGATATTGCTTCATAATGATAATACTAACAATAATATAATAGGTCAATTTATATAGCGCAGCTACTACATGAATACACTCTACTGCGCTTAATACAATGTTATTGTTTAATCATATTATTACACCGGCTGTAGCTGAGCTGCAATAATAAGGCGCTAAAGCATTCAATGAACGTCTGCCTACCAGGTACGCATTTACTTCACCTGGGTGGAGAGTGGCAAATGTAGATTAATGTCTTGTCAAAGGACTTTAGTGTCGTCGCTGTACTCGAACGGCGAACCATGCGATCCACAGTCCGGTGACGTATCAGCTAGACCACGACACTTCTGTTTTCCAGCCAACTTTGTGGTATTATGTGGTATTTTTCAAATACAAGCTTCATTGTGGTTTGTTTTTAAAGTTAAACAGGAGATGTAACCTTTTCAGTCATGTATGTCTTATGGAAACCGCATATACTCAAATGTTTTTGATACAGCTATAGTTGAAATTAGAAGAGGAGAATGAGATGGAAAGCCGTTATTTTCGACATCATTAAATACTCTTTCGGATTAAACAAACTAAAACATTCGCGTGTTTGCTTGAATATTGTGAGCACATTGCCAATCCCAAGCAAATATTGAAAACCTCTCATGTAAAATTGGGGTTCCGCTCGCTATTCATAAGGACCGCTATTCATAATTTGAGAAAATTGTCATTATTCTTAAGGACCGCTATTCATAATCGAAGAAGAGGTTCACTTTTCATAATATGAGAAGAGGGTCGCTATTAATAACACAAAATCGGGGTCGTTTGTTATTCATAGGGATTCCTATTCAAAATATGAGAAGAGGGTCGCTGTTCATGCTATACGTACTGTGAATAGAGACCGACATCTCGTGTTATGAATAGCCGTCCTTACGAGTACTGAACCCTAATCATAATTATGAATAGCGCGCCTTCTTCGTGTTTATTAATAGCAACCCCGATTTCGTATTACGAATAGCGGTCCTTAAGAATGACGGTCCTTATGCTTTTATGAATAGTGACCCCCTTTCCGTTGTATGAACAGCGGTCCTCCACGTATAGGAAGTTCCACGTTATGATTAGCGGTCCTTATGAATAGCGGTCCTCGTGACTAGTGAGGTTACCCCGTAAAATTGGAAGGGGGCTCACCAACGATATAGGCCATCCCTCGATAAATATGTGCCCTTCTCTCGATAATGACGGGCAAGGTTCGGCTCGCCTTTGGGTCACACGGTCGAACGAGAGGAGACTTTGGACGACGAAAACAAAAACATTCAAGCGATTATAACATCTTTGATGTCCCGAGTTCCCCGTGTTGTCAAACGTTACCATAATGGTCGTTCTTTCCAAGGCTAAAACCATTCTACATAAACTAGGATACAACTTACAAGTGGATGAAACCTCCCAGAATTTAAGCAGCTGAATTTATCTCTCCAACCATGCTTCATTTTAAAAGAATATTACACATCAATAGCATTTTGGGCGATTACATGTAATTTCATAAGTACCTTCTATGTTCATTACATCTCTGGTATACAATGGTAAATTGCATCTCCTGTAATATGCAAGCGAGGTAAATTTCATGACTTGTAATATAAAAGCGAGGTAAATTTCATATCTTGTACTTTACAAGCGAGGTAAATTACATCTCATGTAATGTACAAGCGAGTTAATTTCATATCTTGTAATATACAAACGAGGTAAATTTCATATCTTGTACTTAACAAGCGAGGTAAATTACATCTCATGTAATGTACAAGCGAGTTAATTTCATATCTTGTAATATACAAACGAGGTAAATTTCATATCTTGTACTTTACAAGCGAGGTAAATTACATTTCATGTAATGTACAAGCGAGGTAAATTTCATATCTTGTACTTTACAAGCGAGGTAAATTTCATATATTGTAATGTACATCCATAGTATGTGCTTATTTCAATGCAGTATAAGACCGGTTTACTAACGTATTGACATTTATGGATGTTTCTTTTCTGGGGACCTACGGACAAGTTATTCCAATAACCTGCTATTAATGACTGAACTATCACTATGAACATGAGTGACAAAGAAAGCGGACAAAATATACAGTACCTCAGGTAGACAAGGGAACATCCCTTCACTGCTAAGTATGTAAAAATGTGTAGAACAGGTGTCACATGCATATTCACTTTTTACATAATAGCAGTGAAGGGATGTTCCTTTGTCTACCTTAGGAACTGTATATTTTGTCCGCTTTCTTTGTCAGTCATGTTCATAGTGTATAATAATTGGAATCCAGGCTGCATACATTACTTGTTGCTATATTGGACAAGTCTCGGACTAGGTTGTCAAGAATAACCTTCGTTGTTATAGCATGCATAGAATTTGAATATGTTACTGTTAGCGTTTATAGTCCATTTTCGTAAAGTAATCAAATTAAATGCATAAATCTTTCAGTGCCTCGATCATATACCTGTTACGAATAATTGTATGCCATTAGTCAGAATGCTAATAGCATTTGGGTAGGACAAGTCTAATGTTTGTCCTACCTAGCAACACTTAATGTATGTAATTCTAATTCTGACTATTGAATTACTATAGTTCATAACAGGTGAATGATATAATTTGTATCAATAATCATGGCACTTAACAAAGATTTATGCATTAATTTTGATTAAATTTAAAAAACGGCCTATTCACACCGTCTTGACAATTGACAGGCAGCTACTTTCCCCTCCCTTCCCCCATCTCCCTCCCCTCCTCCTTTCCCCTCCCCCTGCCTCTTTTCCATGATCAAATTAATATGCGTCCGAGTTAGAGACGCAAATATTTATTATTTTTATGTCATTGTCGATATCTTAATTATCTCAGCTAGGTCGGGTATGTATTACGGAGGTACAAGAATCATGTTATCCAAGAAATCTATAACAACATTCGTGAATTAGCCAACAGACACCCACCACTTCTGTCGTTTTGCTATCCAGTGATATCATATAACACTTCGTGGTATTTATCGGTAACATCTGACGTTGATACTTTAATTCAATTATGAGGGCATTTCAATTGGTGGCGACTTCAACGGAAGCCTATACTATTGTATTTATAATGCCTTACAGGCGTGATGCACAATGTTTCGTCATATTCTTCTTCTTCTTTTTATTCCTCTCTCTCTCTCCCTCTCCCTCTCTAACACAACCTCCCCCTTCTCCAGTCTCTCTCTCAATCTATTTCTTCCTCTCTCTGTCTCTCTAGCTCTCTCTCTCTCTCAATCTATTTCCTCCCCTTTCTCTCGCTTTCTCCTCATCTTCGTCTGCTTTGTCTCTTTCCAAATTCTTCACTTCGCCACATGGTGTTCTCCCTCATTGTTGTTGTTGTTGTTGCTGTTGTTTTTTTGTTGGGGGGGGGTCGAAACGAATGTGGTGATGGGATTAACACATTTTAACTATGAATATAGTATGAAGCTCAGTGAATAATTCAAAGAAAAAAACGTTCACAATGATGATTATTCGTAGCACAAATAATACCAAACACGCTTACTTGAAAATATTTCTCATTTTGATAAAATGGTAAGGTCTGTAACTCATACGAATATCTTTAAAACTACCTTGAACGAAATAATTTAATTTCACACATTTTCCAGATCCAAAAGGGAAAATATTGGCTTTTCAATTCTGGCATTTTCAATTTGTGTGTCTAGGCCTATATGGCATGTAGTATATGATCCAACAAATATAAAAATATTTTGGAATGAATATCTAGTGAGTATTTGTTAAAATTCAGACTTCAGGGCATATATCCGCCATGAATTCACCAGTTGCAGCAGACTTGATAGATGCAAGCCTCGCCAGCACAAGTACTTATTGATATTGTTGTAAATCACTGGACGAGAGTTCGTCCGAGTTTCACCGTGAGCAAGCCCGGCTCATCAGCACCATTCAGCGAGTCGTTCTCCAGGTCGTAATACCGCTGCTCCACCGAAGTGTTTAGGGCCAAAAGTTGCATTTTATGTTGACACATTATAATGCCAATTTCTGTCTTGATAATCATTGGTAGACCTCCCCTTTCTCCTCCCCCGATGTAAACGGTTTACTGCTAGATGACATTTACTGCCTCGGCGAAAAGGATTCGGCATAAACAGACATTTAAAGGCAAAAAACTCGAGAGGTTTAAATAGATTTACATCAGAACGGGTGGTCAGCCTATCTGACGTTATGTCCGATGGATCATAGCTGGTTGATCGATACGCCTACATAATATTCATTGATCAAAAAAAGTTTTACAGTTTTCGAATGTGTAGCCATACACAGAGAAATGGTTTTATACGTCATAGCTCGTGAGCAAACGTGTAAGTTTGCCATAAAGTGCAGCGTTTTTGTTGTTGTTCTTTTGTAAAAAAATGGGACTATTTGAATGATAATAAGTGTGGGGGGTAAGAATTCTCAGGTTCGGAAAAAGCTGTGTACATTGGCTAGAACGTGATCCTACGTCAAAGAAATGTGGATTGTCGTGGGGTGTACATGTGTCATATATTAAAAAGTTAACAAGATGAAGCACAGACAGGGTGAAAAGCTCCTTTAATAATTTTCGTATTTTTCTTTGGAAGAAACTTCTTGCTGAGGAAAAGACCTTCTTTCTTCAAGCTTGCCACCTACTTGGGCTCTGGTTTATCGTGCCGTAAAATTTGATGTTGATCGTAAAAACCGTTTTAGGAAAATCACTGGCATCAAGCAAAGGGCTTGCAGAGAAGGCTGAATGTGGCGCAGGGTTCAAAAAGTGAAGCATCCACAGTCAAAGAAAATTTGATTTATGCGAGTCATATGTTACCCTGTTAATCAGATGGTAGTCAGGCTACTGCGTGGCTGTATCTCGAGCTTCTTGTTCCTCTCCAAGCTGAAAGAATGTGGTTCGGAGAATACCCTCAAATCGAATTATGGATAAAGACAACCGTCCCTCAGTCTTTATAATCTCTGTATAATCCATGTGCTTGAATATATTAAGTTGTACACAGTGACCCATCGATAGTGATCATCATCTAAATTTTAACATTTCTGGGGAATGATTACAACTTACAGCGCATATTTTTTTCTTCTGATATTCATGTGCATAATCTCTATCTCATCCACGATTTCCCAGTTGAGTCTCCTAATATGGTTGAAACGAGATCCCGAATCAATATGCGTCTGTAGGCTATTCGTTCGATGAGACTGAGAGCAAGAAACACATCAACTGTGTAAATTAAAAGGATAATTATGTTGATACCCTTCTGGCTCTTAGCAGACGAGTTATGGTACATAATATCTATCAGTTTAAAAGTCATAGGCACTCTCGAAAAATATGGATATTCAATAACCAATTTTCATAGCATTCAATGCTATTTAAAAGTTAAAATGAAGGGGTGAAAATGTATGCATTTCAGATTTTGTATCTATTCTCTGCGTGGCTTAACTCTTCCTTTGGAATTATAACCACACACAATCCCAACTCCCCATAATTAAAGCCACACTGTCCTACTTGTAGCTACTTGCTCCCTCTATATAGAAAACAATGCCTAATCGGTGACCATTGGTCCCCCATGATCCTCTTTTTCTTATGTTAATTGAGAGCTGAGTTGATGAGATAACCACCTGTCCAGTGACATTACAGAGTGTTCTAGTCCCTAAACTAGTACAGACAAGCTTTAAAATGTATCATGTGAATGGATATTTTTCAAGCTCCTTGCTCTCATCCCCTCTCATCATGCTCGTGACGATTCCAGAATCTCGCTGGTTATCACCTATACTTACAATCGCTCCACAGAAATGTGAAGATGTGGGACCACACTAAAAAATTTGGCCAAAATATATCAGTCGATAGCAAAACTACACATAGCTTGGCCAGTATTTTCACATTTCAAACATGTAAGGCGCTTTCTATGACTGATGTTCTATTACTTGGGGACAACCCACAATTTCTTGTATACATAAATTATGAACGTTCTTTTCGAATGTGGTATGATATTGCAGTGAAATTGATACGTTTTCATACTGGTCTTAGAGTCATTCAAACTAATAAATCTGATCGCTCTTGAGGTTGTCGTCTATACGAGATATCAGATGGAACAGAATAACAAATTGAGCATTAAATTACATGATGAACAAAACATTTGTTGATTTAGTATCTACCGCGGATGGCCAAAATTTGGAGAAAAACATCGAGTTCCATGTTGTCATCAGTATAGGCCTATGTGAATTACTTATTCTAAACATGCAATCAACTTTATCAAGTATGATTTTTATCTCCAGTGTAAATTTTAATTGTCGATCATGCCGATGGTCCATTCTGTTAATTTATCTGGTACAGAAAATGAGGAAAGTCACACATGTTGTATAACAAATTAATATAAACCCATCACCACAACAGAAGAAACTTCCAAGATATTCAGGAAATCTTAAACTATCGAAAGATTCTGACGATCTGGTTAAATTAGATAAAATACTATTGGCTTTAAGATAAAAAATATTTAGGTTTTGATGACTACATACACAATATCCTTTTTTACCATGTATGTCAAAGAATGAAGCAGGATTTCAAAATGAAAATAAAACAATAGAAATAGAAAAAATTGTTTTAAAGAAAAATAAAGAGGTAAAAACATTTCGATCTGGTGTGGCTCCATCTCTATGCCCATTGTAGTGTATCCTACCTGAATATAGCGAATGGTTTTATAATTATATTTTTATTTCGTCTTTCTACTGCGAGTCCAATAGAATAAAAAAAATTATTATTTAAAAAAATGACACACAGACAATTAACAGAAACGACATTATTAAACGTGATTGAAAGTTTATCTCGTTTTCGGAACGGGAGATTGCATTTTGAGAGAAACAGATCACAATTTGATTAAAAAATCAAGGGACCACGCACGTCTGTATATGTTCTCATCATGCTAATGGAAAAGGACCCCAGGCTTGACCCCACCCCCTTTTTAAAAGAAAAATATCGACATTTGTTGCATCAGTTTCAAGCCTATTGAAGTGCTATGAATTATAAATTAATAAAACAATAAGTTTGGGTAAGTAGGCTTCAGTTCTTATGCATTCATACAGTACATGGATCACTTGCAGTTTTCATTTCCTCTGATTCTCCATACAATTATTTCATTTATTCTTTACTTAAATTAACCCAAATATATCCATATAACCACAATAAAGACGAGGAGCAATTTCTAAAGCGCATATTACTACGTTTCAAGGCGCCAAAATAATTATGACAATTGACTAATATTTCTTTCTTTATTTGGTCGGTAGACTAGAAATAAATATAACATTCCAATACGCAATCAGCATTTCGTATAATTTTATAATTTGACTATTATTTGTAGTCTACAAAGATCAGCAAATACAATCTTTATTTGATTCTGTGAAAATTCAGTATTATAGATTTCCATCTTTACAAAGAAACTAACGATTACCATTTTTATGAAAGAAATATTCCCAGAAGTGAGGGAAGTTTATGTTAAAGAATCAAATTTTAACGTTATTATGAATAATTACAAAAACAAAGTTCTGGAATCATTTCTTAAATATTGTGTCTATACACATTGCTTTGCAACGTAATGTGGATTAGACCGAAGTCATGGCAGTAAATGCGTTCAGTGCCTCGTCGTCAGGCCATCTTGGCCTACACCGGCAGTCCTCCGAGCATGCCGTAATAGAAATTGATATCGTATTTCCATTTTGTTCTTTCAATCAATGTTATTAAGCAAAGGGCCCAGTATACAAGGATCACCTTACATATTAATCTAGACATATGCATACCAATTTGTCTGCTGTCACGAAAAGCTCGGATAAATCACAAGTGCTGTACGACAAATCAAAAGCTGAAATGATGTAAAGATAACATTCATCCCTATTCTTGAACAAAAAATCGAAATGTGACTTGCGTAGAAAACGTGATGTGTGAGATAAAATCACTAGAAATTTGTCACGAAAGCAACTCCTTGGCCCTGCCTTACAAAGAGTTGCGATTGACCCAAATCAATCGCAAGTCATCTTATCAATCGCAAGTTTGCAATATCCTATCTCTTGTGTACATAGTTGCGATTGATATCAAATGCAAATAAGTTGCGATTAATATCAACTCTTTTTCAATAAGACACAACGAAGCTTTTGTTTTGTCATGCTCGACCCCATCGATGTATACCCCACCCTCCCATGAGAGAGAGAGAGAGAGAGAGAGAGAGAGAGAGAGAGAGAGAGAGAAAAAATCCCATTTGTCTAAATGAAGTTATAGAAAGTTTAGAAGCGTGTTACGAAATTATACAATTGATTTTTGTAATCATATTAAATCATTTAAATGTATAACTCATGATGCCCAACGTATGTCAATAACAAATCTCGTTGAGCCGATTAATATCAATATGAAATCATTATCTATTAAGCCTCTTCAGATAATATGGAACAAAACGATGAATTACTGCAACCTCACACATAAAAGTATACGATACACTGTCATAAAACAAAAACATAATATTTATATATCATGAAATGGGTTTCATTTTGGTTCTGTTGTTGGTTTATTCGATGCCGATGAATTTCATCTTACGTCTATATTATTTCTCTTGTCACTTAAGGAAATCCGTGTTTTTTGTTGTTGCTTGTTTATTTATGTATTCAGTTTTGCCTTTCTTTCGTTCCTTCTTTATCTTCATTGAGCATGTCATAATTATTAGGATAATGGGTCCCTTCTATTGACAATATTGTTACACTGCTTTTAGTGCTACTTTTAGAAGAGAACGTAAGGACATAGTGGCTTCGCTTAATGAAAACTGAAAAGTCTACCGATGTTACATTAAACAAAACTTCCGATTGTCACTGAATATTCATGTTAATTTGGTTATAAAATAAAGAAATGACGAAGGAAGGTGTTTCCATTCTTTACGATCACAGTAAGTAGCTTGCATCTGTTATTCTTTATCATGAAATGGGATAGAAAGAACACGAATCAAATGTGTTTGCGTTATGAAATATTTTTGAAGCAAAGGCTGATTCCCGTAACAAGTAAACAAATTTGACTAAACTTTTAAGAACTCTCGGGAGAAGTCGTTTGTCCCGCTCCGGAAAACATACCGGATAAGACCACGAAACCATCTGACGGTATTTTGATCCACCGTCCAGACTGTCACTGTTTTCGACATCATCATTAACCACCATTACGTAATACGCCCATTCATGAGAGCCGCTTCGGTCGGATCGCTCCAACGGGATCAAATTCTTCTATGAAAACATCCAAATGATCCCCTTCAATTATAGGCTATGTTATGTGTCTCCGTCGCCTATACAACTCCCGACGTCCCAGTATACAAACATACTGGAAAATAATCAAATAGACCCGCTTCGAAGCGAAATCATCACTTTCCCTTCTCTCTTGTGGGGAGGTATGTTCTATTTTTCTATTGTTTTGTCATTATCTGCCCCCAGTGTTGCGTAATTAGTCAGATGAGCCCGAGTTCGAAGTAAACTCCAGGCCAGTGCTAGTGCGCATGTGTAGGTATTTTGACGTACTCTATACCGAGTTGACAGTTCATTTCTCCTTCGTGTATTTCAAAAGTGCCACCGGATTTCTCGAGAAGTTGACAGCAGTGACCAGACTCTTTCACTATTTACCAATACTCAAGCATTTATTTCCTCTTTAATGAATAAATAAATCCAGTCGCCATTTCATCTCGTCCTAAGCAGTCACACCCCTTTTGGCACACTGAGGTAAGATTTGACAAGTTTTATTTTTTATTTTTTATAGGTGTGCATTAAATTTTTTCCACGGCCTTTAAACATTAACATGATTAAGGGGTCGCACATGCTTAAGAACTAACGAGTTTACAAAGGAACATAAAATTACGAGGTAAGTTTTATGGCCGGACAGGAACTGGTCATATATTAACCATTTCCATTTTCTACAATTGATTATATTCAATTTAAATATCATCCTTTTTCAATGCTTACGAATATAGTTTTTGTTTGTAGCTAAGTATAAGTTTTGTAGATAGATTTGTATTGATATTACTTCAACCTAACAATTCACATAGCGATACATGATTCAGATAACCGAAAAAAGTTTCAATTTCTTTGAGTACATCCAACTGTCGCTTGGATATTGGCTTTGCTAGAAGAAAAACTAGCTATATTACCCATTCGATAGTGTTAAAGTGGTTAATCAATGCATATTGTACAACATTTATTATCATGTGATCGTAAAGTCAGTCTTACTCTGAGCTCTTTTATCATGTTTATTGCTATACTGCTAGGGTAATATGTTTTTGCTTCGGAACATTTTGTAATATGCTTATACAAGGCGATACTTTTGGTAATAAACATGATTTTCACTCACGATTTTCATCAATAATTAATTGTGGGTTTGTTTTGTGAAGTCGGAGAAATACATGTATATCTTTCGTTACATAGTACGTCACCCAAATAATAGCCACAGGATACGAGAAATGTAGTGGAGTTTAAACGTTTGTTATTCGTAACATTCAGCAATTCAAATGGTGCAAGAGAATGAGGCAGCTAGGCTCAGTAGGCTATGCTCAATTTGAGCAGTTACCCATTGTCTCGTTTGCCCGAGCTTGGCCGTACGGAGCGCCCATCCGATAGGTCATGCCCGAAGTGCTGGTGAGTTTGAAAGGGGAGTTTAGAACAAGGCGGCGCCTGCCTGCATTTGATTATTACTTTACCGGTACTTATATCTTATATGCTCTCTCCAGTTTAAATTCAATGTACAAACTTCATTCTATACGATTCATATTCGATGTATTACACCCAACATGATCCAAACATCACCAGATCATTACAAATGGTTTTATTAACTTATTACTGATCAAGCTGATTGTCTGTTAGTTATCAGTTTGGTTTAACGTTGTACAATTGTATAGACTCAACTTCTCTCTGATTAAAATAATTATTCAACGAATATATGAATAATATGATATCAGGATGGAGAACCATAAACGTGATGATTACTGGTTTTACCCCCTTCAGCTCCATTAGGCCCTAGTTCATTATGTTCATTATGATCATACGCTTACGGATCTCGCAGCGATTGTAACTTTCACTGAAAGTTTCACATAAATTGTCCACAAATAAATCCCCGAAATACGGGCCTTTCAGTACACACATATCTGTCACGAATGCGTACATAATTTGGTTGTATTTTCCTTTAAAAAAATTGTTTAGTTTCTTGATCGTATTCACTCTTACACATATCAATAACGAGAAAAAATACCTTTTGTTAGGTCAATAGCTATGCCGTTTTTCATTCGTTTTGTTATCATTTTGTAATGATATATTTTATTCGTTTGTTCGTGTCTCTTTTATTCCTTGAAAGACCGCAATAACATCATCAATAGTGATCATCAATAATCGATGGTTTAGTTAGACGGCCTTTATATCAAATCCCCATTCCGTGTTGCAACTCGTATTAGTGTAGGCTTATCATTAATTTTTATTTGCAATGATATGAGTCGATAATCTTTTTCATCATGCTAAATATTCTGCCATGCATCGAACCGTAGGGAGGGAGGAAATATCATCACCACGAATGAGTATTTTAAACTCTCCTTGAAATAGCGGCTGATGATGATAGATTAATATGGAATAATGGGAGTTACGACTTCTCGATATTCGTCTCGATTTCACAATTGTCTGTGACATGGATATAAAAATAAAATATACCCAAAGAATTGAGGCTTGCCATGTAACTTGAAAACATAGGAGGGAGGAGAGAATACTGCTTAAGTTTAAAACAGAAACCCTATTTCGCTATTGAATTTGTTGGTAGCAGCGTTTTTATACTTGTACTACATTATAATGTTTCATGTAACAGTGCACAGTGACAGGCAAAACAAAATACCAACAGCGATGTTTTCGACTTAATCAGTAAGACTCATAACGTTTACCATAAATGGCGAGATAGGGCTCATTATCGGCAAGGTAGGAGTGTGTAACAAACATCTTTAAATATTAATTTAATACTTCAAATCTGCTACATGGACACTTGGCAGGTGTTACTTAACTGTAAAAAAAATTGTGCAATATTTTCCAACACTTTGCCCAACGTTGTGCCAATAGTCAGCCCAACCATCTATTGGGCAATTGTTTCGTATTTTGCCCAACAAGTGGGCTACCATAATCGGGCAGTTGAAGGGTCATATCTTTGCCCAAATTTCGGTCAAAATACGAAATAATTATGCACGTATGTAGTAGGATACTTCGTTACGTTTACCAATACCACTGGGCAAAATATTGCCCAATAGATGGTTGCGTTGACTATTGGCACAACGTTGGGCAAAGTGTTGAAATAATATTGCCCAAATTTTTCACAGTGTAGAATTGATGATAATAAAACTGAAAATAAGACACTTTATCACGATTGAGAGATATGAATTTATTTCACCTCCATTTTGTGAAAACACATTAGCATAAGCGTTAATTTGTAAAAAAAAACCTTGCTATTAATCAAGTGGTATGAACGAATTTGCAAAACTGACGAGACATTCGGGGCGTATATGCCTATACAGTATTATAGCCTGTACATAGGTTGTGATGTTAAACAATAAACGAAACGTCGTTCAAATAGACCATCCTTGACATTTAAATTGAATGAAGAGCTGCTAAATTAAGTGAAGACGGGAATGATTACATCGTTGAAATATTGTATCATTGCGTCAATGATTTGTCTCTTTCTAACTCTAAAAATCCATGACTTCACTGGTTAGCCACTGCCACATCCTATACCGCTTGTATGGTAGCTAGAAATGTCTTATGTTGGTACTGAATTTCCCTGACTTTCTTGCTATACACCTTGAATTTGTATCTCAATATGTGGAGCAATTAATATTTCAAAATCAAAACCATCCCCAGAATTGAATTTGGGTTTTTTCAACTATGATAATTTGTTCAGAATTGTCATTGAATTCGATCCAAAATTCGCTACACATGGTACATTGGTAGGCCATGGAGAGTCATCGTGCATTTTGACTCTATAATCCTACCTTGATTATGATTAATGATGAATTTATATCAATAACTCGAACTTCAGTTTAATGTTCCTTAGAAATTTGAATCATATCTTCGAAGTGTTGTTAGTGAAAATTAATAGCATCCTAATTTGTCTAACGTGTCTTATTTAGTATTTTGCTAAACGACGTTTAACGTTATGTAATCATGAGAGCGTTTTACTTCTAGATGAGGAATAAAGTGGGCGTTCAATCCGGCTCTATTTTTGTCGGGGGGGGGGGGGGAGGTGGGCTTAGGCTTGGAATTGGAATCAACGACTGAACATGAAGTCACCTGAAGTCATTTAGTATTGTTGAATGAATAGCTTAAAGAAGAAAAAAACATCAGAAACCAATAAACTATGCACACACCATAAACAATGTATTATAACAATAAAACGACAATAATGAAATAAAATATTACCTTGAAATAGTGGGAAATATGATTATGACGATGAAGATTTTAATGAAGCCTAATATGGCTAGAGTTGATGTGTATGATTATCTATCCCCATTTTAAAATGGGAATCTGAGTGCACCTTACTTTCTTCAAACTAAATTTGTTTCAAAGAGAAGGTTGAGTTCTGGGAAGAGGTGAAAAATAAATTGTGAGCGTTAGCATTGTTATTATGCAAGTGTGAAAGAACGTCAGATAAAACGTGTTCCTTGAAAAACATGGCTCTTCAAATGTCTTCATTTTCTAAATATGGCATGTAACAGCTCAAAAATCGGGACGGATTTTTATGCCACATGTTCTTGTAGTATATCGTTCTGTGTTCAGTGCTTATAACTTTACCAAGACTGGGTCAAATTTCTTATCCTTTTGATGATTCCAGAACCTTGCAGTACACTGTCGTAAATTACTGTCGTTGATAATTAGCTAAAACGGCTAATTTATAATTCATGATTTTAACAAAAATCGCACAGTGATTTGGTTGCCAATTAAGACATGGGTTAGCTTTAAAATTAAAGCAACAAATGCCTAAAACTAATCCAGCATGGCTCGTGCCACCCAAAGATCATTATGAAAAGTGCATTTACAGCTCGTTTACGACCATGGTGACATTACCAGATGATGTGGATCATAAAACCTGAAATAATAAATCACTGAGCAAAAAGATCATTAAAATACAATCACGTAATTGTATTGATGCGTCTTGCCTAATACCAGTATTATTACAAAACTCATTTTCTTAATTATTAAGTAGGTTTTCTTCTTAAAATCAGCATTCACATTCACCATATCGACTACCTTTTTCTGTTTGACATCAACTTTCATACGTTTATGTTATGATGTACTGGTAAATGATTTTATGAAATGTGCTTTACACAGACTAACACACTTTGAGATTACGACTTGGAATGTTTAATGCACCTGTTTCCACGTCTTTTTTAATCGCCATTGATATTTGGCATCTTTCCTGTGCTTCTAGTTGAAATTAATAAAGTATTCTAACAATACCCAACAGGCACAAGGACAAGTATTGTCGTCACAGGCTTGTCATATTTTTCTATATTTCTCTTTTCTTTCTTTTTTCTTTTTTTACATTTTGCATCTTTTTCCAACTTTTTTATGCTAATATTTTTTAGATCCAAACAGAGCCTCAATTGACTTAAATATTGTGATTGTGTTTCCCATTATAAAGCAATGGGAAATTCTGCCTGAACGAAATGTAGCCGGCAAACTGTACCCTTTTTTAAAATGTAATCATTACATGAATAAAAATTACTGCAACAATAAGAGTTATGTCATACTCTCCATTTACTAAATAATGTATACAATAGTCATGAAGACCTCTATTATTGCAAGAATTTAGATTTAGTTGCTTCGATAATATTGTAATGATTCTCCTGTACCGTTTGTCCCAAAGAAGAAAAATAATTTCACGGGAATTATCCTTGATTATAAAGAGAGAAAAACAAAAGGATTAATTAAATTATATTTATGGATGAAAGATTTTTAAGACTATCAGTTCTCCTTGCGATATTACAACGACATCGTTACATTTATGTTTTGGATGTCCAATGCAGTTTTCAGCGTTCGAGAAAATGAAATGCCTTTATTGCGGTTCACGATACATAATGTATCCTTATCCCGTTGGCCGTTGCATTCCTGGACGCAACCTACAACCGGTGACGAACGAAAAAGTCAAATTCTTCGCTGACACTGACCATCATTTTACGTTCGAAACTTTCCATTATATCTTTTTTTCTCTCTTTTTCCTAATCGTTTTGCCCGATTTTCATGGCCCAGAATAGCAGTATAATGTTCAACATGAAAATTGTATTCCACGTTCTGCAAATTTCAATAAATTAGATTGTCTAAAAGCAAAACGAGCTTCATTCCCATTACAATATATTTGTAAAGCGCTTATAGAGACTTTGACAGTGTATTAAGCGATTTATAAACCCAGATAATGTATTATTATTGGAGGAGGAGGCACGATGCTCAATGAAAGAGCAGTGGTCTCGTAACCCTGGAGGTCCTGGGATCGAATCAAAGTCGATGCGACAGTGCCCTTTGGTAAGGCATTTATCCTCATAGCCAAGTCCCTCGGAGATGACTTTAAGCCGCTGGTCCACTGGTTGCCTTTTGTACCAGCATACACATGCTTTTTTACTAGTCAGGTAAATCAAACATTCAAACAAATGACTATTCATCATTATTATTAATAATTTTATTTGTTAATAAATAATCTATTTTATAGACGGGACGGTTAATGTCAAATTCATGAATGTATTGTGTTCAATACAATGTATGGGGAAGCTGATAATTACTTCGTATATTCCAGTAATACCACTATACCCTGATAGATCTTGGACCCGCATGTATCTCAACATATATAAGCCAAATAATCACAACGTAATTGCAATATTCCCTTAAAGGTATTACAAAGTTTTGGTATGGGGTCATGAATTTGGTTCAAATTAACATATTGGAAGCATATGCGATCCTACAAATATTCAGTGATCGTTGTCGCGGTTGAAATCGAGTCTAAAGTTATGAAATTGTATATAATAATCTCTTTATGTTGTATAGCTCCCTCTTAAGTTCAAGATGCTAATTAAGCTATAAAACAATGTTTCTTAACTAAAATAAACCGATTGGCTATTCCCATTTGGAAATTATGTATCACAACTACATATTCTGAAATTGTCATTGTCGCAGCTACCATTGTATGGCCGTAGGTGCTATTTGAAATTTATCAAAATTTACCGGGAGCACCGGTAAAGTTTTATATTCCATTTTTCTCGAAAGCAGAAGTGTTTCAGAGGCTAAATTTTCTAGTGCCTATAATACATCAACAGGGGCATCAAAATATATCAAAATTGTAAAGAATCACTATCCAGCCAATTTTCAAAATTTCCCAAAACTTTGTATTACCTTTAGGTCATTTGATACACTGTCTATTCAAATGTAGTTTTTAAGTGAATGGTTTCAATCATTTTTGTTGAGCTGTCGATGGGGTAGGTATATGCAATCTTGTTTTGTACATATATAAATATATTTCTGCAAAACAATCAGGAATACACTTTATTATGATATCGCATGTTTGAGAGAAATGGAATTTAAAAAAATCTTACTCAACATGTGTAATAGATAGAAAGGGTGCAGGTTGCATTGTGATACTCTTGACAGAAGGGTTGGGAAGGAGAAAGGGAGAAGGTAGAGGAGAGAGAGAAAGAGCTAGTGAAGCAGCAGAGGAAGATGATGTTGTTTCGAATATTTGGTCTCATCAATTTTGTCATTGCTTGATGAACGAAATACGATTTAAATCAATATTTTTGTATGTTACTGTTTTAAAGCTAAAGACCAGTTATGGTCATGCAATTGCATTGTGAAAGAAACATTGTGAAATCGATCAGAAAAGGTTGTTCATCTAGCATAGATGTACTGCAAGGTTCTGGAATCATCAAAATGATAAGAAATTTGGCCAAGTCTGCATAAAGTTAGAATCACTGTACACAGAAAGATGTATATGGGACTACACACACGTGCGCGACACGTGCATTTGTATCTCTCAACAGGCAAGACACTAATTTACCAAATATATCAATTAGAAGGCGGTTTCCCGTCAACATTTGTATCATCATGTATTATTCAAAACATATTCTTTCACATGATTGGTTAAAAGAGCTTCCATTTCATTTTTTGAAATTGGGGCGTTTCCAATACTGGTCTTCACCTTTAATCTCAATTTTGTGAGAGTGAGATGACCGCTGGAATTTTTCAATAATTACCAGTCTCCCTATTCGTATTTTTAATAAAGAAAAGGTCCTATTGCACTCGGGTTCAGAACCTAGAGTAAATATTCAGGTTAATCTTTATTACATGTACAATCAATCGCGAATTACTATTGACCAATCAGAATCGACCTTTAAACAAAATACGATAGAAACCTTGATGCTGATTGGCCACTGGTAGGAATGTTGAGGATCGGTGTAGTGGTTATGGTGGTAGTCGCTTTTTCAACTGAGGCTGGCTACATCGTTCGAATATTTGCAGTCGTTCTCGGATCTGAAGTCCTATCAACATTTAAAAACCTTGATCAATAAATGACCTAAGGACCTAAATATTCGTTTTTAACCCTTTTGTCGTAGCTTTAAACTTTATTGTAGATGTTTTAAAAATAAGTGTCAAGACCGAACATATTTGTATTCAATACATTTGTCATTTGTGCACGTTGATTTTTGTTTAAAGTTTATATTGCGGTGACGAATAATGATTACCGCTAATGGAAAAGGTGTTTAAATATTTATGATAATCATTTGTTTTACACAATGTATTTCGCTAGAATGCCAATGACTTATTAAATTCACTACCCGAGTTAAGTTGAGCTGTCGTAACGCTCGTAACATGGACGTAGGACAGGTCTAAATTAGTAAAGGTATGTTGGTGTAATCTAAACTTAAAATGACAGCTTCGTAAGGGTGAAATTATGTAAACACAGCTCAAGAGAGTGTTTTATGAAAAGAAAGGGAAGGCATCCATGTATTGTAAAAAGGTAATCAAACGAACAATCCAAACAAACTATCAACAACAACACCCGAACGCATACTACTTTCAAGATGAGAGTAATAGTGGAAAGAAGGACACTCGACTGGAAAATATTACTGTATCGTGAAGACGATCAAGAGGGAAAAAATGCATTTAGTAATGACCTATGCCTATTATTCATAAGTCCCTTTTTATACATTAGCGTCAAAGGGACAATAGTTGTTACGTGTAGTTTGCAACAGGCATGTAATGTTATGAAGAGTAAATGGGGGTAGTTGCGGTTTTAGGGGGATTTTGGGGTTCTAGGTTCCTGTATTCAATCCCTAAAATGAGTTATAGATTAAAACTGAAATTAAGCGAGGTATTGTAGACAATTACTGATTGTCAAGAAGACATGATCACGGCGGACGGATGAACATATTTGTCTTTCTTTTCTGTTTAGCTGGAGGGGGAATGGGTCGAGTTCAAATACCCCTGCCCTTTTTCTAAGACACTAAGTTAAGCTTTGATCATCGGCCTGTCCTAATGCATAAACATTAAACTTACAATACGGTAGTAATGTCATTTTTTTTTTTAGATGTATGCGTGAATGAAGTCAAAATAAATAGTCATCTAAATCGATGTGACTATTGGAATATTTACATTTTCTTTTTATGTATAGGTCTTCTATGCCTATATTTGTATACTGATTCAATACGTTTTAAAGGGCCTAGTGTGCTGGTAATTGAAATCCACAGTGTTCCCATATCGCCAATGTAGTTACCCCCACCCCCCCCCCCCCCCATATTACATATCTTTGATTTCCATACTTTGGGCAGAACATTTCTTGAACAGAGACAATGTTTAAAGGAGGGAAATCCAAATTTTATAGCAAATAACTCTAAAAGAAAGCAACAAAATAAAATAAAACCAGAATCAGACAGGTGACAAATTGAACGAAAACGGAAATTAAAAAGTTTTGAGTTTTTGACAGTTTTAATCACTTGAATTTAAATTGGCTGAATGGATAATATAACTGTGATGGAGTGTCAGACCTGGAAACTACTATGGAAACCTTGATTTTGATTGGCTGTTGAGCCCTGTTAACTTTGCCATTGATGGAAAAGTTACCTTCAATGGTATGTTTTATGCAACGGGCCCCGGTCAGACAAATTTCCCATTTATTCCAAAACATGAAATGACTAAAATAAGTAAAATTCTTCAAAATGGATGATTCGGGAGGGTTCTTTCTGTCTAGGGGACCTCTAATGATATAATATAACATAATAGTGCCCCAAGGGAGAAGGAACTTGGGAGAGAAAAAAATACAGCATAAATTAATTATATTCTGTATATGACATATTCGAGACTACGTCACAATCCACTGGCAAAATTGCCAATTTGAGATTCGCATTGATATAGGGAATTCGTCATTCTAACCTAACTCTTTTATTATGGTCGGATTTATGTCAAACTTTCGCCGTTATGTTTCTCTTATTTTTCTGCTTCCATAAAAATCATCTCATTACAAGGGTTAGCTAGATTACCATTTAAGTCAACGATGACGATAGTGCATGTAATTGATATATTGATTATATCCAGTCTGTGATTATCTAATCAAAAGAGCATATGCCAGGGAAAGTTATATATATATATATATATATATATATATAGTAATTTTTTTAAATTTTGAGAGAATATTAATTTTCTAATTTTTCTTCTCCGTTTGAATGTTATTAACAATATTTAGTTCACATGAAATTTTGGATGCTCTGGATTTATCTCATATTTCGTCACTCACACAGCTTGTGAAGTTCTACACATAATAGGAAAATACCTTGACCATGTATATAGGTCATTTAACATGTGTTGCCTGTTGTCTGCTGTTTCTTTATTTGTTTTGTTTTATTTTATTTTGATTTTAGAAAAGTTCCCAACATCCTGTACCTCATAGCGTGTAACTTTTTTTGTTTTTTTGTTATTGAGTAGTCACGAAAAATACACTTAAAGATAAACTCCAGTACTGGTAAAAAAAAAAAAATTAATTCTCACAGAATCAAACGAAACTTACACTGAATGTTCAAGATTACAAATAAATGACATGTGCCAAACAATTTTGGAAGAAAATGTATACTGGCTGAGTAATGAGCATAGAAAGACAAGGAAACCAAGGTAGTACCATCCCCGACACGGTGTGTGTTGTCCCATATATAGCTTTCTATGTGAGTGTTTGTTACTTTACCAAGACTCGGTCAAATTTATTATGATTTTGATGACTCCAGAACCTTGCAGTGCACACCAATACTTACATGCTACATGATCAACTGTTTCTGATCCTTTCACACCTTTTCTTTCACAATGCAATCGCATTACCAGTACTAAAGTTTAGCTTTAAAAGCTTTACCTCTCTATTTCATTATATATTATATGTTTGATTTTATTGTTATGGTGAAGAGAAATGTTATGTTTTGGAACGCCAAACTGTTTTTTAATGTAATTATTGTCTGTCAAAATGTCAAATTATTTCGCATAGCCTACGAAACAAAAGGGATGCAAATTATGCTAATTATGTTAAAATGTGGCCATATTCCAACTATTTACGACCTGGAATAACCTTGTCTGTTCTAATTCCACTCGACCCCATGCTCTCCGCGGATCTGATTATTACCAATTGTGTCTTCGTTGAGAGGAAAGCGAGAGGGGAAAGGCTTGATGAGGGCGGGTTATTGGCCTAGATGGATCACGTGACAACTTCAAGGTTCTCTCTCTTCTTTATGTTTTATGCCCGCAGGTCGTGGGGGTTTATCACCGTCTCCACCGGACTAGCCCGTAATATCGACGACATAAAAATACGAGCGATATTAAAATGACGACATCAGCCTTCTGTGTGAATTCACTGATAAATGGTGGAGATAACGTGACTGCGGCTGCCTTAAAAGGCGCCGATTTACATTCTTCTATCATTCACGGATCGTCGAAATGCTCGTTGACGCCGAAATTCGCCGATACTTCGATCCAGGGGGCGGCGTCGGTGGTGACGGCGACTTCGGGTAATGGACTGGCGACGACGCCTCAGGTATCGACAGCGGCGAATATGTATCATCTACAGGCAGAACAGAATGCCAGCTATGCATCCCCTTGGTTTTATCCTGCCGATCACCATCCGTACTCGACGATGCCCGTGCCTATGTCCGCCGTCGCCGACGACTTCGACAACTCGGCGTACTCTTACGCCATGGGCCCGCCAAAAAACTTCGAAACGGGACTGATGGCGGCGTCTGGAGGTGGATTTTATTCTATCGGGCGTCATCAAGCCTATGATCGATATCCTACTCATGCTAACTCTATGTACCACCATCCTGCCGCGGCGGTCTCACACGCGGGACCCTTACCTGTGAGCCTCACCGCCGCCGGGACTCTGGCGACGAAGTACATCACCAGTGACGGTGGTGGAGGTGGCAATACAAGTCCTCATGCTACAACGCACACCTTGCTCGAAGAGAAGCATAAATACAGCATCTCAGCCGGATACGACGCCTACAGCTGCCCGAAAGAGACTCTAGCAATCGCTAAATCGAGCGGGCAGAGAACGGTGGAGATCAGCCCGACCTACCCGTCGACGGGCTCGGCTGGTGGTTCGCCGATAACAGTCATTCACAGCAAAGACTCACCAGGATCAGATACGAAAGAAAACGACGTCATTGATGACTGTGATGGTAAGATACTTTTCTTTCTTTCATTATTACATGACAGAGAAGTCAAGAAGATTAAAACCTTAATTCAAAGAATTAAAGAGTATCATAAAAATATTGATTATATGTTTAGATAATTTTACCAAAAGCTCAGAAGGTATGTGTATTGAAAAGGAATTAAAACGAAACAAATCGGATACAAAATAATAATTTATTAAATGTGGTAATATTAAAATATGACATTTTCAATATGGAATTCATCGCATACGACTTAAAAAGAAACGAGGGAGACAGAGATAAAGAGAGAAAGAACAAAAAACAGAGAGTAAATTTTAATGTAATAATATGATATGACATTTTTTTTTTTGGGGGGGGGGTGGGGGGGGGGGGAGAAGGGGGAGGAGGGAGACAGAGATAAGAAAAGAAAGAAGAAAAAACAGAGAGTTAAACTAAACTATTGTCTATTATTGACGTATGATGAATTGATGAAAATCTGCCCAATATTGTCTGTGTCATATTCCATAACAATTCTTTCTAGCATGTCTGAGAACTTCCGGAAAAAAGTAGAAATGCTGGTTCACAAGCTGTCAGCGGTTAAATTAAAGAGCTAATTTACCTGTAATAGAAAAATTGGCTTTAGTAACAGCTTTAGAAAATAGGAGAACATGGTTCGGGAAAGTTGAGAAAAAGTAAACATGTTTTAAACACAAGATGTGGAATCCCTTGTGCGGTCATTGTTTTGTATCCAATGTACTCGAATTCGCCCTTTTCTCATTTATTCTGATAAGACAACCAAAAATGGATTGGAGACCATGCCTAACTCTTTTACCCATACATAAATGTACCAGGAAATCATGTGGTACAATAACCGTGGTAATAATCATGGTAATGGAGAAAAAACAGGAAATGAATATATGCCTATTTCTATAATTTATTGTACACAAAAATAGGAGTGCTTGGTGTAAACATTTGGATGCATTGCCAATGGGATAGCTCATCTATAAGCAGTGATTACAATTTTCGAAAGATATTATAATTCACTTATATTTCTTGCCCTATTTGCCCTATTTGCCTCCTATCGATGTTACGATTATATTTGATTTTCATTATTCATATCATTTCAAGGATATGTTGACAGCAAACATGGCAAAAGGTTCACTAAAAGTCGGCATGGAATATAGGCCTGTATTAGACAGCCAACTAAAATATTCTTCTATAACATCAACAATCAATCTCTAAAGCAACCCCAAAGAAAATAAGAAAACAAACCTATTATCATGAGAAGAGGTCAATATTGTTTTGTTTTTAATGATTATGAATAATCGTTGTAGCCAATATCCTTCCTAATTTTTATAATTTTAGGTAATTTATGAAATAATCAGTGGATGGTTGAATATTTAAACGAACAGTATACACACACGTACAAACGAAAATTAGTATCATTAGCAATTGGTATACATGTAGTAAGTATATAAGAAGATGCTGTAGTTGATTTTGTTGTTTGAAATTGGCACCTCGACAAAGTTTCAGTTGTATTGTTTCAGTTTCAGTTTATTGTTTCATATTTTACATGTATTCATATTTTGCAATGACTTCGCAAAGTTAATGGTACACTAAAACATGAATTATATTAAGAGAGACAACAATAAAGAAGAAAGTGAGTACCTCGTATTAATTGTTTGAACGCATGAAATAAAAAGACTGAACTGAAATACATAGTTATCTTTAGAGCCTATAATATAATGGTAATATCCTATTTGCCATTTGCTAAAGGAGCATATATTTCCTCAGTGACCCTGTTTTCTGTGATGGTCAATATTCCAACTTTTACAGTTATACCGAAAAAGGAAAAAGCCTATTGTAGGGAATGTTTTGGATATTTTCTTAACTTTCTTTTTCATAGTTTTTTATAGTAATATCTTAATACTTTAATCCTCCAAACGCGGCATTATATAATTAATAGATAGAATATATTTATATCGATATCATCCCATCTGTTACATAAAGTCCAATCGTTCACAAAGGAAATCATACTATGAACTAAAACATTTTAGGATGATAGGGGGATCCCTGCCATTGTACATGAAACACCATAAAAAAAAATTGTGTTCTGAATGAAAGGAGTGTTTGTAGAGCCTAGAGACCAATTTGATCCACTTTAATAGTACCGTTAGTTCACTCTGACCTGTAGCTTTGATCAAAACATTGGGCCAAAAAGCCGAGGTAATGGCCTAAACGAAGGCTCTTCAGCCCATTATTCGGGAACAAAACATGGGAGAATAGCGCACCAGCTCATCTTTTGATAGATCACATAAGCAAGTCTATATTCATCCCAAATGGGATGATCGCTTTAGTGGTCCCGTTCTGGAGTCGTTTTTAGGGTAGGGATGAGCCGCTGGGAACTGGTTTTCTTATTTTCGACTGGGAGGCGACGTGGAGAAAGTTAGCCCGACTATGGTCTAGTGGGTCCTTTGTTGACTAGGGCTAAGATGAGGCACTACACGTGCCATATAATGATTTATGAGTCTCGTATGAAGTGTATGCGACTCATAATGAGTTCTAATCATCTTTGTTTGCTCGCTGTAAGATTTCTTCTTCTTTTAAAGACAATACATTTAGTATTCAGGATGTTCCCATGGTCTGATTCATGATGGCAGACGAAAAAAAGGTGGTGGTGGTGGGGGGGGGGGGTATGGCGAATGAAGAGAGAGATAGAGAGGGGGCAGAGTGAGAGAAAGAGAAAAATATACATTGTGTCTAAGGAAAGAAAAGGAGAAAGGAGAAGATGAGAGGGGGAGAGGAGGGAAATATATATATACAGAGAGGGAGCGGGGGGGGGGGGGGGGAGGGTTACGTTAAAAGCTGGCTGGGGCAGTATCATACATTAATGTTTTTGTCTATAGTAATTGCCTGTGTAGTCTCGTTTTAAGAGAAAGAAAGAATGGGTATTTGTGGTGACGAATAAAAGAAGCTTCGGATGTGTCATTTCAGGAAAAATATGACCACTAGAGATGGGGAAACCAACTATTCTGAAGTATCTTCCGCGCTTTAATCATTTACGTGTTCTCTGAAACTCTAATAAAAAAAAAAATACGCGCGCGAACCCATTGCGAAAATGTCTGCGCGTGTGCGGGCGAAGTGTCGTCTGCGGGGAGGTACATGAACACTCATGAATGTATACACGTCATAATCGTCAGCTGTATCAACGTGAGGTTGAAAAATGATTAAAGGTATTACAAAGTTTTGGTAAAAATATTTAATTCATCTGAAACTCTTTGATGTTATAACAAGATGCAATAGGAATATCTTTAACCAATCTCCACCGCTGAAATACTTTTTTTTTTTTTTTAGTGAATTAAACAGTAATTAATAAATCAATTATTAGTTCCAAGCTGCCTGTATTTAAACCGGCTCATGATGTTGTATACTAGCGCCATCTACTGTTGTAAATGGTTCATGGTATAATCGATATTGAAACACTGTGTTACGTTCGCCCCGCCCGGTGAAGCCACATGGACAGAAGACAAACAGCAATTTTGACACCGCGCTGACCCCGCTCCATGGCGGGGAAGCGACTGTATTCGAATGGCTTCGGTCCATGTTCTTTTTTATAGCTCCATGGTACCAGCATCTGTGTGCGTTTGTGTGAGAGCAAGTACCGTTCAGGATTGTATTGCACAAATCAAGGGAGTTATAATCTCCTTGCAGAGTGAGTTTGACCATAAACCTATGGTTTGACGTACCCGTAAACCCTCCTCCGCAACCGTCTCAATCTAGTCTCAGCTTCGACTGATCAGTCTTTTTGATATACATTTATAACAGACAATTTCAAGTAGGCCTACGGGATACATGAAGTCTTATCATTTTTTCCAATTGTTATGTCCGTGAAATGCATTCAGAAAAGAATATCAGAAAGAAAGCAATTTGAAAATGAATGACCACATAATCGTTCAGATAAACATGAAAGAAATACAATAAATATGTCTATCCAGATACCGCTCTCTCTCTCTATCTCTCTCTGTCCCCCCCCCCCCCCACCCCCTCTCTCTTTCCTACAGAAGTTCGATGTAATGTTCATCATATACCCTTGGAAGTTTCGAAAAAAATCATTTTCACCACATGGACCCTCTCTCTCTCTCTCCGAAATATAGACCCAGGCTCTCTCTGTCACCCTCTCTCCTCTCTTGTTCCCTCTTTCCCTTCCTCTCGCACCCTCTCGATCTCCCTCTCTTCGCCTGTGCTCCTCTGCACTGCATGTTTGACTTGTTTTCTTTCATCCTCATCTACATTATAACCCCATCAAAAAACTATGGTCCTATCACGTGAATGAAAACTTCTATCGTCTTTGTGATTATTATTATCTTTGTCATATATTTATATGATCCTCATTTACATACACCCCAACAATGGTCCTATCGCGTGAATGAGAACTTCTATCGTTTTTACGATTATTATTATCCTTGCCAAACGTACTGTATTATCATATTCATTTACATGAACCACAACCAATTATGGTCCTATTACGCGAATGAGAACTTCTATCGTTTTTGTGATAATTATTATCTTTGTCATATAATTATATCACCCTCATTTACATAACCCCGACAAAAAAAATATGGTCCTATAACGCGAATGAGAACTTCTATCGTCTTTATGATTAGTATTATCCTTGTCATAAAATCCAACCAAAAACTACAGTCACGTGAATGAGAACTTCTATCTTCTTTGTGATTATTATTATTCTTGTCATATCACCCTCATTTACGTAACCCCGACAAAAGAAATATGGTCCTATCACATGAATGAGAACTTCTATCGTTTTTGTGATAATTATTATCTTTGTCATATATATTTATATCACCCTCATTTACATAACCCCGACAAAAAAATATGGTCATATCACGCGAATGAGAACTTCTATCGTCTTTATGATTATTATTATCCTTGTCATAAAATCCAACGAAAAACTACTGTCCTATCACGTGAATGAGAACTTCTATCGTCTTTGTGATTATTATTATTCTTGTCATATTTATATCACCCTCATTTACATAACTCCGACAAAAGAAATATGGTCCTATCACGCGAATGAGAACTTCTATCTTCTTTGTGATTATTATTATTCTTGTCATATATTTATATCACCCTCATTTACATAACCCCGACAAAAGAAATATGGTCCTATCACATGAATGAGAACTTCTATCGTTTTTGTGATAATTATTATCTTTGTCATATATATTTATATCACCCTCATTTACATAACCCCGACAAAAAAATATGGTCATATCACGCGAATGAAAACTTCTATCGTCTTTATGATTATTATTATCCTTGTCATAAAATCCAACCAAAAACTACTGTCCTATCACGTGAATGAGAACTTCTATCGTCTTTGTGATTATTATTATTCTTGTCATATATTTATATCATCCTCATTTACATAACCCCGACAAAAGAAATATGGTCCTATCACGCGAATGAAAACTTCTATCGTCTTTGTGATTATTATTATCCTTGTCATAAAATCCAACCAAAAACTACTGTCCAATCACGTGAATGAGAACTTCTATCTTTTTTGTGATAATTATTATCGTTGTCATATATATTTATATCCCCCTAATTTACATAACTCCGACAAAAAGAAATATGGTCCTATCACACGAATGAGAACTTCTATCGTCTTTGTGATTATTATTATTCTTGTCATATACTCCACCCAAAAACTAGTGTCCTATCACGTGAATAATAAGTTCTCTCGCATTCGTGATAATTATTATCTTTGTAATATTTTTATATCACCCTCATTTACATAACCCCGACAAAAGAAATATGGTCCTATCACGCGAATGAGAACTATATCGTCTTTGTGATTATTATTATCCTTGTCATATTACTCCAACCAAAAACTACTGTCCTATCACGTGAATAACAAGTTCTCTCGCATTCGTGATAATTATTATCTTTGTAATATATTTATATCACCCTCATTTACATAACCCCGGCCGGCAAAAGAAATATGGTCCTATCACACGAATGAGAACTTTTATCGTCTTTGTGATTATTATTATTCTTGTCATAAACTCCAACCAAAAACAACTGTCCTATCACGTGAATGAGAAGTTCTCTCGCATTTGTGATAATTATTATCTTTGTCATATCACCCTAATTTACATAACGCCGACAAAAAGAAATATGGTGCACTCCTATCACACGAATAAGAAACAAAAGCGGGCCTATCACGCGAATGAGAACTTCTATCGTCTTTGTGATTATTATTATCCTTGTCATAAAATCCAACCAAAAACTAACGTCCTATCACGTGAATGAGAACCTCTATCTTCTTTTTGATTATTATTTTTCTTGTCATAATATCACCCAAATTTACATAACGCCGACAAAAAGAAATATGGTGCACTCCTATCACACGAATGAGAACTTCTATCGTCTTTGTGATTATTATTATTCTTGTCATATACTCCACCCAAAAACTAGTGTCCTATCACGTGAATAATAAGTTCTCTCGCATTCGTGATAATTATTATCTTTGTAATATTTTTATATCACCCTCATTTACATAACCCCGACAAAAGAAATATGGTCCTATCACGCGAATGAGAACTATATCGTCTTTGTGATTATTATTATCCTTGTCATAAACTCCAACCAAAAACTATACTGTCCTATCACGTGAATAATAAGTTCCCTCGCATTCGTGATAATTATTATCTTTGTCATATATTTATATCACCCTCATTTACATAACCCCGACAAAAGAAATATGGTCCTATCACGCGAATGAGAACTTCTATCGTCTTTGTGATTATTATTATCCTTGTCATAAAATCCAACCAAAAACTACTGTCCTATCACGTGAATGAGAACTTCTATTTTTTGATTATTATTTTTCTTGTCATAATATCACCCTCATTTACATAACCCCGACAAAAGAAATATGGTCCTATCACATGAATGAGAACTTCTAACGTCTTTATGATTAGTATTATCCTTGTCATAAAATCCAACCAAAAACTACTGTCCAATCACGTGAATGAGAACTTCTATCGTTTTCGTGATAATTATTATCTTTGTCATATATACTTATATCACCCTAATTTACATAACTCCGACAAAAAGAAATATGGTCCTATCACACGAATGAGAACTTCTATCGTCTTTGTGATTATTATTATTCTTGTCATATACTCCACCCCAAAACTACTGTCCTATCACGTGAATAATAAGTTCTCTCGCATTCGTGATAATTATTATCTTTGTAATATTTTTACATCACCCTCATTTACATAACCCCGACAAAAGAAATATGGTCCTATCACGCGAATGAGAACTTCTATCGTCTTTGTGATTATTATTATCCTTGTCATAAACTCCAACCAAAAACTATACTGTCCTATCACGCGAATGAGAACTTCTATCGTTTGTGATTATTATTATTCTTGTCTTATACTCCACCCAAAAACTAGTGTCCTATCACGTGAATAATAAGTTCTCTCGCATTCGTGATAATTATTATCTTTGTAATATATTTATATCACCCTCATTTACATAACCCCGACAAAAGAAATATGGTCCTATCACGCGAATGAGAACTTCTATCGTCTTTGTGATTATTATTATCCTTGTCATAAACTCCAACCAAAAACTATACTGTCCTATCACGCGAATGAGAACTTCTATCTTCTTTTTGATTATTATTTTTCTGTCATAATATAACCCTCATTTACATAACCCCGACAAAAGAAATATGGTCCTATCACATGAATGAGAACTATATCGTCTTTATGATTAGTATTATCCTTGTCATAAAATCCAACCAAAAACTACTGTCCAATCACGTGAATGAGAACTTCTATCGTTTTTGTGATAATTATTATCTTTGTCATATATATTTATATCACCCTAATTTACATAACTCCGACAAAAAGAAATATGGTCCTATCACACGAATGAGAACTTCTATCGTCTTTGTGATTATTATTATTCTTGTCATATACTCCACCCCAAAACTACTGTCCTATCACGTGAATAATAAGTTCTCTCGCATTCGTGATAATTATTATCTTTGTAATATTTTTACATCACCCTCATTTACATAACCCCGACAAAAGAAATATGGTCCTATCACGCGAATGAGAACTTCTATCGTCTTTGTGATTATTATTATCCTTGTCATAAACTCCAACCAAAAACTATACTGTCCTATCACGCGAATGAGAACTTCTATCGTCTTTGTGATTATTATTATTCTTGTCATAAACTCCACCCAAAAACTACTGTGCTATCACGTGAATAACAAGTTCTCTCGCATTGGTGATAATTATTATCTTTGTAATATATTTATATCACCCTCATTTACGTAACCCCAGCCGGCAAAAGAAATATGGTCCTATCACACGAATGAGAACTTCTATCGTCTTTGTGATTATTATTATTCTTGTCATAATATACTCCACCCAAAAACTACTGTCCTATCACGTGAATAATAAGTTCTCTCGCATTCGTGATAATTATTATCTTTGTAATATATTTATATCACCCTCATTTACATAACCCCGACAAAAGAAATATGGTCCTATCGATCGAATGAGAACTTCTATCGTCTTTGTGATTATTAGTATCCTTGTCATAAACTCCAACCAAAAACTAGTGTCCTATCACGTGAATAATAAGTTCTCTCGCATTCGTGATAATTATTATCTTTGTAATAATTTTATATCACCCTCATTAACATAACCCCGACAAAAGAAATATGGTCCTATCGATCGAATGAGAACTTCTTTCGTCTTTGTGATTATTAGTATCCTTGTCATAAACTCCAACCAAAAACTAGTGTCCTATCACGGAATAGTAAGTTCTCTCGCATTCGTGATAATTATTATCTTTGTAATATTTTTATATCACCCTCATTTACATAACCCCGACAAAAGAAATATGGTCCTATCGATCGAATGAGAACTTCTATCGTCTTTGTGATTATTAGTATCCTTGTCATAAACTCCAACCAAAAACTAGTGTCCTATCACGTGAATAATAAGTTCTCTCGCATTCGTGATAATTATTATCTTTGTAATATTTTTATATCACCCTCATTTACATAACCCCGACAAAAGAAATATGGTCCTATCACGCGAATGAGAACTATATCGTCTTTTTGATTATTATTATCCTTGTCATAAACTCCAACCAAAAACTATACTGTCCTATCACGTGAATAATAAGTTCCCTCGCATTTGTGATAATTATTATCTTTGTCATATATTTATATCACCCTCATTTACATAACCCCGACAAAAGAAATATGGTCCTATCGATCGAATGAGAACTTCTTTCGTCTTTGTGATTATTATTATCCTTGTCATAAACTCCAACCAAAAACTATACTGTCCTATCACGCGAATTAGAACTTCTATCGTCTTTATGATTAGTATTATCCTTGTCATAAAATCCAACCAAAAACTACAGTCCTATCACGTGAATGAGAACTTCTATCTTCTTTGTGATTATTATTATTCTTGTCATATATTTATATCACCCTCATTTACATAACCCCGACAAAAGAAATATGGTCCTATCACATGAATGAGAACTTCTATCGTCTTTATGATAGTATTATCCTTGTCATAAAATCCAACCAAAAACTACTGTCCTATCACGTGAATAATAAGTTCTCTCGCATTTGTGATAATTATTATATTTGTAATATATTTATATCACCCTCATTTACATAACCCCGACAAAAGAACTATGATCCTATCGATCGAATGAGAACTTCTATCGTCTTTGTGATTATTATTATCCTTGTCATAAACTCCAACCAAAAACTATACTGTCCTATCACGCGAATGAGAACTTCTATCGTCTTTATGATTAGTATTATCCTTGTCATAAAATCCAACCAAAAACTACTGTCCTATCACGTGAATAAGAAGTTCTCTCGCATTTGTGATAATTATTATCTTTGTCATATATTTATATCACCCTCATTTACATAACCCCGACAAAAGAAATATGGTCCTATCACGCGAATGAGGACTTCTATCGTCTTTGTGATTATTATTATTCTTGTCATATATTTATATCACCCTCATTTACATAACCCCGTCAAAAGAAATATGGTCCTATCACGCAAATGAGAACTCTTATCGTCTTTGTGATTATTATTATTGTTGTCATAAACTCCAACCAAAAATTACTGTCCTATCACGTGAATGAGAACTTCTCTCGTTATTGTGATTATTATTATCTTTGTCATATATTTATATCATCCTCATCTATAACCCTAAACAAAAATAATATGGTCCTATATCACGCGAACGAGAACTTCTAGAGAGAGAGAGAGAAAGTTGGAGCGAAAGAAAGATGAAGGGTTGATATCATTGACCTACTATGGTGATAGTAAGTGAGTGAGAGCATAGACGTAATCTATGGAGAGAGACAGTCATCAGACAGACGGACACAGACCGACAGAGAGAGAGACTAACAAGTGATATGGATATAGAAATATGATACAGAAGGGGATGAACGAGGTGATGCGATGAGAGGGAGAGAGAGAGACACTCAGACAGATATATATATATATACAATATACATCAAAAGAGAATGGTATGGGGTAGAGAAATAAAGAGAGAGGGAAAGAAAATGGGAGAAATAAAGATAGCGAGAGAGAGAAGAGAGAGAGAGAGAGAAAGGAGAGAAGGGATAGAGAGGGATACAAAAGAGAGATACAAAAGAGAGAGGGGGAGATGAGAGTGATATAGAAGCGACAGAGAGAGTGAGAGAGAGAATTTCAAGGGAGAGTGTTATAACAAGGAGTTACTACATGTAGTAACTCCTTGGTTATAACATGGACCTGGTTGGGGGGCGAAGGATATAATTCAATTATACGGAAAGAGAGAGATTAGCCCAAACCATAGCCCAAACACGTGTAGCAATTACTGACCTCTACCAGAGGTCATTTAGCAGGATAAACAAAACGTACTCGTAAACTTACTAAGGGATGATCTAAAAATAAGAATGTGCAGTATACACATGATCGACTGTTCGGGAAAACGTCAAGTCAACCTTATTATTGATTAATCTTCGTTTATAAGATTAAACGTATCTTCCTTATTTTTAATAAAGAAATGCAAAATAAATAATGTTACGTTCTCTCTATAAATGATTACCCAAACTGTCCCTGTACAACGACTTTGGGGAGTATTTTGAGATCATCCCTAAAAAAAAATGTGCTAGGAGTAGGAAATTCTTCGGGCCAATCCGGCACATAGACTAATACACGTACACACGTAACATGTACTATACGTAGGCCTAATACATGCACAGGGATGCCAGATCATGTCATCACGACCACTTGACTGACTTGACCAAAATACAGGCAATGTGTGCGTTCGTTCACAGAGCTGACGAACAACAATATTATCAAAGTCGAGCCATAACAAATGCATTTCAAAGTTGAAAACACAGAAACGATTAAGAGAGGGAAATGGAAAAATGAGTTGAAGAGAACAACACAGAATATTCCGGCCCGCACAGGAAATACATAGACTAACGTACGTAAGTACAATAAGATGGCGGCGGTCCGATCGATTATAAAAATTTATATAGCGATTACAGTGTACAGACAAGTGTTTTTTTTCTTCAAATTTGGGAGACAGTATAAAAATCTTACACTAAGGCAACTCGACTTTAAAATAATTATCTTTATGATTATATATATTGTTTAAGTCTGGTAATATGATTTGGTGTCAAAACATGTTAATTACTACACTTTGACAATAGTGCTATATATGTGTTATGCTGTTCAGATGACATGTAAATTTTCGAACTGAGAGGGAGCTATACCAAATTTACCGGGAGTACCGGTAATTTTTTTTATTTTTTAAAATTTTAATTACTCCAAATCAAAAGCTTTTTAGAGCCCAATTTTTTTAGAGTTGGGTGTTCTAACACTATGTTTCACAATAGTAATGCAAATTTTAAATTTCATGATCCAATCCTGATGAAATATTCCCAAAACTTTGTAATACCTTTAACGGTTGGTAGGTATTCACTAAATCACGCTCCTTTATTACACTCTCAAAATCTTAGCTCTTGTATAGTGCGACCCGTGTGGGTTGGTGCCCTCGATGGGTGTAAAGTATGTTCGGTTTCCGATGTTGAGCTTTCCAAACAATGTTATGACAAATTGATACCCACGTGGCCAATGCATGCATTTGAAGAATAAATGCTTAATCTGAAGTTTATTAATGGTGCTCACCGCCACCTAAAGCTCAAAAAGATTTGTCGCTACTAGCATGAACAGCAGAATTGCGCAAGGCTTAGTAACCCCCTCCCCCACCTATCAATTTGTTAGATTTCGACATTTCGTTGATTTTAGTTTGATAAATAGTAAAATACTAGTACTGATGAATAATCATATTAAAATGGCTACAGCAACGTGAGCATAAAACGTGCTTTTAGTATTAGATCATCGCTATCGGTCTCGTTGTGCATTTCTCATCAATTACTCTTGTCAAATTTCTTGCGAAAATTATGTGCAAATAATCTTTGGAATATGGCTATATGGCTAATGGTTATATAATATCTTAAATGTGACACGTGTTATTACTGCAAATTAAACAAAAGTTTTCGCTTCATTCGGTCGTGTTCTATAGATCTATAAACCTACACATGACTATCCATGTACCTCGTCGAAACGCACGTTATAAGTGCAAGTCAGACTAGGAAAACCCAGAGGTCAACGCCTTTCAGTAGTTTCGAATTGGTAGACAGACTGGCCCAGCCCCTTTTCCTCAAATTACATTTCAGAGAAATGACGGTATCCCCTTTTAATTGATGGAAACTTCTGATTCCAATCTGACTCATTAAGGGTTCCCATTCCTCCCAGACCAATCCTTGGATAATTAGGAAGTCCGTCCCAGATTCTGTAATTTTACAAGGTGAAGTTCGATCACCCCCAAACAAACATCTTAATTAGCGTAATAGACCTCCTCAGACGCAATCGGCGAGGATTGTTTAACTGGAGTTGTTCCGTTTCCCCTTTGCCGACATCATGGCCCCAACCCCGGCTGGGTCATCCGAGTATCCGTCCAAAAACAATCCATGAATAGAGAAGAAACCTGAAGAAGGTTTACCATGTAACATCCAGGGCTTCTTTTCCCATACGGTAGTGACTACAGTGACTAGTTTTGCACACGAGGCGTCATTTACCTGACTTACGACTGCGTCAACAACTGACGCACTCCTACGTCAATGAATGACGCATCGTGAATGACGCATCGTGACTGTGAAGCGAGCATTTTTTTTTAACGCAGTCGAAATGACTGCGTATAAAAAGACTTGATGATGCGTTAATCCAGTAACAAATTTGGAACGTGAGAATTTAGGCGCGAGAAATTGAAAGGAAACAAATATATCTGTACTTTGGCTACCTTTGAAGACATTATTCAAAGTAGTAACATCTTTGTTATACATGTAGCAGTTCATTCACTGTCTCCTTACGCACTAGGATTCCAACTGGTTGATTCCGATTTTTTTTCTTCCCCCAATCATTTATCATCGACAATGGAATATCTAGCCACGGTGAAGTAAGCCAGAATACGACAGGGTGACGAATAGGTTTTCGTCATGCTTGCAATAAAGATTAGAAAAACGACTTTATTGAATGTTACTAGAGTACGCGATAGACACAAATTACACTTCTTTTAGTTCTCATCATTCAAACACTTCTGAACAGCTGAGATAAAGAAAATGAGCGGGATCGTGGCCCTGGCAAGTATTCTAAAGGACCCCCATTAGGATCTGGGGCTGTCACAACAAATGGGGGTTTAAGGTCGGGATAGGGGCGCTGTCTCATTAATAACCCTCAGCGCCGGTACTTTAGGGGGTGAGAAATCCGTCACGATGGCCATTCATCTCCGTCGAGTTTGACTTCCACTGCCGACTGCTGCATGGCTTGGCTGGAATTATTCGCAAATATATATTAATATTATTGAGCTTCTACTGGTAGTGAGCTGCGCCGGTGATGCAGTCCTTTGGTGTAAAGATCGGACCGTGATCTGGAATCCAGGTCTGGGTTGGAAGTGCCATTGACCATCTAGACCGGGGTCATTGACCCTGCAATCTACGTTAATAATTTAAAGTTTGGGATGAAATGAAAGTGTACTGGGAGGGATCATTGACTCTTATTAAGATTCTTTAAATTTCATTTTAGTTTATTCGACATAAAAACCATTAGAGCTTTACTGAATATGAAACCTTTCCCTTTTTTGCTCACTTCACAACCGTCCGGTTTCACCGAAAAATACCTCAGGGAACGGACAGTTGAATAACTGGGCTATAATAAGATACCAAAAGAAAAATTGATACTTTTTTCTGCAAAATATTCCTTTGAATTCAGTGTCATCCACTGATACAGTATTGTATTTGGGAATGGAAAGTCGCTACGAGGATGAGCTGATTTATTTGTTTGAACGAGGATAAATCGAAATATGATTTGGGATTACGGAATGCATTGCTGGTCCCCATTTTGTTGTCTTTCTTTGCTTATTATCAATTACTCATCTGATATAATGCACGTACTTATTCTATAAGAAATAACAAGAGAAATATTAAAGACAAGAAAAAGAGAAGAAGCAGAAAGGCCTAGCATTTATTCGTCCAAGCCGATTTTTATCGATGGCAACCTTCGTATCATAATTATTGTGTCTGCTGATTTGGATTAAGATTGTTAAAAAATAAAGAACTACTGCAGGCTGATCAAACTGAGGGATTAAACTTGTCATTTTAGGGGTAATTATATTATCATTAAAAATATTCAGCTCACTAGCCCATCCGAGGGAGAAAGACCTAGATCTGCTTCCTATTCTGTTCCCGATCTACTCGCTCAAAAACTTTTAAAGGTATTGTATTTCGTTATGCCAAATTTTGCAGACGAGCTAATCATTGTGAAATGGTTTGGCATGAGTCAGCAATATTCGTCATCTGCTGGCATGACTGCATACGTCTTAGTTCATAATAGCTTTAATAGCATCTGTATTTGTCTTTATATTTTTTATTTAGTAAAAAAAAATGACATTCGTCCTCCGAGCAACCGTTGGTCAGTTGGTCATGATTTTGTAATGAGGTTGAAGATTATAACGGAATAATTGTGATCTATTGATCGATCAGATTGATTCTATGGTAGAATCATTTGGACTTGGCATTCCATAACCCACGTTATAGCAGATGACCCACCGACAATGCGATACGCGCCGACAAATTCTTTAAAAATTCCCGTTTCCATCCTCTCCGATACATCCAAATTTAGGGGATTCTGTATAGGGTCTTTTCAGAGCTATCTGTATACAAAGATTGGCCGCTTACTTTCTGAATCAGTTGTTACAACATGGCGTATATTCTTTTGTTTTGTACTTTCCCAACAAAGCAGTAACTTGCCATATTGTGCCCAACTCGAAACCCATGTGGCCAAATTCTCTGGTTGTACATGAACTATTAATTTGACTTTTCACTATTCGTAGGAAAAGTTTCCAGGGAGCAACAATTTTGCATGTATTAAAAAACTAATATTCCCGAAAAGGGCTTGATACTTTAGCCGAGAGGTGTAAGCTCTTTTTCCTTGTTCTAGTTCTCGATGTGCCAATAATAAATTGTATGCTCTCGTCGCCTTCACTCTAAGAGAATGATTTGTGGAAATAGAAATGAATTTGAATTTGAATGTGAGGGACTATACCACGTCTTTAATCAGCCATTATTCCTTTGCTCATGTTTGTATCAAATATCAGAGTAAAGCCTAAATGTTAGTGGAGACGAGATCCCCTCGAGAAATATGTACCGGAATGTTCATTTCCAAAGAGTTGCCGGTTTAGATTAAACACTGATTTCCCCGATGAGTTCTGTAATCATTATCTTAGTAATGTTAGTGAAGTTTAGAAACAATCTGTATGTCGTAAGGTACTCACACTGTGAAAATCTGTTTTTCACAGTTTGGACACACTGTGTACATTCACACTGTGAAATCGAATTTCACAATGTGAACACTGTGGTTTATCACATTGTGTCGGTGTCCACACTGTGAAAACACTTTGTTCACAGTGTGGACTATACTGTTCACATTATGTTCATTTATGTGTTCACAGTGTGGACTGTGTTTTCACACTGTGAATGAGTGTGCTCTTTCCAGCAGGGATTGCAGCACTACGTACACATTTAGGAATACAAATAACAACGAGTATGAATGACAAATGGCCGTTGTAATAAAGATACAGTACATGTCAAAGAAAGTTTTAATCGAAATTTGTTTAGAGTTTTCGAAATGAGTTTTAAAACATATATTTGAGCTGAATCTTGTGAAAAATATTGAAAGTGCCCGATAAACTGTGAAAATATCCCCTTCTCTCGGATAGGTAAGATATATAACAATGCATTGCTTGATCAATGACTCTCTTGTTTCGAACCCAGGATCTTCTAGTTTTACTGTATAGTGTAATTTATATTGATAATGAATGCTAATTTTTCCTATGAAAGTGGTCGCTCATTTCGGAATGGAGGGATATGTTTTATTTTGAGTATATCATAGTTTATACCGTGACGTAATGAGTCTTGATCAGTTAAATAAAGCTTGGAAAATTCTTACATTCAAAGACCACACTACGAGTGTAAAAACCAACATAATAAATGCACACTCTAAAAATATTGTTTAAAACGGCACGAAACACCAATACTTCGGAAGTGATTTTGCTTACTTTTTGAAGTAAATTGCTACCCGGTCCCTTTAGAATTAATAAACTGGTTTAATTGAAGGGGAAGCTAGTTCACCATGATATTATTTCAATTAAATTGCTTTATATAATGGAATCTATTCTCATTCATTATCGTTTTTATTTTTCAGATTCATGATAAGGTGAATACATGATTATTTAACCGATGGAAATAAACTGAAATGAAATGTCATTCTTATACTTAACCCCTTCTCCCCCACCCCATCCACTTCTCTCTCTCTCTCTCTCTCTCTCTCTCCTTCTCCTTCTCTCTCTCTCTCTCTCTCTCTGATTATCATGCTACATGTGTATGTACAAACAAGAAAGAAAATCATAATTACTGCAATAAAAGAAACAGCCAATGAAAAAAAGTGCAATTCTACATAGCACTGCCTAGTTTATTGTAAATATTTTGTCAATAATAGTTACATGTATCACACTGGCACCATAATCGCTTTTGTACACAGCCCAGGGGCGTGCCGACATTGTACACCGGTTTAAGTTGTAATTGAGAGTTCCCGAGAATTAGCAGGATTACACGTATGATTGGCGGCTGACTGTACGAGAGGGTGTCGCCAAGCAGCGGGGTGCCTGACCGTAGGGCATGCTGGCTGTGTCGCCTCGGAATACACGTGCCCAACAAGGCGACATGGTTGTAAAAGCACTTGCTATTCCTTTCGGGTTGAATTTCTTGTATTAATCCGCAGCGATGACAAGTAGGTTAATAGAGAAGGGAGAACTAAGTCAATTTTTGTATCGATATGGTAATTATTACATTTACTTTTTTGTTCTTTTATTATATCGAAATATCGGCTTTAATGGTATCTTCAAGCCACCATGATCTTGAAGGCCATTGTATATTAATGGTGCTGTACTTGGTATTCTTTGTTTGGTGCTGTTTTAAAAAATATCCAACCCCGTCAATCCCTTACGAAGTGGGCGTTACTCCAACCATATATAACTGTGCTGTGGTGACATACGGCAAGTACTATCACAAAGGCTTCCAAGGGATTGGGTATCTTTGCCTCAGATTCTAAAAAAAAAATCCTGGATTTAGCTCATGCTGCAACCATATTTATAAACCTTTAGGTCAGTCAGGAATCCCACGACTTTTACAATCAGATCGCCTGTCTCATTATCAAGATCTTAATAATGGAATTCGCAATTTCAAAAATCGTTTTTCCTACGGTTTTTATAACACTATAGTCTATTGGGGGAAAAGAGTATGGTAAAAACCGGTCAATCAAAGAATTTTACTTTTTTGAAGCACTTCATGATCATTTTGAAGCGCAATTGGTTTAGGGCTTCAATATTAAACCATATTACAGACACTGATGCATCTCAGATTTGTTCAACTGGAAATATTGTTAAACAATGCCTTTAATGTACCAAGCAAATGATAATCCATTACATTTTGTAATCACAAAACAATTACAAAGCCGTAGCCATACAAATAAAAGGAACTTTCAATACAACAATATTTTGTTTGAGAAAACTTTTACTCTGGGTTTTACCTGTCTCAATTATCCCATCTGTAAGCTGTTGATTTTCGAGAAAGCCCAAAGTTAGGTGGAATGCACCTTTAAGGAAAGGACTCATGATGAGGTAAAAGAACGGCCCAAGGGGAGCTAAAGCAGCCAATTTAGCGAAGCACAAATTTATTCTAATTTATCTAACTTTTACTTCTCTACCAGGTTTGACACTAAATGTACCTACATCTCAGCGTCCATTCCTCGTGTATGACTTCGAGCGTAATATTTTCATTAGGGCCTCGAATTTAGATAAACATTTGGGACGCAGCCTCGATGGAATGGAATTGGATGTTTATATGTTTTGTTCTTCTCCCTTAGAAAGAATTGGTTTAAATAATTTGATTTTATGTCGTCATTTGATCCGCTCGCAGACCATGTTGTGGAACACTTATTGCATGTGTGATGGGTTTATGTGTAGATTTGGCATGAGATATGTGTATATAAGAAACGTAATGTGTAATTTATTGCTACGGCTGTGGAAGCTCGTTAATTAATCTACAACCTAAATATTTCACATTCTGTGTATACTCAGCTTCCACATGCAGGCTGTGACGACTCTCTACACGGAGCTTCGAATATTTCTACCCTTTCCGTTTCTAACTCACATACCCTGGTCCCTGATATAACTCTGCAGTCCCTAAAAGTTTGAATGCAAAGTCATAGAAAAGCCTGATTTATAGCAGGATACATGAAACAGCCCTCTGAATGGATATGTTGCGCATTTTTAATGTCTTTATTATAATTATTATTACGAGAACAAAATGATGATATTGCATAAACTCATTTGAATATTATTGTCTTTTAATTTTAATAACACTTTGTGATTATATTTTAGTTGATTAATTGCTCATATTAAATATCGAATATTTGGTTTGATTTTCATTCGTTCATACAAACAGGCCAAAGTAGTTCGTTGCTCAGCATTATCTATTTATTAGTGTACAATTTACACAGGGGGGGGGGAATGCAACAGATTATTAATGAACTGGCATACATTCTGGCATAGGTACTTGAATACACGTGCTTGTCTTTCCCTATTGTCTTTTTTATTCTTACCAAAATCGCACACTTTGAGATGTTCACATACATAGCTTTTAGAAAATCTACGAACAAGCTGCTTTTATTGAAAGATTCAGATAAAGTCGGCTATTGATACCAAATATATGGATTTTTGTAAGTTTGGGATTGTGTAAAATTTTGACATGATTCTCCAAGTCTCAATTTGACTTGTTATTTATGATAATATTTTGTCGTAATCGATGTACATTCCTTCACTGATTGTTCATGAAACCTCGTGCCTTATCTCAAGATATCTACTTTAAAAAAGTCCGTAGCAGACATTTCAGCAGTTTGTGGGAGTGGGACTACGACATTTTAAAGGTAAAGACCAGTATTAGAAACGCCCCAATTTCAAAAAATGAAATGGAAGCTCTTATTACCAATCATGTGAAAGAATATGTTTTGACTAATACATGAAGATAAAAAATTTGCCGGGAAACCGCCTACTAAATCATATATTTGGTAAATTTGTTTCTCTCATGGTCTGTGAGAGATATAAGGTAGTCCCATATACATCTTTCTGTGTATAGTGCTTGTAACTTTACGAAGAATGGGCCAAATTTCTTATCATGTTGATGATTCCAGAACCTTGCAGATGCTAGATGCTAGATGATCAACCTTTTCTGATCGATTCCACAACGTTTCTTTTACAATGCAATCGCATGACCATAACTGATCTTTACCTTTAAGTTAATGTCAATTGGGAATAAAACAGAAAACAAAAAAGAAGTGTATACAGCAATTCATTTCAAATCGCCGTGAAAAGTTTTAAAAGAGGAAAGTTGTGTAGTTGCATTTCATAAGTATTGCATCACATTCATAATGTCTTTATTTAGTTACGTCGCTTCTCTGAGTAAAACATTTTGTATTTTGTATTTTGTATTTTTTTTTTGGGGGGGGGGGGAGGGATTAAAAACATTATACATAGTACATATTTCATAGATTTTACTCGTAAAGTGAACTTTGTTTGGGAGTTGAATCAATGATAGAGACCGTGCATTTTGAATTAGGAAACTAAAATAGATAAAAACAATATTCAGTGAGACATGTTGAGAATTTTGTTAATACGGATACATTTAATTGATTTATAACCCGTAATAAACTGGTTTTCATGTGAGGACTGAAATGAATTTAGAGGGACATGACCCCCCCCCCCCCTCAAACACTCACACGTACCCTCACAGACTTAAATGTTCATTTCATTTTCAAGGCATGCGTATCGAGTCGTATATGAGTCATTAAGCCTATTCATTACCAGTGCTTGCTGTGCTAAGTTTTAAAAACAATCGTACTTTCAATATTTGTTGGGGCATCTTTTTGGATCCCAAATCTACAGCCTTGCGCCATATTTCCCTGAAATTTCCCTGACCTTTGCTAAGAAAAAAAAAAATCCTCGTCAATAAATCCAATGGAATTGCACATACCGCTACATACTGATTCTGCGGGGTTCGGCTGAAGTCGGCAACCTTTTGAAATACATGCATGCATATTTTGAAATTAGGAGAGGGTACTCCAAGCATTCCGAAATAGCCCCTATGTCCTTGAAGAACCACATTAATCATTTATCGACCTTTTGTCGGCAGAAAATGAGCCCTTTTATCCACTCGTAGACATTCTACCATGCGATGGCTCTGAAAGAATTATGACATGGTAAATATTTTTGTCCGGGTCACGAAATGTGCTTGTCGGTTTTGCTTATCAAATAAGTCCACGCTTTACAACTGATTAGTTCATTATTGCCTTTAATCTGCAATTAGATTTTGATTTTCGCACTGATGATAGCAATACTTAGTACAATTAATTGGGTAAACACCTATTGGACTTGGAGGAGCAATAATTCACTATTATTTTTCCCATATTTATTTACTTGAATATATTGTGAATATTGTGTATAATATAGTATTACGCTTATTTGAATTTTTTTTTAAATCTCTGAAATTTTCACTGCATGCTAGCTTAGGTTACGTATTGATTTCTTACATTTATATTTCATACTTCGTATGATTAAAATATATAGAAATGCAAATTCCCCTCCACCTCTCTCTCTCTCTCTCTCTCTCTCTCTCTCTCTTTCTCTCCTCCCCCTTTCATTCTCTCTTTATCCCGCCCTTTCTCTGTCGCTGCTCTGATTTTGACCACTTTGAAGGAGTAATGCATCGAAATGGAAAGTAGCAGGTAAAATACGTGTGCCTATTAAAATGCATGTTAAGAAATCGGGGAAAATACAGACCAGATTCGTTTTGAAGAAAAATACACGTAGTCATGGAGTAAGAAAGTTCTGACAATCGACATGATACCCGACACGCCAACAGGAGGCGCTGTTCAACATACGCCATCTCATAGCTAGCAGAGTAGAAAAAGCTATGACTTGCACTTGCCGGGTCAACGCTATGATTATGATGTGATCATTTTTATTAGGGAACGCTGACGAGAAACTGACTGTTAGTGTTGGATATTCGGATCTTGTAGCTCCTTACTTATATTTTAAATTAAGAAGATATCTTCGTTTTAATATACATAACAGTTCTGTGATTCTGCATTTCCCTGCCTTCATGGTTCTTCTGATATAGCAATCGTTAGTGAACGAAACTTATTGCACTGTATTTTGAAGAAAAAATGAATAAACAGCAGTGACAGTTCATTAACCTTTTCCCCTTCATATTTTTTAGTTTGTTGAATTGCACCTTCATTTACTGTTTTATGAGCTTGTTGTAGAAAATAATTAACGAATATGAAAGACGAGTATGTAGAATTGAACCTAAACCATGCAATTGATATAAAATAGTATATAGAATAAACAGTTTCGAGTCATAATTGAATCAATAGTGACTTGTTATTTGATCGGCACAAAATGAATCCTCTGATGATTAGAAACATGAACCAACGCACATTTTCTCAGCACGGAACACCAATGCTTTATGTACATACATTTATTCCCTTTATTTTTTGTAAAGTAATTCGCTGCGCCCTACATACGTTATTCCTTGTGAAAAATGTTCATGCATGTAATGCTGAGATGAGAAGCAGCATTTTAATGCACTTCTTCTCTCTTTGACCGGTGAGGGGGCATGACCTCAGAGTTCGAATGACCAAACTCTGTCATGTGTGCATTGCGCATTCCGCCATAAATTTAAGTTGTGAATTCAGAAGGGGGCTGTTACGAGTTAGTTTGATTGCAAGTCGGTTTTAGCTTTGTTTTCCCAGCCTACCGCAAAGTGACAGTGCTCTACAAATATTGGGATTGCTTTGAAATAAGTAATTTGAAATGTTGATAGTTGATTTAATCAAATCAAAAGTAATAATAGAATACAACTCTATTTTTAATGTAAAAGTTCTGTATCTGTTGAATCATTTTGTTTGTTTAAATGGCAAATACTTGTATTTTGAAATGTTAACTGATACGTAATTTTGAAAAAACGTTTAGTGATACATAATTTTGAAGAAAAATATAGCGAAAAAATAACATTTATGTCGATCCCCTTTAAATTACCCACCAACACATAAAATAGATATAGAAAACGAAAAGTGATTTAGGTCTCGTTAAAAAGTTTTTAAAATCATATGTATTTTCAAACTTATGCCCTACACATTAAAGTTGATATAATAGTGGTTTCTTTTCTTCAGTGATATCTTTGATTTTTTTGAATCCGAAAAAAAGCCTTTTCCCTTTTCTCTTGTCTTCTCACATACCTTTGGTCAGTTTATAGCTTGATGTTGTCCTGTATAGTTTGCCATTCCTTTTTTTAAGGTTTTACCAATGTTTTTATCATGATTGTGAATACATTTGGATGGAGTGAATAGTTACGAATTTATATGCATAACATTGGATATTCATTTTTAATATGCAGGAATTTTTTCATTTTTGATAGAGTTATCACTAATGGAAATATAATTATTTGATTTGAAATTGAAGTGAGGTGAATTATTAATTCATCAACCGACCAATATTTGATCTCTTTAGTATTGGACGCAATAGATGACAGTTAAAATGCACATTAGGCTGTATTCAATTCACAAACCAGTGAACCAATTTACCGAAATTCATTCAATGTGATATTTTGATAGCTCCATTGAAGAAGTTACAGATTACAAAATAAATCTATTCAAATGAGAAGAAATCTTAACCATTTCCTCTATTTTCTCTTTCTTTTTCATTTCCGTCCTTTCCGCAGACGACGATAAACAGAAGAACGGGGACAGGCCGTCCTGGCTCTCGGCGACCTCCGGGCGGAAGAAGCGCTGTCCGTACACCAAGTTTCAAACGCTGGAGCTTGAGAAGGAGTTCCTCTTCAACATGTACCTCACCCGAGACCGCCGGCTGGAGATCGCCCGTCTACTCAGCCTCACCGAGCGGCAGGTCAAAATCTGGTTCCAGAACCGCAGAATGAAGATGAAGAAGCAAAATCGCGCTCAAAATTACCCTTGAAATCCCAACGTTGGTGCTGGAAACGAACTATAAAACCTTGGGACAGTTGTTATTACTAGGCAAAGTACTGAACTGGTATAGTTTTGAGTGTAGATATGGTATTGTGTTATGTGTGACGGTAACTTCAAAGTGACTGCGTAATTTGCCTATACGATTCGGGCAGGCGCGGAACAATAATGCGAGAAAGGTTACGCATTTGTAATTAACGTATACTGCTGGATGATTATTGAGATCATGAACTCATAAAGATTGAAAGTGTGATTTACTTGTCTTCGTCGTACATTTCATGGATTATTTGCCATTGATGAAACGCTGATATGAATGTATTCATTGTTCGATCGTTGCCATTTTATTGTATTATTATATGCAGATATAAAACACCTTGAAAGAGCGACTTCAAACACATCTGTCCATTGAACGATAGAAGACTTATCTAGGTTGATTATGTTTTCACATAATAATGACGTCATCAGATGCATGAATAATATAAGATGCAACATGCTTAAAGGGGTGGGAGGGCGGCGGTGCAAAGAGTGGATAATTGTTGGATCACATTTAGTGTTGTGCACACAAATCATTATAGATAAATTAAATGTCATATTATTATCTAAACATAGTTCAAAGGTATCAGAGCAATACAGTTCGAAAGTCTGCCGTCGAATACTTCACTCTAGCAAAACTAAGAACCTGCTGAAATTAGCAGCCTACTTTTTCGCTTTTACTATTATTTGAAGGATGCATAGGCAACCCAATTTTGATTTTAAAACAAGTTTGCAAAATTAAGTTTTATCGGTATCCCCTAATGTTTTAAGTGCGTCTTCAATTTACAGATAAACATGCCAACAGAATGAATAATAAACCTCGGAAAGAAAAGCTTTGTTGCTTGTAGCTCAAACAAATTGTTTATATATAACTTGTAAATATTAACGTTATTGCTTGCCATTGTTTGTATGGAAACTGTGAATATGGATGTATGATAATTTTTCTTCTTGTATCATGTTTATTATACTTATTGTATTCGTTTTTAGTCGCTGGAACCAAAGGTCATGTTCAGTAACATCAAAGTCTTGTCCAGATACGACACGTTTTGGTGGTCATATATGCTTGTGACGTAATACCTAGTACTGCCTGTTCTTTTTTGTTCAAATGTAAACAAAATGGAATCTTGTTCGAAATTCTTGAATATGTGATAGCTTGTACTTGAAAATTAAAAGTATTATTTATCTCAATCCGATAACAGAGACGCTTTAAAAATGTTAATGTTAATGTTTATTGAATAATGCTAATGCCTCTCTTTAATATTTGCAAACTCGGGCAAATTAGAAAATGTTATTTTGGTTTGGAAAATTCATCATACCCGAGAATTAGAAAGGATATTAAGTATGTTTATTGTTTCTGTGTATAAAAAATATGGAAGAGCTGGTAAATGGTTTATTTACTATCTATTTACTTTTACAAACAAATGATCCGTCATCCAAATTATCTTCATTTTTTCTCATTATATTTGCCAAATATAATGAACTTTAAGTAAAGAAAAGAAGTTGTTGTCACCAAACATTACTTGCCACACCGTTACAACACTTATAATTACCATTTATATTGACTATTTGATATAAATAGTTTCCATTTTAAGCTGAGATGAATTCAACTTTGTTTTCTGGAAGTAACCGTCATGTCCATGTAGTCTCACAGATCATGTCACGTGTCTTAATGAATTAATGTATTCGTTACACTTACATTTGAATACAATATTTTCAGAACCTCTTTTTCTCCGAATGCCATCATAAACAATCATTTATTGAAAGTGTTGTATTCCATTCAAAGAGATATATTGAAACATAATGTACCTTTTTTTCCTCTTTTTTTCGTAGCTAAAACAAGATTTGAGTAATCGTTTGGAAATTCATATATTTGTTTTCCTATAATGGTTGTATGGAAACGCAATGAGGAAAAAAGTGGAGAGATGATTTTTATGTTAATAAATGTTATCTTGATCTTGTTATTAATAAGTGATGTCTCTATTGTGGTTATTTTATATTGTAAACCGTAGCTAATCGTAATGTGAAGAGAATGATGTTCTATTGGGTTTTTCAATATTGTCCATTACTGTTAACGAATAACAGCTTATACGTGTAAACACAAGTGTTATTGGTTACAAGTAATATTTTTGTTTATTTATTTTTAAATGACTAACAATTTCATCGAATTTATCCATAATACGATTTCAAATACTTTCGAAAAATCAACTTGAGGTCATTTCTGTAACCTTGTCGATCATCTAGTGGTTTGTGTGAACATTACAATAACGTTATTCGAAGATTATTGTCATGGGATAAAGTATAATAAGGACATAAATTTGATTTTTCTTTTAAAATCTATACGATGCGCTAAGTGAGTTCCATAGCGCCATCAACGTTTGACACAAGTCATTCACCTTCGACCTGACCTCGGTGTAGTCATCGGCGAAGAGCTGTTGACAAAAATGAACCAACAACAACATTCCATTTTGTCATTTCCCCCCTTCTTTCCTGACACCCCACCATCTCCTTTTAGACATTTTTTTCTTTTGCTCATACAGCATCTTCGACCTTCCAATCTCGAAACATTTGGTGCATATTTTTTGTTCGACTTGACGTCGGCATTTTCGCAAAGGACGAAACCCTGGATGATTTACGGGCGAGCGCGGTCTGATTCGAAACCAGAGAAATGCGAAATATTTCAATCTCGGTCGCGGAGCCCTCACCATGTGTGCTTTTATTTCAAGGGGCTCTCTCTCTGATGAAAGGTGGCATAAATTGGCGTGTTGTTCAGAAACTCAGGCGCTCATTTGTTCTTCAGGGTTCGACCAAGCCGGGGACATGATAAATGTGACGTTTTGTTATTGTGGCTTGAACAGAAAGCAGCCGCACTTAGAAAATGTAGCATCTCGGCGTGGTTGATAGAGAAGATGGGGAGGAGAAAAAAAAAAAGGGGGTGCGCAACCTTTCTAGAAAGTTGATTTACATCGGAGTTCACGTTTTGGCACTAAGTGCAAGCCGGTGATGGTATGACCAAGGAGTTACCATGACGAAGGGGGTTACAGGCTTAGACCAACCCTCCTTGATATTATTAAGTAAGGTTATCAAGAAGAAGTAAAATAAATGAATAAATATGTGATATATTGAAATATGTCGCATTTCTCTGAACTCCCTTACATTATACATTGAATGCGTATACGAATGTATAACGTATAACATAGGGATAGTTTTTTTTATAGGCCCTCTCTTCTCTGAGGCCCACATATAAATATTTTCCAGGAATCACAATTTACTAAATTTTGTAAACGATTACCACACCCAACGCATTATTTAAAAGAAAACATGATTCAATTAACACAACGCATTGTGAGAAAATTACAACATTGTGGCGTCGCTAAACTATGATGGGGGGGGGGATGTTTCGGGCCAAAACAAAAAAGATTTCAAGCTTTCGCGAGAAATCTACCGAAGCTAGTAGGAGAGGGTTTTCTGCTATCCAAATTTGCTGACAGATATACAAATACTTTAAAGTAGTAAGCGAATAAAGAACGAATTGTCAAATCTTTAAAAATAAAAAAATAAGATAATTGAAACGAAAACAAACAAAACAACACTCAAAACTCAAATCTTTCAATTACCTTTGCCGTGTGATCTACAGCAATGTTGCGTTTAAAATGTCACAAAATAATCGATAAATCTGTAAAATTTTAAATAAATACGAAGATTATGTATGTCAAGTGAATGAAACGAAATTTTAGCCATCGGCCATTGATCATGTTGATATAAACAACGTCCAGAATAACAGTCCTTTGATGTCGGTGTATTGGTAACCGAAACCACCAACATGACATTAGCGGATTTATTTCCAAAAGAAGGCGTTTTTATGGATGAATTGGCTTGACAAGGACTATCTTAAACTTGATTACAAGACGGTCTTGAAATTGGCCATAAACCTATATTCAAACGCGTCCTTCAATGAAGTGGACTTTCATATATGTGTTCACTTATGACCCGTTTAAGAAAACCATACTAAATTGGCCATTGGGGAAGACATAGAACCGTTATTATACTCGTTAATACTGATCGTCATAAATTCACACTCGGTACGCAACATGACGAGGGGCGGCGATAACTCACCTAGGGCCCGCAAGAAATGGTCTTTAAATCAAAGTCTGGATGAAGAATTGTGGGCCGAAATGTTTCCAATGTTTGTTTGTGAGGATGAGTACGTGTTTTGCTTTAGGAGCGTAAATGTTTATTCCTGATTTATAATTACTCTTCGTGAAGACAGTGAGATATTCCTGTTGGATGCAAAGTCGTGTACAGAATCTCTCTTCTCGGTGGGAGTAGCAATATGGCGCACAATGATTATGTTGCACACGCACGCAACTAATTAATATGGGTCTAACTATTATCGCTGATCCTCTCTTCCATCCTATGACAGAGTTGACCTACGAAATGGCGTACCCACACATTTTAAATATGGGAGGGGGGTTGCTATAAAGTAGGCAGCCCAGCGTACTGAAGATACACTCCATGTCGTATTTTTTTGCTGGGCCTTCAAGGGGGGGGGGGGGGGCGGCTCGACACTGTGTCATCATGTCACACACATCACTCCCTCTCTTGTCCCTCACTGTCCTCACAACTTCCCAAATACAAATATTGTAGCCTATTTACTTTGCATCAAGCCAAAACCATATACATGTAAGTTTTTCTATTCTCGTGAGCATGTCACCTTCAAACTTCATTATAATTTGATTTCCTATAAATTGGTACATGTGCATTGAAATGGCGGTGTTCCACGTTTTATACATCATATAAGAAGTACGGTAATTATGTTTTAGTACACAATCATTAGGCTCGTTATACTTTCCGATATTGTCCACCTTGTTAGCTCGTTATTTATTGGAACTAGGCAATATTGATAAATATAAATCAGACAAACTATAATTCACTGCGCTGCTTGATTAAAATGAAATAATGCAAACGGGTCAAAGGTAACGCTCAGCGCAACATTGAAGAAAAAAAAATCGAAGAGCAAAATTTGATGTCGCCCGCCTCTGAGTACCCCCTGGACTTGAAAGCGCACGGGAAAGTTTCGGCCTTTGGAGTCACCTCTGAACCGTTCGATACTATCCTACCTCGCGGTCTGTATACTCTCGTTTATTTTCTCATAACAAGCCGATGGATGTTGTGCAGAATCCTCCCATAAATCACCCTGAACTGAAGCTTTGAATATTTAACTTATGGGAAAAGAGAAAAGTAGTAAATGTAACTATATTTTAAAAAGAAGTAAATCACTAGTCGCTTTCTAATTGGAATAAGGTGGATAAATTGGAAAATCATAGCGTCAAATTACTTGATTTCGATCTAATTTGGTTGAGGTAGATTAAAAAGAATGGCCGACGACTACTTTCAATCCCCAATACTCTACTAGCATTCTCTCACCATCCCCTTCCTACCCCCTTCTCCCCCCTTCTTTCCCTCTCTCTCTCTCTCTCTCTCTCTCTCGATCTCTCTGTACATATATCCCATTCCTATCCCCTGTCCCCTTCTGTATGTATATATATATATATATATATATATATATATATATATATATATATATATATCTCTCTTTCTCATTCCACCCCCTCAGAGTCCTCTCTCCTTTTATGTCATTATGATATATAATTTATCAGTTTGAATTGACGCATATTTGACCTCAAGAGAAAAATACTACAGAATGATATTGTTTTACCCAATATGCCTAATTTAATAATTCGTCCATACCAAAATAAAAAAGATAATAAAAAATTACGTAATTCGTAAACCTGGTGAGTTACCGTACAAAGCTGTGCCTAAAATAGATTGACCTTCATTTACTTCTTATTATTTAATAAGTTTATTGTAATTGATTGAATTATTTATTTCTCTTTTTGTGTAGGGTGTCATTGTTTTTTTCTCTGTTTGATCCATGTACGCAGTGGACACATCGTCACCACTCGAGTATTCCATGGTCGAGGGCGACCCGAGCCGGGATAAGTAAGAACAGGCGCTCGTCCCTCGCCACGACGATAAATCAGAAAGGGAGGAGGAGGATGGCATCCCAAAACGAAGCCGTAGACTGGGAGAGGAGAGGGGATGGATGGAGAAAGATCTACAAAGAGAAGCCGCCAGAAAACTCTGGAGGTCTTGTTTTGAACGAGAAAGGGAAGGTTAGAGTGCGGATGGTGGGAAGATGAGATGGGGATGTTGGGAGGGACTGAAGAAGGGACAGGATGAGATGGATCGAGATGGAAAGGAGGATGGCATCCTGCTCTAGAATAGACCAGAAGCGGGCAAGGGCAATGATGGAATGAGAAATAGCTGCAGAGAGAAGGTCCAAGAAACGGCGTACATTGTATTAGACTATGATATTTGACTGAGAGTAGATTGATATATAAATAGATAGATAGGCCTACATAAGTTGCAACAAAAGAAGAAATGAAAGAAGAAGACAAGAAAGAAAATGTGAAAGGAAATAAAACAAAACGATAATGAGTAGTGGGCATGGATACACATGAACAATAAAGGGATAATATAAGTAGTAGATGATTAGAGCGGAAAAGACAGACAGAGGGAGGGAGAGAGAGAGAGAGAGAGAGAGAGAGAGAGATGCCAATGGAAATTGGATTACAGAGAGAGAGATAGAGGGAGAAACAGTAAGACATGGGAAGAAAAGGAGAGAGAACAAACGTAAAAAAATGAAGGATGTTAAGTCAGATGGATGTTAGAGAACAAAAAGATTTAAAGACACCAAGGTAGAGAGAGGAAGACAGAAATAAAAGCAAGAGTATACGAGACAGAAGAAAAAATAGAGGGAGAGAGAAAGAGAGAGAGGGAGAGAGAGAGAGAGAGAGAGAGAGAGAGAGATAGGAGAGGGATGTTATCCTCTGAATCCATTACTGGAGGAGGGTGATTTACGCACTGTCCTCCTGCCCGCAGACCCGACAACCTGTAAATTTTCATCGTCAGAAAATCCTCCATGTCTGGCTGGAGAGACAGGAGCAGGCGGTCGGCTCCCTCCCTATCACAGCGTACCCCACTCGCTCCGCTTCGCTGATGATCAGCTGCCGATGATGAGGAGATGGAGAGGGGCGGAGGATGCAAGAGGGAGATGGAGGGGAGGGGTAGTGTGAATACAGCGAAGGGTCAATATTTTAGGTTGATAATAAATCGTCACCAAACCCACAAAACTGGGAACGGACAGTATCTATCCAAAAGAGCTATTAAAAAGCTTGCATACGAAATAAACATGGAAAAGGGAAAAAAAACTATTCACATAAACCTGTATTGGCAAAAGTGTCCCTTGTGCCACAATATTCCTCTGAACTAACAGTAGAAACGCACTTCAGCTTCTGCAAATCTAATGTAGGACCATCATCATTATCATCATCTTCTTCTCCTCTGCTATAAATGATTATACTTTAAAAGACATTTTGAATGGTGTTGGTCAAACTAGATGATAACTTTGCATTCAAATATGTTAACGAACTTCGAATTGGGTAACTTGTTTGCAGCAATTAGATACAACGCCTCTAATTAGCATGTTCTCTATAGCCTTTCATTGCGCTAGAAAAACGGCTAAGGGTGCTAAATCACATTTTAAAAATCCAATTACATATATATAACAGTTAGAATGAGAAACAAAAATACAATAAGGCGAAAATCTTTTAGAAATTTGGCTTTAGGATTCGGCTGGGGGGGGGGGTGACGAGGTGAGGGAAGGGGCGCTATTGCAGTCTCCCTTCTACCCCTGATGGTGTTTGCAGAGTGTCGAAATATTTAGACTATGCCTGGTACAAACAGCCAGAAATCATCCCTCGATGTAACGTAAAGGTGAACGTAAATCATAAGATCACTCATAACTCAAAGCCAAATCGGCTCCATACTCTAGTCATCCGCCCCTCCCCTCTTCTCCATCCCTTTTTCCGCATCCTTTCTACCCTCCTCTTCATCATTATTTCCCTTCTGTATTTCATCCGCCTTTTTCGTAAGTTTCTTTGCCGCCTGCTCTTCCCTTTTCTTTTTCTCCTTAACCTTTTCCATAATCCTTCTCTTCCCTGCTACTCTAAACTTCATTCCCTCTCCATCTTCTTCCTCTTCATCCTTTTGCTCTCCTCACTCTTCCTCCCGCTTCGCCTCCCCCTCGTCATCTTCACCTGACTCTGTCTTCTGCTCTTCTTTCTCTACCTTCTTCTTCTTCTCTAATTCCTCCTCTTTTCCTCCCTCGCGTTCCTAGTCGCTTCACTTTTGTTTAATTGATCATCTTTTTATGACCGTCTCGTGCGTACAAGTGATGTATTAGTGAGGTGGTTCTAATTACGATTACTATGTGATGCCCCCGCCCCCACCCCTCCTCCTCCTCGAATGGAAATGATGTCATAATGATAAAGGAGAATATCCCCTTTAGCCAACGTAACAAATATAAAGAGATGTATCAACGAAAAAAATGCGGAAACGACAACAACATCGTCAATCCCTTGCGCCCAAATGTTTTAGCACAAAATTAGCGCAATCATCATTATAATCATCATCACCAACAACAAAAAGAACAACATTTATCTCTTCCTCTTTCCCTGTGTTTGCCTCAAAGCTATTTGGGGTACAACTACAAGTATATAAACTATTATCTCAGTTTAATCACAATGTTCCGTATAGCACACTGTTACTTCTATCTCTGACATGCCTATGGAAATTATTGATATAGATAGATGGTGGAGTTTAACTTTATGATTGAGCCATGTAGAATGTTTTTCATTTATTACATTTAGTTAACATTATCCACTGCAATACTCGGGTCACAGAATTCTGTGTATGACTGAAGATTGCTTTAATTTCATAACTGCTACCGTAGAGGGGGTACTGATACTATTTGTCTGTCTGCTGTCGTATGCATGCAAATCTTCCAATTGTTTGATAATTTTGTGTACTTTTGGGGTTTACAATTTATATCCTGTTCTCGCAAATTCATTTTAAATTAATGAAATATCGAGGTCAGCAAAACTTCGCAAGTAATTTGACTTTCTAACAAAGTTCTCCATTTAACATCGTATTTTAGAATAAAATATTAACATAACAATACACCGGATTCAATATTCCTTAGACTAGATAAGTTCTTTTTGTACACTTCCTACGTAAATACAAAATCAAGTTCATAATAAATTAAAGCAAAAAAATAACATATTATTTGAATTGACAAGATCTAGATCTTGTTCTGAACAGTAATTTTTATATAAAAGCTATTACCTCAATTTTTCTCTTATTTTTAAAGCATGGATGAGATTGAATAAAGAGGAATTAACATCATAGTAAGTCAGCAATATTTCTAACACTGCCGATAAGGACAGATATAGCAAGAGCCTTCTCGTTAACAGAGTCAAGTCGTCACCCAAATTCATTATGTAACCGAGAGCTGTTATTCTTTAATTTGACTGATTATTGCAATTTTGTATCATTTTGTTTTTAGGTCATATTTTGTTTTTGGTTATATCTCGCATTTCACCTTACGGAGGTACAGTTTTAGGAATTTTACATTTCTTCGTTTTTCGGATATTGAATTCCCCCACTAACAAACGGTTTGATAACGTTCCATCGATACTGCACGCATACAATGTCTTGGTAGCTGCAGAACCTATTTTATTATAAAAGGAAGACAATTGTGTCGACATTTGAAATTTGAATTTAAATCCATTCACAATTTAAAGAAAAAGAAAGAAAGGGAGAGAGAGAGAGAGAGAGAGAGAGAGAGAGAAAGAGAGATGGAGAGAGGGGGGTGCTGCCGTGAGCTCATAGATTCAGGTTATCATTTTTCAAATAATGTTTTGTTTTATTAATTTTTTTCCTGAAATTTAAATCTGAGCAAAAGAATGGCTGATTTTCAAACTTGAGGTATAAAATTTGTAACGAGGGGGGGGGGGGGCGGTGGGTAGGCTAGTGCACCGTGATGTTTGAGGCTCTTGATACTAGATGCCCCCGGTTCAAACCTTACTCGGTATCTGCCTCCTTTAAAGGTACTATGTCCAATTTGAAGGACAACAAAAAAAATGAAAAGGTTAACGTCTAACGGCAGTTGAAAGATAATACTACTTTAGAACTTCCCTCAAAACAAAAGGGCCTGAACGCGTCTTTTTGTGGAAAAATAACGACCGTTAAATTGTCGAATCGAATTTAGGGATTGCAGTCGTTTTGTGAAATAGTCTGATTTTCAGACTCTTGCACCGAATGGTCGTACGTTTTGTGCTGCGCAAAGATTTAGTGGGTTATTGATGTAGACAAATGCTCATGTATCCTTTACAGATCATCTCATGTTTGTTATCACCAAGGAAAAAGAGAAGTAATTCAGTCACTCAATAGTGTCTGACAATGAATTCTAGAATGTAAACGGGTTTCCTTGCATAATTTGAATACTGTAGGACACTGCAAACGTTTAATTTCACAGATAGGATTATGTGACATATTAATAATTCCTGCAAAGTTCTATAGCATTTGATGTTGGTTTTAAAAGGGATACACTACCTTTAACAAGGTGCTTTACCCATGCGCAATTAACAACTAGTACTACTACTACTACTACTACTACTACTACTACTACTACTACATCTACTACAACTACTACTTCTATTCTACTTCTGCTACTACTATAACTACTTCTGATGCTGCTGTTACTTCTACTTCTACTACTACTACTACTACTACTACTACTACTACTACTACTACTTCTTCTACCACTACTACTGTTCTGCTACTACTATTACTACTTCTGATGCTGCTGTTACTTCTACTACTATTACTACTACTACTACTACTACTACTACTACTACTACTACTACTACTACTACTACTACTACTACTTCTACTACTACTACTACTACTACTACTACTACTACTACTACTATTCTACAACTTATACTAAACGTATATTTACTACTACTTCTTCATTGTATTCTTACTAATGTCATCGCTGCCGAGCTGCTTATTTTACTAAATTCAATGAGATCATTATAGCGAATGTTATAGAAGCTCATGGCATTTTTATGAGCAAATAGAACAATTATTCACGAGAAAGAAGGGTCAATGTAAGGATCAAAAGGACAGGACATTCCTTTTTATTTTACAAACATTTGTTGACGAGGGACCCAGGCACTAGTATCGCCTCAAACGTCGAAATTAAAAGAATTGAAATGACGATTATGTTGACAAATTTGTGTCGTATTACATCTTTATATTGAAACAATATTTTGCAATTAGCATATTACGTGTCTAATCCTGCATGTTATATTACGCTTTCTCTTCCCCCCCCCCTCTCTCTCTCTCTCTCTCTCTCTCTCTCTCTCTCTTCTCTCTCGCTTTCTCTCTCATTTTCAAGGGAGCGGTGGGATAGGGGGGGGGGGGGAGGTAAGGTTCCAGTTTTTTTTTTGCGGGTTTTCATGTTACTTACCTGTTGTCCCACTCTTGGCCGCCATGGGCTGGAAGCCGTTAGGAGTGAAATGTGCAGACGTGAGCTTTTCAATACCACTACGCTCTCCAAGGAGTACATTTTATGGGCCTAAAACATGCATCTAAATGGCCGTAATAAATCAACCGCTTAGCAATGCCTCCCATGTTTTTACCGAAAGTCATTATGTAATTGAAACTTGAAAATGTTCCGTCACATTCTCGTTAAATGTTCATCAATCTTTTTACCTTCTAAATCCCGAACCCACCCTTTTTCTGCGACCCCCTACCAATAATCATGGACAACATAAGCTGAAACACTTTGAGTCGTTAGGCTAATCGGCAGGAGTTATGGTAAGGGATCATCTACGAGCTGGATGACGAAAATATGGTTTTAGATCAAATGATTTCGATATGAAACAAACATCCCTCCACTCCGGTGGCGTGAATGTGTCTCGGTCACGTGACCTGTTCACATACGGAATGCCCATTAAGGAGAAAAATGAATAAATCACATACCCTTCCTTTCACATAAAGCATTCAATTATACTTCCATGCAAAAAGAAATGCCAACCGTGTCACAATAATGTTACAAGTTTGTCGCAAATGACAGGGGAACACCCTAACTTGTAAAAGAACCTTTTTCCAAAACGATTAATTCTTAGCAAGGAACTTGAAGGAATTTCGGCGCGATAAATTCTCGCTTGTCTGAGAGAAGTTTGAACGAGATCTGGTCTGGAGTGATAATCATCACTCATCTGAAGGAGAACATCCCTCGCTTGTCGGGTCCTCCGCAACTTCCCCTAAACCCGTCTCCTCCCTCAATAAATTGACGCTTCAAGAGCAACAATTAAGCCAACCACTGGCTACTCTGGTCAGGCTGAACTCTGCCGTTGCAACACCGCCTAAAACCTGAAGCGACGAGACCAAATACCGGTGAGTTGAAACGGTTGAAAGTACCGCGACCTGAAAAAGAATAAAAATATTTAATTTCCCCATTTCTGCGATCGTGAGGTGCTGTAACGTGTGGATTTTACGATTTGTCGTCATCGTAAATGTCATATTAGATACGAGGAGGTAAGGATTTACTATGCCAGCGGTCTCCCGCGATCGTAGGGCATCTGGGTGCTGGCAGGCCCTCTTGACCCCACTGGTAGGTCTTCAGTCCCACCAGTAAGTTTCCTTGTAACGCTATCAGTGGTTACTGTGTGTATCATATTAAGTTTATGGGATATAAAGATGCCAATAAATGTACACTCTTCTCTATTTATCTCATATGTTGTGATATAATTGGAAGGCATAATAATAAAAAGGCTTTTTTTACTTCGAGAACATGTCAACACTCAACAATAAAAAGCGGTTGACCTTTTTTAAAGTTAAGTAATGTTTAAGGAATTAAGCACCTGGAATATTTCGTAAGCGGATTTCATTGTGCTAACCATTGACACTATTGTTGACTGATGAAAATAATGATGATGATAATGGTGGTGGTGATGATGAGGACGATGATAATGATGGTTCAAAAGTAATTTAAAATCGAATATGTTTTTAAAATGCAGTATCATAATTATGGGGATTCCTCGAGCACGTTCCCTAGAGGTGTCTTTCATTGCATCTTCAACGACAGGCCACTAGACTTTTAAATCCTTGTTATTCTTGGTAATTTGAGTAATGTTAATTCCATTAGTAATATTGATTTTTTTGTTTGTAGTAATTTTGATTTGTGTACATGTACAGCGCTTTGAAACTTTTGTCACAAGCGCTATATAAATTTTTCATATGATTATTATTCTGATGTGCTACGATTTTTTTTTTGTGGTCTTTATTATCATTATCTTGGAAAGAGCATTCTTTCTAAATAAGTTCAGAACTAGTGACACCGGTGTATTTTAGTGAACTGCCAGCGGTATAAACTCAGCCCTTACCGAGCCTGTACATAGAGCTACGAAATCCCTATTGCATTGAATCGGACTTTGATAGAAACGACGAACTCGCTTGTACATATTTTTAGCCGGAACCAAAACGTAATGATATTATTAAAAAATTGTAAATACATAAAATCTGTTTGTATGCTTATAAAATTGATTTGAAAAACACCGTCATTGTGATATAAGTTAATACAAATCTGCCATCTATGGTTATTCAGCCTTTAAAAATCTTGGTTTTGAGAATATGAGCTGGCGGATCTGCAAGCAAACTAAACACGCAAATTAGTTTTAAAAGATTGTTTACAATTATCGGAATATGTTACCGTGTCAATAGGACTAACATTTGTACGAGTGAATGTTTGACATGTTTTATAATAAAATTAAACATGGTTGCTAGGGTTTTAATAATAATTTTAAAAAATGTTTCTAATTCGAAATCGTTAAGTGACCTTCACAAGATTCGAAAATTGACTTCGCATCTAAGTATCGATCTGCATCATTCTGATATGAAATTATTATTACTGTTTGAGTGACATCGATATTAACACCAATGATATCATGATGATATGTTGACATACTAAATGGATATATCAATGGTTCGTATCCCTAAATATGGACTGTGATATAGGCTGCATGATATATAGTAAACGAAAGACAGAGAAACCCTGGTGTAAATGATCACTATTTTCCTTTCTAAGACAGAAATCTAGATGTTATATCTACCCTCGTGGTTATATCGGGCCATATGGTTGTTCCGGTTAAGGTATATTTAGCACAGTGCATGGTATTGCTACAACCCATTATGTGTTTTTTAAATATTAGCAGACATATCGAGAGGTTGTGATACATGAGTTACCTTGCATGTAATCCTACAAGACACGAATAGATAATTATAATTGTGTTCCTGATTTTAGCCTGCTAGAATAGTGACTCTGATAAATGCTGAACAAAGAAGAGTCAATACTGCATATTGTGTTATACACCATTTTTTGTAGATAACAGGGTCTTATAAAGAGTTGCGATTGATATAAATCGCAAATAAGCTTCGATTAATCGGAATTGTTAAAAAAATGGCCCTGGTTTCATCACAATGATAACTCTAATGATAACTCACCGTATATCAATATAATTATATGTAGCACTACATTCCGTTAGAGAATTATCATCTTATTGGCATGCTCAGTGGATGGTTGTTATATGTATATGTATGCATGTATATTATAAAATAATATCGTACATGCCTTTTAAAACAAAATTGAGTAGTAATTACATGTAATCGCAATCGTGAAACTATCAAAACAAATATAAATATATCATACCACCATTAAGAATAACATAAGATTTGAACTTTATTTATCTAGAGATTATTATTACTTACAATGTATTTCATTTCATGCTTACAATATGGCTGTACGGTGATCCAAAAATATCTGAATCAAACACACTAATCGTGTGAATTTGACTTTGTATTTGTTCTAGCAAATACACAATCGTGATGGACACTTGTTTTTTTTAAGCTACACAAATATATTTTTGAACTGCTATGAGCTATAGGACGTATAATGCGTTTCTCTCTTTAATGGTTACAAAATAATGCAGTTAACAAAATAATCAAAACTTTTGGCTGAGAAAATAAGAATTTTCTTTAAAACAAAGGGAAAGTCAGTAGAATTAAATTAAATTATGACTTTATCTTTAAGTACATACATGTAAAGGTTATAGTTTTCGCAAAGAGTATGTGTGTTATCATGGTACCAGTCCCTTTTCTCATTCTTTTCATAAGCAAATCTGCCTCCCTTCTAGCTTCTCCCCCTCTCTTTCTCACCCCTCCCTCCCCTCTCTCTCTCTCTCTCTCTCTCTCTCTCTCTCTATCTCTCTCTCTCTCCGTTTATTACTATTAGTTCAAAGGGATTATTTTTTTCTTCTATTAAATGTACATAAAATGTAATTTTACAAGCTACCTCTTAAAATGTCAGGCGTCAAATTTAGCAGAACTTAACCAGAAATAAAAGCAAAAAAAAAAAAAAAAAAGTACTTGAAAAGTTTTATTCTTAAATATATTAAAACTTCGAATAAATCAAGGATTTTTAATTGATCACTTTCGCTGGTAAGTAATCACTTCTTTTCGCATATGAAGTAAGGATATTGCCTTACATAAATTTGACAATCTTAAGAAAAATCTAGCAATGAATTCTATTTTCCCCCATTATGTTCATAGTTTTAATTTTTATGGATTAAACGCCTTTTGGATTGAAACTGTCTGCTGTCTCTTGTTGCCACATATTGCACGTCTCAATACTTTTAACGGTGCTAGCTAGCAGAACATTGTGTACGAACTTTTCGAATATTTATTGTTTGTTGAAGAAAACAAAGGGGAAGATTATATTTTTCCCCTCTAAAAACAATGTCTTTATATGTATCATTCCAAAGGGCCATAATATAAAAATATTCGTTTGAAATATTAAAATGGGTTGAATTTATTGAAATTTTGCACCGGTCACCGGATAACCTCACCAGATCTACATAAATCGTTAACGTGGTTTGAACGAACAAATTCATAATGGACATTGTGGGTTTGATTCATTTCGGAATGAAATGATTTTAGCTTTAGCGCCTCAAGTTTTGGAATGAAACGAAAATTTGTAATCAAAATTGTCTTCCCTTTTTTCTTTTTTCTTTTTTAATGCGACATGCTGCAGTTGATTACCATTATCAGCCATAACCTCTTTAATTTCTATGCTCCTCTTAAAAACATCAACAATGCATTGTGCTTACGTGCTGTCTCTTACGAAACCTAGACAACGAAACAGCAGCAGAAATAAGAATCCATGAAATAAGAGAAAGAGTGGAGTAAGAGGTGACAGAAATCAAAGCAAATCATGCTTCTTTTACGAGTCAAGTTCGTTCCGGTACATTGACCAGGGCGCCGATTTACTAACCTGTATTAGACACGGGTCGTTTGTTACGCCACTAGTTACGGCGGCACGAGGTATGACAGGCCCGATGCGTGCCGACTGGTGTTTCCTTTGCTAAATCATTATTTTGGTGTCTATATAATTTACGACGAAAGAGAAATGAAGGAACATACTTATTGTCACGATAAAAAATGTGTGAAAATTATTTGAAAGTCGACAAGAATAGAATATGATTTGAGATATTTTCTTGAATATTTGGTCCTTTCATATCATAGCGTCACATGCACTGAGAAACTGCTAAGGTTTCTTTCTTTTTTCTAGATAGACAACTGAACATAAACAATATGTATGTATCATTAAAAAGATAAAAAGAGGGTTTATTCTGTATCTCAAATTTCATGAAGCAATAGTGGAAAGCATTTATTCCATATATTTCGCATTTTATATGTTACTTAGATGTTCCTTAAAAATAAAATACCACCATGCGCACCACAACTCGGGTAAGCAGAACATCTTCCTTTTTTTTATTGCATCAAAAAGGTACTTAGAATACTTAAAATGTGTCAAATAAAAACATATTTTCACGAGATGAATTGCTTTCTTTCATTACAAATTATGGATTCTATAATATTCTGTTTACATTGAATACACGTTACTTTAATACGAATGTGGCAAATAGGGAACCTAGGAAACTGATTCAGAAATTGTTAAGTTCATGTCAACAATACAGCAAATTAAAAATAAAAAAAATTATGGCAAAAGCTCATATTCCAATCTCATGTAGTTGAAATATAATTCCAAATACTCAATGAATTTGGCTGCATCATTGAAATGCTTGATATTTTATTATCTTTTTCACAGCATGTTTCGTTTTCCTTAAATATGGGAGTGACAGTATAAAGATGCGTTGTGATAATTAAATTTGAATTTAGCATTGGTTAATGAATATTGTTTCCCCCATTCTAATGTTTAAATACCAGTCACTAATGTGTATATACGTCACACTACGATTAAACAAAAAATAATATGTAAATTTACATGTAACTGTAAACAAAATTATTGGTTTAAAAAATATATTAAAAAAGAAAAAAAAAGGAATCACTTCCAAATATTTCAAATCAAGATTAATAGTGTGCCGTGTGATGATTATCTCATGGCTCCACTTAATACAATAATTAGGATCTTAGAGATATTTGTACCGCAATATTCTTTAAAACTTCCGTAACGTTTTGTTTCTTACAGTGTACTATTTACTTTCACGACTAAGTGAGAATGTTCAATAGTATGTGAAAATCAGAAACACATCATGGCAACACTCCTATTTACATACAACTAGAAAATCTAAACCTGAAAGCATTTTTGTAGGAAATTGGAGAGGGCCTTCTCTGTCATGAATTTATTTTATGACAAATGACCGTGAAATACGCCACCATTATTTTGCCAAAATATTGATTGATAAAACAGGTCTAATGGTTTTATTCGCCTTCTCTGATTTTGGTGATGTATGGGAAGTAGAGTGCGGGTAATTTTGAATTATCACCGGAGAAAAGTTATCCAACTATGGGCCACTCCGATCAATTATGAGCAGATATTAGTCCCCTGGGAGAAGTTATCGAGATCCATTCTAAACATTATTCCAAGGATAGACCAAAAACCCGCGATTTTTAAGATGTTGGTTTCCTTTGGAATGTATGAATCTGGATTAAGTAAAATGGAATGGATCTGTCATGATGACTTAATCACGAGGATATTTTGGAAGTCTAGAAACTAACTTCATAGGCAAGATTTTTCTTACTAATATTATATTTTTCTTTCAAATGAAATATTTTTCATTTCCGTCTTGCTTTTGTCAATCTAAAACAAAACGGGAAAGAAAACTGTGGAAGAAGAAGAAGAAGAAGAAGACAGAGAATAAATATCAAAGAAAAAGCAGGAGAAGAAAAAGAAGAAGAAGTAGTAGTAGAAATAGAAGAAGAAGAAAATAAAGTAAATAATGCAGTACAAGAGAAGAAAACAGGAAAAGGAGAAAGAAAACGAAAAGAAGAAGACGAAAAAGAAGAAGAAGAAGAAGAAGAAGAAGAAGAAGAAAAATGGAAGAAGAAGAAGAAGAATAATAAGACGTAAAAGAAGAAGAAGAAGAAAATGAAGAAGAAAATGAAGCAGAAAAGAGAAGAAAACAGGAAAAGGAGAAAGAAAAAGAAAAGAAGAAGGCGTAAAAAAAAGAAGAAGAAGGAGGAGAAGAAGGAGAGGAAGAAGATGAAGAAGAAAAAGAAAAAGAAAGAGAAGGAGATGCTATTAACAAATAAAAAAACTAAAAAAGAAAAAAAGAAGAATTAAGAAGAAGAAGGAAGAGTAGAAATTTATAAGTACTAATTGTAATCAGCCTCTGGTTTGATGCTCATCAATTTCAGGATGACTCACAATCATGACTCATATTTTTTTTCAACCATTTAATTTCCATTTCCTTGGCAGAAATTATGATCGATATAATAATAATGTACCGATAAATGGAGTTATTTAAAATGATATTAGAACCATTTGAGGATATTTTTTCGTTTCCTTAATGAATTAAAAAGAAAAGAAATTAAGAAATTATGAACTGGAATAATGTGAAGAAATTAATGATTTTACTTATCGTTTCTGCTCATACTTCAGCAAAGAAGGAATTGAGTTGGTTTCGGTAGCATGAGACGTAAATGGTATTTCACGGTCATTTGTCAGTAGGAAGTAATTTAGCAAAATAAATTCCTGATACGCCTCTCCCTATGGAAAACAATATACCATTAATAAAGAGTTTTGAGTTTACCCCTTTAACCGAAAATGATGCGTTGGGAGTTATAAACAAATTGAAAAATACTAAATCTGTAGGTGTAGATAAAATATCAGTTTTTGTTTTGAAAGCATGTGTTACCGAGTCTATCACAGAGTATTGCCAACCTAAGTCTAACTTATTAGTGCAAATACTCACGAACAGCAACAAATAAAAAAGACAAAAAGACAACCATTGTTGTAAAAATACTTTGATGAATAATTTATGAAACTGTGTTCCAAATCTAGAGACCAAGGCCTATAAACAAAAAACTTTAACACAAAATTAACCGAAACACTTTACTTTGTGTTTAAATGTAAGCATTTTATTCCCCTTTTTTTTCCTCCAAATGTCTGTATACAATTATGAAGTCATGCAACTGAAAGAGTTGAGATTTAAACAATGTGTCAATATTAACTCTTTTAGTTTCAAGGCAAAATACACTTGATTGTAATGAGGCTTTGATAAATTTGACGTTAATTTATTTACGATGAAAAGGGAAACTGAAACGGGGCTATCGTAACGCGTTTTCAATGGGTTTACTCGGTCACATGTCGATGAAACCCTTGATTTTAGTATTACATACCATGATGAACTTGTTGAAATTCCAAAAAAGTTCAGTTCTAGAAGTAATTAGAAATTGCTCCTTTACATGTATAGTTGTCCTGTCTTCTTTAAACGGTTAAGGTTTATTGATTTGTCGACGGATAGGCTTATTTTATGCAGTATCATGAATATGCCACTCGGTTTTTCAAAACCAAATATGCCAAAGAACAACATTGAAAAATGTGCAAAACATCAGGAGACCGTCTATTTCATTATATTTCACGATCACTTTATGATGATATTAGCTTTTAATCTTTCAAGTGAATTAATTAGAAAATAAATGTTAAATAAAGTATGAAAAATATGACCAAAAAAGAAATGCAATCTATTCTAATGACGAACGAAGTATTGTTCAAGATCAATTATTAAGCATCTATTATATATTTCATATATTCACTCTCTCTTTCTTTCTCTACCTCTTCCTATTTCCCTCGCCATCTTTATTCTCTCCCCCTCCTTTTCAACCTCCCTTTCTTGTCCTTTCTCTCTCTCTCTCTCTCTTTCTCACACACTCTCTCTCACTCTGTCCCTCCCTCTCTATCCCCCTCCGATCCCTCCCTCTCACCCTCTTCCTCTCTCCCTTTCATTTCTCGCCATCCTTAATTTATTCTTTTTAATCTTTCTTTCTTTATCACCCTCTCTTTCTTTTTGTTTCTCCCCCTCTCTCTCTCTCTCTGTCTCTCCCCTCGGTCATCCTCCCTTCCACCCCGTCTCTCTCTCTCTCTCTCTCTCTCTCTCTCTCTCTCTCTCTCTCTCTCGCTCTCTCTTCCTCTCTCTCTCTCTCTCTCTCTTTCACTTCCCCTCCCCTTATATCACTTATACTACTATCGATTCGTCTGTCTATCTCTTCTATTACTACTCCCTTGTTCCTTTTTCACCTTACCTCTATAGCTCTTGCTTGATATCTTCAACCCCATGATTTCTTCATCCTGCTTTCCTTATTCTTTGAAAATGTCTTTGAATAGGAAATTATTCGGAACACCTTTTCACAGCTTTCCTTTCTTGATTTTATATCTCTTATCAAAATATTTTCTGTATAATATTAAAAAACGTATGACCGTTTATTATTGTTGTGTAGCCTTAAACAAAAAAGTGCACATTTGAACGTATCATTATCATATTAGAATTTTGGTTGGTGTATTTTGTGGAATTGATGTTGTTTCTTTTTTCAATAAGGGTATGTTTATGGGAAAATAATGTCAAGAAAACCTCACACGATGGACGGAAAATGCCAGAACCCCTGGTAAAAAAAGGAAGTACTTTTTTACAGCGGGTGACACGGAATAAACAATGTTAACCTATGCCTCACAATAGCATGTTAGATCTGAGAAAAAACACCGAAAAAGGTTCTGGCATTTTTGCCACCTTAAATGATAAACATCCAGTGGATCATAGATATAAACATAACTATTTATCACAAAATAAGCGACAGAACACAGATCTTGGACGAAACCGGACAAAATCTGTATCTGAATACGACACACGTGTATTTTTTGGTTGGATTTGGGTCTGGAATTGGACTTCTGCGGTGACGTACCAATTAGATGAGTCTTATCATTGCCAGTTTTATGAAATTTAGAATGTCATATATCATACCGAATTCATCTAATTGATTGCCGAAATCATTTGATTTACTCGATTTCAGTTTGATTTAATCAAAGGGTCCGCCTCCTCCTCCTGCTCTTGAAGGGGATATAGATGTCGAAACGGATGATGGTGGGGATGCGATCCTTTGTCTGGGGATGCTTGGAGCTGGTCTTTAGGAGTGATGGGGGTGGACACGGGGATTTGCTGTCTTATTTATAGATATGGGAAATACTACTCGTTTCTAGGGGGACATTTATTGTGTGGCAGTGAAAAATGCGTTCTGCCATTTGGAGCATTATGAAGCCGCGTGTAACAGATCTCGCTTTGATCCAAATTTCAATTCCAGAAGGACAAATTAATGCCATTAAATCATGTCATAATCATTGATTTCAATGATCCTACGCGTTTGTTCTTCTTCCCAAAGAGATGGAACTCTTAAGTATCATGAATGTTTTCGAGTAGGCCACCTGTTATTCTTGTATGCCTCCAAATGAAATGGAATCACTTTTGTATATTTCTCCCTTTGTGTTTGTATGTGTGTGTGGGTGTGATATGCCTTTTATTGGAGCTTTATTTTTTTCTTTAGAGCTATATATAATTCACTTTCTATTTTGTCTTGCCGACTTCTTTGACAACTGACGTCCGTACTTACTTTTCCTCCTAACACATTTATCGTAATAATCACCATGATTATATCGGCACTGTTGATATGCTTATCGCTATCATGACCATTAACATTATGAACATGAACTTCTCCTTCTTATTCCTCCTCCTTACACGATTATCGTAATAATCATGCTTAAAGTTCTCAAATATCCATCTTCGTGGTCTTTAATCGTTTAACCCGCATTCTCCCCGAGTCATCTCTCTCTCCCCCCCCCCCCCCCTCTCTCTCTCTCCCTCTCTTTCTTTCTCTCTCTCTCTCTCTCTCCTCCTTTCCGGCCTCTTCATGCCTCTCCCTTTCCCTCTCTTTCGTCTCTCTCACTCACTCTCTCCTCTCCCTTCATCTTCTCTCTCCTCTCCTCCGCTTTCCTACCGCCTTCTGCCTCTCACTTCCTTTCTCTCTCATCTCTCTCTCTCTCTCTCTCTCTCTCTATCTCTCTCTCTCTCTCTCTCTCTCTCTCTCAATCTCTCTCCGTCTCTCTCTCTCTCTCTCTCTCTCTCTCTCTCTCTCTCTCTCTCTCATGTATTTACATCAGCCATATCTATCTACCTATCCATATATCTATATTATATCTGCCCATCTATCTATTCATTCATCTATATATCTATCTAACTGTCCAGCTCCCCATGTATGTCTCCATGTTTTTGCTCTATTTACACCAATAAGTGTCCACGTTACAAATGAAGTACAGTACATCATGACTAGGGGCTGATAAACTATCATGTTTAGACCATGACGTATTTCGTCATGGTTATAAACTACCTGAAATTATATTGAATTTTAACCATGTCAATGGAATATGATTTGACAGAATAATAGCTTTAAAATGGCTAATATCCCAGGTTCAATGTTGAAATCAAACAATTATTTTAAAATGTGTTTCTTCGCTTCAAGATGTGTCGGGAATTTTTTTCTCCATAAATTTGTCATTATAGTGACTGAATTTCGAGGCGAGTTGACGAATCAGCAAATTATATGGAAGATATGAATGGTAAAAAGCTATCCGAAATAATTATACCACTGATAAGGGACATCCCCGTATACAGACAGCCCCCGAGACCCAAAGCCCGCGAGCGTCGGTCTCGTGAACGCGCAGAAGGTTGTCGTAAGGCCCGCGAGACCGACGTGTCAGTCTGGTGAGCTGCAGGTATTGTGGGCCGACGGTCTCATGGACTTTCGATCTTGTGAACCCTTCGATAATTTAAGATGACTAGGAGAACGACATTGTCGGTCTCATGGACTGTAACTATGGTAACCCTACCCACAATCGGAGAATTAACGCATCACCAGCGCCGGGGACTTTAGTATGACCACTTTTTAGGTTTGAAAGGTCGTGAAAGAACAGCTAGTCGTCTACATTCATGGGATTAGATAAAATCAATTGATTTCAGATCATGATTTTGAATTTGGAACATAATGGGTATATAATTGAATCAAATGAGAAGTATTTTAGGGGTATCTAACAAAAAGGCATTGTATCCATCCCTCCCATCTAGTTTATAGGCCTACGCGTAATCACACTATTTGTTTTTCTCTCATCATCATATGATTGTTGCAGGAACGGGCATCTACAAGGCGGAAATACAAATTGGAATATAAACTTAAATATTTATACAAATAGTCTATATTTACTTAAACTAATCATTGATTTCCTGTACCAATACGCACTTGTGATAATTCATGATTTCATATTTTTATTTGGACCCTCTGGTGGTTATCACCTATAAATTGAGTTTTAAAAAAAAATCTTTTTATGGAGTTGTAACACCTAGCTGTAGAAAGGAACTATCAATACAAAGGTAAAAACATATTCTTCAGATAAGTAATTGTAAACAAAACACAAATTATATATGTTTACAGTAGCCCTTCCATGTTAACATGGTTATCAGGATATTATACTATGATAATATTAGCCTCGATCTGTTTCCGTATCCTCTTGGCTCCCCAACTGGTGTAACCTAAGCATCCTGTCCCTATATACAAATACAGCAACGATTCTGCAATGCCATTTAGTCCTTTCATTATAATTACGTTCTCTTTTTTCACAATCTTACAACTAAGTTACCTATAAGAAGTTCGAGAGAATGTTCAGAATACATTTGAGTCCTATGGTACATAACATTGGAAGTTGCACGTTCAGATAACACAAAACTTCTGTCATGTTTGTTGCAGCGCATTGTGCAGACCGTTATATTGATTTTTTAAAATCGTTGTTTTTAACAAATCTCCAGCTTGGCAATTTTCTGCAACATGTAATGAGTATCTATAGTGTAGATACAGGAGATAGAGATACACAGAGAGAAGAAAGCACATTACATGTCGGGGAGTATGTGGAGGATGGAAATGTAAGCGTTGCCGAATTGAAGAGGAAAAACTGATCTGTGTTTGTGATTCAAACTATTCTATTTTTCCCCAAAAAGAAGTACCAAATTAAAAAAAATCAGAATAGTTTGGAAATCATGAACATTAACATTATGAATACTTGATTATACAAAAATCAGTTATTTATATTCTACGAACAAATACAATTATCTTTACCTTTAAAGAAACTGATGAGATAATACCATGGATATCAAGTGATGATGATGATGATGATATTTCAAAAGACTCAGAGCAAGATGTAAAGATAACCATGTACAAAACAGAAATAGAAAATAATGCATACATGTATTGTGTATATGTTGAATAAGATATTTTGTTCATAAACTGCTGTAATCATATAACGATCTCATACAATATCTACATTAACATTACGCTTATACAAGTAGTAAAGGACTTTCGACAATGGTAAAACGTAAAGAGAAGGCTGATTTTGGGAAGAGGTGAAAATAATTTGTGAGCGTTATTGTATTATGCCAGTGTGGAAGAACATGAGATAGAAAATGTTCACTGAAAAGCATGGCTCTTCAAATGCCTTAAATTATAAATATTTCTTGCAAAATCATAAATATCGGGACGGATTTTTATGCCACATGTTCGTGTCGTCCCATGTACATATTTCTGTGTATAGTGCTTGTAACTTTACCAAGACTGGGCCAAATTTCTTATCATTTTGATGATTCCAGTACCTTGCAGTATACACCAATACATAATAATGCTAGATGATCAACCCTTTCTGATCGATTCCACAACGTTTCTTTCACAATGCAATAGCACGACCAGAACTCAACTCTATATCTTTAAAATACAAATGCTGTATTCATTCCGAATGTAAAAAATACAATTATGATACTGTTCCATTGCTCTAACGAGCATGCCCTTGTAAATGCTATTGGGGTTAACAGTACGAGTGGTTAGGACACGAGAGTACATTGTGTTAAATAATCAAATCAGTATCATAAATCAATTGATTCAAGGTTTTCCAACATTGATATTGATCAACCTTTTAAATCTGAGCTTACATTTGGCTGTAGCACTCGTTAAATGTATGCTTTAAAGTGACTCGGAAACATTGTTAAAAGTCGATGAAAAAACTGCCTAATTTTTGTATGAAATGTTACTTATTACATTCCTTCTACTGTACTAACCCTCTTACATGCTAAAATCCTGAGAAAAAAAATCTCAAACCACAAAGATGTGTATGGTTTCTTTGAAGGCGTCACTGTGCAACACCTTCTAACAGTAAAATCTCCCAACCATTTTTGAATTTTCTCAACCGTTTTTCCATGAAAATAAGACATGAGACAGGCTTTAAAAAATCTGTCAACATTTAAATGTCTGGCATGGTATAAAGAGCCAATTCATTGCTTCGTTACGATTTACATTCACCTAAAATGTAGTTGGGAGAATTAAGGAATCGGTTAGATCAGTTTTTCCCCAATTTGTATCATTAATTATGGGTTGTTTTTACTCGAACGTTCAGATTATCTTTAACTGTACATCTAGCATTGAAGTTACTACCTTAGAACCATTTGCTCGAATATTAACATTGTTACAAAGTCCCTTTAATGCTTTCTCTTTCTTTTGACATATTTTCAAGACCTATTAATTCCTGAATTACTCGGCATGATGAGCAATGAGAATGATTATGAATGATTAATGTTGAACGAAAATGAAATCATCTTGTATATCTTGGACTGAGTGAAGTACAACTAGAAATGTATTTCTTTTAACAAAACATTAACTTACTAGTCCTATGCAGACCTTTTGTAGAGATTGGTATATTAATACGGTAATTTATCAAATATCTTGTTTAAAATACGTTCGTACATGTTTGAATTATCATTCTCTCTGGAGTGTTTTGAAATATCATTATTTCATTACGACTTGAAATCCATGGTTTAACTTATCATCCTCCCCAAAGGATTATCATTTGTTTGTAGAATATAAATGACTATAGTTTGATATAATATTCATAGTGTATTGCATTCGATATCAGGCGTAAATTGGTTAAGGTCTCTGGATGAAGGTGTAGATTGATTTCGCAGGGAAGGTCCATGCGAATTGGAAAGTGATACAACGACTTTCCGTACACAAATAACCATGAGAGGGTCTAAGACAAAAATCAAAACAAAAATCAATCATTTAATTTCTTGCTGTCATATTTCAAGACCCAAATCTTATTTTCCGGTAATTATAAGTCTTGATGGAGTCCTGGGTGGAGTGAACTATGGATTTATAATTTACCATTGTTTGTTAACAATTGCATAATTAATCACTTCACAGGTTGAGTGCGGATGATCACGGCCTGTGATTGGTCGATTGACTGCTTTACATCTCGCTCAAGGTGTCTTCGTGGACTGACTACGAGGAGACTGACAGAGGGTCGGAGGAGATAGAGGTAGTAAATCCAGCCGACTCTGCCCGACCAGGAAGCCCATAAAATCCGGTCTAACGAGCCCACAAATCAATCGCTTAAATGAGCTCAATGTTTTTGAACTCACTATTCACCAAATACCAACCGGGTGAAGCGTGGTTTCCTAGTGGCTTCGATCCCGCGGCGAGCGTTGCCAGCAGAAACTGTAAGACGGGACCCGGAGACCCCGCCGTGGCGGCGGGTGCCTCCTCCGTGGGGTGGAGAGGGATGCACGCGGGTACCGCGGCTGGACATTACCCCTCTTTTGATTTCACGAACTCCAATTACTACACCTCTGTCGCCAACACCCCCTTCAGCACATCATATGGGTACCAGGCTTGCGGTTTTGCCTCCACTTGCCCGCAGGTCCAAGTCCAGGGTGGGGGCTACACGGACCAGTATACCACCTACCCGCATCATAATGGGTACACCACGCCCAATGTTGCGGCTTACCCTACAACATGGAGTCCCTCCCAAAAAGACACTGGGTTTGTGAGTCCGGTGAGCGGGGCCTTTATCGGGCCTGGGCCGGACATCGCCCTACAGAGCCATCACGAAGGAAAGGTTCTCGACGGCCATCTCGATTCCAAAGGCGATGATGGGGATAGTGAACCGGTCTATAAAGGTCCCGTCTACAACTGGATGAAAATACCAGGTGAGCCAAAGAAGAAAAATAATGATTTGATATTATTTCCATAGTAGGCCCTAATTCGAATATTTTTTTCGTCTGGCTAATTCAATTTCTGAGAAAATTATCGCTATTAACTTACATCAAAATGACAGTATAGTTGGGTAACATACGCGTCAATGTTCTCTACAAATACTAGTTCATTTCAAATTTATGCTTTGCTTAAAAGTATATGAATGGCAATAGAAAAAGACATTGTTTACATTCAGTTATATATACTGTCATAAAGAAGTAACATCGAGTGTATGGTCTTCCTAAACCAGACATCACCTATTCAACTTAATATTTAAAAGAAATCGTTAGATATTAACTAAATCGATTCACTTTATCTTCTTTGAATTGAATAAGTGTCATTACCAGCAAGCTAAGTATATGTGAAGTGATATGATACTTGAGAAGATATAATCATGATAATGTGCATGCAAATGCAATACATGTAGCTATTTTTATTTTCATCACAATTCTCACCACTCGTTTTATCATCATCGTCGTCGTCATCATCATCATCATTATCGTCATCATCATCATCATCATCATCATCATCGTCGTCTTCATTATTATCAACGGTCCCCCTACAAGATGCATGACACTTTGTGTAAGGGAAGCCGCATATGATTTCAAAATGACATACATATTTGCGGTTGACAGAAAAAGCAAGTAAATACAAATCACCAACCAGTCATTAGGCGCGCTATAGCCATCATAACGAAGTTCCTATCATTTTTTTTTTAAATTTGCATGTTTTATTCAATCAAAACTAATATCAAAATATTTACACGTCAAAGTTCCTATCATATCTTGATAATTATTTAGTTATGTACAATGACTCCGCTTCTAAGCTATATATTCAAATTGGAAAACCAATTGTCAAACCATTGTCCAACTATTCCTAACTTTGTCTAGAAAAGTATTAACTGTCATCGTTCTCGAGAAGAAGAAAAAAAAAATCATCATCATCAACCGTCACTTAATGCATGTGTATAACATCTGCCACTGTGATCATGGTGATATTACTTAACACGTAATTATGTTTAAAATTTTGATAGGGCTACGTGATACATGGAACGGAAACCTCTATAATCAATTGTAACCATGGTAACGTTTCATGATAAAAGATCAATGGAGAAATAAATTTACATGTCACGTTATTATCATTGTCATCAGAAATGATATATCGGTCCAAATATTATACAGCGCAACATAGGCTTGTTTCTACGGGGAGAGAAGTGAATAAAATAAAGATGATAATTGATAAATGGTGTACTCTCTATATCCTACCGACGTGATGGCGGTCGGAAGTGTATGTTAAACATTTGCTCATCAATAATGTATTTATATCCTGGTAAAATAATAATGTGTCGCCTCTGCACCAAAGATTCATAGACTGCTCACTAGTAATGGATAAAGTAGTGTATCACCAAGAGTACAAGTACAGCACGTGTAAATGTGGGGCATTACAGAGGTAACATAGGATAGGTAACAGATGGTTTGCATAGTAGGCAGGGTAAGGGTAGTGAGTTAAGGAAGTAGCAGAGACAGCCGTTTAGGAGGTTCGGTGTAAAAAAAAAATGTCAGAGGTAAAAAAAATGTAGGAGGTAGAATGTCAGAGGTAAAATGTCAGAGGTAAAAATTGTCGAGAGGTAGAATGCCAGAGGTAAAAATGTCAGAGGTAAACAAATGTTAGAGGTAAAAAATGTCAGAGGCAAAAATGTCAGGGGTAAAAAGTTAGAGGTCCCTTTTCTTACGTCTGACATTTTTGTAACCTGGCATCGCTTAGGAATAGTAGCAGTATCAGTCAGTAGTAGTAGTAGTAGTATGAGAAGAAGTAGTAGTAGCAGCAGGAGTACTGTTAGCCACAATCACAGTAGTAATGGTAGTAGCAGTAGTAGTAGTAGAGTAGTAGCCTAGTAGTAGCATAAGAAGTAGTAGTACCAGTAGCAGCAGCAGTAGCAGTAAAATTAGCAGTAGTAACAGTAATATTATTTTTACATGTTTTATAATTAAAAGATCTCTCAAACATTTTGTTCTGGATAATGTATACAGGTACGAAACTGAGTGTGGGCGTTGTTATTAATCAGTATCTCCGGCGGGCTATTAAGCAAATCTCCTGTTCAAACTAAATAATGCAACACTTGGTACGAAAAGAACAAAAATTACCAACACTAGACGTCTTACTTAACCATCTTCAGGTTATGTCAACCTAAGTGGGAAATATTTGTTTCACACATTTTTCTCAACGTGTTATTGCTGGGCACAGCAACAAAAAACCCTGCTATTTACTGAGCTTTCCTCGAAATGGAGTTGTTTTCTAACGTATGATTTCGAAAGAATGATATGAATGCAGGCTTTCTTCCCAAAGTTGGGCCTTTAACCAAAAACTAAGTTCAAAAGATCGGATTTCAAACATCTGGTGTAACAACGCCATGTAGGTTAAATCAGAACAGTTATTATACCCTTCATGGTATCATACCTCCTCATCTGATTATTTTACAACAAACAGCTGCTTGCAATAAATATTGTAGGAAAAGTATCAGCTGTGCCTGGTTTATGCAAAAAGATGGGGGAAATCAAAGTAAAGGTGCAACGATCACCATGATATAATAATAATAATAAATTACATTTATATAGCGCTTAATACAAAGTATCATAAGGAGAGAAGGAAAATATTACAAAGTCCTACAAAAGCAAATATTCTTTTTGCATTATATGATATCACTGGATATGATGTTTTTTCCGTGTTCTTTGTTGCAGCTGCAAATTTGCTTGCAAATTCTTGACTTTGAAGCATGGTGGTTATTTTCAGTAGCCGATATTCAAGTTTTTTTTCGCCTCCTCATTTAATGCACAATGCATGTTTGCTATATTACTGACATTTTGCATATTGAATGTTTCCCTTTTTCATTTGTTGTTTAGATTATCAAAGAAAGAAAAAACAATTTAAAATAGTCGTTTACTCCATGGTGAAGCATAAATTAATGGGGCATGGTGTTGCAATGCGCTCGTCGGACATAATTATTATGAATGGGAAGTGGTTAGCCAGTTTCTATTTAATATCACTTCATTTTATTAAGTCATTTTGTAAATATCATAGGCACTTCAAACATCCTGGAAAATTGATGTTGTTACTGAAAATGTTCTTTACTACCTTTAAAGTATTTAGTTACATTTTGATTAGCATTCTGATTCACCCACGCGTTGTCGGTGGTATTGGTAACCAAATCTCTAATTGAATTTTGATCCAATCTGACTCGAACCCTACTAAAGCGGTTCGTTACGTAACAACCAAGCCTGGATATCAATTTTTTAATTAATTCAAATTAATGATAATATGATGAGAGGTTAGAGATAAAGTTGAGTTATGCTAAAACATTGAGAGAAACTTTCTTGTAAGCATTTGGTTAATGTCCTGTGTTTTACATACAATTTAATTTATATTTTATACTGTGACGTTTGCAATATTCAAAAAGATAAGACATTGAATCAACCTTGCTGAAATACGTGTTCACTACACGCAGAAATTATAAGCGGGACTGCGCTAATGTGTGAAATAAGATTTGGTCCAAACTTTTCAGCTTTATATCATCATACAATTTTGAATGTGAGGGCGTTTGAACATGATGATAAACACCCCTTTTCAGAGGACAGTTCTTGTTGATATATTCTTCCGAAGTTATATTAAAAAACAAAGTAGAAGGCTCACAAATTATCTTTAATCTTCATGAGAACACGATTTTCTCTTTAATACGACTCTACACTAGCCGCGTTGGTTACCCTTGGATGGGCTGGGCATGGACAATCGTCCTTAGCGGTAAGCTCATTCGACCGGTGTATCTTTCGGTCCCCTGGGAGTTGTCCGGTGTGTAAGGGACGCCGCAGATGATTCCAAAATGTGCGATCAATGGTCGAGGAAACGGGGTGTAATGATAAGTATTACGTGCAGCATAGCACCCAGGATGGTAATATGATGTTATGATATCATGCGAGCAATTATTAAAGGGAAACAGTTTATATTTTGTTAAGGCAATGAGGAGAACATTAAGTTCGGAACTTACAAAGAGAGACGGAGCAAACAGAAGGCAGGAGCTGAGACGAATAGATGGGTAAGGGTTATACAACAGATGATGAGTGATAGGCGGGAGAGGGGGCGGATAGACAAATAGATTGGTAGATGGGGGACGGAGATAGAAAAAAACAGAGTCAGGAAAGACAAAGAAGGATGTAAAATATAACGAACATAACGGGATCGGACGATGTTTCTTTGAATTCCAAGTAGGCATCTTACTTTGCAACTTCAGTCGAGCAAAACAAAAATATCTTCCATATGACAATCATCGAACGGGGGTATTCCTAACGCGAGGGCAATTATTAATCCGACTAACTTTGCGCGAGTTTTTATGCCCATCTTTAATTATTAGGTTTTGCTCCATCACGATTATCTCTTACTACAAACTTAACCAACAACAAAATCCAGGTTTGACCTTTTGCCCCATCATAATTATATCAACATGTATTTATCCTCATCTTAAGCACATATTTTTAATCCTGTTTAAGGCCGAAAATTGATTCGTCGTTTCTTGTCCCCCATCCATTTTCTTTATTAAGTGTTTGTTTGTATATTTGTTTCCTAATACATGAAAAGATGAGGTGAAATCCACTGTAGATGACGTGCAAGTCCCAAAAAATATCTACTTTAAATTAGCGTCAGCAGCGCAGCGCATGGATAAAATAAGAGTTATTACTACTATGATAGAGAGAAGACAAATTATATCAAATTTCCTAGTCCATGTTTGTGTGTCTGAAAATTTAAAATAATTATCAAACATTTTTAGAACCATTCTAACTTTCTAAAACCATGACGAGATATTTTTAATCATTTTTATTTGGCCTCTATCTCTACTTTCACATGTTGCAAAGGGAGTCACACACAGGTGTCCTCTTTATACTACATTACTCATTGACAACATATTTCAAAAGAGGAGATTCTATTTATCTAGTTGACATGCTTTTCTTGCTTGTGTGCATGATGATGATCTGTAACTCTTCTCCTCGATGCGGCGGTTGCTGATCGGCTAATTGGCGGGTTGTTCTCCCGGTCGGCCCTCCACCACCAAGTCGACGTGTCTGCGCCTCGATTGGTATGACTGAACATGACAAACATTGGGACAAGTTGAGAAGATACAGGGCTTATTTTGAGAGTGGAATGCAGCTTATGCAGTTCTCGCCTCTCTTCCCTGTTGATTTTTGTGCAAGGTTTCATGTCCTTGACAAGTCAAGAAACAGGTTTTGCAGGGCAAATAGTTTCATCTCTGTTTAAAGTGACTCGGTAACATTGCCTCAGATTCTGAAACAAAATCTCCGATTTAGCTCATGTTGTAATCATAATTATAAATCTTTAGGTCAGTCAAGAACTCCCTGACTTTTACAAGCCGATCGCCTGTCTGATTATCATGATATTCATGATTGGAATTCGATAATTCAAAAACTTTTATAACACTACAGTCTATTGATTAGAGACTACACACACGTACGCGACACGTGCATTTGTATCGCTCAACAGTATATAGATATACTAATTTACCAAATATATCAATTAGTAGGCGGTTTCCCGTCAAAATTTTTATTGTCATGTAATATTCAAAACATATTCTTTCACATGATTGGTAATAAGAGCTTCCATTTCATTTTTTGAAATTGGGGCGTTTCCAATACTGGTCTTTACCTTTAACAATGTTAAATCTGAAATACATGACCCTACGTGTCTGTGATGGTGTAATTTTGAAGCCCTAAAAAAAAATGATCAAGAAGTGCCTCAAAAAAGTAAAAATCTTTGAGTGACCGGTTTTACCATACTCGTTTTCCCCAATAGACTGTAGTGTTATGAATTCAAAATTTGTAATTCCAATCATAAATATCTTGATAATCAGACAGGCGGTCGGCTTGTAAAAGTAATGGGGTCCCTGACTGACCTAAAGGTTTATAATTATCATTGCAGCATGGGCTAAATCCAGAATTTTATTTCAGAATCTGTATAGTACTATACATTTTTATGATAAAACATATTGACATGGATAACATAATGATCATGCTGGGTCGAAACTCCTCTTTGTCAACATTATTACGCCGGCTTTTTTAGCGCTGCTTCTTTATGGATGTTTAAGCATGGTAAAGAGTTAAGTTTAACCAGGAAGTAGTGGACTTCAACTTTATCGAGTGTGGCAAATCAAATGCAGATGTAGATCGATGTCTTGCCAATTATTGTTGATGTGGCTTGCAGGGACTCGAACCTTGTGATCCACGATCCCATGGCATAATGTGCTAGACCACAACGCCCCTATATCACCGGGTGTTGATGCCAGTAAGTCAAATGAATGATCCAAGAACACCAAAATAATAACAATTATGATAACTTTTATTCAAAAGGAAAACGGGTGGGTTGCTCTATCATGTTTATTTAAACACTTTACTTGTAATAGTGATGTTAAGGCATTAAATGCCTCATTTCATACGACACGTTCAAACGCGCTAGTATTCACTTTCAATGCTAATGCATGTAGTTCTCAAATTAAACGACATTTAACTTGTAAATATTTTAATTTAAAAAAATATATTTTATGCTTCTTGAAAAATAAAATGTGTTAAAAAAGCATAGGTACTACGTTAACCGTGTATCTAAACTTTACGAACAATTACATTTGCACAAAAGGAGATTGTTATTAAAAGGAGACATGTGACGTTAATTATGACAATGGGGAGGGGAGGGGGAATAGTATTTGTTTTGTACAAGAAAATTAGAGTATAGGCCTCTATTTGGAAATAAAAATATGTTGTCTCTTCATTCTTCCACCCTACTCGTCAAATCTTTTTTTTTTAAATTTCCATGATTCAAAGCAAATCGATTAACTACCTCAGAAATAAGTACGGTTTATTCGCTCCAATACCACCTGTATAAAACCACGCAAAAATGTGAATATTCAAAAGCTCAATTTGCATATTCATAACAGTCGGTTAAGAAGTAGACTGTACAGATTCAGGTACGTGTACCACCCTGAGATGATTATCTTCTGATAAATGGGCTGCAAGACAGTGATGGTGATGGAGTATCAATCCCAAAACAGTTTTAGCAATCGGCCTTGAATTAGATCAACAAATACATTTTCGATATAGTTTCCGTTGGCTTTGCGATTTCAAATACTGTTACTAACTTTTCGAAGGGTGTTTTGGGGTCAACGCAGCTCTTTGATAATAGCGGTGCTCAGTGCCATATCTTAAACAATAGCGTGCCTTTGGATCATAACAAAACGATTCTAAACCATTACATAGTTTATATAATTTTGGGTGACATGATTAATCCTCCCTGCACACTGTATTTGCAATAAGTGGAGGTACGAAAAATGATACAATGCCGAGATAGTCTGGGAATACATTTAAATTCTAGGGCTTTTCATTGACTTCTCTTATGAAAGTGCTCTCTTTATACATCAACATTAATAAATGAATATTACACTTATACAAGTCATCAGAGTATAAGGAGTAAGGCGGTCACTCTTAAATGTAAATACGCTTTTGCATGGTTGTCAGTCAGATCATACAAATAAATGACAGTAGTTAAGCACACCTTACTGACAGTTTTCAGAATACATGCTTAAAGTATGGACCTACTGCTTAAAGTTGATAATTCACATCGTTTGTTGTCGTTTGTTGTCAATGGTTGTTAACGATGTTCTATGACTTTCCTCTAGTATAAGTTTAGAGTTTTAGATTTGCCATGAGTTCTTGGATGAATGATACAGTACAGCTATTAGTACAAGATCATATTTTTGTCTTTATAGATAAGATAACTATTATTTAGTAATTAGTAGAGTAGAATTTAATGTAAACCTCATACACAATTTTATATCTGTTTCTTCTGTTATACTACGAAGATCTGGGGTCTCATCTGATATGGTGTATAGTAAATTTAATATTGAAAGGCACACTTTAATATCTCCCACGTGTATTTGAATTGGCCATGTGTGTCTTTCTCATAAGCGAACTTCTTAATGACGGCAGACTCAACTATAAACAAACGAAACGAGAAGGGTTTCAATGTGCTCAAACGCATTTAATCTACATTTATTTTAATGCTTGTATCATTTTTATCTTAGTAACCGATTTCAGGTTGTCCTATGTAGTCAAATGTTATAAGAAAACGAAGATAAGATGTAGTGGTGTTCCCCAAGAATCAGTATTAGGCCCAGCTCTATTTTTTGGTCTGTATAAATCAACTGCCATCAGTAACTGATTATTTCATTTTGTTGCTGTTTGCTGATGATTCCAACCTATCTCATACTTTTTTTTAGCTTGCCAGGGCGAAATTAGTGTAAACAAAGTGAATAACAACATACAGGAAATACAAAAGTGGTACATTGCTTATAAACTTACAATTAATTAAATGAAAATCAATTTCATGTTAATCAGTATATAGTTGGAGGGCGGAAATATGTATGAATTTCAGATTCTTTCATATCGTTTCATATTCTTTCATATTATTTCATATTTCAGTTGTATATTGTAAGATATTGTTAAAATTTCTTATTATTGTGAAGCATCATTTTTTTCTCCAATTATTTCGTTTCCTGAACTTCCGTTTGCTCGGACCAAAATAATTTGTTTAGCTATAAAGGGTTTGGCTCGACTAGCACAGATGCTTTTATCTGGCCCTTTTTACCTACATAAGTTTACTTCGTATGTCTCGTTGAAGAGACTACAAGAGATCCCGCCTTCGCGCATCCTACATAATTATTTAGCAATGTATTTATTATGTATTACATGCCAACATATCGACTAAGACAAATTACAGTTACTCATATTTCGATATTGTATTTGTGGATAATAGTGGGAAATTGATAACGGATGGCGGCAAGAGCAATGGTATGAACAATTGAAAAGGAGATAAGGAACGAGAAATGATTGGTGATAGAGAGAGATATAATGTCTTTTCATTTTCTCTAATTAAACATGCCTCGTAGTCGTAAAGGTATTTAAGACGTAGCAGTGATTTAATGTCATATAATAGTATATAGTACAGGGATCAGAACAATCTATGAAAAATTTGACCAACTTGGTTTCAATTGGTCGCTACGTAGCATATAAATATTATTCTGTTTCGTTGCTAATACAATACTCTACTAAACACACACACACAAAACAAGAGTTAAGTATTTTATCAAATGTGGGCGACATTATTTCTAACTGGACTCCAAATATAATTGGAGTCTTGAAAACGCCCAATCTGTATGTTGTTGGCTCATTAGGCAAACCAAGCAATATGAGTTTTCTGGACATTGCGGATAGCAAAAATTCTCTCTTAACTTTACACAATGATATTTGCATATTAACGTAGTATTCTAGTGGTTTGGTATAGCTGAAAAGGTCGTAGAGCAGCAAACTTTCAACATTATTTTTTATTTGAAATGCTTCAAAATAAAAGTTATCTTAATCACTTTGGTGGTATTATAGTATCGGCAATGAGGACATAATAACGTTTCTTTCTTTCTCTCTTTATAATCTTTGGTTGAAAGTTTTTAAGCCATCTTTAAGTTCAGATATAAACGATACGATACTAGTGTTGATACGCAAGCAAGCGCAGACGACAGTTGTCCTCGCTCTTGTCACAGTTCATCCCCTGACCTCTGACCTCGCGAGTGGACAACACAGTCAGGTTCAAAATCGGAGGAGGAGGATCGTGGAAAGCGGGTTTATGACTCGAATCGTCAACGGCCTAATTACTCCATGTTTGAGAGATTGATGGGTATTACTTCCAAACGGATTTATGACATTTTCCCGAATGTACAGGAACAGAATTTGACAGAAGATAATACTACTGGCTGAAGATCTTTCGAATTGGACAATGACAATACAAATGCACCATCTTCACCATATGCCTTGGTTTGATGTCCTTTTAGAGGTCTCTCCGTATGTTTCCAATTTCTCAAGTAGCAATAGTGTTTTGCCTTGAATTTTGCAAGCTTCTGTAACTTTGTTTTAAAGGGCGGGTGACCACAAGACTAGTTGTAAGCACGAGGAGGTAAAATAATGTAACGGTATTTGAACCTAAAGTTGGACATAGGAAGGATGGGTAGGAAACATTGACAACAAACGAATGGAAAAACAACTGTATAATAGTGGCGTCTAAAAAGAGAATTTGCGTCGTTATCTACGCATGATGGAAGGGGGACATACTTTAACTCATGGCTCTCTATCCCATACAAGCTTGGTCTTTTGTTGTTTCACTCAGATTGGGAAATGGGGGGGGGGGGGGCTGGAGTTCACAATGTGTATGGACGAAGTCTTGAGATTTTTTTTTCTCTCTCTGAAACGAATGAAACGTTCGTTCTCATTGTTTGTAGGCTTTCAGAGCCTCCTCGAAAGAAAAGAAAAATGTCCCAGCATGTCCAGCGTGTCTGCATTATCATACTGTATGGTAGTCTCCAAGGCCCTGACTTATAATAATAATAATAATAATAATAAAGTAGCATCGTGTCTTGCGTGCATTAACCAAACTTCTCTAAACCTTATTATGAAACAGGTTATTGAAAATATATTATTTTAAGTTATAAAAATAACACCCTATGATATTTCTATTATTGTTACTTCATATCTACCCTTGATATGGATGATTTAATGTTTATTTTATCATTTAATTGATTTCCAGTGCTAAAAACACACGATCGCAGATACTTTCGAAAAATTACCAAATCAATTTTAACATAGCCTCGTTCTAGTAGGTCCATGTCCTAACATACTGAAATGAGCTATCTTGAAATGAAGTATTACAATGGGTATTGAAAGTGCGTTTGAATTGTTTTCTCGAAAGTCTTTGCGATCGCTTTAATATCATGAAATCTGCTATAAATATTTGTTGTAATGGCTAACAGGCAACCCGTATGTTGTTAACAATACACACTGATACAGGGAACTGTAAGTGATATTGAAAGGAAAACCTTTTATGCCCTGAGAACACTGCCCCGATTTGTTTGGAAATGAGAATAATCTATTTTATTTTGTAGACTGATGTATAGAAACCGCAATTTGACGTATTTAATCCCACTAATCCCTGGACGTAAGCTAATTATAAACATCACAAGATCATGCATTCGAACCTACATTTATACAACGACGGTGTAAACTAAAAGTATCTTAATTGAAATAGGTACACGTTATGTGTAATGACAAATAAAGACTAAAATGATATCATCATATTTCCTGAACACTTCCGGTTCCGTTTCTTGTCACTGAAGAAGATTGGTTGAATTTCCCACGACCTTTCATCCCCTATCATGAAAAAGCTTGGTTTCACGCAATCTATGGTCATGACGTGAATTTAAATTAAGACTATAATTAAGCAAACAAAACATTTGTTTTGGTATATGATACTGCATGCCCCTATCCATGAAACTACTTCCTCACCAAAAAAAAGAGGATATTAATGGGCAGATAGAAAGAAAAACAAAACTAGCAATAACTATACATTCAAACACAAAATCACACAAAACAAAACATTTTAACTAAAAGCATATAAAATGTTGCAAAAATAGACAATTATCGTTCGAATTCTGTCAGCCATGAGGATAATCATGTATCTTACTCAAGTGATTATGACTAAATATATATGAGATCGTGATCGCGAAAGCTTTACGCAAGCGTGCCAAGTAGGGTCAGTCGTCTGCGTATATGTCGACGTGTCTGGCTCAATCTATTTAAATCCAACTATTTTCAAGAGTGAACATTTGATATATTTCTGTGTGATTCATTCTGTTTGTTTTTTCTTTCTTTCTTCTAGGTACCCACATCATCGGTACGGATCGCAAACGCGGTCGCCAGACCTACACCCGAGCTCAGACGCTGGAGCTGGAGAAGGAGTTCCACTACAATCGCTACCTGACGCGTAAGCGACGCATCGAGATCGCCCAGGCCGTGTGCCTCTCCGAGAGACAGATCAAAATCTGGTTCCAGAATCGACGGATGAAGTGGAAGAAGGAACGAGTACGGGACGGTGCCGGCGATGAGGAGGACGACGATGCAAAGGAAGGCGAGGGCGATGACGCCAAAAGCTGCAGCATAAAGGAGGATGAGGACAATGAGGTGGACTCGGATAAGGACCAGGGAAGTCATTAACGTCATCGTCATCGTCGTCGTCACCGTTAGTGCGATCTTTTTTCCTCTTCATGAACACTTTCTTCACCATGTGTATTTTTCTTGTTTATGGGAATCATACTCACTTTTACCGTCAGCGTCGATCTGCAACGATATTGCCCTTGAAAAGTCGTAACTAAAAGATGTCTCCGAATCTGAAGGGAACGTCGGGTAATTCTTTTTATGTTACGCTCTTTTCGTAATTTAGCATTATGATGTATTTATGATAATGAAATTAGATAATATTATTCAAGAAATGTTCTCATACCAGTAGCGATTTGGGATTTGACGTTATTCTACCAATTGCATAATGCATAGGTGTTTTGTAATTTTCTCTTTTGCTTACTAACTTACTATTCAAAATAGTTTGGTTGTTATTTTGGAATGCATCCAAAGTAAATATGTATTTGAGTTTCCAAAGGCAGACAATTATCAAGGAGAACAATAACAGAGGAGGTCTTTCATGATATCACATTTAGAATGAAGGTGTATCATTTTACACTGTTTTCCTCCAATATTTATAAATGCATTCTCTTTTTGCCAATCGAAGCACGAAGAAAAGACAAATGGAAACAAGAACATGTTTTCATCTTTATCTGTCCTTAACGCTGCATTTTTTAATACATTCTAAAATTTCCAATTCTAAACTCTTAACGACACGTTAGGTGTCACCTTTCATTCTTGATATTTATTTCTACTTTTATCAATATTTGATCTTGTTAGTAGAGAAAGGTATGGTGCATGTTCTTACTTTCAAATATATATCTTTTTTAGATAACTAATGGAGATTAAATAAATGAACATGTATGCATTCTTCTCCGCTATATGGCGAACACAATTTAATATCATAGTGATTCACAAATGAAATGTCTGTATTCCAAAATTTCCTTTCTTAAGAAAATCATGAAGCAGTCTAATTGAATATTACGCATATACCCAACATCCTTGAGTAATATATGATTATTAACTGGTTTCGTATCATATTTTCTTTCTACGATAAGAATTTTAAAACGATTTGCATACAGGTCGACATTTTCCTAAGACAAAGCGGTGCCTAAAGCCTCTTTGAACTGTCAAATTCAGTTAGAAGAATATTGAACACAGTGATCAAAAAGTATGAATTGTTCATTTATATATCTGAGAATGAAAAAGAAATATACCTCCAAAGTGAGACAATATCAGTGTATATTATTCAAATAAGAAAAAGGAGTTATTTCTTAACCATGTTAAAGCAGCACTCCAGTAATTAGATGAGTGATATGGGTGCTCTGTCATCTGTTCTGGCGGGGTTTGGGTTAGGGTTACAATTGGGGTTGAAGAAGGATTGGGTTTAGGTATTATGTTCAGTCAATGAGCACGGAGCAAAACATGGCAAATATAGTCCAAAACTTCTTGTAACATTTTAAACGGTATTCCAATATGTCCAACTTGATTTTCAAAAGCTAGAGTGCACCAAAAAAACTTGACTAATATGATGGCATAACTATAGCATTCAAAGATATAATACAGTTTTCATATTTTGTCAATTTCCAGGACCCTTCTTTGTCGTTTTTTGTCGGTAATTTCGAGATCAGTGAACATCTCATCTGTAAATAACATAACATGTCGTTCACCTAAAGATCTAGAACTGGTTAAATCTTTTCAAAATGTTATTGTAAAACATTTGAAGGGACATATTCCTTGTATTATACTCGTGTTGTAAATAAAGTACGGGATATGCGTTGTTTAAATCTGTTTCTTGGTAGGCACTGATTTTATTATAACATTTACTTGCGTTAGATTTTGAAGAAGGATGGATAGACGGATAAACGAATCGGTCGGTTTTGTTAATTAATCATACACAACAAATATTAATTCATGTCTACATCTTCTGCTTGGTTGTTAGATGATTAATTATTCCCCCCTCAATATTCATTATTCATTATTGATTCCATTCCATGCATATATCATACATAAAAAACATCTTGAATACAATAACCAAGAAACAGTTCAAACATAAATGAAATAATTGCGTGTTCATCTCATCTACGATGATGCTCATAAATAACTAAATAAACAATCCACATTGACTATATACACTGAGAATCGATCAGGAAAAAAAAATATTGAATGAAATCTATTGTAATTATAACACCCGACATATAAACAGAACAAACAACACACATAAACACAGAACAAACAAAAAGCAAAAACAACAAAGAGAGAGAGAGAAAGAGGGGGGATAGAGAGAGAGAGAGAGAGAGAGAGAGAGAGAGAGAGAGAGGGGGAGGGGGGGGGGGGACAGAAAAGAAAACAGAAATAGAAGAGGATGGCAGCTTGTAGCGCCTGGGAAGAAAAGGTCAAGCAAGTATAAATCATAAAACTTGCCATCTAGTATCTAGTTCCCTTTAGTATTCGTAATGAATTGTCAATGTATTTCTTTCAGTTCCTCTTGCTTGCCTTGGGGTAATTTCTCTCTTATTTCTCCCTACTAAGAAATAACATATATTTAATTACTAATATAATAATAATATATAATAATAATATAATAATAGCCTAATAGTCCACTCCAAATTTTATTAAACCGAAACGGAAATTCTTTTTGCCCAATTGACACTATGACCATGACGGACAAAGAAAGCGGACAAAATATACAGTTCCTCAGGTGGACAAATGAACATCCCTTCGCTCCTATTATGTAAAAAGATGAATATGCATGTGACACCTGTTCTACACATTTTTACATAATAGCAGTGAAGGGATGTTCCTTTGTCTACCTGAGGAACTGTATATTTTGTCCGCTTTCTTTGTCAGTCATGTTCATAGTGTGATCGTGAGCCCGGCAGCCACTGAGCAGCGCCAGAATCATTTCTCAATGACAACATTATTAATTATTTGCCTTGATGACGTTGTTTAGTGAAGTTCCATTTGAACTTCCTTCCATCCAATCTCTTTAAGAATAATTGTAAGATGTAGCATATTACCACACTATTCCCATAAACCCTTTACCATATCACATTCAAGAAATATGTGCTGACATGTTTCTTCATCTTTCCCTTCTAAATTAATGATCGATTGATAAATTGATTGATTTGTTAATTAATGGATGGATGGATTGATTGAATTGTTGGATTATTGATTGAAAGGTTGGTTGAATGTTTGTTTGATTGATTGATTGATTGATTGATAAGTTCTTTATTGAATAAGTTTAAAGGATGGTTGGCTGTCATGTAATGATGTTTTTGGTGGTTTGTTAGGTTGATTGGTTAGTTAGTCACTTGGTTGGATGTCTGGTTAGATAGTTTGTTGGGTTTGCTTCGTCGGATGTTTACTTGGTTGTTGGTCAGTAAGATGGTTGGTTAGATCGTTGTTGGTTGGTTGATTGGTTGGTTGATTGGTTAGTTAGTCACTTGGTTGGATGTCTGGTTGGATAGTTTGTTGGGTTTGCTTCGTCGGATGTTTACTTGGTTGTTGGTCGGTAAGATGGTTGGTTAGATCGTTGTTGGTTGGTTGATTGGTTGGTTGATTGGTTAGTTAGTCACTTGGTTGGATGTCTGGTTGGATAGTTTGTTGGGTTTGCTTCGTCGGATGTTTACTTGGTTGTTGGTCGGTAAGATGGTTGGTTAGATCGTTGTTGGTTGGTTGATTGGTTGGTTGATTGGTTGGTTGGATTTTTTGTTGTTGTAGGTTGGTTAGTTACTTGGTTAGATGGTTGGTTGCTTAGTTGCTTGATTTGTTGGTTACTTGGTTAGATGGCTGGTTGATCGGTTGACTGTTTTGTTACTTGTTCCGTTAATTGGTTGGTCACCTCGTTAGTAGGCTGATTCGCTGGTTAGTTGGTTGTTCCAGTGAATGTTTGGTTTGTTCGGTTGATTTGCTGTTTTGCTTGCATGCTTGATTAATATCTTAGTTAATTGTAAAATAATGTTATAACAACTATAGCTTTTCCCTCATAGAACTATAATTGGGTTTTCACACATCACACCCCTCCCTCAAAATAAATGTTATCACTAGCAAAATCTGAAAAACATCTTTTGTTGTCGATTTTGTTTTGATTATAGGCATTGTAATTCACAAATACACCATACCCCCGTAAATAATCATGAATCCACCCCTGTCAAAACACAGATGACTAGACTTTAAAAAAAAGGATCCATTTACAATTGTTTAAATTTGAGAGTATTTTGCTTTATGAAATTTGAATATAAGTGTGTTAAGTACAATAAACACATGTGTGCTTAAATTGTAAACAAGCCCTGACAAACATACATTGCCACCAAACCAATGATATGGGTCCCGTGACACAGAGCTTTAGTAATTTATCGTACGGTCATTTGATTGTACAAACATTGTAGTTTTCACTTGCAAAATATCAATCAATCATTGACTGCAAGGCCCTGGACAACGTTGTGTGCCTTGTAGAAGAAAGAAAAAAACTCCATCCTCCTAAATTAATAAATGAAAAAAGAAAAGAGTAATAAAACTAACAAACAAACAAACAAACACACAAACGTACCCATTCATGATCACAAAAAGCATACAAATTCATGATCACATCGCTTTGTCGCGCCCTACTCTTCTTAATACCACTATTCCCCTTCTTCACCCCCCCCCCTCCCTCCGCCTCTCACCAATATTTGCAATATTCGGTCATGACTTTCCCGCAAACGCGGAACTGTAAATCAGTATACCGGTGATTAAACGAAGTCAATGGAGTGAAATGCTATAACTTTCAACACGATAATTACCATTTGAACTACATTATGCCACGCGATCTCCATATATACTTTTATTGAAGGGCAACTATACTTTTTTTTCCTGCATGGTCGACCCGCTAAAGAGAGACATTTATATTCATAGATGCCTCGTGGAGAAACCATGAAATACGATTATTGCGAGTAAGAGTCATAAAGAAATCGAGAATGGTCATAACAATTTGCCGAGATAGGAAAACAGATAAATTACAATAAGCCATTATGTTGGGCGTACAGACATCCTCGTTCATTTTTCACTTTCCAGCTATCGTCAGTTGTTTCTATATTACACCGAAATGTGGACAGTTGAATGTTGGAACCTTTACATCGTGTATTAAACGAAAAATAATGGCATGTTCAACATTTGGATTTGGTGAAATACTTTCTTTACTTTTGAAAATCTAACCCTGTTTCCAGGATCCCGAACCGTGTTCATTTTGTTTTAGAAAATCAAGATCGTCTTTTGTTTGTTTGTTAGTTTGCTAAATCTTTATCATGATTGTTTAATGTCTAATTTCTAGAAAAATACACCCATTTTCGTTTCTATGAAAATTTAAGTTACACTCTTTAAAGGCATCGTTCAACGAGGTTAAATCTGAGATGCACGGCCCTACGCGTTATCAGTGTATGTGATAAGGTGTAATATTGAAGCCCTAAAAAAAATTGCGCTTCAAAATGATCAAGAAGTGCCTCAAAAAAGTAAAAATCTTTGAGTGACAGGTTTTTACCATACTCGTTTTCCCCAATAGACTGTAGTGTTATGAAAACCGTTAGGAAAACGCAAAATTGATTTCGATTTCCAATCATAAATATCTTGATAATCAGACAGGCGATCGGCTTGTAAAAGTCATGTGGTTCCTGACTAACCTCAAGGTTTATAATTAACATTGCAGCATGAGCTTAATCCAGGATTTTGTTTCAGAATCTGAGACAAAGATACCCAATCCCTTAACCAAATTGCTTTCACACTCTTCTCTATATGATGATTATACACTTTATATTTTATCAATTTTTCAACCACTTACATCGATTATTACGAATTGAGAATTTAGTCTACCATAAATTATTCAGTAATGCTACACGCCCTACCCCCCCCCCCAAAAAAAGACATTGAATAAAACAAAGATTAATTCGCCCCAAATTAATCAATTTAAGTCAATTTCATATTTGATTTAAATGCTGGCACATGCTAGGGGTTTCAAAAACAATTTGATGAGATAACTTTTGCCACCCCAACAAATATATATATATATATATATATATATATATATATATATATATATATATATATATATATAAATATTATTATTATCATTATTATTTGTATTACTATTATAATATTAATAGTAATAGTGATTACAATAATAACAAGGATGATAATACTAGTAATGCAGGTTCAATTGACGAGATGGAAGGGGGAGGGGATAAAGATAAATAATTCTTAGGATTGTACACGCTTTGTCTTATTTCGAGTGATATTTCAAAATCCAAAATAAATCTTAGCAAGAGTAGGCCTTTAACTTTTTTAAATATAAGGCTATCTTTGGTGAAATCACATTGTTCCATGTTACTTTTGCTTATTATTTTGTCGATAATGGTTTCGCCTAAAATCAATAAATAAACATAATCACGATGTAATTAATAACCATTTACGTAGTAACATAAACGTTTAGATAAAGAGAAAGCGAAGTGTCAACTGTTGAAATTTGAAAGTGAAGAACGGGAATGTAATTATTCAAACAATACTTTTATTTTCTGAATTCGTGCACCATCAAACATTGAAATAGGCTAACATCAGTGACGACCTTACATGCACACAAGGGATGTTCAGCTGGTTAAACTTATAAACCTAGTTTGAACCCGATCCTACATTCACTCTCTCATACTTGTTTTCAGCCTTCTCAAATTTCTTTTCTTGCCGCCAACCCTTACCGCCATCAAACGAAGAAAATATCACGAAAGTGAGCCCCGAATCTTCACGCTGATGTAGAATTTATGAGCCCGCAGAGGCCGCCCGTGCGCTAGCGAGTCACTCCAGCGGTGTCATCTCATCTCGCCGCCAGAGTTACGGGCAGACAGTGTGGTGAGAGATGGGGGTCAGGTGGCGAGGTCATACACATTTCTGCTCGCTCTCGATTGTTCTGAGACGGTGCTGAGTGCGATTATTTCATTCTCCGCGTTTTAATTTGATTTTCCCCCAATTTCTTCAGCCGTGTACAAAAGCTACTAGTTTGTGAACGTTAGCGTGTCATGCTTTTCCACATTTGAAATCACGGACGCAATATTAGTTGAAAGATCAAAAAGAAATTCCTTTTCATAGGTTTAATAAATGTATGCCTATATGTGCAGTAAGATTGAAGGTGCTAGATGTAGGCACTTATTGTGATAAATATGATGACGAGCCTGGCATAATCGATATAGGATACAAAACATTTGTATGGGTAAAGGTAAAACCGTTCGAAACCCTGGAAATGATTATACTTTAAACAAAATTATTCCAAATGCTTTTTAAAATTCAGTTAGGCCTATTAGAAATCAATCATTATGTTTAAGCTGTCAATTTACTTTCATTTTCCCATATATCTTTAATCATCCAGCACTATATATTGTTCCTTAATAATTATGCGCTAATGAACGGAATTGTGGAATTCATACTTTTATATATTTAAAATGAAAAATACATTCATCGCAGAGTTACCAATCTAAATATAATTTCATTGGTGTCATCCGTATCATGGCGGTGCAAATATCATTATTCCTGTATTGATTATGAAAATCCAAAATAAGTAATTTTCACATTCACATACTCCCCCCCCCCCCCCCCCCCCCCCCCCCCCCCCTTGGATCCGCCACTGAGTCATTTTCAGTATAATGATAAACTACATGAGCGGTTGTTTAGAGCAAAGAGAGGTGTTTTGACAGTTTTCTTTTAAAATACTCAAATATTTTCTTTTTTATTTATTTTATTTTTCATTTGACCTTGCAAAATGCATATTCTGAATTCGATTACACATATGGATGATACATTTTCAGAAAAGATTGTCTATTTATTAAATCTGTTAGGCGAAAAGTATGGCTTGATTTAAACGTATAGGAAGAGAGCGATGCTAAAGAACCCAATGCTGCTAGAGTCTAGGGTAAACAACGCCATCTATCGACGACATTAGGTGTAGCAAACGGTGTATGCAAAACAAAGATGCAGAAACATAATTATGTAGGCAGGTTGAACGACTTAAAAGGGGTAGGATTAAGATCATTAATACATAGAGAAAAAGGACGCCATAGAGACGAAGAGATAGGTGAGCAATCAAGTTGCATTTCTAATGAACAAAACAGAAAACGAAGAGAGTGAAGGAGAGGGGGGGGGGGGGGGGGGAGGGGGGAGAGGGGTGGTCAAGGGATCTAAATTTCCTTCCTTTCACCTTCTCCCCCTTTTGTTCATATTGAAAGTAATCCTTCATATAACTACACATACACTCTCTCTCTCTCTCTATCTCTCTCTCTCTCTCTTCCCCTCCCATCCATTCTTTCTCCCCCCCCCCCTTCCCTCAGAGGATATTGAATAAAAACAATATTAAAAGTAAACAGGCAGAATGATTTCAGTTGACCATTTTTTTAGTTTGCTTGTTTTTAATATTTCATAAATGTGAGCTACTGTTTTTCCAATATTGACATATTACGATGCATCATCATTTTTCCAAAAAAAAAATCATTTCATTCTGCTTTAATAGTTCAAAAAACTTTACACTCTGCAATATTCTACACACCACAGTGTTGACCTTCAATATTCAACGCATTCCCCGTCGGATGATGGCGTACTTCTCACTCCAGCTGCAGTCGCTGTTCGTCTACTGCTGACTCGGCACAAAAACAATTGCTGCAAATATCCAAGTCTACTGTCTAATCAATATTGTCTTAAATTGGTTAATATCTTCGTTAGATCCGAAGTCATTTTTCGTACAAATATTTCAATTTCACGCCATTGAAATACATTATACTACAGCATCAACGAATGTTCAGTAGCGATACATACGTTATGAAAATGAAATGGTGTTTAAAATCAGACGTCTCTGTTCGTGGTAAGGTGTGCTGTTATTCTCAAGAGTATAATCACCCCCGTAGTAGATGGCGCCAAGAAGAATTCACGGAAGAGCGCCATCTCTCGGCAGATGCGCTATAAGTAAAGATGCTGACGAATTGCCGTTATCTATGACTGTTACGTGTATGTACTTAAATTCTATTTCTTGAACAGAAGTTAATGTCCTCTACACGAAAGCTTATCCCACAATTGTCCATCATATTGCTAATTAGTATGAAAAACTATAGAGCTTTAATAGAAAATCACCACACAAATTGTTAATTTGGTTATCAGTTTGTGATGTCATTGCCTCACTATTTATCAAGTGCTTTATATATTTGTATCCCATTAGTTTCCCTTTTTATCCCCCCAAAATGTCTTTACCCAGGTTTTATGATTTGTATCATATTGCAATTTTACAAAATCTGTTATGAACTTTGAAGAATTTATACTATTTCCTGAATATCGTACATTCATAATCATTGATTTTTAAATAATAGTTTCTTCACATTTTTCATGAATTAACTCAAAAAATCACTCTTTATATATTTAGTGCATCCACACACAAACATATTACTATCAATATAACTTGAATACTGGTTCGAGGAAATAGGTTATTAGGGGGAAATTGGACATTTATATTATCAAGATAAAGAAAATAATTAGTGAATAGTAATGCAGTGACGTCACAGACTTATGAGTGAGTTGCCAATTTTTCTTGTGATTTTCAAAGTTTTTCATGTCATTAAAAATTCAGAACTTTCTCATTAGTTATCCGATATTCATCAAACTCTATTTGATTGGTTTGTCTGATTTTTCTGCTTCTGTTGAAAGTAGTTTTTTTTTTGGAGTGGATTTGCCTTTTAATTTCAGAGATGAATAAACACGATCGCAACTGTTTTCGAGAAATCGACTCAAAATTAAATTCAATACTCTATTGTTTGTACAAGAGAAAGTATGTTTGTATACTGTAATACGTCACTGTCATGTTCACACAATGCAATAGGTGACGCAAGAGGCTATTGACATGTCCTGAAGTTGATTTGTCGAAAGAAGTTGGTATCGTAATAATAAATCACATCTCGCCTTCCCGTGACAATGGATTTGATCCAGTCTATGAAAAAAAAATCTCATTTTGGGAAGACAAAGTAAACATGATTAAACATGTCTTCCCAACCAGTTGCGACTTGCGGTGTCTCATAAACCAACTACATTCGACGACATAATCTTTAAAAAAACTGAAGTCAAAACCGAAACGTGAACTCTTTTTGATGTATGTTTACGTGGTCATAAATTGCGGAATTATTTAATCAAAAATCATGCAGGATTATGATGTCCGTGTTATTCATCATATCACAAACCTGTACACAGTAAGAAACTAGTCAGTGAATTTTATAGTGACAACAATCGACACATACGTGACCTTTCACCTTTCACCTTCGACCTTCATGATCGCGAGAGTTCAGCCATGTTACTGATTTATCATGTACCCTCAGCGAGATGGAGGTGATAGTTTATGCATACGAGTCTCGACATCGCTGAATATGACTTTGTCTCGCTGGAGCGTGTCACTATCACGATCTTAGCATTATTGTAAATCATAATGAAATTAAATACACGGCTATTTCTGGTGTGTAGTGAAACGAAATCAATCATAATCGTCTGCCCAAATCTTTTGTATCTTATTTGAAAAATATAGCATAACTGATAATATACATTTTATTTATAACATCTCCAGTGTAAGGTCAGAAGGTCGCTAACTTTATGTTAACGTATAGGAGTTAACGCCCTTCTGGTTCCAAACAGTAGAAGACAATGTATTTTGGTTTTGATATATTCTTAAGGGGTAGGAGGTATGGGTTTACATCAACCAAGTTAAGTAAAAAGCATCAACAGTTCAAGGGGCTGAAAGCTAATTCAAATAGCCTTTTTTCGGGGCGTACGTATTCCCTTTTGCTTATAATTTGACTTACTGAGTAATTCATACACTTGAGAAAATCACAACCCAATAACTCACATCTTATAATTAACTATTATGAAGCAATTTAAAGATTGAACATTTATTGGTTTTCTTGGAAGCAGGAGATCGAAAATTAATTTTGGAGTGTGAAAAACATTCAACCTGTCTTATAAATGTATTTATACAAACTTTAAACAAAAACATTACAATAATTATTATCTCACTTCATGACTAGCCCAAATTCAATTAAATAAGGTTAATTGAACCTAAGGGACCAAAACATATCTAAAATATGTCCAGCCCCATCTGAGTCTCTCTCTTGAATACGAATCAAGACATGCATGATATCAGAACATTATACGTAGACAGCTTTAATCAGACACTTTCAATAAAATGTGTTTCCGATCGAAATGACGTTTCTCTTAGTACCAACAAAAAATGTCTCGCTTGAATTCCACCCAACTCACCCACTTCGCAATATAGCATGTTTTTAACCTCCCCTTTACTCTATCTCTCTTTCTCTCTCTCTCTCTCTCTCTCTCTCTCTTTGAATCATCTTTAGATGAAGATATGAGTGGAGTAATAGAGGGCGGGTACTCTGAAAGGCTTTATACCGAGATGTCGTCCCTGGTTCCACATCCTAGAGGACACAGGGGTACAATTATGCTCCGGCCCGCGGGGTGACTGACCGATAAAATGGGCGGGCACGGTTCTTTAACTGTCATTGTTATAGCATGGTACCGCCTTATGATGTTTTATGAACGCTTTATACATCTCTGCTATGATAATCAGGCCGAAGAAATAGAGATATTTCAACCGGCTAATAGACCCCCGGCGCTGCCCTTGTTGCTGATAATTATGACATAAATTCAAGTAGAGCGAAACCATGACAAAAATAGTTTTGCGGTAAATAGGTAATTTATTAAGTAAAGTAATGCACCTCCTATTATTACAATTCTGGTAAAAAGTCATGCTGGCATCGGCAGGGGCTAGTTAAATTGCCTTTCGAAAAGGATAAAAAAAAAATCGTCCATCATTTTATGCAACATTACAAAGTGTAGCAAGACTTAAGCTAAATTAAATATTAGCATTTATGCAATAATGACAATCCCGACGCAACCAATATCATTTCAAAATTCGTAATCGTTTTAGCTATTGAAAGTTGTTTATTAATTTAACCATTATGTATTACGCTTTTGCAAGAATCGTATTTCACGTTGTCGAAAACATAACAAAAGTTTTCGTCATCTTCCGCCACTCTCCGGCACATTTCGTTATTTCCGTCATGTCCATGTCTCTCTTTGTGCACCTTTCGTCACCTTTCGTCACCTTTCGTCACGCCTTTTCATCCTTGGATACCTGTCGTTACATTCCGTTAGCTTTTCTCACTTTTTCGTCACCTTCCAACGCATTCACCACAGTCAAGTCTTCATATTCCTAATACTTCGTCACCCTTTTGTCACATTTCATAAAATCAAAATATACGTGATATTAGAGAGTGAGAGGGGGAGACAAAGAGAGAAAGAGAAAGAAAGAGAGAGAAAGAGAGAGAGAGAGAAAGAGAAAGGAGAGAAAGAGAGAGAGAGAGAGAGAGAGGGAGAGAAAGACAGAGAGAAAGATAGAGAGAAAGAGACAGACAGACGTTTCCCTTGTAAACATATTTTCACGTTAATTTGACCTTTATTTATTACATATTCATTTATCTAGTTTTCTCAATTTGATAGTTGTATTTTTTTTCCTTATAATTTATTGTTAATGCGTGTTTTTTCGTTACCTATGTTTAATTATTGTATATACCATGTATATTTTACCTTTGTATGTATGTTTTGAATTCATGTTATTATTGTACATGTTTTTATGTGAATACTGGGCTCTCTGGGAGAGCAGGCTCAGAAATGAACTTGAATGAGACCACCCTGTTAAAATAAAACTATAATAAAAAAATAAAAAAATAAATACATACAGATTTTGTCTGTACAGGCGATTGGGCAGAAGTTTTAAGATCGTTATAAAGCCATCGGTTTCCTGATGATCCGACATTTTGCTGTGGCTTTATTTCGTCACAGATATAGGATTAGTGAAAGCATCGCAGTTGGGTTTCAGGTTAAGTTTAGGTTAGGTTAATCTTAGGGTTAAAGTTAAAATAAGGAATAGCATGGGATAGTGTGAGAAATTGACCGATTGAGCGATGTATTGTCCACGGAAGATGTGACATTGAACCTGCTGTCTATATCAAATGTTTCCAGCGTGTCCAACCTAGACTATTGCCGAGTCCGAAAGCTATATATAATCAGTGGCCACTTTCCGCCACCTTCAATTGCAGCTGTAGTCCTTTCGCTCTTTGTGTTTGTTTTATCAAAAGGAAATAGATCTGAATATGAACTGAAATCGATAAGGCTTATAACACGAAACAAAATAAACCTTGACCATTGCATACACTCTGTGGTTTCTGATTATTGGACGAACTCTCCATCACTGGTTGACCCGAGATTAAAATATAGGCCGTTATAGTTTAAAAAGGGACTTGGTAACATTGTTCAGGTGAGAGAATTTTCTAATACATAATTATACATCCACGACAGAACATAATTTCCGTTTAACATTTGTATTTAACTGAACCTTTAACAAACTATTAATAAAAGCTAAGTCCACTCCAAAAATAATTTGCTTCTAATAGATGCAGAAAAAAAGAGAAACAGAGCAAAAAGATTGAGTAAAATCGGATAACTAATAAACTGAGAATTTATGAGGACGATGCCTTTAGCAATTATATGTATGGCCGACTTTGGAGGGAAATGATGGAAATGCCCATATATTTTTTTTGGAGAAGCGGCGGCTCAACCGACTGAGATAGAAAACTAGAAAACCATTATGTTGGGTTGGACGCAAGGGTTCGAAACAAATCAGTTCATAGTTGCCCATGGGTATGATGCATTTCATCTCGTTCCATCTATTTCATCGGAAAGGCTTTTAAAGCCGTAGGTCCTATGTCATTTATTCAAGCATAATATAATATTAAACAATCAAACTGGGAATCATTCAAACTATTCCGATGAATGACATCTTTTATGATTTCCATAATAACATATTAAAACATATTTTAGAAGGGAGGGGTGGGGGGGGGGGCTCGGCGACGAACAAACGTGATCGTACAATGTCATATATGCAATATGGTAGATCAAGATAATGGTGTCAAAATGACCTTGACCCGGGGTCTATTGTCAAAGAATCATTTTTGACCCAGAATCAACGTGCTTATCCACATAATTAAGCTTGTGACGTCACAACTTTTACGACTTCATCTCCCGGTTCTATATTGTTTCAGATCACCTTGTTTTCGTTTCTCTTCTTTTTTAAATAAAAAAGTGAAGGAAGAATGAAGATAATAAATGACATGCCACTCTTGGCGAGGCTTTTACCGCTTCCGATATTACACGGAGATCCGTCAAAGACGATCAGGACTAGTCTCAACTCAGACTGAGGAACATTTAGTTTTTGTAATGCGTGAACCAAAGACAATGATTAAAAATACAAGGTAATAATTCCATGAATCTTCATTTTTTCTCATTATTTTAAGGACCATGTATCAAGTATGGTACTATGTGTGAGAGAAACGATTAGAAAATAAAGGGAGAAAGATCTGGAAGATAATTCCATCATCAAGGGAGGGGTGACGATGGTGCACGAGATGGATAAAGAAAAAAGTGGATTGAGCAGAAGAGCATAATACAATACAAAGTAAAAATTCGATCACAAACATAGAGTTTTTATGGTAGTCTGTTTATTCTGTAAAACGCTTTGCACCTACGGTAACAAACAAAGGTTAGAGAGCCGGACAAGGGCATCATCTGACACGAGTAGACTGAAGAAGGAGTTCCTTGGAGCCTCCTGGAAACCTTGTCAGTGGACAGCCAATGATTATTTCGATGGCAGTGATTATGGTTGTAAATATGGAAAAGTGATGATAGACATAAAATATGATGGTATGCACAGTTTATAATGATGATAATTAATTGATTGGTTATTCGTTTACCTTCTCTAAGCTAATCAAACGTAAGCATTTTTTTTTAAATTAGAGTCCAAGCCTCCAAGGGACCTACGGCTGGGATTCATACCTGAGAAACTATTAGTATAGGCCTACTTGAGGTAGAGTGCCTCGGGCATATCAGCATTGATATGGTAACCTACGTCTACTTCCGAGCTTTACCTCCCCCTGTTAGTACCCTGGTCGTAACAGGACGACTACCCCTGATAATCACACGAGGATAACACCCGGACAACTATAAATTATTAAAATATTACACCCCATAAGAATAACCCTCAGATAGGGGGATTATACTAGGTTGCAGTTTTCCGAGCGTAATTGTCTTTTGAGTAAAATGTTCTATAGGAGTATTAATCGGAGCGTACACTTCAATCGTGGATATTTTCTTAAGGCCTGGACAGTGTCCAAGACAGTGGTCATGTATAGCTGTAGTATTGTGGGGGTGGGGGAGGGGTACTTGTCCGGTATTCAAAATATAGGGTGTAGTTTTTTAGAGTCCCTTGTGATATATTATTATCAAATAAGTATGAAAAATAAACATAATATTTTGAATTTCATTTCTTTTACGTAATCATCTCAACAAAAATTTGTTTGTGTCCCTTCAACTGATCAGCAGCATTCTCTGCCTCAACCTGTGACACAGACTATCCAGGATCTTCGTCCAGGTCACGGGCTCGTGCAGAGCTGCACAATACTTTTCACCAAGTGACCCCAGCAGACGTGAAATGCCAGGTGGGACACGCCGCGGAAGACATCACGGAGACTAAAGGTGTTCTTCCTGCCGTATGGGAAAGCAGGTCTGTGGCATCAAATGTCAGGTAAAAATTGTCTGGAAATATCCGAGGCTGAATGGACGAGGCGGAAGGTATGATGAGCAGATAATGGTTATTGATAAGATTCTCCACGTTTTAGACCATGAGCTGTCAACATGATATTGTCAAAATGTCCCAAATTTTGATGAACTATTATCCACCCCCTGTTCTTTTGTTGGTATTACTTTCTTCCTATACCGAGTGTCTTCTCGTGTGGAATCCGCATCAAAAGAATGCATGACGGTCCCCTCAAGTTAACTCGGACAAAATATCGAGGAGGTATTATATATTTTTTTAAACTATACAATTATTTTATTATATGATGTTCCTTGTTTTAAACCCTGAACTGTCAACACGGAATTGACCTAAATTTGCCCTTTTAATTTGGTGAACTTTATTTTCCTAATCGCACTGATGTCCTTCTATTGAGGAGTTGCGTAATGAAAGCGTGGCCAGTGTCCCCAAGGAAGTTCTGGCAAACTGTCGTCGAGGAAGAGATGGTTTTCATCGTTTAATTCTAAGATTCTCCACTTTCTAAACTCCGAAAAGCCATACCGAGATTGTAAAAAGTGAGCCTTTCTTATTGGTGAACTGTTCTTCTTCTTCTTCTTCTTGTTTGTCTTCTTTTTCTTCTTTTTTATCTTCTTCTTCTTCTCTTCTCTTCTTCTTCTTCTTATTCTTCTTCCTCTTCCTCTTCCTCTTCTTCTTCTTCCTCTTCTTCTTTTTCTTCTTCTTCTTCCTCTTCTTCTTCTTCTTCTTCTTCTTCTTCTTCTTTTTTCTTCTTCTTCTCTTTTTTTCTTCAACTTCTTCTTCTTCTTCTTCTTCTTCTTCTTCTTCCTCTTCTTCTTCTGAGCATGCTTATGCTGGTTTCATTCCTTGAGGGATGCTCCGCAAAAGCGTGTGACCAGCGTCCTCAAGGAAACTCTGGCAAACTTTCATTGCTGTCGAGGAAGAGTTTGTTTTTTATTGTTTGATTAGTCTGAATTGCCGGATATCAGTGCCAATACAGATAATTTATCATCAAAAACAAATACACACGCTATACACCAACCTGACCAAAAGCAAGAGTAGCCTCTGGAAAGAACCAATGATGAAAAGGCGAGGAGTTTCAAACACATCGAATGAAATAAAGATTTTACCAAGGGGTGGACCAACTGATATGAAGAGGGGGGTGGGGGAGAGGCGAGCACCCATTACCCTCATGCACCCCCATCCATCGTAACGCTGCCACTGACCAGCTGAGTATGCAATACTGAGTCGCAAATAATCTTCTATTAATTGACGATTATAATAATGGTAGCCAAATTTCTTTTGTGCACAAATCCATCACCACCAACACCAGTGGAATTACATTCAAGCGCATTTAGAGTATTGCTATTATTTATAATTATTATTTTTATAATTTTTTTAATAGCCAAAATGCCCTAAAACGCTAACATTATTTCCTATCATGTGCCCAACTAATACAAACAGGTTAAGAGTTGCCATTGTTGACAAAAGTCACATAAGTGCCATGGCTGGGACTCGAACCGCAAACCATGCTATCCAAAGTCTGGTGACGTATTCAATATAGACCACGCCACCTCTTATTGATATGAGTAGCGAGAATAATTCATAACTGCTATTTTGTCTTGATTGATTGAACCACACTACACAACAAGTCATTAATTAAAGGGTTGTGCATCACATTGTATGAAAACGTGCATAACACTTGAGCATTTATAAGAAAGAAAGTTTTAATATTTTTATCAATAATGGCAATTTATTACCCGGCAGACAATTGATTTCAACGTACATGTTTAGCAAAGGACGTTATTAGACACTTATTTCGAAACGCAGCATTTTCAGAGTCCGGTTTCTTATTAGATTTGTCCCCCTTTGTTTTAATACGTGAATGTACTCCGATCGTCAGACTTGACTCGACACAATACCTCCCATTTAACATATTTAATCGTTTTATTGGACCTACTTGAAGGAAAGGCATGAATGGTATCGATGGGGGGGGGGGGGTGGTGGATGGGAAAAATGACTCCCAGACTGTGGATATTAACGACGTATGCTGTATGTAGTGAAAATAATTGTGTCCACTCAATAAATAAAGAAAATGAATGAATAGATCAAAAATTTAAAAAGATTGGAAATGACTAAAATTGTGTGATATTAATAACAGTAAAAAATAATACTTTGTGTAGTAATCTTGTTATAATAATGAGAATAAATATAATTGTAGTCACTTATGTGTAGCGCTGAACACAACGTGTCTAAGCGTTTTACATTTAATTATCATTACCCCGGTCATTTGATTCAATTGCAAATAGTGAACATGCTCCACCCCTTGGGGAGGATTCCGACCAGTCGCCATGAACAAGCACATTGAGGTTCGCATCCTACCGGGTACTATTATTGTTACAATAGCTTTGCAAATATTATTAATATTACTGTATTATTATATCATTATTATTATTATTATTATTATTATTATTATTATTATTATTATTATTATTATTATTATTATTAAAATAATAATTATAATGATAGTAACACCCAGAGGATGTATCAATGCTTAACAGGAGCGTTGTCATGGGAGGGGTGGGGATGATACCCTATTCATCTTTATTTGTACTTTGTTTTCACAAGCCTCCAGTAGGAAATATGATGAACGTTCTTTTGATTTGTCGTAGAAAGGAATATATTATTTTGTTTTCGCTTTGTTGGACCTATATGGTTGAAGCTTTCGAAATCCAAAAATCATGTTCAAAAACTGTGGAAGGATCCAGGTTTATGTAAGATAGAGAAAAAAAACAGGGGGGGGGGTGGTCAAAATTCCTACAAAAAAACTAACACAGAAAATAATGGATAATATTACTTTTTGCACTAACTACATGTACATGTACATGCCTCCCCGAGGTTTAAAATGGAGGCACGGGCTGCACATGCCCCTCCTATTGAAGATAATACAATAACAGTCTTAAAACGCCATCACCTTCGTACATAACATGCTTATATTACAATTGATACTTCGGTGACTTTCAACCGGGTGGGAAATTGAATTTATGTCCTTTGTCTACTTTCATTTACTTTTTGTTTCGAAAGATGTGATGAAAAACCGAACGCGTTTGATACCAGTCAGCGTGAAAGTCGAGGGTCGGGATTTCCCCTCAAGCCTTTTCTCACTAAATTCAACTTTTGAGTAAAAGTCTGATACCTGAAGTCATTTGAAACAAAGGGGAAAAAATAAGGATTCAAACGAATGATAAGGGAAGCCTGCCATCATGTCAATGTTACAAGAAACTTTGCGGAAGTTAATTTAGATGTACAGTCCAGAAGTATCAGAAGTATAGTTTAAACATGTAATTTTTACATTCAACTCCTGCATCTCCAGTAATCGAAGAAGCAAGGTGTCAATTTTTACTTTATAAAAACATGAAATATATAGTTTGAAATGGAAAAGATAATTATATTTTTTCTTTCAATATCCCATCATGCTTTCAATTACACTCTAAAAAAGTAATTGAGATTTCACAAAAATTGGGTAAAAAAGGGAACATACATATTTACAAATACATAAAGCAAAATTGCGTAAATATTTGAGTACATTTCTCTTGAAAATGTGTGGAATTTAACCCCCCCCCCGAAAAAGAAAAAAAAAAATATATATATATATATATATATATATACAAAAATGCATGTTCCCTTTTCCCCAATATTGAATAAAAATTAAACTGTTTTAAGATTGTAAAGATGTTGGAAGTCCATTAAACATATATTGTCTCAGTTTTAGTGGATGTTAAATATGCAATCTGCAGGTTTAAAGGTTTATCATTTGTTTCTATAGTATGCAAAATGGTGACACGACATTTGCTCCTGCGACAATTGCTCCGGGCTTTATTTCGTCTAAGATGTAGGGTTAGGGTTAGGGTTTCAATAGGGTTTTATGTTAGGTTTAGGGTTAGGTTTAGGGTAGGGTATAGTGTTGAATCCAGGGTTGAAGTTAGCCATTCGATTAGTGTATGAAATTTACAGCGGAGCAATTGTCGCCGGAGCAAATGTCATGGAATCAAAAAATACTAATAGGATCGAACACAAAACCGGTGATGATGATTTCAGAGATAATAGCTACATTTATTTGGGCACATATTCATCCCAGCAGGGAAGGTTCAATGAGCACCCAAAGTACTTTCTACCATGTACATGACACAATGAGCTTCTCATCTGGGATTCGAACCACGAACCATTTAATCCAAAGTCCGGTAACCTATCCTCCAGATTAAGACACCTCTACTATACCAAGAACAATTTTTTTTATTAGTAGTAGCATTATTGAATTATGTGAATCTTTTTAAAATCAGCTCATCGTGAATAATGTTTAAATAACTAAATTAATAGATAACTACGTTTTCGTAAAGCATTGATTGTGTGAACGAAACTAAGGGAAAGAGTGAAGAAAAGAAAAGGAAAAAACACAGGTATAAAGAAAAAAAGAAAAGAGGAAGAAGGAAAGAAAGAAAGAGAGGGATGCAACATGAAGAGAGAAACGATAATTATGACCCATTCTCACAACCCCCCCCCCTCCCCCTCGAACGTTATAATTCTATTTTCGTCAACCGTCTACAGGACCAGTGCCCCCTGCCCCCTTTGATAGTAGTGCCCTTCGCGCCCCTTACCCTATAAGTAAAATGAATTCCCACTACACCACTGGGCAGGATAACCGTTAAATGCCTACAAACAAACACATTTTCGCTTGTGTATTGTTCAATGATTTTGACGTCATTTCATTCTTAAAAGTTTGCAGTTTGAGAGGAAATCCGTGGATGAACATGGGAACGGAACGCGGATAAGTAAAGTTCCCGCAACACTCGTGATACCGTCTAATAACGCTGGTCGCCTTTGTTTGGGGATTGTTCGGCAATATCTATTTCTATCAATTCTGTTTGAAAGGTCATTGTGTTAACGGGATAAAAGTTTAAAGTGGGCAGAACATGAAGTTCAGTGTTACAGCCACCCCAACGATAGCTAATGGACATTTTGAAGAGAAAAAATGAGTAAGGCCAAATTTTAGCAAAGAGATAATCCTTAAAGACATCGTTTAACAAATTTAAATCTGAAATGGATGGCCCTACGTGCTATCAGTGTATGTGAAATAGTCTAAAATTGAAGGCCTAAACAAAAAATGCGCTTCAAAATGATCATGAAGTTCCTCAAAAAAGTAAAAAAAAATCTTTAATTGACCGGTTTTACCATACCCGTTTTCCCCGATAGACTGTAGTGTTAACATTTGTTTGAAATTTCGATTTCCAATCATAAATATCTTGATAATCAGACAGGCGATCGGATAGTAAAAGTCATGGGGTTCCTGACTAACCTAAAGGTTTATAATTATCATTGTAGCATGAGCTAAATCCAGGATTTTGTTTCAGAATCGGACACTCAATCCCTTTAATACATTGTATATATATATTTGTGTGTGTATGTAATGTGTGCGTGCGTGTGTGTGTGTGTGTGTGTATGAATGTGTGTTTGTATTGTTAATCGAAGAAATGATTACTCAACTGAAGAGGATTCAGATACTGTAAACGCTGATATTTTGCGCGATTAATTTTTCTCGCTGAGTGACCCTAAAACATATTCACTGGTTCTAAAATTCGCGTTGCACCAAATTCAGCCCGTTCTGAACACGCATAAGAAGTCATGCTTAAATTTTCGCGGCTTAAAGGTAATACAAAATTTTGGAAATTTTGAAAATTGGGTGGATGGTGATTCTTAACAATTTTGATATATTAGGATGCCGCTGTGGATGAATTATAAGCACAAGAAAATTTGGCCCCTAAACCACTTCTGCTTTTAAGAATAATTGAGTTATAAAATTTACCGGTGCTCCCGTAAATTTTGATAAATTTCAAATAGCGCCTACGTCCGTACAATGGTAGCTGCGACCATGAAAATCTCAGGATATGTAGTTGTGATATATAATTTCCTAACGGGAATAGCTAATCGATCGATTTTAGTCAAGAAACATTGTTTTATACCTTAATTAAATCTTGAACTTGAGAGGCAGCTTTACAACATAAAGAGTTTTATTATTTACAATTTCATAACTTCAGACTCGATTTCACCCGCGACAACGATCACTGAGTATTGTAGGATCACGTATGCTTCCAATATGTTCATATGAACCAAATTCATGACCCCATACCAAAACTGTGTATTACCTTAACAGTAAGCCAGAGTGATACATAACAAATGTTAACTGTAAGCGAGAAAGAAGGGAAGGGGAGATGTGACAGATGGACAGACATTATGTGTACCAATAGATAGACAAGGAGGGAGGAGGGGAAGAGAAGGAAAGAGAAAGAGGGTTAGGAAAAAGTAAAAGAGAAAGATAGGAAGCTAGAATAAGATATAAACGGTGAGAGAGAGAGAGAGAAAAGAGAGAGAGAGAGAGAGAGAGAGAAGAGAAGGGGGTAGGGGTCATTTTCATGAAACATAATATGGTTTAATACAATATTTTAAGTGTATATAATTTTATACAGATTTTCCCTACTAATTTACATTTTACACACTTTTGCACGAAATATCTACATCTTTCGTATTTTATCTTATAGTTTACGGCAAGCTGCATAACAGCAACTATAATCACATCAGATAAGATTCAAGGCTGCAATGATAACCATGATTTTAATTAAAAAGGGTCAGCAAGTTAACTTCAATGCTTTATCATACCCGATTAAACAAAAAAAACAAACAAACAAACATACAAACACCGCCTGTATATAGTATCTCGTCTCGAGCGGGGCGGCGTCACATCCCAATTACAACCATTGTTGGAGTCGACTCGGTCTCAAGTAGGCTAGCCGGTACATGCATGGACTGATATTTGAGGGGGGTAACAATGACTTAATGGGGTAAATGCCTTTCACTTTTGTCGTCTTTAACAAGATTTACCCGTCCAAATCGAGATGAAAGGAAATATTTGGCGCACACACGCTACATCTCGTTGCACATTCAAGTATTTGTGTTTAGTGTATGTAATAACAAACCAACCCCTCTCTCTCTCACTTTTGTTCTTTAATATAGTAAGAGAGAGAAAGGGAGAGAGAGAGAGTGCAATGATACAAGGTGGATTAAGGCGTGTCCTTTTTACAATTCTTTAATAAACATTCAATACAAAATTGTGTTTTGTTACTATAAGAGAGAACGGGAAAAGAATGTGGTTAACATAATCGGAGCAATATAAATGGAGTAGACAGTTATTTGTACTCTTCCATTCAACTTTGTTCTGAAACGACGGAACGTCTGTCGATGAAAGGATATATACATGTACAATTAAGAATAAAGATAATGTGACAAAAATTGGCAATATCCCCTACAATATTAAAAAGTAGGAAACGCTTACAATTTTGCTTCAATAATGTGTATTACATTTTAAATGAATTTTCAACGGTTTCTTTTTATTCGGGATACGATTGGTCATTAAATCTCACATATATCAAAATCTGCACCAAAATTGTCAATAAAAGTATGACGAGACAAACATGAGAGACAAGTTTATGAAATTAAAACAAAAATAAACTAAATGTCCTTGTCATTGATCTGGTGGCACAATTTCCGATTGTAATCATGAATAGTTGGAAATGTTTATTGACTTTGCTAATTAGGTTATGACTGCAAAAGATACATTGTATAATGTGACGTTTCTATTCTAATTCACTCTGCAATTTCTAGGAAAATTAAAAGCATAGTTGATAACTTCCGGGGGACGACATTATTTGTAAAGATGAAAATCCCCTTTATATCTACAACTTTCAACCACAAAGGAAAAAAAAAAACATGCTTTCAAGAGTAATTTGATACGGAAGTAAATGAATAGCACAAAGTTAGTTTAATGGATACTGAATCGGCGATGAGTATGCAACAAAAAAGCAAAAAAAGATTCCTCTATATATGATTAAGTATATACATATCCATACGTTTTTTTCAATGATGGTATGTTTCATTTAAAATTCATATAATTTTCGTCTGTCGTTCTCATTTGGTCAGGTATATCTGGTTCCTAGTCTCCTTCAGCAAATTTGTTATATTGTATTATCTGCAGACTTAATGATTTCGTCAGTTGCTTCTCTCCTCCATTGGTTTGACATACTCCTCGCTGATACAATATGATTAAGCCTGTCAGACGTATGATTGATTAGAATGAAAAAGATAATCAAAATACAAAAAATGAAACTGTCTTTTCGATTTTGCGCAGTGACCTGATGACATCATAATGTTAACCTTGGTGGAAAGGCTCTAACCAGTCGCTTAATGGCTTTAATTAGCGTGCGTGTGTGTGTGTGCTATAGCGAACTTACGCATTGCGAACAGTTGCCTTCATGTTTGAAGTGCCTGATTCCGATTGGTCAGTCGGCGCAGCGAGTATCGACAAGGAAAAAAAGAACTGCATATCCGAGCCGCCGTTCGGATAAATGGGAACCTATTCTTAACGGAGGTCCAGAGTACATGCAGAAATCTCAAATATTAACCAGAGTCATGCAGCCTCAAATTCAAAGTTTATTTCCAAGCGACAATTATAGCATCAATTTTGCAAATAGTAAACATCGTTAGCGGTGACAGAACGAGGAGGAAGAGTCGGGGCTGTTCAGAGGAGCCAGTGGTTTAGTTTCGTAAAGGGCTTCTGGCTTTTTTTATTTAATGAAGTGCTTTGATTATTTCTGGTCAGCATGAGTTCGAGTTCGTATTTCGTCAACCCGGCGTTTTTCCCGACCTATCCTCATGCGGGGGAAACAGTTTTATGCGACCCCTTCCGGCAGTTACGAACTATCATCGTGTGCTTTTAGCAAAAACCCGAAGACCTCCTCCTATTCATCAAGCTCCTCGCCGAGCCTAGTGGCGACGTCCAAGCCACCATGCACCCAACAGCTCGGCGCCGCCACTTTTACGGCGGAGGCACGTTATCGAACTTTTCAACGACGGCAGGGTACGGCGACCACTCGACGACGTCGGCAGGTTACGGGTCCATGTCGCAGCCGATATCGCCAACGAGTGCGTGGGATTCGAGGATGGCCGCCACGTATAATTCAGCGTCGTGGGGCAGCACGGCGGCGGAGTTAGGGGACGGGAGCTACCGGGGTAGAGTGAGCGCACTGACTGCTGGTACGGGGTGTTTGGTATCAGCAGCAGCTGAACCTAACAACAATCATGCTCGCAAGTGATGTCCCCCTGTAAAATCTACCTCAGGTTATCCATGGATGCCCGTTTCAGGTGAGAAAAATATAAATTACTTAAGATCATTTATTTTAATGTATCAATCATATAATTTTACTATATTGCGTCATGATCATGTTTATTAGTTTAATTAATTGAAAAGTCAATTATAGGCGAATTTGTGTATGTAGAACAAAAATGGTCGTACTTAAGTAGTGTATGTCCAGAGGTTGTCTAATGGTTGGAAAATGACCGGACTTGCCCTTGATATTTAATTCTTCGAAAGCCCTAGCTATGTCCACATTTTAGAAAGGTTTAGTTTATTATCTAGGGCCTACTTGAGAGAAACAGCATATAATTTTCTGTTTTTTTAATCAACTTTTCTCTCTTGTTCATTTACCCGAATGAACCTATAATCAGGGATATGTGAGTTTAATCTATCAATCATTATTCTTACCAGTATATCGCTTTGAAATATCTGCTTATCCCCCAAACTGAGCGAAATTTCACTTACCAGCTGAAATTGATTTTGCGATTGATTTGGTATTATTAGGAGTACACAATTAATTAAACTTGATGTATTATGGTTCCTTTTCGTCTTTCAGTCAAATAGTACTCAAACATCATTCATGTCTTTTGTGTCTTGCACACTGACTGTTTCCGAGTCATAAATGCCTCGTACATGATCATTCATTATACAAATTAGGGACATGCAGTTGTTTGGCATCAACACTTTTTAGTGGTTATTACACGATAGGAAACAAAACTCGGAATAGTTTCGAAGTCACGCAAGCGATGATTTCCTGTAAACTAAAAATGAAAGTACCACGATGCTGAGATTGATTGGTCTGGAGTTATTGTCTTTCTAAAAAAAGGTGAAGAATACAAAGTGCTCTCTTTGAGGCTAGAAAGTAAAATATTTACGTTAATTTTTGCATCACAATATTCTCTAGCTCTTGCGAGGTGTATGTGAAGAATGCATTATTATTTACCGTTCTAAATTACTCTGGAAGTTATACAGTGTTTAATTTTGTGTTTTACTTGAATAATTAAAAAAAGAGTAAATTTATCTCGCACGCTGAATAGATGTTGAATGCAGCATAAAATTTGAGTCAATGCAGCATAGAATTTCAGTCATTGATAAATACTTGACAGTGTTTTGTATGGTTAAAAATAGCTGTGTGCTGTCGTCCTCTCTCCCCCCCCCCCCCCATCCACCTATTTTTGTCTTGAAAATGATATTTAATTACCACAGCTAATGAGGAAGAGTCCAGACATTGGATTAGTTATATTTGCGTTAAGTATTAAGGTTGTAGCATTTCCGAATCAAGGTTACAAACATACCCTGTAATTGGACACAGACGATAAGACAAGGTGAAGTGACACCATACTATATACTACTCGTCATTGAGAGACACATTAGCACCGTGACGCTAACGGTTTATGGCATCGTAAACCCAACAGTTAGAGTTATGTCAATCGGTCTGCCACGCGCGTGAATCAATTTTAACGAAAATCTAGTTTATTTAAGGTCTTAGATATCAAAATTCATTGAAATCGAAATCAAAATATTCAGTGATATCCTCACAAATATTTGTTTGAACTAGTGTTGTTATGGTTTAACAGTTCAGTAAGTAGAAGCATAAATATATTCAGTGTTAATACTAATGACGATATTTTGATAACAACAGAGATAATGAAAAGTAGATGGTATAGTATAGTGTATGATATAGTAGTAGTAGTAGTAGTAGTAGTAGTAGTAGTAGTACCAGCAGCAGCAGTAGTAATTGTAGTAGTAATAGTAATAGTAGTATTGTTAGTGGTTAGTGGCAGTAGTGTAGTAGTAGTGGTTAGTGGTATGATGATGGTGGTGGTAGTAGTAGTAGTGGTAGTAGTGGTGGTGATGGTGGTGGTGGTGTGGTGGTGGTTGTAGTGTAGTCGTAGTATAAGTAGTAGTAGCCACGTCGTTGTCGTCATCGTAGTAGTATTTTGTTTTATTTCACCTTCTAAATACACAATTGTTTTATTCAATTTTAATTCAATTTGTTTTCTTTAAATTTTTAATTGATATCATGTAATATTGCGGAGTATCAAATGATGAACTGTTTGATATTGCTAACTTTGATTCGCTACTTTTTAAGCGATATGAAGAACAGCATATCTTGTTAATTTATTCATTTATTTCATAAATGTTCAGCAGATTTATTTTATAAACGTTGAGCCTCAATAATGTCTCCATCTGCCCATATGAATCACGATGTCTTTTCATTTTAGATTCCAATCACTGGCAGTATACAGAAGGATTTGGATTTAGATATATATATATATTTGTTTAAATCTTTGTATATTCTAAGAAGGAAACCAGACTGGCAGACAACCCCTGGCAGTCCTTTATCTATTGTTATCGATCTACTCTAAATTTCCGGATTTCACTTTCCGGCTGGAACAACTGACAGAAGGCGCGAAGAAGTTGGCCGAATAAAACCAATTTTACTACTTGCTTTGCTTAAAACTTAGAATCTACATGTTTATTATGAATAAAGCTAAATCTATCATCGTACTAGGCAAGATTTTCAATATGAATAGGGCCATCAAGCATTACTGAATCTGCAAGCTAATCCACTGGTTGTGCTACCTGCATGAATAACACTTCATAACGATACCGAATATATCAATATTATGTGATAAAAGGAAATAGAATCACATTAGATACAGGCAAAATCAGATTCTACGAATGACTTGGGTAGCGACTTTCAGTTTAGATACATGTAGAAATCTTGATTTGTATATACCCCGTCATTACATTCTAACCTGTCTCGTATTTCTTAGTTTAAATGTTTAAGATTACCTGTCATTCGATTGAGCAAAAATAATAAATTTAACAAGTAGACAATTCAGCATCTATTTTATTATCCACTCTAAATTTCCTCCCATGGTGATGTGTAATAATACATCTGTTACCCTTTAGATCTTCATCCATTTCAGATTAATAAACATGCTGTTATTTATTATGTTCATTGAATAGTTGTGTGAAAAATCACCACAGTCATGTTGATGTAATATCAGGCTTTGTCTATCCTGCATATAAAGCAAAGTTTAAGTATGGTCTCCAAAATGTGAGAAATGAACAAGCCGTTCACAAATAATTAATGGACCCACGTGGCTCGGTTTGGTATACTAATCGAAAGTGGCCCCTAATTAGAATATTGGTAATTCGGTTTGAGGGCTTTGGGTTATGCCCTTGATTAAACACGTTTGTGTTATTTTTTTTCCTTCAATTTAATGCAATTGACAGCTAACACGTGATCTGTTTGATACTTGTATCAAATTTATGATTTTTTCAAATATACCAAAATATACCAAATATATCATCGTGATGATAACTCGAATTCAGACTCTCTCTCTCTCTCTCTCTCTCTCTCTCTCCTCTCTTTGTCTCTCTCTCTTTGTCTCATTTACTCTCATTCTTGCCTTTTTTCCTTGTCTCATGCACTCTTCCTCTTTTTCTCACATATTACCCTGTATAGGTAACATAATATGTATTATTACAATATCGGAGTAACTGTAGCAAACTTTATTTTACGTTTATTTCGAATTTTGTTGAAGTTTTACCATGATAAATGCGCCAATATTAGTAGATTATCAGCATGATTTTTTTCCCCTCCGTATAACTGCGCAGCTGCTTCGCCGAGTCTTTACCCTTCCACTCTGCCTGCTCTAGCCGACGACTGTCAGCGGTTAACCGTTGACTCTCCTTGCAAAGCGTGAGATAATTGTGTCTGCTCCATGAACCTTACCACTATCCCTGACACAAACCACAATTCATTCACAAAAACAGTTCAATCTACGCTCGGGACTACAGATAAAATGTCAAAACGGTGATATAATCATTTCATTTGGTTGCTTAGTTTCTCTGCTAAACAAATTGTGTAGTTTTTTTATAGTTTTCCGAATCGGATATTCAGCCCATTGCCACCACACGTTTCCCTTAGGGAAAAAATAGGAAAAAAAGAAAACATGAATACATAGGCCTAATAAGCATGATGGGATTTTTTTCGCTTGAGCGAAAAATTCGACAACTTCCGTTATTAGTAATGTAATATTTCAACACCTGTAGTTAGACAGATATCATGAAACGGTGTGATCCGTTGAAAAAATAAGACTGGCTTTCAAAAAAAGTCCGAGGAATCCTGAAAAGGTTTATTGTTGTTTCTTTGTTACGCTAAGTCACCCTTTCCTTCCTTGCACTCTCCCCCGCCCTCCTGTCCCCCATCCCCACCCTCTTTCTCTCTCGTTATATCTCTCCCTATCTCTCACTCGCCTCTCTCTACCCCTTCTCTCCCTCTCTCTCTCTCTCTCTCTCCCACCCTCCCTTCCTCTTCTTGCTGTCGTCCTCACTCCATTCCCTTCCCCTCTCCCCTTCCCCTCTCCCCCTCCTCCTTGTCCATGTCATTTTCTTTAATAATAATATCTTATACTCTTTGATTCTCATTCAGTTAAAGCCTGTTTTTGCGACCACCTGTATAGCAAGACCACCTGTTTATCATTATAATGACCTACTTTTGATATTTGTTTCTCTTCAAAAGTATTTCTCATTGAACATGTGCCAACTGTACAGAACGATCGACTGTTTTGTAAAGATCTTACCTCACTTGACATGGCTTTATAAACAGCCCCTTACATGTATGTACAGGTTTCATTCAGTTATTTATCTTTCTTTCTCCCCGTTTTCGTCTCCCTTCCCCTTCCTTCTCTCGTAATACTTCTAATTTCACATTTTATAAGTAAATTAAGAGATAAAATTAATACTAGCCTGAATTTCAATCAGCAGATAATCCGAGTTCAGCGAGATATTTTTGTGTATGATTCATTTCTTGAAAAGGGATCAAACTTGTAAATAAATTACGCAGGTAGTTTAACTTCATTGTTTCTGTTTGATGGCGATGGCTTTACCTGACTGCTAAGAAAGCATGAATATTACATCTTCTCTGCCTGTTGAGCGTTTTTTATGACAATGTAGGCCTAGTATTTTAAACCATTCCAATCATTTTCCGCAAAGCTGAGAACGTGTAAGTATCAGTAGTATATTAAACTACCAGCTATAGCTCTGTTGAATACTAATGTTAGTTTGTTTAGTATTCGAGTAAAAAAAAACACATATAGTTTCACATGGACAAAGGCGTTTCCTCTATTTCGTCCATAACTTTAAAAAGCTCAAGTGAAGAGAAGCCCAGACTGTATTCCCTGTATTCCTCCTGAAA